>NC_068977.1:15514702-16149314 GCF_016808095.1 Vigna angularis
ACATTTTAAGCAACAAAAACAAGTAACATTTACACCTATCACACACCAGCTGGGAGGAGGCGCGGAGAACTTCCCTCTCGGCGACTCCTCTTGGAAGAAGATTTTTCCCCTTCCTTCGTTTTCCTCCTTTTATTAGAGGAAACAACCACTATGGTCGGAGTGGTCCCTGCAGAAGGCTTTAGATCAACTACAGGTGGATCTTGATGAACAACCACCGTCACTTGCTCCGTAACAGGAATCACTGGACGGACCTTCTGGGACATGGACGAGCGACTGGAAGAAGCCGTCCACGGGTCACGACCCTTGGAACTGCCCTCCCCCTGACGTTTATGGGAGGAGGTGAAGCTAGTTTTCCGGGGGGCCGGCAGAGACATGTAGCCTGAAAGGAAAACAAAAATTTAGCTAAGTTAAACAGCAAGACAATAAGGAATTCATGGAAGACACCATACCGAACGCCATCTGGTCAAAATCCTCGTTACTAAGGCACTCGACGAAGCCGCAAGCGTTAAGGCGGCAGGGTAGGGCATTGATGATCCTAACGACTTCCAAATCTTCTAGTGTCATCCGACCGGCCGCCCAGGCCTTTATTTTCTGAGGGTTCTTTGTCCAATAAAAAGGGAACAGAGGGAGACCCGCCTCGTCACGAAATTCAGACCGACCGACCTCGTTTATTATCACCTTAAAATATCGATTCTTGAAATTTTTAAACGACTCACTATACGAGGAGCAGGGTTCGGGTAGGAACGAAAGAAAGAGACACCCATCCTCGTTTTGCCAATGGTCGGACGTTGAAATAATGAAGGAAAACTGGCACAGACGGAGTAATTCCCATTGCAGCGCATATTGTTATGAAGGCTTGAATGACCACCCAACCATTGGGGTGAAGCTGAGTAGAGGCGACGTTCAACTCATGGAGAACGACCACTTGGAAAACTGTGAACGTGTTTGGAGGAACAACTGGTTAAACATGTAGGTGTACACAAAGAAAAAGTCTTCTTCGTTGTTCCCGTTCCCAGCAAAAACACGCTCGTTCCGATTACACACTCCAGAGCGGATCAACCGGGGGTCCTCCTGGTCGCGCACTATATGTGACCGATCGGCCCACCATTGAAGCTCATCCCGAGTGCTATAGTCAGACCGAAAGAGACCGACGTCGTGGGAAGCCCATCTGTACCCTTTGATGCGCGGCCAACCCTCGGGCGGCTCGGCGACTTCCTGATCTATGCGAACGCCACTCTTCAATAGAAAAAGAGACATTCCATTTATAACTCACCCCCCACCCCGTAGGATAATATTTCAGATTCAGAATTTGTTCCCCTCTCGGACTTCTCGAGAGAAGACGACACCGAACTGGAAGACCGAGCATCACCAACCGTCGCACCCCTACCGCCCTAGCCCGTCAGCTCCTCGAACGACGAAATACTAGTGGAAGACATTATTAAGTTACTTGGGAAAAATAATGCACCGAACGGTTGAAAAGGAAGAAGGAAGAATAAAGAGTGAAAATGACGGTCCATCGCATCCCTGTTTATAGAGAAAATTTTCGAAACCGTAACATCTCCACAGCCGTTGAGATCAACCACGATCAACGGCCCAGATCGAGTGACGCTCCCACTACTCGAGAAGGTGTTCGCGTCCCGTCGTGACACGTGTTCTCCCGCCCAAACAACATTTTCAAAAGCTAGTGGCGAACCTCCACCACCCACTCGATCCGGACGGCGACTTAAACCCAACGTCACCTCCATTGACTAGGGCTTGGGGGGCATGATGTACCATATGACCGGACGGCCTCGATTGCTCACGACATGACCGTCTGGTCATCAACGATATATGACCGGTATGGACGGCCGGTCTCATAAGCGCACACGAATATTGATTAAGGAGATTAAGGCAAATCATGAATTAAGCCTACTAGATCATAATTGGGCCGAGATTAAAACATCGTTAATCCTAGGCCCACGCCAGAAAACTATAAATGTAAGTGAAAGGTAACAGGTAGTTGGACGCATTTACTGTGCATTAATTACTGTCACTGTTATATTTGATAGCCGGACGGTTCAATTAGTGACTTTAGCATCAGAGTATCTTACACAGGTACACATCGACCGGGATAGCAAACCAGGAGCATAAAGAGCAAGACCGGACGGTGAGAAAGACAAATTGTGAAGAAGTTTGGTGACCCAGCCCCATAACCGAAGCAATAGTATTTACCAATTATGAACAAAACTTGTCAAGAAAAATATCACTTGCATTTCCACCATCAAATTCTTTTGTTGGCATTCCTTCCGTTCTTTGTTTATTTTGACCCTTAACCGAATCTTTTGTAGCCTACTCTATCACTTTTGTTGATGTTCGGAGCATAGTATCTATGCCTCATCACTTTATGTATATATGTGGAATCATATTCTAATCTTTCAGGTGGCATGTTCTCCGATAAGAGTTCTTGATAACAAACTTAAATTTAAAATTGAAATCCTATTAGAAAACCATCCCTTTCAAATCCATATATAACATTAATTTGGTGCGTCATCTTTTATATTGAATAATGGAATATGGCATGTTTTCAAACAAGATATTGTAGAGAATAGCATGTTCAGGTAAGCAAAAAAAAACTTCGTTTTAATATATATATATATATATATATATATATATATATATATATATATATATATATATTTGTTGAATTTGTTTATATGTTTTCGAATCAATTGATAAAATCAGTCTCAAAAATTTTTAAAGATATATAATTATAATAATACTGTTTCACATTACTAATTTTATTACTGATAAAATCACATATGGAAGGATGAAAAATATATAGTTTTAAAAGTTCAGAGCAAGGATTCTATTTTATTATTTATCTTAATAAATTGTTTTATTTGGATATTAAGATGTCATTTTGTGATTTACTGTTTTATTTATTTAAAAAGCAAAGGGACTAAAATTAAATTTAATTAAAAGAATGGGATCTAAAAATAGATTTTTGTCCTTTAATTAAATTGGTTTTTGAGTGAATTAAGGGAGGGTAGTGGAACAGAAGAGAATAGCTTTAAGTATCTACTTGTGGCATGATATTTATATATACCAGTTGATTAAAGGAACATATGCATATTCATAACTGTCAAACCAGTGTCAAGAATAATTCCCACAGTTGAAAAGCACCTTCTACTTTTGAAAATCAATAGATTTGGATGATCAACATGTGAAATTAAAAAGGAGAAAGAGACACTTTTATTAAACATTTTAGTGGGTTATAACCAATTAATGGCAGGTCCTTATTTAATAAAAAATAAAACTTTTTTTTTCTTTTTCTTCATTTTTGTACAATGATAGCACTGAAATTAAGACCTACAAATTTATTTTTCTTTTTAATGAAGATATATCTTTAAGTTATACTATTTACACATGTAATCGATACAGTGATAATGCTTATGGGAAATTTAATCAAGTAATTAAATACAGCATAAATCTTTTAGACGGTTTTTGCACCAAACTAGGCATATTTGTCTTCAATATTACCAAAATGGACAAATTCAACTGAAATTACGAAAATGGAGAAGTCGTGGGGGTCCAAACGACTTCAATTGAAAAAGTCGTGCCCCCTGCACGACTTCACATTGTTCATTCGTTCAGTAGTGAAGTCGTACACCCAAAAACGATTTTAGAGCATGTTAATCTATTACTAGATACTTGTAATCCATTACAAAATCATTTTTCATAAAAAATTAAAAAAAAATTAAAGTTGTGTGGGGGTGCACGACTTCATATTTTTTAATATTTTTATTAAAAAATATCATTTATAATTTTTAAATAATATTTTTAAATGTATTTAATATAATTAAAATTATATCTAATTAATAATTATATTTTTTAATATTATTAAATAAATAAATTTTATAATTTTAATTATTTTTGTAATTAAATTAAATTTTTTATAAAATAATTTTAATTAAATAATTTATAACTATAATTATTTTAATTATGTAATTAAAATTTAAAAATAATTATATTATAATTTATTTTTTTGAATTTTTATGATTGTAGAATATCTTTTAACAAATTATAGTTAATTAATAATTTGTTTTTCACTATAAACTATTTAATTAATAAAAATACTAAATATTAACTATTTAATTAATTAACTATTTTTGTAATTAATTATAATAAAAAATAATTTATAATGAAATATAATAAGTTTATACATTTTTATTTTAATTTATGTAATCACAATAATTATGGTTAGAAATTATTTAATTGAAATATCTTTTATAAAAAATTAATTTAATTACAAAAATAATTAAAACCATAAAATATATTTATTTAATAATATTAAAAAACTTTAATTATTGATTATGTATAATTTAAAATGTTTTATATACATTTAAATATATTATATAAAACTTATAAATCTTTTTAAATAATAAAAAACTAAAGAAATAAAAGTGTGAAGGGGGTGCACGACTTTAAGTAAAGAAGTCGTGAAACCCCCCCCCAACGTTTTCAACTTTTAAATTTTTTTATTATTTTAAATAGTTTATAATAAAAAAAATTATTAATTAATTATAATTCAGAAAAAGGTATAATATAATAATTAAAATTCATAAAATTAAATTATAATGAAATATAATTTTTAAATATTAATTAGATATAATTTATATTATTTTAAATATATTTAAAAATATTATTTATTAATTATAAATCATTTTAATTAATAAAGAAATTAAAAATTAAAAAAAGATAAAAGTGAGTGGGGTGCACGACTTCTCATATTAAAGTCGTGACCCCCCGGTACAACTTCAATATTTTTATTATTTTTAACAAAAAAAGACGTGGTAATCGATTACAGTGTTTGGTAATCGATTACAACAGCATGAAGTCGTTTTTGGAGTGCACGACTTTAACACTGGTCAAATGAACAGTGTGAAATCGTGCAGGGGGGACACGACTTCTTCATTAAAAGTCGTTTGAACCCCTCACGACTTCTCTTTAACCCAAAATTTGCCTATTTTCGTAATATTTCAGGCAAATTTGCCTAGTTTCGTGCAAAACTCCTTTTAGACAGAAGACATGAGAAACTAATATGAGTACAGAAATATGGAGGAACAATTGTTTAATCATATACACTTAAAAAATCATTTTTATAATATCAATAAAAGCAATGTAATATTTGTTTCAATCTCAAGATTCGTCGAGTCACTCACTCCTTCTGAGACACACGACTCTTTATGTTTTGTATATCTAATAATTTTACATTGTTTTTTTATGTGCTGTATACCTAATGATTTTATATTGTTTAGAATTTGAAATCAAAAACAATTTATATATATTTTCTCCTTAAAATTATATATGTTTTAAAATGATAAAACTATGAATTGATTTCAAATAAATAATAACTTAAATATGAGGATTGATTTTAATAATATTATCTCATTAAACATAAAATTAGAATAAATATTTTTTAAATATAAAAATAGATAAAAGAAAATTATATTTGTAGAACTTATATATATATATATATATATATATATATATATATATATATATATATATATAATATACATTCACTAGTGTACATTCACTAGTGCAATCAAGGAAAACGACAACGGTTATTTTCGCTCATAGACACACTAGTGTAGAAAGGGCTTTAGACGTATGTTATTTTGGGCTTTTAACGCTTGATCTTTGTCCGACGTCTATATGAGTGGCGTTAATGAGACGTCGGACCCAATAGGTCAAACGTCTATATAGACGTCTGATCCATACAGGTCAGACGTCCATATAGACGTCTAAGACTATAGATCAGACGTCTAAAACATTGTTGTATTTTATTGGATCTTTTTTCGCTTGAGGCCTCTTGGGTTGCTCTTGGCTCATGGTGATTGAGTTTACAACTTTATATTTTAATTGAAGAGAATGTATTGTACGTTTTTTTTGTATTGAATGGTTTTAAAAACGTAGTGGAAAGAATTGGAGGAGTGCAAAACGCAAAAAATTGCCGCCCAAGGACACGAGCAAAACTGCACCAAAACCCAATGAAAACGCATTTTAATCGGTTCAAAAGAAAGATAATGCATCAAAGAGTGATGTAATCGGAGTAAAATTAATTTAAAACGGTGCAAAAGTGAGAAAATGAACCTGAAAGGCGTAACCTGTAGAGAGAAAACGCGAGGAAGATGATAAACATTAAGTGCGCGTAACTGTTGCCTAGCGTTCGCGGTGTTTTAATGCAGCCATATAGAAGTCGAATCCCCCCACATCAGACGTCTATATGACTGTAGAAGTCGGATTGGCGGGATCGGACGTCTAAATGGAGTTAAAAAGTGACTTTTTAGATTTCAAAAATGAATACATAGAAGTCGGCTCCCCCCCACATCAAACGTCTATATGGCTGTAGAAGTCGGATTGGCGGGATCGAACGTCTAAATGGAGTTAAAAAGTGACTTTTTAGATTCCAAAAATGAGTATATAGAAGTCGGTTTCCCCCACATTGGACGTCTATTGGCAGTAGAAGTCGAATTAGCGGGATCAGACATCTAAATGGAGTCAAAAAGTGACTTTTTAGATTTCAAAAATGAATATATAGAAGTCAGTTCCCTCCACATCGGACGTCTATATGGTTGTAGAAGTCGGATTGGTAGGATCGAACGTCTAAATGGAGTTAAAAAATGACCTTTTAGATTTAAAAAATGAGTATATAGAAGTCGGTTTCCCAAACATCGGACGTCTATATGGCTGTAGAAGTCGGATTGGCGGGATCGGACCTCTAAATGGAGTCAAAAAGTGACTTTTTATATTTCAAAAATGAGTATATAGAAGTTTGTTCCCCCACATCAGACGTCTATATGGTTTTATTTACGGAAAATGCCACCGGTCATTTTTTACGTTGGATATTTAAGGGTTGGACGTCTAAAGGGGGACGTTAAAGGCTTTTTCTGCACTAGTGGCAGTGGTTCCACAACCGAGATATATACTGGCAAGGTAAAAAGTCTACCCCTTTTTACCTCAATTCTGAACCGAGGCAAAAAGGTGTATGCTTTTTCCTCGGTTCAAATACAACCGAGGCAGTAGAGGGTGTTCCTTTTTTACTCTTTTTTTTCGCTAGACTTTTGGCCTCGGTTGCTGGTGAACCGAGACAGTAGAGGGGTCTTATGCCTTGGTTTGTAGTTTAGTCGAGGTAGTACAAGGGTTTATTTTTTTTTCCTCAACCTTTCTGCAATAGAGGCTGCAATAGAGGGGGTTTAAGACCTAATTAATCACATAAATGATAATATTTTTGTATCCAAACGAATCATTAAAAGAATTTATTATTATGAGCCACTTAGACAAAAGAAATTATTACTCAATAACAATATCTTCTTTAAGTTTTTTCTTAGTTTTTAATAGACAGAGATAAAATATTCTTTTGATAGGGATTATTTCCTAATTAGTAGTCATTTGGGCAAAGCTCCAAAGCATTGAAACCAAAAATTGTAAACAAGAAATGATGAGCTATTTTTGAAGTATACCAATTTCATTCACAAAATATACAAGTGTGACAATGCCTTCAACCTTTGAGCATTTTCTCTCTCACGCACACATAATTTGCATTCAACGCTGTGTAAGGTCCAAATGAATTTATATGGTTGATTCTTAATACACTCCTCTTTTTCTCACTCAAAATTTTCCATTCAGAACTTATATATATATATATATATATATATATATATATATATATATATATATATATATATATATATATATATAGCAATAAATGTTAACTATAAGTTTGTCTAAACCACCTGAGATGAAAAATTTGACGTCAAGAGTGTTCCACGAAATCCTGTCTCGGTATGCTCCGTTTCCATTACCTCATTACAAAGTTCTTCTGCAAAATACAAATATGACAGTGTTTACACGTTAAGAACCCAAAATCACTAATAACAAAAAATACAGAATGACAAAACGAAAGAAAAAGATGAAATTGTCATCGAAAGATGCAGGAAAATACAGTAGCAAACACACTACTGTCCAAGAGCAAGGCTCCTAAAGAGAAAATGCATCCTCTCCCATAACAAACTTGATCCTCTCTACTATGGTCCCCTTACCGTGACTTCTAGCTAATTCCACTTTTTTTCATTCATTCTTTGCGAGCTTAACATTTTCCCCCATTCCCCTCCTAATCTTTCTTCTGCGTACTTTCCAAACCCAAGGCCCGATAGCTAACTTCTGGTCCAAATTTCTCTCGCATTCCTCTAGCCTATTCGAGACTATAATAAAAGTATATGAAAGTAACAGATAACCAAGTACAAGTATCAAATAACATACCTGTAATATCTCGATTTTCATGGATTTGAGAGTCCCTCACAATAATCTGATTTGAGAGTACCTTTTTAGCTTTTGTAAGAATCAAAGGCTTTTGGGTTTTGATACAATAAGCATTGCGGAGGTTGTCATCACCAACTCTGAGATACCAAAAGAAACCCAAATGCAAATCAAACAAAAATCCCAGACCCAAATTCAAAAAATGGAAAATCTCATCTTCTCAAATCACAAAAATATAACAAGATCAGAAATCTAATTTCGTTCTTTTGCAATTCTGGATACACAAGAACATTCATATTTAAGAAAGTAAGAAGAGGACCCCAAAGTCCCAAATCGAACCCTAGAACGCAATGCACCGCTGTTAAACTCTGACAAACCGAGACATTTTCCGCTACAGAGATGCTAGTGAACGAATCCATACGTCACAGAGATGGGTCGCACCGTAATTTTGAACTTGCATTCCCTCCTTGCGAGAAAGAACTAGAACCGAGAACGATTTGGGGAAGAAGGGAGGCTCCTGCAAAGCCAAACCAGAACAGAGAGAAGAAAAGATAGAGGTTGATGCCTTCCCTTCTTGTGAAGCCGGGACAAAGAAGAGAGAAGAAAGAAGCTGGAGTTTGAACCCTCACAGAAACGCCACCACTGCAGGACGCCCTCGCAACGACCTCGCCGTGACTCGCCGTGCTCGCCGCTAACGTTGAGTTTGCCACGGTGAAGAAAAAGTGCAAAAACTTCAAGCTTCTGGATTTCGCAGGATGAAGAGAAAAAAATGGAGGATACCCAAGGCTCGCGAGAAAGGATACCTAAGGCCAAGGGTTTTCAAAATGAAATCTGATTAGGGTAAATTACCCCTTTCGGACAGAACCTTCCTGCCTCGGTTGGTCATAGAACTGAAACAAATAGCCAGTTTTAGGTAGGAAGTGGCATAACATTATGCTTCGGTTTGGCTTTTAACCGAGGTAATTTGGCTTTTATGCTTCGGTTTCCCTGCAACCGAGGCGTATAAATTCGTTGAAACTGCAAAAATGTCACCGCCTTTACATATGCTTCGATTTTCTGAAAACTGAGACGTATGACCCGTGTTCTTAACTCCGTTTTGCATTAGTGATTGAATTTTTTTTATATGAAATTGTATTTTATGAAAAATTTCATGAAACATTTCTTCTATGAAAAATTGTTTTTGGATTTTGTGAAAAATATTTTTGATTCTAATAATGATTTTAAATTGTAATTTCGAAAGCGAAAACCTAAGAAAGTAACTTTTTTGCCAAATAGGGTGGTATAAGAGATATTATTCATCATTTAGATATAATAAAATTATTATTAGCAAAACAAATGTAATAATACTTGTTATACCTAACAGGAAAATCATATAAAAAGTTATCATGAAATGATTATGCTTTATGATGATACATATGATCTGGGTGTTGAAAATGAAGCATCAATATATATGTATATATATCTATAATAAGTAAAGAATAAATGGGTGGGAATTTGGAATCCATTGTTTGTGGCTTCTAATAGAGAATCATTAAGTTCTTTGACTTCTAAATCATACCTCTACTGTACTTTCATTTTAATTACTTTCATTTTTTGACTTCAGATTTTTCTTCTGATGCCATGCTTCCTACAATAAACCAGTTTTTGAACATAAATCTTATGTCTTATCATTATTCTTTGCAAGTGATTCTCATAATCAACTTCACTTTCCATATGCTTATATCAAGTGGACTTTTATTTTTGGTCAGCATATATAATAAAACTTTTATTGAATAAGAAAATATTATTAATCAACAAATTACTTACATTTTTATAAAGAAATAACAGCTTTTTGCAAAATTTTACTTAAGATTGATTAAAATGAAATTTATTATGAGCAAATTGTACGTTGCCTTGTAAGTTTTGTCGTTGATGTACGACTTAACACTTGAAAAGGAATCAATTAACAATAACTTTACAACTGCTTTTCCGTATCAATTTCAAGTTTCATATCCGTACAACCCGTGCCCTTAAAATATGTCAATTTCATGACAAACTTAATCTTAAATTTGATTAACTTCTTAAAAGGACTAATTTGTTAGCATGAAGCTCACATGATTATAAAATGGAAACTTTTTTAAAAGCAAGTTAACACATTTTTCTGTTTTAAAGAAATAAAATACATATTGAATATATATATATATATATATATATATATATATATATATATATATATATATATATATATATAATGTTCAACATCTTGATATTTTTGGAATGAGATTTTCTTTCTTTGGATCGAGGGTTGAGAATCTGCCAAAGACACGAATGTTTAAGTTAGTAACATAGAATATGTGAGATAGTTATAAGTGTGGATGAAATACAAACATAATACCTCTTATATAGATGAAAAAAAAAATTCAATACCTTTTATACTGAAGAGAAAGTTTACTCTTGATTCAAATAAGTGCATGTTTATTTTGAAAAGATATTCCTGGAAGATATCTTAGTTTAGTCTAAAGTTTCAATAATCGAAATCATTAATGAAAATATTTTCTTCAAGAATATTGCTTTTGGATATGTATGTTATACTAAAAATGGGAAAAATATCTCAAGACAAATCATGAATGATCGACCTGCATAGTACCCAAACTCTAAGCCTGAGAAAAATTAAATAGTTTATTATAGAATATTTTGTGTGATTTTAAGCTAAATTATGTTTTAAAATTATACTATTTAATTAAGGACTCAATCGGTTTTAGATTAAACTCAATCTTTTATGTTTAAACTTTGAATTTAAGAAAGAATTTGGACTCTCATCACTTTAGGTTTAAATGTGACCTTTTATAATCCTGGGATAGATTCATTCATATGTTCAAATTTAAACTAAACCCTAAATACATTTTATTTTATTTTAAAATATTTATTAAAATTTTACCAAATGAAGCGTTGAGACCAAAACTATCACTTTCGGAAGTTATGATGCAGCACCTCTTTTATTATACCGCTGGATAGTGACACCAATGTTGCTCAATTGCTTTTTCAGGGCTTTTTATCTAGATGCAGGCAATGTCTTCGAATAATGCTTTAGCATTTATCATGGCTTTTGCAAATTCTTCCTAAACACATTATCAACTATTAAATCTAGATTGATTAATTCATCTTCCACATATAGAATTTATACCATCATCGGAGACTATTTAGTTTAGGCAAAGTTGACGTAGAAAACTCTTAAAATTAATTAATTAAGGTATTTCCTCATTAACACTTCTTTTATTGCAAACTATAGTTGTTAGCATTTGTTATTGGAAAGAATTGAACTCATAATCTTTCTGGTCTTTCTTTTCCAACCTTCCAAACAAACCTTATAGTTTTCGAATGTTATTGGAGAAGTTGAACCCAAAACATCTCTCACTCTTTCTTTTATCACTAAGTCAATCTTATAACTCATCCTATTAATACTTTCGTGTAGGGTAGTGTATGTTAACACTTAAAATTGTAGGTGGAGATTGATTTACTAAAATCTTGCTAAGGTTTTTTAATTCTCTAATTATACCATATCATTTAGTAGAAGAGAACATGTGGCAAATAGTCTTAGTAAATGATAAAATTGTGATTGATGCAGACAAATTAATACTACTTTTATATATATATATATATATATATATATATATATATATATATATATATATATATATATATATATATATATATATATATATATATATATATATATATATATATATATATATATCAATTAAGCAAGTAGTCAAAATTATTAGTATGGATAATCCAAAGTTATCTTCCAACGAATTCAAAATTGATTTCTAACAAATTAGTTCTTATAAAATTTATATAAAAAAGGTTAGTCTAACAAAACAAAAATAACAAAAGAAAATAAAGATAAAAAATTTAAAATAAATAAAATAAAATAAAGAATTTTTTAAAAAAAATATATAAAAAGGTTTAAAGGAAAAAAAAGATGAAAATAGCATTATTCTACAACTTTTCAAAATAGAATTCATCATTGGTTTTCTAAGAATTATTATTCAATTGATTTTTATCTCAAATTTCAAATTAATCAATATAAATTATCAATTAATTTGTTGGTGTTCTTAGTATTAACCAAAGCATATTATTAATTAAATGTAAGAACTTTTTAGATCAGTCATAATTTAATCGAAGCACATTTTCAATTAAATATTACTATATACCTAATCATGTCTATTCTTTTACCTATTTTACCAATTGAAAAACTAATTAACCAAAGTAAATTCTTGATTTATCTTGTTAAAGTATTCACCTTTAATAAAAATGTATTATCAACTATTGGCACAACCTATTCAATCGCACAAAAGTTTCTAACTTTAATTAAAGTACATTCTCAATTAAAATTGAAAACTTTATATTCACATGATTGTTATCTTCTATAGATTTAATATTATGCTAAATTGCTAGAGTATAAAAGTCATTACCTTTACTTGATTAAGAAATAAAAAAACATTGATAAAAACTAAATCACAATAAGAATCAAGAAAATAAACAATTTTAAATTTCATATAACCTCATAATTTCATTAAAAAATTACAACAAAATCATCCAAAGGCTTAGCACTCTAGGGATAGCAAAAATAACATCAAAATGAAAGAAGAAAGAGGGAAGAACATGGAAAAGATAGGGAGAGGCATGGAGGAGGTCTGGCCAAAATTAGACCTCCCAAATGATTCCTAAGATGTTCCTTGATTGATTCCCTTTAGTCTTTTTATATAGAAATTGGGTTGGACCTTTTTTTGCCTTTTTTGTTGTTAAATTTTTTTCTTGTTAATGTAATATCCTCCAAATATCATTTAAAAAAATCCAATATGCATATTTTGTTTGTTGTGGAGATTTTAAAAGATTTAAGAAAGATTTGTTAATTTTGGAAAGAGTTGACAATTATTATCTGTTGATATTTTCTTATATAAATAAATAAAATAATTATTTTAAAATATCAAATAATATATCTAAAGATGCATTCCCAAATTATCCTTTCTGATGAAGATTATTGAAATATCAAAGCCCTTCCAATTGAAAAGATAGAAAAAATCACAAAGGCAAATTTTTTTTTGGTTGCTCCCCCATTTCTCACTTGGCCGTGAAAATCTCATTGGACTCCACTTTTCATAATTAGCATGGCACTAGGTGCCATTTCCCTATGCTAGATGTGGACCACTTTTAAGCAAACACCATTTTTTTACTTTTTCATGCTCTCTTTTTATTAAGACCAAATCGTCTATACGTATAAACGCTTGTTTTGAAGTTAACCAAATAACATTAAACAAAATAATAATCTAAAAATACCATAGCAAGAAACATAAGACTTAGGTTCAAAATCTCAAACATAGAAAAACCTTAAGACAACACTTAGAATTTCAGAAAATGAAAAAACAACTAAGTCAAAACAGCCATACGCTATGCTAAACGATTGTTAAGTCAAAGCATCTAAGAGAGTTGAAGTTAAACACATAAAGTTTACTATAGTTTAACTCTCAAGAAAAAAAAATAATGTCAAGACAATGTCGTTGACAAAAATATCCTAAAAGAATAAAACTTAAAACACCAAAGAAAACACAAACAATGTTAAATGTTATTGTTCCAAAAAGGAAACATCACAAAAAGCGTTTACTCAGTTTAAATGATACCATGAGCTAAACTATTACTTCATCCAACGATGAAGTATATACTCAACGCTTGGTATCTTTAGAAGAAAAGGCAAACTATTAAACGCTACCTTAACGGTAGAAAATCAAAAGGCACTTTATTTTTCTGAGCAAACATTAAATGACATTGAATGCTCAACGTTCAAAAACAACAAAAGTGATAAGAGAAAAGACATATTTGTTACATACACAATCTACTTTATTCTTTGCAGATAACCTACTCTACACACATCTAGATAACCTACTCTGCACACATCCACAAGCTTCAAATTAAAATATCAGAAGTGGACGTTAGAAAAAAAAAAGAGATATTCACATAATGTTCTTTACTTGAAGCGGTGTCTAAAAGAAAGTACAACCTACTTCTAGCAAAGTACTGAAAAAACATGTCTACTCTGACAAGTTGACTTTAACTAATGGTTGTTGTACACGAAGAGAGAAAAGACACAAGAATCAAAGCCAAAAGCTTAGTTTAATTGACTCTTATCCAAGTGTTAGAGCGGTGCAGCGGAATGGTTAACGTGTTCAACAAACCAAGAAGGGGGTGAATTGGTTTCTTATCGCAAATCGTTCTTTTAATAATTTTCTCGTACATATAAAAATTCCTTAAAACAATTTAAACAAATTTAAAGAGTAAGGAAGAGAGAAAATTGCACAAGTAATTTTTATACTGGTTCGGATCACACAGATCCTACATCCAATTGTTAATCTCAACCAAGAATTAACGCTTCACTAGCACAAACCAACAAACTATTAAATCACAAAGAAAATAAACAAGTTGAAGGTTAAAACACCTCTCTTGTTACCCCAAGAAATGAAACTCACTTTCCCTGCAACCCACAAGGGATGAACACCTCCTCCGAATGCTTCACGAAGGATGACCACCTCCTTTGAATCTTCACAAAGGATGAACAACTCCTTTGAATCTTCACAAAGGATGAACACCTCCTTTGAATCTTCACAAAGGATGACAGACTTTCAACTCAGCAACAACAACACTCAATCATACTCCAGTGAAAGTTCTCGCTCTTTGCCAACGCGCCAAGTTCTCAAAGCCACAACACAAGGGTTACACAAACCCAACAACACTTATCACCGCACATTGTAGATAAGAATTTTGAAATACACTTATTTGGTATGTTGTATTTTAGAATGAGAGTCTCAATCTAATTTATTGATATCTCCCTCAAGGATACCTTCAAAAATCCGTTGTCAGTTGTTTAGTGTTTAATAATCGATTATGCATCAATGAATGCACAACAGTCAAAAACTTGCTTGAAAAATCTCATAATTGCTCATGATAATCGATTATGGCAAGGCATAATCGATTAAAATAATTGGTAATCAATTATCTTGAGTATAAAATGAGTTTTTATGATTAAAAATTATTTTTAACGCAACCTAAAGTAAACAATACACATAATCAAATATAAACCACACCTTATACATCAATATACTAAAATACAAAAGTTTTAATATAAAAAAAAGTCATCATGAAGATCTTCCTACAATAAGAGCATTTGAGACTTGACTTGACATCATCAAAATTTCTACTCTTCAAGCTATTGAGGAGTTTTGCAAGTCATATGAGTTGTCACATTGATGCTAAGTCAACAAGCTGCCACGCTAGATAAGTGAAGTAAAAGCTACCCACTTAGATTTGAGCCATCAGTTGACATGGATTCTGCATAGTTGTAGGTTTACCTAGAACAGTTAGTCAAGGAACTTGAAAAGGCAAAAGTGATGAGCTTGGTAACTTGATTTAATGGGTGAGACTTGTGAATGCTAACTTGGGAACTTGTTACTTGGAGGAGTAGGAGCAAAACCACATTGTCATGACTAAATGCATCGAAGGCTGACATGTTCTTAGTATAAGGATGACCTACTATATGCAGTGTCTTGAGAAGCTAGTTATATAGGTTAGTAACAAGGAGAACAGATAGACACATACATATTACACATTTACATTCACATCAAACCACATTTCGTAAGAGAGGACATTGCTCAAGGACTATAAATGAGATAAAGGTATTAACAAAACATAATCCTACTACCATTATTATGAAGGTGTCGTCAAGTAGTAAGTTCTTTTATTGCTTGGATTTAATCTAGTTAATTGGTGATTAAGTCTATAATGGGCTTACTAGCAACTAGTGATTCCCTTTCAGAATATTAGTATTAAACCAAGGTAGAGCTTCATGTAGATTGGTTTAATAAAATATTGTTTTATATAAACCGTTTAACTATACCAAATCATCATGTAGAAGATCTGAAGCTTCAAACATATATGGGGGATAATAGTAGTAGAACATTTAATTTCTTAGTTTTTACATAGAATAATATTGTTTTAATAAGTTATCTAAGTAATATTTCAGTTTAATAATAGAAACATTGTTTGCATGCCTTTTTGTTAGTGTAGGTGCATGTTACGAAATTTTATTATAACAATTTTATTGTTAAACAAGAGTTGTTGTTCAACTATAATAACAAAAAACTATGAGAGTTAAAGGAGAGTTCACTAAGAGACAAACAACTGAATCATATTACTTTTGTGTGTGATTCTTTTTTATTGTTACAAAAAAGTTTAGCAATCATGATTTTAATTAAGGGTAGAGAACAACAAAACATATAACATAGACATGATTCGTGTATAGGACACGACATTTTCTGAAACAACAAGTGTTTATGTCTTCAAATGATATAACATTATGCAGTCTTGTATTTTTTTTATAACCTAACATCACACTTCATGAATATCTATATGATTATTCTATGTTGCAATGAATGTCTATTTCTTATGTTTAACTAAAATTATTTGAAAAGCTTACACCACATCAACAATATCTTGGAAACTGAGCTAAAGCTTTTCTCTTCAACAATTTCGAAGTTTATGCTTTGTCGACTTGGAAAAACTTTATCTTCTTTGTACGACTTTGTTCTTTTCACAAGTTCTAGTAAAGGTGTTATGTCTAAGGATAGGTAAGTACAAATAGTTATTAAGGTGCTTCTTAAAGAAGATAATAACATTTAATGCATGCATGGAGTGAATTTAATGCATCTTCTGCGTGCAAGATCATTGGATGCAAGGAAGTTGATCAATGTGAAATTGGTCAACAACATGAAAAGATAAGAACATTCCTATTAAACACTCATAAGACAAACCATGATGTGTCAAGTATAATAGATTAAACAACATTTGACAAAAAGGCGTCTAGAGAAAGAAGCAATAAACGTTATATCTTATCAATTGTCTCTACTTGAAAAAGCTCAGACTTTACAAAACATGCTTCAACACTTTATCAAAGTATTGGTCATTAAATGCATGTATGTATTGTACCTTGTGTGCTTTATTTTTTTCTCTCTTTATCTATGCAAATATTGACAATACCAAGATATACTCAAAAGCACCGCACGAGGATCAGAAAGACGTTGAGAGATAAGAAGACATTCCTAGAATGTTTCCTAAAGCTTTATGTCCTACCATAGTCGTACAAGCTCTAACTAAAAAATCAATGCTACTCTTCCCAAAGCGCAAAAAAGTACATATCTTCGTACAATAAGTCACCTACTCTCAACAAAGTCAACCATCTCTGAGTAACGATCATCTCTCGAAGTAAGCTATAAAATGACGACTTGCATAAGAGTATACAAGAAATTTTGCTATCATTATATCGCTACATTGTTATTCTCTCAATAAGCATTTATCGTCTGAGTTTGTTCATTGAACAAAAGGAAGAATTTCACAAGTTCTCATATTTCTTTATTTTGTATTTATCCTCTCATTGAGAGTTATTAGAATCTATACTTGTATGGTAACACTGATTGTGCTTTAGGAATTCTGAAGGAAATTAAAACATTTGTATTATTTAGCTCAAGAGAGTCAAACATTCTAGATAAGTTGTTAGGGTTGGTACCAGGAGTGGTAAGAATACTTGGATACTAAGAGTGGTTAAACTCAGACTAATCAAGATTGGCTAGGGGATCAAAAGTGGTTAGAATACTCGGTGTATACCAAGAATGGTTTGTACTAGATTGTAATCTTGGATAAGAATATTGGAACCTCTCAAGAGTTCTTGAGAGAGACTGGACGTAGCTTAGGATTGAGTGAACCAGTATAAAATACTTGTGTTATTGTTCTTCCTATTTAAAATGCTTTTCTTAAATGCTTTATTTTGAACACATGTCCAATAACTATTGCAAACAGTCTTTGCAAAAAATTTTGAAACATTATTCAACTCCCCCCCCCCCCCCCCCCCTCCTCTCCTTCCTTCTAGTGTTTCCCTGTGATTTCAGTTGGTATTAGAACTAACCTCAAAGGTTAGTTCTTTGTCGGACTTGAGGAAACGATCTTGATGGAGAAAAAAGGATATGTAGAAAATCATCCTTCCTTGTTCAAGGGGGAAAAGTTCGACTATTAGAAGCAATGAATGATTGCTTTCTTTCAGTCATCCCACATAGACATGTGGGACGTGGTTGAAAATGGTAACTTTATACCTTTTGATGAAAAGGGTAATGAATTGCCCAGAAGAAAATGTCAGTTTCAGAAGAGGAGTACAAGAAAGTACACGCCTTCAAAGAAGCCAAGGAAATGTGGGATACTTTGATTATCACATACAAAGAGTCCAACGAAGTAAAACGAAACAAGTTAAGCCTATTGACAAGACAATACGAGTTGTTCTCAATGGAGTATAATGTAAACGTATAGAGCATGTTCATCCGATTTCAGACGATCTTAAATGATTTAAGATCATTGGGTAAGGTCTATGAAAATTTTCATAATATTGATAAAATCTTACGTAGTCTTTCCAGACAATGGAGACCACAATTTACTATTATAAGAACCTCAAAACCTTTTGATGGGACAAGCTTAGATGAACTTGTTGGGATCCTAAAGGTACACGAGCTAGAGCTTCAACGGGATAAAGTGATGAAGAAAGAGAAGAGCATTGCTCTGAAAGCACAAAAACCTGTCAAAAGGACACCTACAAAAGCATTTAGTGTTAAAGAGTCATTAGAAGAGTCAGACGTTGAAGACTCAATGAGTGAAGAGGAAAAAGATAAACTATCGTTCATCTCGAGAAAGATATTCTCTATGTGGAGAAGAAAGAGAGGCAGACCTTCCAAAGGTAGACGTATTGAATCAGTAAAGACCTAATGGACAACAAAAAGGAAAGACCTATGAGTGTAGGAAGCTATGACATTTCAAGTCAAAATGTCCAAATCTTGAGAAGGCTAAGAAGAAGATGGTCTTCAACAAAAAGGATAAAAAGAAGAAATCCATAAATATCAGGTTGTGCTAGTAGAAGAAACAATATAAAAACATATTGAGTAATTTATTTCCTTCCTTATCTTATTATAATTAAAGAAGTAGAAGTCTTCGAACTCACTTTGTAAAAATCTTTATCTTTGTTTAACTAAAAAATGTATCATTTGTTATTTTTTACACTTATTCTTAATTTATCTTTTATCATTTTTTCCCTTTATTATCGATTCTTGTTTGTGTAATAAAGTGACATTAATTTGAACTACTCCATAACAATATACATACTTATGATACTTATGAAAAACTACCAAAATATTTTAAAACACAATCCAACAATATTTTCTTGTGTTTTCCTTATTTTTTACATTTATTCTTTCTTAATTTATCTTTTATCATTTGTGGATTCCCTCTTTGTTGTTTGTGTAATATACGCTTTAACATTGACTTGAATTAGTCGGTAATAATACAAGATCCAATTATTATTTTAGGATGATGTTGTTTCTTATTTGTAGAAACAGAAAAATAAATGCTTAGGGAAATTTTTGTTTGACAAATTGTATCATTTATAGATTTCAATTAGTAAATTGAGTATCTAATAGCATCACGATTATGTATTGCCATATTTATTTATTATATTTATTAATTTATCTATTAAATTAATAATTAGTATTAATTTCTCAATATTGAAGGAAAGAAATTGAAAATTCTAATAATAATTTCAGGATTTTTTATATATATCATTATCATTCTATATCACCACTATATAGGTCACTATGAAACACAAAATGTATTGTCTTTATTTTTTCTGTATTTTGATTATATCATGTTCCCATGTTTTTCTTATACATCCTCTGTTAAACAATAAGATAAATTGTTAATCCTAATAGCCTACATTTTATAAAATTGATAAAGGAAGGTTCGTTCTGAGTTTAATTTTAAGAGAAATACATACATAGAATAATTTTATATTATTTAATTTGGAAACATTATGCATATCATATTTATTATATATTAATCATAAAGTTTATAACTATCTTAAAAATTATACCAATTACTTTTCAATAGATTGATAATCTAAAAGGTTTTTATATTACCATCTTAATAATAAAAAAAAAAACTTATACTTAACATATTACTTGCATTTTGTCATCACGAGACACGATTAAACTGTTCTATTTCAACATTCGATTCTTTTGACATCTAAAGACACGATACTCTTGTAATGCAACATTCAATTCTTTTATGAAAACTGATTATTTTGTGCACTGATTAAAAGTTTAAGGATAATTATTTGTGTAGTTTGAGACTCTGAAATAAAAATCACATTGCACTGAGACGATTACAATGAAAAAGCAACTTAAAGTGGAGAACAACACAACCACTCAACCACTACAATATCATGAAAGTGAGTTAAAACTTGAAAGTGGTTCTCCACTCATGCAACAATAAATGGAACTCAATATTTTCTACCACCTACTCTATTTTCTCTTGTCTCTCTATATTTTCTAGCTAATTAATTACAGAGACATACAAACATGGTCTGAAAGGAATTTAAAGTCTCTGTTGAGTTTTTCATTCCTGTTCTTTTCCTGTCTCTTCAAAATACATTGGATATTGATTTTGATGTTTTAAAGTATAGTAAAAAGATTTTTAAATTACCAAGTGTATTTTAATGTTAAGAAACAACAAAAATACCCAGATAATTTGTACTCGTTTGAGAGGACTTATCAATTTTCATATCATATTTTAAAATATTTTTCACTTTTCCCTTTCAATAAATTAATTTAACTTGATGATATAACAAGGATAAAAAAAAGGGCCATGAGATAAACTAAACAAAGTATAGAATGAATAGGTTTATCAGTTCAGGAAAGTGTAAATTTCATGTTCTGACACAGGTTTGGTAGAAACACATTTTACTTAACACATTGATGGTTAAAATTGATCAAAAACTTCAAAGTAAGCTGGTGACATCTGCCAAAGTTTGTGACCTTTAATAAATTTCAACCAGCAAGAGTGAGTTGGTTTAAAAGAATATGTGAAAGAGTGTGATCCTAGTATTCATGTGTATCTGCATGGATTCAAAGAGAAAATGCAAGTCCAACCACTTAAAGACAAGTGTTCCACTCCACTGGTTACAAATGTCCTAAAAGATTTGCAATTATAAAGGAACCAAAGTACACTCACTAGTCACTAGTCTTTTGTCTTGTCATATGGTCCCAGCAACTTAGGATTCGTCAAGGCAAAGCCGGCAGCATGAATACTTCTACATCCTCTCTTTTTTTCTCAAGTTTATTCTCTATTGGTCACATAAGCACCAAACTTACCAGACAAGACAAAACAGAATGTGTTCTTATTCTGTTCCTTTCTTTCATAAAATAAAATCAAAGGACTTGAAGAAAAGCATCTCTCCATTATAATTCCTTTTCTTCAATGTATCTTCAACATATCTATTTCATGATTTTCTCATTACAACATCACTGTTTTCTACAGTTTCCAAGTTTAGCTAATTTTACATTTTAATCTCTCTCTAGTTTATACCAAACAAATTTTGTTTACTTTCATATTGAAAGGAAATATTTGATTAAGAAAATCTTTTTATTGGAAAATAGTATATCCTCTGACATACACAGTCAATGTATATAGAATTTTATATTTGTTTGACTAGACATTCTCTGTTAGTATTTGTAAGGAAATTTACCCTTCAATCACAAATTGTTGATTTTTAGAATAAATACTTTAACACTCTTACCTGTCATGTTTTCTTATTGGTCCACACTAACCATATACTGAACTTAAACTCCTTTTTTTTTTCAAAGAAAACATAATATTCTCTGTTGATGTATTACTTTATATTAAAGAAGTCCCAAGTGATTTGGTTTCCTCAGCTACAATCTCCAATGTAGATTGAATTCAGCAAATTTTCATTGGCATTATTGAAGAAATTGCTGGATAAATTCATCTACTATAAATTGTCTCAATTACCTATGCTAGTGAAAAGGACTAAGGGGTTGGAAGCCAAGAATATTTCTTGAAAAACATAGGGGAAGAAGTGTGGTTTCTGATGCTTTCAAGGAAAAAGGAAAAGTTGATTCTATAATTCTAGTCACAGAATTCTTCTCTAAACTTTTGGAATATGATTCCTGCATTTGCCAGTGGGACAAAAACAAATGCAGGTGCACACTGATATAAATTGATGGGTCAATTTTAATACCAAATGCAACGTGTGAGGTGAGGTGTCACAGAAAGTATAATGCACACAATTCCAATGGACAAGTGCTTCCTCCAAATCAAAAGTAGAACTGAAGAGAGCCCACATAGAAGAAAGTAAGAAGAATGACATCTCTTTTCAAGTAGCTACGAAATATATTGGATCAAGTTCAGTTTTTGAGTTGCTTCTGTCCAAGATTCTATGCCTCACAAGGCCACTTTCCTAAGGGCATTTTCTTTATAAGGACATCATTGAGTACAACCAAGGCTTGTGAAGATCTTGTCAAGGAGAAAAAAAGACATGCAAGAGCAGTTGTAGAAACTTTCATATATTTTAGTTGAAACACCAAAGAAGTGCTCTTCAAGATTACAGGACAATCATATTTCACTTTATTTATAAGGTTTAGCTGTTTGGATCCAGAAGGGGTGTTACATAACAGGTAGATATATCATTTTATACGTAATAAAATCTTGAGGGCAACCCTCAAACAGTAAAGTTTTTGCCTTGTCAAAGTTTTAAGTTGGAGTCTTGTTGGTTGCCCTTTGAATATTTTCTTGTGCTTCTATATAGAGTAATAATATCATATTTTTTGGCTTGAAAGATAATGTACCATCAGCAGCAGCAGCAGATAGCAGCAAGAAACTTGCATGCTTTAAGGATGCACAGCCACACTGAGAGGCATATGATGATGCAAGGAGGCAATGGGGCTTGTGATTCAGGACTTGTTCTTTCAACCGATGCTAAGCCTAGACTAAAATGGACACCAGATCTTCATGAACGGTTCATAGAAGCAGTCAATCAACTTGGAGGAGCAGACAGTGAGTCAATGAAAATGATGAACAGTTTTTGAATCAGAAATCTACAATTTCGAAGCTTATATTGATTCCTCTTACTTTGCAGAAGCTACACCAAAAACAGTTTTGAAACTGATGGGGATTCCTGGACTTACTCTCTACCACTTAAAGAGTCATCTACAGGTAACATATTATTCCAATTACCAGAATAATTAAGATAACTTTTATTTAATTTTGGTGATGTTATGTGTTTCGGTATACCAATAATCTCGTTTAGGAGTCGAGATCAAGGATAATTTAAATACATTTTTCTCCTTCAATTATCTGATACGTTTTTAAGGATAAGACTTGACATAAGTTTCAAACTCTAAAAAAAGATAATATCTCAGATGCGGTGATTAATCCAAACACCTAGACAATCTGTTTCTCATATTGCAGAACTTGCTCACTATTCTATTTTAACTGGTGAACCAATTAGCTTTTGTAACCAAATTAAAGTTCAATAACATCAAAACCTCATTCTAGTCACTGGCATTTACTGGGAAACATAGCTGAAATTATTTGTATTAGTTATCTTGTTAGTGCATATGTATTTGTGTGTACTTATTAATTTCTCTTTCCCCTTGGCAGAAGTACAGAATCAGTAAAAATATGCATGGACAAACCAATACTGGCAACAATAAAATTGGTGAGAACTTCTCTTTTGATGTGTTTTCCATGCATTTTTAATTGAATATCATGAACTACACAGAACCTATCTTTACTAATCATATAATTTGAAATTTAATTTATCTTACCGGTATCAACTACAGAAGCAACAAGCAGAATGTCAGAAGCAAGTGGAATTCAAATGAAACATTTAAGCATAGGCCTACAGACAAACAAGTAAGAAAACTTTCAAGTTCTGTCATCAAGTTTCCAATGTTCAAAATGAATTCTCTTTAATGCGAAGCAACACTAACAATAATAGATCCTCCATCCAGAAATTCAGAAATTAATGATGCCTTACAGATGCAAATCGAAGTACAAAGAAGACTGCATGAGCAGCTTGAGGTATAGAACATCTTTGAACTTTTAAACTTAATTTATATTGATAAACTACTAAATAAGTAAGAAAACATTTGAAATGGTCACTTCTACTTTGAATTTGAATGTAAGATTTTAAGCAAAAGTAAAATATAATACATACATAATGAAAATGAAAATTTGTTGAAAAATTCAAATTTGAGTCTAAGTCTCATGTCGAATAAAAATGAGAAAGTTGAGCAAAATATAAGATAGAAGTCTCAGAGATCTATTTCTTTAAGGTTTTGAGTTGGAAGAGTTGCTGAATTTCTTATGTGAATGAATTCAGGTCTAATTGTTGTTGTACTTTTCCCTGTGAATTCTCTCCTTTATATCAAAATTCATGAATTTGACTCGTAATTTTTATGTTATTTAATTTAGAATGGTAACAGTAATTTCATCAGAACCACGTTAGAAAACTTATTGTTTGAGTCTTGTATCTCACTGGTCTCAAAACTTTTACTAGAAGCTGAAATATTTCACAATTTTGTTTTCAGAATCCAAAAATTTTCTGTTTTCAGTATACATTGGAGTTTGCAAATTGTTTCTGTTCTGATTCTTTTTCTTCACTCTTTAAGCAGGTACAGCGACACTTGCAGCTAAGGATAGAGGCACAAGGGAAGTACCTTCAGGCAGTGTTGGAAAAGGCACAAGAAACACTAGGAAGACAAAATTTAGGTGCAGAGGGTGTTGAAGCTGCCAAAGTTCAATTATCTGAACTGGCATCAAGAGTATCCTCTCAAAGTCTTGACACTAAATTTTCAGAACTGAAAGAGCTACAGGTTCTGTGGCCTCAGCAAACACAAGAGGGCCAAGCCACTGAGTGTTCAATGGGGAGTTTCTTGACATATAGTGAGGATTCTCAAAGAGACAGAGAAACACATAACATGAGCCTGAATCTGATAGCCTTCAATGGCCCTCCATTTTCAGTTTCAAAAGACTGTGTGGAAGAGTCAATGCATTTGAAGCCTGATCTCACATTGAGTGAAGATGTGAAGCAGAATATGATGTTTCTTTCCTCATCAAGTGATGGTAAAGTAGTGAAGGGAGATTTCTTACAAGAAGGGCCTTCAAGCCTCTTATCCATGAATGTTGGAGTTCTAGAAGAGGAAAAATTTGGGAGAACAACTCTTTCAAAGGAAGAAGGGTGGAAGGTAAGAAACAGCACTGAATCTGGGAGAATGGCAGTTAAATTGAACCATGAGAAGATTTCTCCAGATTATAGACTTCCAAACTTTGAAGTGAAACTGGACCTGAATTCCCATGATGATAATGATGCTTCTTCCCACTGCCAACAATTTGATTTGAATGGTTTCAGCTGGAATTGCTAGGACTTTTAGTATGTAAAATTTGGACATGAAAGGCTAAGAATATTACATGCTTAGTTCCTACTCCATATGAGTTTTCACTTTTGGGGAGTAACTTGCAACTAGTTTTTGGCACATGCCAATTACAACCCTTTGACAATAACTGAGATGAATAGAATAATTTGCTATATTCAAACGACTGCATTTAGAATTACTTATGTACACTACATCAAACAAAAGGCAGTAAAGAATACACTATGACCCTTTACATGTATGATCTTAATTGAAGAGTTCAGAGGTTATTTCCAAACTGATTTGATTATAAAAAAAGCAGTAAAAGATTATTTCTTTATCACCAACATAAACTTAGATGGGATTGTTGTTGGAATAAAAATAGTAACAATTAAACTTTTTGTTCTTACCGTTTTCTGATGGCAATTATTTAGTTTGATAACTTTTATCTGTCAGCAGCTTTCTTTTGTAGCCTCTTTTAGTTGTTGAATTTCATTTTCTTTTTCTCTCTTTTTAGTCTTGAATCTTGTGATTACTCCTTGATTGTTGGATGCACTTCTTAGATCTTCATCCCTGTTGTGTTAATCTTTGGGACCAAAATGGATATTAGGTTGCACTAGAGTCAACTGGAAATTGTTTTCCTGCAGAGGTACACGTTATGAGAAAATTTTTCTGTTATATTTCTGATAAACTTTTTTTTTTATCGGCAAAGTGCTGATAAACTTTTTCAAGAATTTTCACCAACAATTAAAACAATAAAAAATGTAAAAATGTAAAAGGAGATCAATAAATCTTTCAACCTAGAGAAAAACTCAAAACATAAGCTTCTATTTCAAAAATAGTCAAAACTTCTTAAAAAGGTCAACAAAAACCTATTTATGTTAAGACTATTCAACTAATGGACTTATTAAGTTCATCCAAGAAGCATCTAATTAGTTGAATAACAAATAATGCTCAAATAAAAATTCTAATTACATTAACAAAGACACAAATATAAATGCCCAATACAAGATAAACAATTTCTATTATAGTTGTGATTTGCTTGAAAAGTACTTGATATAATACTTGTCTTAAGTTTTTGAGATTGTGGAGTCCGAAGAAAATATTTAGTTAAAATTACAAGAAGATTAAAAGAGTGATGTTGTAAGATACTATAAATTTTTTTAATCGTTACTTTAGTGTTATATTTATTTACAGGGTTTAATATGATTTTAGTTTGTGATTTTGGATTTCGTCTCTCTTCGAAAAGTTTGTTCATTTTTATTTTTTTAATTTGAAATTCGTATTTTTAGTCTTTAAAAATCAACGGCTTTAAGTTTTCTGTGAAGTGATAAAAGGCGAGTCACGTGTGATATCACCTTCTCTGATAACTGTGTGTCACATTGTTTTTTTTTTTTTTAAATGAAATTAAGTATGTTTTCGTTTCTAAAATCCGATTAGGTGTTTTTGATGTTTGAAAACAATTAAGGTTCTTACCTTCCCCAACTTCTGGATTAAGAGTCACCAGCAGCAATGCCAACAGGGAAGCTTTTTCTATTCACGGCACCAGCATCAAGCTTGTGCTTTGAAACCATCTCATTGTCACGCATACAGGAATCACCAGATTTCTTCTTTGATATAAAGGTTACAGATGAAAGATCATCTAGAATATCATCCGCTTGAGATGCAGTTCCTTATTCAACTGCGAAAGGAAGGTCATGTATGTTTCCTTGTTTGATTTGTCATCCATTTCACTCGGAGAATCATCAAAGGTATATCGAGTGTATCTTGAAGGATTTCGAATGTAATCCGGAACTGCTAAATTAAATTCTTGTGACTTTGACAACTGGTCCGAAGCAGAACCTCCCAATGAAGAGGTCTTCATGCGAACATCCCTAGCTTCTTCGTGCCCATCATCATCATAATTATCTTTATCATCACATTTAAGGTTAAACCGAACCCGTTTCTGAGGCCTTCCAGAATTATCCTTACTCTTCAAAATTGACTTGGGGTTAGTAGCATCAAAATCCCCTGATCTGATTTCAGAAACCAAAACGTACTTAATTTCATTTCAAAAAAGAAAAGCAACGTGACACACAATTATCCGAGAAAGTGGCATCATACTTGTTTCGCCGTTTGTCACCTGAACAAAAACTTAACGCCGTTGATTTTTAAAAACTAAAAATATGAGTTTCCAAACTAAGAGGACGAAAATGAACAAACCTTTCAAAGAGTGACGAAACCCAAAATCACTTGATAATTTAGGCACTAAAAACATATTTAACCTTATTTATATATAGAAGTTCATGTAGTATTTTAATTATTCAATTAACGTCGTATTTAGGTAAGGTAATTTAGAAAGGTAATTAATTTATTTGAAGAATCTAAAATTTTTTATATATAAATGATTTGTTTGGATAATGTAGTTAAAAAGCAATTAAAATGTTGGAAATGAATAAAATAGAACAATTTTATATACCATAAAATATATAAAAAAAATTTGAAATTTAACTTTACTCTCACTTTAGTCACGAAGGTGAAGATAAATTGATTTAGGTAAGTCTGATAGGCTAAAAGCTTAATTGAGTTGGTTTGAGTTGAAGGTCGAAACATGTTGACCTAGGTAGTTGGTTGGATTGACGATCATGACGAGTCAACATAGGTTGAAGGTCGAGCCAATTTGTAGAGGCGAAGGTTGAACTAATTTGAGGCAAGTTGAAGGTTGATCCAATTGAATGAAGGTTGAAGCTTAAGATGATACAACCTTGCATAAAGGACGAGCTCATTCGACTCGACACAAAGGAGGAGTCGAGTCGATCGTGGTCAAGGTCAAGATAAGTCAACTAGCTTGAAGGTCAAGAAAATTAGACTTAGTTCAGGCCCAAGACCGAGACAAGTCACCTGGGCCGAAAGTCAAGACGAGTGAACACAGGTCAAAGGTCAATCCGATTTACACAGGCCGAAGTTCAAGTGGATTCGATGCAAACCGAATTCGAGCCGATTTGGTGTAGGACAAAGGTCGAGTCAATTTGGTGCAGCCCAAAGATCGAGCCGATTCGATGCAAACCAAAGGTCGAGCCATTTTGACACATGACAAAGGTAGAGTTGATTTTGCGCATGCCGAAGGTGGAGCCGATTCACCACAGGCCGAAGGTTAAGTAGATTCTACATAGGCTGAAGGTTGAGCCGATTCGGCACAAGCCAAATGTCAAGCCAGTTCATCCCAAACTAAGGGTATAATGGATTTAACCTACACTACAGGTCGAGTCGATTTTTGTCTAAACTGGAGGTCAAGCCGATCTAACTGTTGTGAAATGTTGAGATGGGTGGGTTGGCTTTAGAGCTGTCAAAACGGGCCACCCGTCCTGACCCGGCTCGGCCCACCACGGGTTGGTCACTTAGTGAGTCAACCCAACCCGACTCATTTATTAACGAGCCAGAAAAATTCGAACCCGGCTCGACCCACCATGGGTTGGTGGATAAACGGGTTGGTTCACTGGCTCACCTGATTATAATTTTTTTAAAATAAAAAAAATACAAACTTTCTATAATTCAAATCTAAACAAATTTCACTCTCAAATTTCACTCCCAACATGAGTGTTTAATTAATTTTGAAAATAAGGAACTTAAATAATTTTTTCAAGCAAAAACAAAATAATAAATATTCTTTTATAAAATTAAAATTAAATTTTAATAAAATAAAATTAGGTAGGTGGGTTGGTGGGCCAACCCGGCCCACCACGGGTTCAACCCGCATGAGCCGGGTTTAAATGAGTCGGCTTGAAATCTAACCTGCATAAAAAATATAATTTTTTCAAACCCAACCCGGCTCAAACCCGTGGTGGACCGGGTTGGCCCGCGGATTGTGACCCATTTTAACAGCTCTAGTTGGCTTGAACCGAAGGTCAGAATAGGTCGGCATGGGCTAAAGGTCGAGAAAAATCGATCCAAGCTTAGGGTTATGACAAGTCAGTCTAAGCCAAAGGTCGAGACAAGTCAACTTGGCTAAAGGAAGATGAGTCGATCCAAGATAAAGGTCGAGTCGAGTTTAGTCGATCTGAAGGTTGAGATAGTCACTTTGAGCCAAAAGTTGAGCCAAGCTAACCTGGACTGAAGGTGAAATCGAGTTTGTAACACCTCGAATTTTGGGATGTCACGGGTTTAAAAAAACTGAATATTTATAAATTTTCATATAGCGCAAAAACATATTTTTCAAAAAGCTTAACTTTTAAACATGCATAATTTATTCAAAACATAATAGTTCCAAATTTTTTGTCCAATTACATTATTCTAAAAGTAATTAAAATGACTAAGGAAATAAAACAACTATAATTACATTGTTTTAAAAGTTTATACGAAAATAAATTTTTAAAGAAACCCAAATTTTTCCCTTGTCATCTCACGAATCTATCATGCCTCTAGAACATCTGCAATATCATCTACTCATCTATAACACAATATACGATCATCGCCAATAACTTGATTTTCACAAACACACACATGTATGGGGTGTTCGAATTGGTATTGCACAGCGAAATGTTTTAAGGACCGTGTAATCAGACAATAACTAAGAGGAGAGGGGTGAATTGGTTATTTTTTAAAATTTTGGATTTCTTTTAGAACTTTTATCGAACAGTTTATGAATAAAAGATGCAGAGATAGATAAAAGCACACATAATTTTATCCTGTTTCGAATCAAAAGATTATACGTTTAGTCGTTAATCACTATGAAAGAGTGATTAACTTTCCACTAAAAATCAGTTTGATGATTACAATTACAAGAGTGAAATAATAAAAACATAAAACACCTTCCTTCAACACACTAGGTGTCGCAACCGGAATCGCGATGGGACGATGATCCAAAAAAAAAGAAACGGGATTGAAAAAGAGATTTGGAGTCGCCACCATAATTTATTCTGGAAAACTACAGAAAAACCATAAAGAATGGCATGGTCCACGAAAACCAGATTCTAGGTTCGGGAGTCGGTTACGCATAGGGAAGGTATTAGCACCCTACAACGCATGCCCAAAGGCAGTACCTTTAATTAAATACGCGAAAGTGATGTGGTTTTCAAAATGTTTAATTATCCCCAAAAAAAGACAATATAAAGAAACAAAATATGTTTTTTTAGTTTTTTGGGCCCGACAAGGATTAACCTTTAAAATATGTTTTTGGTATTTTTTATAAAAGAGAAAAAGTGTTTAGCACAAGGACAATGCCAGCGATCACACATGTGCTTAACCTGTAAAATATTTTTTTTGGTATTTTTTTATAAAAGAAAGAGAAAAGGTTCTTAAAAAATGGAGAGATAAAAAGCAAACCAGAAATATAAAAGTTCAGGCCCAATGAAGAAAAGGTGCACCAAAAAACTGGCCTAAGCCCGACCAAAATAAGGGTGCCCAATGAGAACAGGGTTGTAAGAATGAAATTGGAGGTGCACTTCATATTTGCTGGTTTAGGCCCAAGACCTTCTTCTCAGCAGAAACATTAGGGGTTCTGCCCTTTCTTTCATCTGTGCTCAAACCCACGAGACTCAGGGTCTCTTTCTTTGGACGAAACATCCTAAGAAAGGGCTTGACTCCCCTGTGCACACACGCCTTCACCCCCATTAGACCAGCCACTCCGACGGACTCTCTACTCAGTCCACAATGTCGCCGGCGACACCAAACGCCACCGGAGCTACTGCCGGCCGCGGTTTCAGATTCCTCTCTTTTCTCTTGTTTGCTCGCAAATAGGGAGTCCCTTTTCCTCTCCTTCACGTTTGAGACTACAGCCACCAACGAAACCGGTCTCCATCGCCGCTGCTCACAAAGCCAAACTCTACGATCCTATGCTGGGAGGAATCGCGCCCTGTTAAATATAGTGAAAATTATATATGGGATTAATCTCCCTTGTGTTAAACACACATAGGGTTTTCTATTTATAATTGAAAAAATATGGGCTAAGCCCAAAATACAAATAATAAATAATAACAAACTAACTGAAAGATAAAAGATATAATATTTCTAACACTCTCCCTCAAGCTGGAGCATACAAATTGTATGAACCAAGCTTGAAGTAACTGAACTTGGTTTTGAACTAGATGATTTGTCTTCAAGAGTGTGAGGCAAACAGAGATGGGTTATCACATGTTAATGAACAAGCAGCAGCTTGTGAAACTTCAACTTCAAAAGTGGATGAAAGAGAGCAGTGGAGAAGGAGGCAATAAACACTTCAACTTCAAAAGTGGATTAAAGAGAGCAGTGGAGAAGGAGGCAATAAACACTTCAACTTCAAAAGTGCATTAAGGAGAGCAGCGGAGAAGGAGGCAATAAACGCAGTAGATCTGTGCGGCAGATACAATAAGAAAGGAAGAACAAGGCAAGAACAGCAACACAGAGGCGAAACCCTCTACGACAGAGCTGGAGGATGACGAAAGCGGAAAAGATAGGACTAGACGCTGGTGCATCAACGGCGGAAACGAAGCACAAAAAAACGCAGAAAGAAGAAGGAGGTCCGAAGATGCAGAAGCATGCGGCGAGAAGAAGACAGACGTCGATGGCAGCAATGGCTGCTCTGGAAGGTCTGAACAGAGAGAGGGAGGTTCGGTGAGACGACTGGCATCGGCGCGGTTTGATACCGACGCCGAGAAGGCGACGCGTGATGAACACGCGTCCGAGATCTACCGGAGAGTAGAGGCGCGTGACAGCGCATGCAGATGAGACAAAGACAGCGGCCGCCAGGGTTAGGTCGCGCTTGAGGAGACGGCCCAGATCTGCTGTTCACCCATCGAAACTGTGACGGTGGCCGACGGCGTATGGTCGGTAGCAGCAGAGAGCGGCGATCGATTGAGCGACAACTGGTTTAGAGGAGGCAGTGGTTCCCAGGAGACTTCTCTCTTTGATTCTGGGTGCTGAGATTTAAGAAGAAGAGAAAATGAATCTTATGAAATTTTTAAGGGCTGTCGGCGGCCATGACGGCCGGCCACCGGCAGACAGCAAAGACCACCGTGATACCATGTTAAATATAGTGAAAATTATATATGGGATTAATCTCCCTTGTGTTAAACACACATAGGTTTCTATTTATAATTGAAAAAATATGGACTAAGCTCAAAATACAAATAATAAATAATAACAAACTAACTGAAAAATAAAAGATATAATATTTCTAACACGCCCGTTCACAGCTGTTCAAACACTCACTCTCTCCTCCTCTCACCGATCGAACCTTAACTCCGAGAACTGCCCGCTCCTGCCGCCGCTCGCCTTCCCTACACAACCATGACTTTTTACCTCCGGCAAACTCTATATAATCCCACTTCGGCAACAGCAAAACCAATTCTCCCAGCATTTCCTCTTTGATGATCACCTGACAGGGACTGTTCCTAGCAACAGCAACAAAGACCGATACGTGAAAACATGCATATCATAGACATTATTGCAGGGAATCAGACTATTGTACCTCGAAAGGGTTCTGAAAGTGTGGTTGACCGGATTCTGCATTTCTCATTTTTATTTTTCTTTTTCCCCTTTTTTTTTTTACTTACATTAAAAGCAAAACCATTAGACACTTTTATACTTATATGTTATAGGTTTAACATTTCAGAATATTTTTTTATTTTATTTTATTTCTTTCAAAAAAAAAGGAAGAGAAATAAGTGCTAATTAAAATAAAAGGGAACTTTAATAAAATGAAAATAAAACGAAACGAAAATAGATAAATAAACAAAAATAAAATAAAAGAAAAAGAAATAAAGACACAATAAAATAAAAAATTAACCATAAAGATAAAGATAAAAGTAAGATAATAATAAATAAAGGAAAAGGAAATAAAACAACAAAAACAAACAGACATCAACTCCTTTCTCCCTAAAAAAGAAAAATCAAGTTTATTTTTGCATTTTTATTATTTCATTTTTATTATTTTGTCTTAACTCCAGACTTCTTTTTTCATTTATCCGGACGAAATTGGGTATTGACACTAGGGAATGAACATTAACTCAATCAACTTGAAGAGAACCGCTTACACCTTTAGACACACTAAAAACAAGTTTCTCCTTTCTCAAGACTTGATCAAGCTAAGACTTAAACTTAAGAACTTTCTCATAACCGATTTTGTGCTCTCAAGAGTTTAGGTAACTTGTAAAACGTTTAGGAGGATTTTATTTATAGGCCAGGGTTCAAAAAATGAAAAGACAGCTCCCAACTACCAGTGATAATTGTTTATCATAAGTGATAATCAATTATTTCAGGCCGTTATGGGTTTTGGAAAAACGTGATAATCGATTATTCTTAGTGATAATCGATTATTCTTAGTGATAAATGATTATTGTCGAACCTTGGACAATATCAAAACTTGCGGTGATAATTGATTATCATAAGTGATAATCGATTATTTCAGGCCGTTATAGGTTTTGGAAAAACGTGATAATCGATTATCCTTAGTGATAAACGATTATTGTCTAACCTTGGACAATATCAAAACTTGCGGTGTTAATCGATTATCCCCTATGATAATCAATTATTGTCACGACAAACCCTTTTCTACTTTTGCTTGTGATAATTGATTATCTTATGTGATAATCGATTATTACCGAAAGAAATCAATAAGTTATAAGACTTCTAAGTGCTTACAATTGTAAAATTATTCTTATACAAATGATTTCTACACAAAATGCTTTTAACAATCAATGTATTTGTTTCTTCAAGTCTTCAAGTGCATCATCATCAAAATCTCTTCATAGCATCAATGCTTCTCATTGGTAACATTGGGTACTCTACCGATAAAACAATTATAAAAACAAGATATATACATACTAATTATATCAATAATAATCAAACACCTCATACATAATAATAGGATTACTAATCCTCTAAACATAACAAATCAATCATATCCAATTACTCACTCCCCGAGCCTCAATCATCCATCATCGACCCTCGATCCTTGATGTCATCACTAACGTCTCACACATAGACCTTGGTCTATCCACTCATCATCACCTATGATAACTAGTTATTATGATCATTATAGTAACACCACTATCAACATAGCATAACCTGAAGCATCTTCAATACCATGATCATCATCAGAGATACACCATCATCATAACTATCTCAATCATGAATAACACCAAGAGCATCACCAAACCATTAACTCTATCATTTTTAAGACTTAGTCACACTCTTGTACCCCACCTCAACTGACTATAGTCGCTCCTACAACCCAATCTGTAGCTTCCCCATACAGATACACTCGAGACATCCTTCTTCTAGCTTCGAACTTGTTCTCCTATCACACAAGGCATAACATTTATCCCCATCAACAAAGAAGATTCAACAGTCGAATATCATTCTCTTTTCTAAAACATTTACCAAAGAGAATGTCACTCTCTTTTCAACAATCAATGCCAAAGAGAGTCACCCATTTTTCACCAACCAATGGCAAAGGGGATATCCCTCCCTTTTCAGCAACCAATACCCAAGGGAACATTTATCCACAGATAGAACTAGGATTTACTAGGTACAATAAGTAGACTAATCTCACATGCCTCATGCTCATTATAACCACACACACTCTTGTGCATTCCATCTTTCACCCATGCTCCTATCTCAACCACAGGTCAAACCTGACCTTAAACACAACCACTAATCTCATTCTCTGATTAGCATCACATTCCACTACTCCTCAAGCTTAGTCCATGTCCATTCTTAATCAAAACACATTGTTTCTAGTAAAAACACTTTGGGATAATCGATAATCATAAGTGGTAATCGATTATTCCCGAAACACACATGTACATAAAATACAATATGATAATCGATTATCAATGTTTCCACTTAGTAAATCACCAGAATTCATCACACATGAAGGGATAATCGATTATCATCCCGGATAATCGATTATCATCTCAGATAATCGATTATTTTCGAAACCAAACTCAAAACAATTGCACAAATAATCGATTATCACTAATGATAATTGATTATTGCTGAATTGAAACACATCGTGGACATAATTCAAGTCTACAAACACACATGCAACAACCTTAAATTAGGAGGGAAACTCCCCCCAAACATAATGCATGCATGCAAGCCTCACGTATCCTTATGAATAGACCCTAATACATACATTACATCACTTGAATAATCCAAATCCAATTATTGACATGTTATACCCCAATAAAACCAAATTATACAACATATGATTATCACCACACCCTTACAATATATTTTTGCATGGAAAACCCCAAGCATCATAACTTTGTTCTCCCTTAACATCAAACCCTTTGTTGGAATAACCTAACAAAACATACATAATACATTCATAAGGAAAATCCATCACAAATATTACCAAAAATATACTCCTATGCACACACAATCTATTGTCCAACAATAACAATAGATAATCATAATCATAATCACATAAACATATATCAAATAAGGATTTTAATGCAAGTAAAATCAAGAATACATTACATACAACAAACAATGGTAAGCTTCCCCATATCCCTTAAGAAAATCAAGAATACCCATTTTCATCATACAATAAAACAAACAAACAAAGGTAAGTTTTCCCATAGCTTGGTCAATTCTAAGGCTTTCTCTATGCCCAAAGATCTTTTCCAATATAGTTGCACTCTTCTGTTCACTCTCTCTCCTTTCCTCTCACTTTTAAAGTTTGTCTTATATTTTTAATGGCTAGAGTTTCTATAGAAGGAGTCTAATATAGTTACAACTATGTGTAAAATATACTTATGATACTCTATTTATAATAAAAGTTCATAAGGAGTAATAACAACTAACTAAAATAAAAGATATAAATAAGATAAAATAAATTTATCTTTATCTTAATTAATTATGATAAGTCTTTAGATAATATATTTTATCTTAATATTTCTATTCTAATTAAGTATGATAAGTCTATCAATAATATATATTATTATTATCTAGCCATAATATCTAATTATATATAATAATATCTCAATATATCTTTTAGTTAACTATATAAAAATATCCAAGAATATATTTTAGAATATCTAACAATATCTAATATTATTCTTTTCTAATAGTAATATTCCTTTTAATCTCAAGATTATATCTCCTATTTTGTTTCAACTACTTTTTAAAATAACAACAACTAAATATTTAAAAAGATTTATATAACATCTTTTTATTAAATTTCCACATTATTTAATTTGCATGTTTTTCCTTTTCACAACCCTATTTTAATTTCTTACACCGCATAAATAAAAAGTAAAAGACCCTTTTTGCCCCTAAGCCAAAAATATAAATAAAATAACATAACAATTATGTTCTAATAAAAGTGTACACTCAATATATATATATATATATATATATATATATATATATATATATATATATATATAACCATTACCTTTCTATAGGATACATACATCGATAATTAACTAGACCTCCAAATTTTGCTTCCTTTATTAGATGGACACTTAAATGAACCATAATTGTGAAGAATAACGGTGAGAATAACATCTCTAAGTGGCATAACCATAATGTGATCTTAAAGCATTTCAAGTTCTTGTAGATTTAAATGTTTATTATAAAGAATTTTAAAGAATGGGGAAAACTCCACCAAGGTTTTAGTGACATGGTTCGATAAGAAATTACATATTGCCAACAATAGTAATTGTTCCATAATAATATGGTAATCGTGAGTTTTTAGTCCTCATATTTTATGTTGCACCTCATCAACACATTTAGAAATGTTACTTAAGTAACCATTTAGTACTAAAATATTTTTCAAAGTTTTGAGAAACAACATTTTGGTGTCAAGAGTTACTAAAAGTAAAGCAAGGTGATATCTTCCATTATCATCTGGCCAAAGATCCCGTCTTATGTCCATTTCCTTTAAATTTTTCCTAACATTAATATTTTGTTTGGATTTAGGCTTTTTATCAAGCAAAGTATATATGATATTGTGAAACACATTTTTTTCAATATGCATAAAATCTATATTGTGGCATAATAAATTAGATTCCCAATATGGAAGTTCAAAGAAAATGCTTGTTTTTTTCCAATATTGTGAAAAAATGAATCAAAATGTAAGTTAGGTTTAGGAAATTTTTCAGAGAGGTGGAAATATAAGAGTATAGGAGGGAATGTAGGTTTTTGAAAATTTAAGTCAACAAGAAAGGTGTAATGATGAAAAGTGTATTTAATTTGTGGAAATCATAAAACTCTTCATAAAACAATTAAAACTCTCACTATTATTACTATTAAGACAATTCTTTTTAATCATCTTAAATAATATTAACTTGTAGAGGGTTTTTATCACCTCACAAAATAATTGTCACAAAATAATAGTTTTTTTAATCCATTACTTCAACTATTAAGAAGAAGGATTTGGTTTTGTGGGAGGAAAACATAGTAGAGAGAACAATTATATAATGCATAATTTCAAACTTTTGAAGAACCAAGGACAGTTTTGGATTTGTGAGTACACTTCACGTTATTATTTATTGGAGAGGTGGTATAAATCAGAAATCAATGGCAAATGTGCCTATAAAAACATCCAAGTTTAAGCCTATAAAGGATATTATTGATGGGAATTTCTTCGTTATTTGTTGATTGGTAAGTTTAACAATGTATATTTCTGTCAATAAAGATATTGTTAAATATGACAACAACTAATCTTTATGTTTTTAACTTAAGATTTTATTGGGGTGGTGGATAATATCAGAGCAAATAGATTACCTTGAGATGTTTTAGCAAAGTCAGAGTCTAAGTACTGAAATAAGTGTATATTGGTTATAATAAACACATAGGAAATAATAGATTACAATCCAAAGTTAATACATGTCTCATACCACGGAAGAGGTTTGGCCATCATTAACCGATAAGCATTTTACCATTGAATGGTAAAAATCTCTAGGGTCATCGTGAGTAGTAGTTGAATTATCATCATTACTTCCATCCAACTCTTGAGAATATTTAATCTCAATGCCTTCAAACCAAAAAACCTTAAATAGGAAGACATTGTCTTCCACATAAATCATATGGATCATATGATTTTCCTATATATTCAACAAAATGGGAGATTAGAAAACTTGAACAATACACCATAACCACTGCCGCTCTAGTAACTCATAGTTATATATTGTTTGTCATTATTGATGTTTTCACTACTCGATAAGTTTTCACTAGTCTTTATTGTTGTAAATAGTTTTATTATTTTATTTTGGAATTATTTTTCTAATTCAATAATTCCTCTAAAGAAACTACCAACTTATAATAAAGTTATAAAAAATATTTATTTTATACTTACTTTCTAATTTTCTTTTTAAATTTAATAATAAAATCTATTTTTTATTTTTTTTTATTATCATAAAATAAAATTGTATCTGCTACCCACATTTAGTTTATATATATATATATATATATATATATATATATATATATATATATATATGTTTCGGTAAATTAGACCGAGAACACTATTCACCTCCTCCTTTCTTTGCTTCAAACTTGTCACTCCTTTCCTGTGGTACCGATCGGGGGTTGACCTGCAAAAGACACTCCGACGCTCAAGTTAGATATCTTTTATAGAGAGGTCTATATTTTATTATAATAGATCAAGGTGTCTTTACTTGGTCATTAACCCTATATTTATAGGGCTTATGGCAATCAAGCCCATTAATTCATATTTGATACGGCAATAAATCCAATAATACTTGCTAATATACCTGTTAATTGTCCATTAATACCATATTCTTGTGCAATATGACCTGTCAATCACTCATAAATAGTGTATGTTCGCATTTAATATGACCATTAAACGTATTAATTGGCCATTAATGATATTTATCTTTCTTGATTAGTATTTGTCTGACAACCGGTCGGTTGTCTGTTTTGGCTCCGGATTCTCCTTAGCCGATCGGTCACCAAGTATAGTACATTAAGCCCCCCAAGCCCCGAGTAGTTGTTTGCAGGTGCGAAGGGGTTTAAATACGCCAGACGAATTTAAAGTGGCGGGAAAAAGTGATTACCCTTTTGAATCACCGGACGGTGTGCTGTGGTTTGAGACCGAATGGACGAATACTTGTGACTGCTCGGTTTAGGACCAGGAGCTCTTAGAGAGCTTTCCCTAGGTTTTGTGGACGAGGGTGAGAGTTCACGAACACTCTTCACCGCTCGGTTTAGGACAGGGAGCTCTCGAAGAGCATTTCCTGGGTTTTATGGACGAGAGTGAGAGTTCACGAACACTCTTCACCGCTCGGTTTAGGACCAGAAGCTCTCGGAGAGCGTTCCCTGGGTTTTGTACCATCGCTCCGCAACCTGTGCTTGGATGGAAATTGTCTGGCTTTATTCATACCAAAAGTGTAGACACATAAGTCGTGTCGAAAGAATTAAATCGAAACAAAATCATGACATCAAAATTCTACTAAAGTAAATTTAAGGCGAGTCGCATTCCAAGTACTAGGAAGGACTTTATATTATTTTCTAGACAATATATCCTCGAACCGAGCGGTCAAGGCTATGACTACGGCTGCGACTTCGCTTGTGCCTTTGTTTCTCTTTTCCATACAGTCGTACGGTACCTCTCTAGGACCCTCTTGATGGTCGTTCTGCCTTCACATATTTATGGAGATGACCCGCACGAATAAGTTCTTCAATCTTATCTTTGAGATTTACACACTCTTCAATAGTATGTCCCAGGTTTTGATGGTAATGGCAATGCTTCCCTCCATCAGCATTTTTTGGTGAATGAAACTTTCTGACCGAAAAGAGTTCAGCACTAAGGGCTTCCTCAAGGATTTTTGCCCCTGGTGCATTTACAGTTGCGTAATGATTAAATTTAGGCATTCAGGAAAAGTCCTTTGAACGAGGACCTCCTTCCTTGTCATTGCCACGGACTGATCGTCTAACGTCCGTATTTTCTCCTACAAAAGTTTCATACTGTTGTTTCTGAAAAGCGCACATTTTTTCAATGCGTATGAATTTAGTAGCTATGTTCTGCAATTCCCCCATTGTCAGCGACGGTTAGGCATATAGGCTATCAGCGAAAGGTCCTGGCCGTAATGCAGTGGTTAAGCTGTTCAATATGAACTTCCTCTCCACATCCTTTACTTGCCGAGCGATTCTATTAAATCGGTCCATGAAATCTCTCAAAGTCTCATCCTTCTCCTGCCTTATCTTTACTAACGCCAGATACGTTAGTCCTTGGGTCTTGTTGGACGCGTACTGCTACCTAAAAAAATTACGCAACGTCCCAAACCCATCAATAGTCATAGGCTCCAAAAAATGGAACCAAGTCAAGGCTTCTCCCTTCAAAGACAAGGAAAAAACCCTACACCATACCAAGTTATCAATAGAATAGACAACTATTGCGTCTATGAACGATCTCAGATGTTCATCAGGATCGGTTGATCCATCATATTTCTCCATGGCGGGTAATGCCTTATTGTTAGGCATAGACACACCCAAAACTGCAACTGTGAAGGGATGAATTCCCTTTGCCTCATCGAGTTGTCCCGGCCGATAGGGGGAGACTTCTGGATTACGCCGATCTTCCTGGGCTGCCCTTGCAACACTGTTCGTCTCCTGACCTCCATCCTCATCCCGCACTATGCGAGGGTTCCCCGCTTCTCCAACTTGCGTTGGGATTGTCGACTGTTGGACCGAATGATCCCTTTGGCCATCACCTCGTTCTGCCCTTAAGGCTACAATCTCTGCCTGCATTGCCTCCATCTGCCGCTGCATCTCCTACATCATCACCCATGGGTCCGCCTAACCTACCATCCTTGTGATCTCAACTGGGTATCCTATATTGTCCTCGGCCCCACGACGGGCGCCAATTGTTTCGGTAAAGTAGACTGAGAACACTATTCACCTCCTCCTTTCTTCGCTTCGAACTTGTCACTCCTTTCCTGTGGTACCGATCGGGGGTTGACCTGCAAAAGACACTCCGACGCTCAAGTCAGATATCTTTTATAAATAGGTCTATATTTTATTACAATAGATCAAGGTGTCTTTACCTGGGCATTAACCCTATATTTATAGGGCTTATGGCAATCAAGCTCATTAATTCATATTTGATATGGCGATAAATCCAATAATACTTGCTAATATACCTGCTAATTGTCCATTAATACCATATTCTTGTGCAATATGACATGTCAATCACTCATAAGTAACGTATATTCGCATTTAATATGGTCATTAAACGTATTAATTAGCCATTAATGATATTTACCTTTCTTGATTAGTGTTTGTCTAACAGCTGATCGGTTGCCTGTTTTGGCTCCGGATTTGTGCAATATTACATGTCAATCACTCATAAGTAGCGTATATTCGCATTTAATATGGTCATTAAACGTATTAATTAGCCATTAATAATATTTACCTTTCTTGATTAGTGTTTGTCTGACAGCTGGTCGGTTGCATGTTTTAGCTCTGGATTTTCCTTAGCCGATCGGTCACCAGGTATAGTACAATATATATATATATATATATATATATATATATATATATATATATATATATATATATATATATATATATATATATATATATATATATATATATATATATATATATATATATATATATATATATATCCTACTTTTTAAAATGAAACTATTTAGTTTATTATAATAATTTTAGTAATTGTAAATTAAGTTATAATTACCATTCAGTTTAAATTATTATGATTATTTTTAGTTTAAATTACAATGTTTTTATGGTTATTTTTGAATAAAATATTTTAATGATATATTTGAACATTTTGATAAAAATTTATCATTTTTTTTATCCTACTTAAAACAATTAAAATATTTGAAAGAAGATTATAAATAAATATTGTTGATACAAAAATATAAACATCTCAAATGATATCATACATTGTCATGAATAAGAGTTTGTAACTAATAAAAATTTATTAATTTTAAGAAATTAAGAATAAGATAAGAAAAGTAAAATAATAAACCGACAAAATAAATAATACAAATGAAGGTTTTAAATCCCTACAATAACATAGTTATAAATAAAGGATGTTTTAAACATTCAGAAAATAATAATAATTACTTATAAGAGAAATTAAAACCCTTCACAATATAAATCAAATATTAGAAGTTGTTGTAAACCTATATAGTATGGATTTGATGAATATATCTATGGGGTTTAAAAACACTCTCAAATTAATTTGCAAAAAATAAAAACTCCCGCAATTTAAAATAAAAACATCGGTAACTTAAAATAAAAACATCTCCAGAATAAATTTTTTGTAGTGTAAGTTGCTATCATTTTAAATCTTTCACCTTTGAAACCAGTACAATGTAGATATCATTTTAAAACATCTCCAGAATAAATTTTTTGTAGTGTAAGTTGCTATCATTTTCAATCTTTCACATTTGAAACCAGTACAATGTAGATAGAAAAACTATATAAGTAGCTAAAAGGAAAAAAGGAAATTTGTTTAATATGATAGATTTTAGTTGGATAAAGTTTTAGTTTAGCATATTTTGTAGATTAATAGATTTCACCTTGACAAATGAAATAATAAATAAATAAATTTCTCCTCAATTAATAAATTTTCGAGTTTTTTTTTTTTTAAATCGTTATGATGATCAATGGACTAATTTATTTACTTCCGATTTTTATCAAATTGAATGTTTATTTATAAAACAATATCATTTATTTCGTAAATCAAACTTTCTCATGCGGCTTACTCACCCTATAAAGATTTGTTTCTTATAAAAAACTTATCTTTTACTATAATTACTTAAAAAGAACACACATTAAGATAATTTCACGAGTTAATGAAATTGTTTTTACACGTACAATACAGAAATATCAAATTAGTTTTTTTTTCTGACTTTTTAACTCGTCAAACATTATATGATCAATATTCCTTTAAATGTTATTAAAATATTATTTTGTTAATTTTATACTAGTTTATTGCTTAATATATGATACAAATAATAGTTTATAGTAGAATTTTTAAAAAGCAAAATAAATATATTTGACTGAAAAATAAAATTTATAAAATTTATGAATAAAATCACTTAAACTTTAATAGTAATATAAATTTATCTTACTTTTAATATATCATTTTTAGTTTCATATTAAAATATGTATGCGTAATATAATACTTGTATATAAATTGTATTAACTGAAAGTACTTATCATAAAAACAAATTATTTAAGTCATGACCGCCATCTTTGTTGATACGATGTGTGAAAATCTAATATTTGAAATTAAATTAAAACTAGGATGGATTATTATCGTAATAACATTATAATTAATTTATCTAAAGAAAATAAAGAGATCTTCAATTTGATATAATACCAAAAAAAATTCAAAATTTAAAGTATATCACAATTAAATCATAATACATGTGAATAGTTAAAATTACGGTTATCATTTTTGAAGATAACCTTACAGATAAGTAGATTATGTGACATTAATCTTTTAAGGATTTTATCATAATCTTTTATCTTCTATGCGAAAACCATGGTTACAATATTTTCCATTGCCTATATATACAAGGGACTCGTCTCACGGTTTTTACTCCTCTTAATTGCTTCAAATCTTCTTCCTCTTCTTTTTGGTGAATTCAGATTCTTCTTGCTTCAAGTTTGAACATTTTCGAAGCCAATTACACGGTACATTATATTCGATTTGATTAATGGTTGATCACATCACGTGTGAACTTTATGAGCATATTCGTTCTATTTCAAAGTTTTAACCGTTAAAAGTTGATCGTGCATGATGATTTGTATAAGAAAGCACAATGATTTCAGGGACAAATTTGCTTGGGCTTCAAGCTAATTTGTCAAACAAGTTTTGTAGCATCTTGCCCTGCCCTGTACCTACACATATATTCTTGTGCAAGTGTCAAAAAATGGTTCATAGATGAACCCTTTTTCATGTTAATGTAAAGTTCTTATTTTTCGTGCATTATTTGTGTGATCATTTAGCAGGACCAACACGGTACATTGATATCTAAGGTCTGTGGGTGGAAGAATGGAGAAAAAGGGTGTGAAGGCAAAGACGAAGATCGTGTGCACTTTGGGACCATCAAGTAGGTCTGTGGAGATGCTGGAGAAGCTTCTCAAGGAAGGGATGAACGTGGCTCGCTTCAACTTCTCTCATGGCTCTCACTCTTATCACCAAGAGACCCTTGACAATCTCAGGAATGCAATGAACAACACTGGCATTCTCTGTGCTGTCATGTTGGATACCAAGGTTTCAAAACTCTTTCACCTTTTACCTGCTTTTTCAAGTTACTTTGTCATGTTGTTTTCATTCTCGACTTTTTTCATTTTGGTTACATTGGTAAAAGAATACTTCAAGTAGGTATACATATACAACAAATTCAAATGAGTGAATTGTTCTTTTTGGGGATATTCTTTGACGTGCTTCATGGCATTGGTGGTGCTTCTTTGAGAACTTCATTCTGCATTGATGATTTGAGAATGATTATTTGACATATTTGGTGTTTGTGTTTATGTTTGATAAAAAAAATGGCAGGGTCCAGAGATCAGAACTGGGTTTCTGAAAGAAGGGAAACCTATACAAATCCATAGAGGACAAGAAATCACAATTACAACTGATTACAGTATAAAGGGTGATGAGAAGATGATCAGCATGAGCTACAAGAAGTTGGCACACCATTTGAGTCCAGGGAGTAATATTCTGTGTGCTGATGGGACAATCAGCTTCACTGTCTTGGAATGTAACAAGGAGAATGGCCTGGTTCGATGTCGGTGTGAAAATTCTGCAGTTTTGGGCGAGAGGAAGAATGTTAATCTTCCCGGAGTGGTTGTTGATCTTCCAACCTTGACAGAGAAGGACAAGGAAGACATTCTGGGGTGGGGGGTTCCTAATAAGATTGACATCATTGCTCTCTCTTTTGTTAGAAAAGGTTCAGACCTTGTAGAGGTCAGAAATCTACTTGGAGAGCATGCAAAAAACATACTTCTTATGTCCAAGGTATCCTTCCATCCTATTGTCAAATCATCAAATGAAATATCAACCTTTCTTCAAAGTTGCTAAATAAATGCAACAGGACTTGTTTTATTAGAGAAAATGTTTGTTTTTACCTTTGTTTTTTCCAAAATTACCTATAGAAATGTCCTGTTGTTTTCACTTTGATTCCCTTTTCAAAGATTCTCAAGTTACTTGAAAACAAGAAAAAAAGGATAAAGCAAAAAGCTCCTATCCTACATTGATCAATCTCACAAATTGTACTTATTAGTCATCTTCTTGTCTTTGTCAGGTTGAAAATCAAGAGGGCATTGCCAATTTTGATGAGATACTTGCAAATTCAGACGCATTCATGGTGGCAAGAGGCGATTTGGGAATGGAAATTCCAATAGAGAAAATCTTTCTTGCTCAGAAAGTAATGATTCACAAATCAAACGTACAAGGCAAGCCTGTGGTAACTGCCACCCAGATGTTAGAGTCCATGATCAAATCACCCCGGCCTACGCGAGCGGAGGCCACTGATGTTGCCAATGCAGTCCTTGATGGCACTGACTGTGTTATGCTTAGTGGGGAAACTGCTGCAGGAGCCTATCCAGACATTGCTGTCCAAACCATGGCTAGAATCTGTTCTGAAGCGGAAAGTTTCATAGACTATGATGATTTGTTCAAAAAAATTATGGAAACAGCTCCCACTCCAATGACTCCTTTGGAGAGCATGGCTTCAGCAGCAGTCAGGACTGCAAAGTGCATCAATGCTGCTCTAATCTTAGTGCTGACTAGAGGTGGCACCACTTCAAAACTTGTGGCCAAGTATAGACCCGGCATGCCTATTCTTTCTGTGGTAGTTCCTGAGATAACCACAGATTCTTTTGAATGGTTCTGCAGTGACGAAGCTCCTGCAAGGCATAGTCTTATCTACCGCGGCCTAATACCTGTTTTGGCCACTGGTTCTCTTGGAGCCTCCCAGACTGAGTCAACACAAGAAACCATAAAGTTTGCTCTTTCATATGCAAAGGAAAATGACTTGTGCGCCCCTGGAGATAGTATTGTAGCACTGCTCCGAGTTGAAACCTCTACTGTGATCAAGATACTGGATGTTTCTTAACTGAAGACAAAAGTCTAGGACTAGGACTGATACCTTGTTTTTCTGTTTAGTATTGTTTTTGTTTTTAGGCTTGTTTTTACGCTCTTGTAGTTTATTTTTCAGAAAATAGCTCTTTGCCTCTTTCGGATTTCATTAGAGGGAATCTCATTTGGGAATTAAGCATTAATGTATTGTTAGTCCTGTAATTTGAGCATTACAGAATTTACTTTTTGATCTTATGAAAATCTAATTTAGATCCTGTCTTTTACAACAATTAATCTGGTCTCTGAATTTGACGTCACCGCTAATTTGGTTCTTGAATTTGACAGTCAATTTGATCCTTGACATTAGAAATCAAATTCAATGTATAAAACAATGAGGGACCAAACTAATTGATTGATAATTGCTAAAGTCTGGGATCAAATTGACCAATGTACAACAATATTAGGGACCACATTGATTGATGTGAATCAAAGTTAAGAACTAAAATATCAGTTAGAGATCATGTGCTGAAAGTAGTTTTTGTGTATTTTTAAAAACTAATATTATTGTTTTCTCGGGAACTAAGCATTACCATGTTCATTTTCCTTTTAGATTGGTAAACAACAGAATGCACTATATTTTACCAGAAAATAGTACTGAAAAAATATTCTTTTTTTTGTAAATATTTACAAACATATGCGTATTTGAGTTGTACAAGAAAGTAAGACTAGGAAATCTAAAACATACATAGAATTAGGAAGGACTTAAGAGGCATGGCAGTGTCTTCTGATGAGGATGAAGACTAGACCCCAAAAGGGTTTAATTAAACGGTTAACTGATGCAATTTTAGCCAGAGCATTAAGTTGTTTTAGCTCTCAGCGACTGCGACTGTATCACAATCACAGTAACAGCTGCATCAATCGCATGTGTGCAATTTCCTACAAGCATAACAACAAGAGAGTTTTGATCAGGGAGAAGGAAGAAAATTGCTGAATGATTGCAGCACTGGAAACCAGTTCCTCCTTCCATTTCTTGGTCTCTCTTCTCCAGCTCTGACTAGCTCACTGTTTTGATTTTCAGTTCCATTTCCCACATTGGCTTCAACATTTGAATCCTCATATGGCATCTGAAACCTGCATACTGGACAAGAACCGTGAAGTTTTAGCCATGAGACAATGCAATCATCATGGAACATATGCTTGCATGGCATCTCCTTTGCTTCATTCCCAACCTCAACATCCTCCAAGCACACTGTGCACTGCAACTTCTCCTCACTAGTCACACTGGGCAACGCTTCAATTGCTGCCTTCTGTGCTGGAGGGTTCACACTAGCATACCCACCAGGACCAATCTGTGCCAAGTGTTGCAGCAACAAATCAAAGCCAGATCCTACCACAAGGTCATTCAGGGAGCTCCCAACAGCATTGTTCTCATTTGGACTACTTGTGTGGTTCATGTTAGGGCCTCTCACAATCAGTGCACCTTCATTGAATGGATCAATCACAAGTATGCTGCTGCCATCCATGTTCCTATTGTCTTCAAGATTTTCAGACTCAGACACCATCCTAACATGAAGTCCTCTGAAAAGATGCATCATGTAGGATGAAGTTCTTCTTCTTCTTCCAAGCACAAGCTCATTTTCCATCTGCTGCTCAACCTCTTCTTCCTCCCCCCTTGAGCTGCTTCCCCCATGTGGAGCAATCCTTGCTAGAGAAGGACTGAAAGCACCCATCAAACCAAGAAAAATTGGGGCATAAAGTGAGAACACCCAAGCTGACCTCAAGTCAATAACATCATTCTGGTCCCTTAGGTTCTCCATTACCTCAGAAACCTCTGTCTCGCAAAATGGGCATATGTTCTCAGTATCACTAATTGGGTTCACCATTTTAGAGCATATGTTGCACCAATGCACACCTTCCATGTCATTATTCTCCATCTCCCTTTCTGAACATAACTTGTGCCAATCTTTTCCCTTTCTTGTTTATCTAAATGTGCAACAATAATAGCTGATCAATAATAACCATTCAATGAAGGTGCCTTCTTTTCAAAATTTAAACGTATTTGGTAATCCTCTCTAGATACCTCATGTCATTTTCTGGAATACCTTCAAATGTAGCATAGTTGAAGCACCTTCATCCGAGGAAGAGGAGAAGAATCTGAAAGAGAGATGTTATTGCAAAGAACAAACAATGAAATATAAATTAGGGTTATGTGTGATTACCCCATTGGAAAATCAGTTACATAAAATAAAATGTGGTTGTCAACATACTAATCAAAAGGTTATTCATACCATTTTTATTTTTGGGTAGTGAAAGTGGATGAAGAATTATCATTCCATCGTGTAATGCCATCTTATACCCCTTGCAAATGTTCTTTTTTAGTTTTGGTTTGTTTTAGGTGGGAGGGTTACACCAATCATTTTTTGCTTTATTATGGCTTTTTAAGGTTAAATTAGAATTCAGTTTTTGCTTGATTCGTTATTACTATGCAAAGATATGTTGATTGGGAAGATAAATTTAGAATGTACTCTTTTTTAGCTTGATTATTACATGTTCATTTCAATATGGAGTTTTCTAAATTTAATGAGAACGAATTTAGGAGAAAATTAACCTTTAATTAAAAACTCAATCTTCATATGAAGGATTTGCCTCCATGGATTTAGAAGAGATATTTTACTGTGCTATTATGAGCTAATTTAACTCATACTCTTAAACTCCATATCATGCGATTAGTGTCCCACCATGGAATTTTAATATTTTCTTCTAAATTATTAGAAAAATTAATAATTTTACATTACTTTGAAATAAAAATTAATACATAAATTAAAAGTAAACAGTGTTATTACTATTCTAACCTGACGATGATCGAGTTTTTTTTTTCTATCTGTATTTTTTAAATGTTGAAAATAAAAAAATTCAATTCAATTATTTATTTATATATATATATATATTGAAATATCTCTTTGCATAATGTTTAATTAGTTGACCATCTTATTTCTTTCTACATCAGAAAAGTCGAATAATTTATGTTTACATATGGGTACTTAAGTGCGGCAATTAATTCAAATGTTGATATCACTACATGATTTGAATGCACTTTTTACGTACCACGTCCGGAATATTAATAGATATGTGAGACATTTAAATTAACTAGGAAAAGAAATCAAATTTAATAGGACAAAATTTATTAATACAATAAAAGTCAAGGACAAGGTGATAAAAAAATATCACCAAGGACAAGGTGACAAAAAAAGTCAAGTTCGATAGGCCAGTATGGTAATTCAACAAAAAAAAAATGCAAGTTGGAATGACATCTTTAACTCGAGAGCCTAATATAATCCATCTCACTTAATTCAATTAACGGCAAGCCAGTTTCGACATCATTAAAAAAATTAAATATAAGATATTTGCCTTCACTCATCCCTGCATGTTAGCTCAGTTAGTCCGTCAGTCACACATCATTATAAAAAACCTAAATGTAAGAAACTCGTTCTTGCTCAGCGCCCGTCCACCCAATCTGATATGGAATAACATGCCTAAATAGAAAGGACACTAAGGACTAAACAAACAAGAACATAAATGGAATTAAAAGTACAACAAATGAAAACGAGAAAGGAAAGGAAACTTAAAAGAATGAAGTCACACCACTTGGAAGGATCCAAGATAAGTGCAAGGCAAGATCACCACTTGTTCTTCACAAGATAAGATCCAAGATTCAGATTAAGAGATAGATTTTATCTCAAAGAAAAAATGTAATTTAATTTAAATCACTCTTGTTTTCATTCAATGAAAGGTGTGTGTTACAAAGGAGACCAAAGGTTACTTATATAGTACTAGGAGAGGAAGTAAGTTGAGTAAACTAAGGGATGTGGGACTTAGAGACCTTAAATATGAAATGTAACGTATAAAATAGGTTTTAAGTCCCACATCTCTTAATTTTACATCATCATAAGGGAATATAAGCTACCTAAGTAACCTAAAGATCAAAACTAAAGTTATACAAGAAGTAACTTCCATTACAATCAACTAAAGGAGAAAGACTTATTTATTCTTCTTTTTTTTAATTCAATATTATGTGAAGTCCCACATTGCTTGCACTTTAAAGAGAATAAGGATATATAACCTTCCCTACAACCAAACTAAGAGAAAGAAACTAGAAAGGAAAAATACAGGTCTATGAAAACCTATGCTACTAAAGGTCAAATTACATCCATAAAACCTATCTACTCTTTTTATTTCTTCACGTTTTCCTCAAGTCTTGACCCGTTTATGATCATATCATCCTCCCTAAGTTGGAAAGGATTTGACCTCAAATCTTGAAAGACTTACACAAAGAAAAGAAATCAGTAACTCTTGGATCAAAGGTCATTCTACAATAAGCATTAAATAGAAGTTTAATTACTTTTTGTCTTCCAAACAAAAGTATATAAACAAATAAAACTACAAGAAGGTCTCCTTAGATTTTGATTGAATTTTTTGGTGAAAATTAGGAGACCTATTTTAGAAAAACTTTAATTTTTATATTAAGTTAAATGTAAACAAAGAGATAACACTAAATTAAGATGTAGTTTGGAAATGGTTTTTGAATAATGCAAATAAGGGAAAAGTAAGGTGGGATATTCTCACAAAAGAGTTTGGGAACAAAGTGCGAAAACTTAATAATGGGAGAAAAGTGAAAGAATGGAAAAACTCTCATAAAATTGTTTAGATAATTTAGAATTATGGGTGGGGAATGTGCCTTGAGTAGCACTTCCTCTAAGACTCTTGCCTTCGCCTTTCCTCTCACAAATTCTTCTTGCTCTCCCTTTGCTTTCTCCTCTCTTTCACTCGTCTCATTTTCTTCTTTTGTTCTCTCATCTCTTTTCTATGTAATCTTGAAGAACCTCTTTATGAGAGATTAAACAATTGAGCTTGAATCACTCCTTTTCTTCACCTCTCTTGGACTTGATTATTAGGTGGTCCTTATGTATATCCTTTGGAGTTAGAGGTTTCAATATAATCTTGCACCCTTGGAAAGTAAATGACATCTTATTAGTAAGAGCATTATGTTGAACATTTCTATCAAATTGCCAAGGTCTACCTAATAGGATGTGAGTTGCTTCTATGGGTACAACATCACAGAGAACCTCATCTTAGTACTTTCTTATGGAAAATGAAATATGGACTTGGTTATTGACCAAGATTTCACCCTCCTCACTTAACCATTGAAGCTTGTAGGGCTTGGCATGCGCGATAGTGTAACTTGAGTTTGTCTACTACACGTGTGCTAGCCACATTGATGTAACTCCCCCTATCTATTATCATCGAGCAAACATTGCTAGCTATAAGACATCTAGTGTGAAAAATATTTTCCCTTTAAGTTTAATCAAAGTCCTTGTGGACTTGTCCCAATAAACGTCTTATAACTAGCAGGTCTCCATCAAATGAAATCACTAGAGGAAGAAGAAAAGTGAGAAGTGTGTGAAAGTGAAGAAGGAGGATAATCATTGGTGACAACCTCTTCTCATTTAATGCACATTGCCTTTTTGTTGGGGCATGAAAATGCAATATACCATGGCCTAAGCACATGAAACATTTCATTTTACTAGAGCGTGAAGGTGACTTAGGCTTAGAAGAAGGCACATTTTTAGTAGAATGATGACGAGGTTTATTAGAGTTCTCCTTAAAAACATTTGTATCCTTCTCCTTTGATGATGATTTTTTGTAAAAAAATGTCTTTGGAAGCATTTGAAAACTTGTTGTGGTAGGACTCTTTTATTAAAATTTGTTTTTCCACTTTCAGAACCTTATGTACCACAACATCCAAAATTTCATCATCATGAAGTTCAAAAATATCTTATATGTTTCTTTTGAGACAAATAATAAATCTAGCTATCTTGGCTTGATCGCTCTCAATTGTATTAATACAATGTAGGAGCACTTCAAGCTCACGAACATACTCCTCCACACTTCATCTACCTGGATTAAGTTGTTGAAGCTTAACCAAGAGTTCCCTAAGTTAGTGAGGAGGTATGAAGCGTTGGAATAAAATGTGCTTGAAATGTTCCCAAGAGCTCGCATGTGATCCCATGGTGGTTAAGTTCATCCTATATAACCATTGCATGACATATCCCTCTAAAGCTAATGTAGCTAATTTTACACACAAAGAATTATCTACATTATACAAATAAAAAACTTGCTCTACTTTAGCTACCCAAACTAAAAAAAAAAAATAGAAGGATCTTTTTTTTCTTTTGAGAGGTGGCAAGTTCAACTTTGGCAATTGAAGAAATTTATCAAAAGCTCTATCTTCTTTATGCTTCTTGGAAGGACAATGACCACGAGGAGAATGCTTGAGCTCTTGGTGTCCATATCCTTGCTTTCCTTTCATCTTGAACTCGTTGGCCCTCCGCATATTAAGAGAATCAAATTGATGCTTAATTTGTTTAAGCGCTTTTTCCATGTCCAATTTGCTAGATGCACTTCCATTATAACTATCTCCTTTTGAGGAGGATTGTCTTGAACTTGAAGACATGTTTGCAATACAAAACAGAAGCAAAACTCAGAAAATAACAGGTTAGAATACCAGCAAAAAATCAAAGAAAACAACAACACACTCCTTGGTTTAATGCACACGATTTTGCCCAAAAGAAAGGGAATGACCACACCAACTCACTTGTAATCTTCACTCAAGATAGAATTGTTTCTCAAAGTCCTATTTCAGAATACTTAAACAATAAAAAAGACAAGTGAAAGGATGTATAATCAACCTAGACACATACAAGGACACAATTCAAGAGACATACACTTCAAGAGGCCAAAGAATCAATTGAAAACTACCAGACAATAATGTAAAAGGAACATAGTAAAGCAAGAAAAGTTTCAACAAAAAAGTGGCAACAAACTAAAGTACTAAAAGAGACAAAACAACAAGTAATATGAAGGAATCAAAATAAAGGAACAGCTGAAAAAATTGAAACAAAAGAATGCACACAAATAAGAAGCAATTACATTAAAAGCTATTTGCATACATGAAGAGAAAGATCTAACACTAGTAAAAAAATTGGATTTAAAATCGCACAATAGGCCTCGTTTTTAGCATAACCGAAGCCTATTAAAACACGGTGGCATATTTGTAAATTAGGCAAACTTTTATGACTTGGTTCACTGTAAACCGAGACATATACAACATACTGCCTCGGTTAACTGGGGACCCGAGGCAATATGTCATGTCCATCACTGCTACATTTGTAAAAAGTTGTTTATGCTTCGGTTGGGTGGTAAGCCGAGGCATATAAAAAGTTTTTCTGAGTGTTTTGTCATACGTTATTGGATGAACCGAAGCATATAGTGGTTTATTGTCCCGTTTATTTGATTAACCGAGGTAGTAGAGGCTGCTTTACTTTACTTCCAGGGGCGTAAAAACATTTTACCCTACCTTTGTTCCTATTTCTTCTCCCCACAAAACTGGTTTTTCTACTTCCTTGGTCACGCCTCCATTGCTCTCTACGGCGAAGCTTTTGTTCGACCATTTCTCTTAGACGAAGCATCCTCTCATGCGCGTTGGTGCCTCCGTTTCGCCATCTTCGTTGTTGCATTTTTGTGTCGCGTTCGTGCCTCCATTCTAGTCATCGTCGCCGCTGCTCCGCCACCCTGCACCGGTGGACTTCAACGCTTTCTCCACGGTGTTCTTCGATTCGCAATCGCACGCTGACGAATCGGAGAGCTGGATTTCGAATAAGAGTTTTGTGTCGTCGGAGCGGCGATTCGCCTCCAACGGTGGAAGGTTTGAGAGAGAGGAAGGTTATTGAGTTTTGCTGATTCAAATGACTGGAACAAGAAGAAGGGCAAATCCAACGTTGGTAGCGAGAGTGTTGATGCTGGTGGAGGGAGACCAAGGCTTGTTCTGCAACCTCGATCTTTGTCGGTGTTTAATGAAAGGGGGGTGGGAATGTGGAGAAACCTAAATGGGTTAAGGAGACATTCGGAGGTGATGCCTTTATGAAGAAGGGTTTTGGGTCTTCAAATGGAGGAGAAACAATTGCGGCATGAGAAGCATTACTGGTATGTCAGCACCCATGATGTGGCTTACTGGTCCTGCATTTTCTGATCTGGTAACATGGCAATATGATTCCATTTGGGTCTTTGTGTTTGCAGGATGTGAGCAAAGGTTTAGTGGCCGAAAGTATATTTTCGTCAATGGACGGGAAAGGCAAGCAGACTGAATTTGTGTTGTGTGTGGTGATGATAGATCAGATGACGACATGTTTGAAATAGTCAGTAGTGCAATTTCAAGGAATATTCTTGCCTCCAATGCTTCTATGTTTGCTTGCACAGTTGGACAAAAGCCAAGCAAAGCAAAGTATTATCTGGATGATACAACCGAGGTAACAAACATGCTAGAATCTTTGGCCGAATAATCAGATTCTTCAACCTGCATACAAGAAGCTAGGGATTCTTCAACAAAGAAGGGTCTTTCTCCATTTCGGCATATTGTTCTTCCCAAATTGGGAGCCTCTGAAAGTCGTTGTATGGTGTTAGAAGGTCCTTCTAGTGCTCGTAATGGAGACATTTCAATGGATCTTGGTGACACCTTTGAGCTTCCAGCGATCATTATATTTGATAAATCCACTGATGATGCATCACGTTCTACAAGTGTTGAGATAAGAAGGCAGAAGAGAGGTGATATTTTCTTCCTAAAAGGTGAAGAAAATAATAAGAACTTTGTATCATTGGTTCTGCGGATAGCTGATCAAGGAGGTCAGTATATAACTTATAAATCTTTTATACTCTATAACAACTATGTTTAAATTTGTTGGTCAAAAGTTACATGCTTTGGTTTTACATGCTTTCGTTTTCTACCTTGATAGTGACACTATTGTCTCAATTTCAAGCGAAATGGTTGAGCAACTTGAGCTTGCTGATCAGAATGTTAAATTCATAGCTGAGTTAATAGATTTGTTATTGATGAATCTGATTGCTGATTGGAAACCCTGTGTAGCATTTGATCACTTGGTTTCTCTTATTAATAAACAAACTCGTGTGAGCCAACAAGGAGAATTGGAGTTAGCAAAATGCACAGGCAGCTCAAAAAATTCGACTGAAGATTTAGGTCCCTCTACCTCCTTTGCAATATTAGCTATAAAAGGAAACCTTGATAATATCGATATCGATGGGGCTTTATGTGATGAGTGCAATGGTCTTCAGAAAGCAACCAAGGCAGATGATCATAGCTCTGAGAAGTCGTATGCATCTGCAACAACTGACTTCAATGATAATAAGTTTTCCACGGTTTCATTTATGTCTGCTAAATCAGAATTTGATGGAGGGAGTAAATCTTCACCTGCATCTGAAATTGAGGCATCTTTTGATCGTAAGAGCAAGTATCAGTTCAGGTTTCTCTGATTTAGATGATCATGATTTTTTTAATTGGGATGTAATCTTCGTGGTAACATTTGGGGCGTTTGCAGAGTATGTTTTCATAATTTTTTTCTTTCTTTTGCTTTTCTTTCTTCTATTATATATCACAAATATTTTTGGGAGAATCTCGTCATTATTTTCTTTTTCAATTTTAGTGCTATTTAGAAAATTTTAATAAAAATTAACTTGAACTTCTATTGTAAGAAATATTATGCTAAGGGATTTTAACAATTCAGTGGCAACATTTAATTGTGTATCCACTTTAACAATTTGTAGGAATATATCGATAGGAAGATGAAGGACATACTGCCTCGGTTCAGAGGGAACTGAGGCATAAAGTCCTGAAAAAAAAACGAAAAAACCTACTGCATCTATTCCTTTGGAACCAAGGCAAAATCCTTCATCATTTTGCCTCGGTTCACAACCGAGGCATAAAAGGATAGACTTTTTGCCTCGCCTGAATATGCCTCGGTTCAAGAATCGCTGTCTATGGTGAAAATAACCGGTGTCGTTTCCTCTGACTGCACTAGTGTAAAAATGAGTGGAAATAATTTGGCATGCTTCAAACCAATATATTATGTAAATTGATGTAAGTAGAAGCTAAAATACTGATGTCAAACACACACAAGGCCAAAAGGAAGTCTCAGTTAGAAGCAATTAAGCAAAAAAAATTTAAAGAGAATTTTTGGTGATTGATGTAGCACTTTGTTTTTCAGTTTCGGCTAAGACAAGGCAAAGTGTGTATGTATGTTTGATCAAAGTGAAGTTTGTGTTTGATGATTACTTCTACTAGTGCAAAACATACGAGAAAAGCATACACACTTAAATCCTAATTTGATCCATCTCAATTCAGCATACAAGAATCAATGATGCAAGTGACTCTAGCAAGTGAAATTCATGAAAATTTCTAGAAAACTCCTAAAGAGGAACCACATATGACTCAAATCAAGGGTTAAATAGAAAATAAAGACTCAATATAGACCAACCAAGACAAGAAATAATAACTGAAAAGACAAACAAAATAGAATTTAGAAGCCTACTTGTTGAAGACTTCCAACAAGAGTTTGTTGCTTTGATATTCAGATTTTCGTAGGTAGTAGTCATTGGTTAAAGTCAACCTCTCAAAGTAGCCATGCTTTTTCAGTTCTTTATAAAAAGTAAGTTATACAAACTTTCTAGCGACACTTTTGATAAAGAGAACATTCGGTGAATTTCTTCTTTGTTTCTAACATCCACTTTTGATTTGTATATGATGGAGCAGGTAGATACTTGACATAGGTAATCTGCACAGAGTCAAGTAGATATGCATGCAAGCAGATATATCATTTTTCTTATCACTTTTGTTGTTGTGAGACATTGTGCATTTAATGGCATTTGATGCGCGTTCAAAACAACTATAAGCATTTTAAATTTTTATCGGTCGATTAACACTAGATCGTTTAAGCATTCTAAAGAAGATACTTGGCAGTTCACGAGAGTTTCATCGTTTGATGAAAACTTCGATTAACATATGGTATCGTTTAGCCTATGAAAGGTTTTTCCTTACAATGCCTTATTTAGTAAGTACTTATTTGATTCAAGAACATGTTTAGTGAGATATCTTTCAACATGTGTTTTTGGACAATGTTGGTACCTTTTAGTACGTTTACCAAAAACATCATTTTATAAATCATAGTGAGAGATCATCTAGCTTTCTTTAGCAAAGTATAACACGAGTGCATTTAGCAAGACTCTCATTGATGCATTTAATAGGAAAATCGTTTAATAGTGTGTTTGTTTATGTATTACCACATTTTTTAAAGCTTTACTTAAGGTATTTAGATTTCACAAAGCTTTTTCATAAACCATGAAGCCCTCTCACCTTACTCACAGTCTTAGGTATAGGCCAGTCTTGGATAACCTTGATGTAAGACCCGTAATTTTGGGTCATGGTGGGGACATGGTGGTTACCCACCTTTTTCATTATTGGAAGCATTTATTGAAGGTGCTTGGGTACGGGGAAAGCTTATCAAGGTGAGAGCTTTCATTTTGGCATGTGAGAAAGAGAGAGAGAGAGCAGCCAAGGGAGGAACCCTTTCTTCCATTTTCCAGCCGTCCAAAGAGCACCCATGGGAAGCTATACCAACTTCTGTATGGCTGAGAGGAGGATCTGGTTGGGCATCTGGTGAGAGGGGAGTCCTTGCAGCAAGATCTGGGAGAAGAAGTGAAGAATTGTTGAGGTTGCAAGGAGATCTTGATCTGCACATCTGGGAGGAGATAGATCCCAAAATTTACAAGGAAGTCTTCAAGAGGTAAGGGGAGTTTGATTTATTTCATTAATTGTTGGTATAATCTGTATTTTGATGCAAATCTGGGAAGAAGGGGATGAAAATAAGGTTTTCTGGGTTTCTCTGGATCTACGCGATTCTGCAGAATTCTGCAGAATGCGCGAACGTCCAACTTTGGTGAAAATTGGACGTTCGTCCAAATGGTGCTCGAACGGTCGGGCAATTTCTGAACGTTCGGTAATTCTTCTGAGCGTCCGCCCGAATTAGCAAACTTAGGACGTTCGTCCAACTAGTGCTCGATCAAATAGTGGTCGGCCAAATTATAACTTGTAGAACGAGCGTTCCCTCAACTAGTGACCGTTCGGTCTTGCCTCCTCCAGTTACGAGCGTTACGATCGTTCTGGGCTTGATCTGTGAGCGTCCAGTTCTGTATTCTCGTGTAATGAGCGCAGCGTTCGTCCTTATGTTAGTTGAATGTTAGACGTTCGTCAATGATATTTATCCAGTGAATGAGTTGTTGGACGTTCGTACTTAGTTTAGTATTCGAATTGTACAGATTGTGAGCGTTCGTTATCAATTGATATTCTAGGTTTCAACTTGAGCGTTCGTCCCTAAATTGGCATCCACTATAAGTAATCTTGGGCGTTCGGTTTTGAGTATTAGTGATTGCAGTCGTTCGTTCTTAAAAACAGAATTTTAGGTTTGAATCCTGAACGTTCGGTTATGAGTGTAAGTGAGCGTTCGGTTTATGAGTGTAAGTGAGCGTTCGGTTTATGAGTGTAAGTGAGCGTTCGGTTTATGAGTGTAAGTGAGCGTTCGGTTTATGAGTGTAAGTGAGCGTTCGGTTTATGGGTGTAAGTGAGCGCTCGGTTTATGAGTGTAAGTGAGCGTTCGGTTTATGGGTGTAATTGAGCGTTCGGTTTTGAGTGTAACTGAGCGTTCGGTTTTGGGTGTATTTGAGCGTTCGGTTTTGGATGTATTTGAGCGTTCGGTTTTGTGTGTATTTGAGCGTTCGGTTTTGGATGTAATTGAGCGTTCGGTTTTTTGGAATATTGTGAGCGTTCGGTTTTTAAGTTGTTTAAGTTTTAAATATTGAGCGTTCGCTTATGTTTGATTTAAGGATCGTTCTGTTAGCTACTGAATTATGTCGTTCGTTCATGCTTCTTTTAATGTCGTTCGGCCAAGTGATCTAGGGTTCGACTAAGTATCAAAACGTTCGTCCTTATCGTGTCCGGATTAATGGTGTTTGAATTGACGCGTTCGTTCTTGGAATTCTTGGGTAGCAATCTTGAGCGTTCGGCTTTAAGTGTTCGGTTTGGATATTGGACGTTCGACATTGGTTTATTTGTGTTTGTGAACGTTCGTTCTTGAGTATATTAATCCTCAGGAAGTACTCGTCAGAGGTATTGTTACGACTACGCTTACTCTTGAGCGTTCGTCTGTTGGGGCTCGGTTTAATAATATTTGGTGTCCATAGGCAGCGTTCGGTCGTTGATGATGATGGATCCCAGAACGTTCGTTCGGACAGCATCAGAGTTGGAAATAGCGTTCGGCAATAATGCATGTATCCGTGGGAGTATTTTGAAACAATTATTGAGAATTGTTGGTTATTTCCTTGATCCAATTTTGGTTTATTTATACATATTATTGAGAATATGTATGAATTCGTAATTGAGCACGTTTATTTTGTTGGAGGTGGTACATACACTATGTTATTTATTTGTAACTTCGTCTGTCTTTTGAGCATTTTTGCTAGTCTCATGCGTGAGACTGAGATTCGAGTGTCACCTTCTTCTGCGCGAGGAGGTGAATGTCTCGCCCAATGACTTCGGCTTGTGTTGAGTATAGTGCATCGTTACGCGTAGTATCGATGTTTTTACTCGTTAGTCCTTGAGGAGTCGGGGAGATAGGTCTGAAGTCGCGATGGAAGACGGCTCGGGTCGCCTGTTATTTAGAGCAGGTTATGACGACGAATTACAAGTAAACGACATTAGTTTATGAAAGACTAGTTGGCATCGTCATGTGGATCAATTTATCATGGGAATTGTTATAGTTTATATGTATTGGGTTATGATGTGATGCTTCTGGTTATTCACCTTGCACGTTGTGGCTGTGGTTCCAACCGTGATGATCGTACTAGTACGGGAGAAATGGTAATGCAGATAAAGCTGGATTTGGAATAATTCTTCGAGAGAGACGGAAAGTAAAACTTGTTGGGTCTATAGGTAGTAGCGTGCGTTATTATTAGTGACGTCCAGTCTTGGTATTATTTACTTTCGGGTAGTAGTCGTTATTAGGTAACGGTTGATCTTGATGTTAGTTGTTCTCAGGTAGTTAGTGTCCGGTCGTATTTTGGTACCCTGTGGTTTAGTTTGATTACGTTCAGTCAGTACTGAGGTGTTCAGTAGAGTACTCTAGGCGTTTAACCCTGACTCAGGCGTTCTTTATTCTAGTGTTCTGTCTTGTAGCGATGGTTCTTAGAGAATGATCTTTATTGGTGATGTTGCTTTGAGGTTGCAATCATTTATGGGGGGTGACCGGCCTTGATATTCGTTGAGGTAGCGATCTATTTATAAATAGTAATTAGTCGTGAGGATGCATGATTCAGGCAGTGATCCTTCATAGGTAGTGCTCGGTTTGGAGGACGCTTGTCTCAGACATGGATTGTTAACGGTTAGTGGTCGTACGTAGGGAACATCCGGCCTCGATGAGGTTACCCTCAGATAGTGTTAAATCCAGTAAAGTGATCAATTAAGTGTTCGTTCGAATAGTACTTAATCTGTGGTGCGCGAGGCTTGATCTTTGAGCGATCGTTTGAAAAGTGTTCGAAATAATGGTAATTGTCCTAGTAGAGTGCGCTGTCTCAGCGTGAAGTCTAGTGTTTGATCTTACTTAGCATTCGGTCTCTTGATGTGCGACCTAGTAGTATCCGGTCTAATAGCGTTTGGTGTTTAGTGTCGAGCCTAAGTGATCAACCTTATTGTTAGTGCAATCAGTATTCGATCTGGCGTTCGGTTTCTAGCGTTCGACCTAGTGTTTGATCTCAGTGTTCATTATAAGTGTGTTCGGTCATTATGGTTTTCTGAGTTTAGCGTTCGGCTCAATTGTGCATGATCACCTAGCGTTCGTAAATGGAATTCAGCCTAATAGTATTCATTAGATAACGCTCGGTAGATGGTGTTCTGCAGATAGCGTCCGTCCAAATAGTATCCGATTAGAAGGTTTGGGGAATAGCTTTGTCCAATAGCTCATCATTGTATCATCCGTATGAGTGTCTAGTAGAAGTTTGGTATGTTGGTGTATGGGAATGTCTAACCTAAATATTACATGATGATTTTATCAAAACAATTATGCATATTTTTATAAATGATATATTTGCATGTTAGCTCACCCTTACTTATTTTGTGCATGTATTGGAAAATCATGTTTTTGCGATGATCGTATAACGTTTTTGTTATACGGGAGCAGATGAAGAGATGTCGCGTGATCTGGTGCAAGTGCAGGAAGAGATGGAAGAGTGTAATTGAAGGATTCAATGTTATCTTTACTGTTTTGTCTGAGCTGTAAAATTTGTATAGATTGAGCTTGAGGTTCGGGGTGTTACCGTAACTGTATTATTGTAATATTTCAAGTTTTGATTTTTTAAAAAGGGCAAAATTTTTTTTGGGGTGTTACACTTGACATTTTCCTCATCAACTTGTATTTCTTTAGCACTCACAACGCTAATAATATTTTTTAGGGTATTCTTTGTATCCATAACTACACTATTTTTTTTTCCTTTTCACATACTTTTACTTCTACCCCTTTTTTTATTGTTAACTTTGTAAATTTTGCTATCATTAAATTTATAATTTCCATATCAGATTACTAGATATGAAAGAATTGCACAATAATAACAATATAAAAGTGAACTCTATTGGCCCACTTTGACATGGATACATTGACAACCTCCAACATCGTAATAGGTACCTTTCTATTCCATTTCAATATAAATTCAACTAGATTATCAATTTATGCTAAAAACATTTATTTTAAATATGTGTGTTTAATGATATTTAAGCAAATTAGTTTTATTTAAAATTTAAAATTTAACATGAAAATAGAAGAAGAGGGGTGGAGAACATGAGATAAGAGAGATATGACGAAATTTGAACCCTCCAAAGGGTTCATAAGCTCCTCTAATGTGTTTCTGTAAGTCTTTTTATATAGAAATTGGATTGAACTTTGTTTTAGGTTTTTCTATTGTTGTAATCTTCTTTATGATATTGTAATTTCCTCGTATTATCTTCTAAATAATTCAATATCTTCAAAATATATTTGATATAAAAATATTTGAGATGATGTTTGCTAGATTAAAAAAAGATTCGCATATAATATCTTTTGATATTTATTGATATAGTTAAATAAGATACTTATTTAACAATATCAAATAAAATATCTTAAGATATATTTTTTCAAAATTATCTTTAATCATGAACATTTATCAAAAACCCTTCTAGTAAAAAAAATAGAAAAAATCGCAAAATTTAATTTTTTTGCCTTTTCTTAGCTTAACCAAATTTCTTCACTTTATATTATGCTCGGATACATTTCTTGTGTTTCTAATTATTTATTATTCTTAAATTTATTTTTAAGGTGTAATGAAACTTTAAGGTTTAATAGGTTCGGAGGTCCTTATATTTGTGGGTTCGTTTCAATTGGGTCCTCCAATTTTGAAAGTGATCAATTTGGTCCCTAATTTAACAAAATTGAGTCAATAATACCCTTTCCGTTAAATATAATGGACGGTGTTAACTTTTTAAACATGTGGCATGTTGAGGCATCCTTTTATTTGCAGGTGGCACAGTTTTATTTGAAGGATGCTTCACCATACCACATGTTTAAAAAGTTAATGACGTCCATTGCATTTAACGGAAAGTGTATTATTGACTCAATTTTGTTAAATTAGGGACCAAATTGATCACTTTCAAAATTGGAGACCCAATTGAAACGAACCTACAAATATAGGGACCTCCGAACCTATTAAACCAAACTTTAACTAATTTATTTCTAGACCTCCATTAATTTAACTTAATTCTTAAATTTTAATAATGGTGTGTTTTATAATTTCTGCAATAATTATTTTTTTAAATACAAACGTTATAAATACTATTTTTTCTGGATAAATACACAAGCTAAATGATAACAACGACTTTTTGTAAGAACGGGTGGGTCTCACTGTCCGGGGAAGAAGAAAAAGAGGAAAACACAGCTTCAAAAATGAGAGACAGAGGTTGAACTTACCTACGGAGAATCGATAATTTCGAAAGAGATTAGAATTTCAGGCCCGAGTTGGATGAGTTGAATCGGCGAAAATGGGGGCGAGTCGGAAACTCCAGGGCGAGATTGACCGTGTTCTGAAGAAGGTTCAGGAAGGCGTCGAAGTCTTTGATAGCATCTGGAACAAGGTTCTTCTCTTATTCATCTTCTTCAATTTCGAGTTTCTTCTTTTTCCGAATGACATGTGGCGGTTGGTGAGTTAGGTTTACGACACGGACAATGCGAACCAGAAGGAGAAGTTCGAGGCTGACCTGAAGAAGGAGATTAAGAAGCTGCAGAGGTACAGGGACCAGATTAAGACTTGGATTCAATCCAGTGAAATCAAAGATAAGAAGGTGAAGATTATCTCTCTTCTTTTAATCTTCTGTTGCTAATTACACAAACACACACGTGTGTGTGTGTGTATATATATATATATATATATATATATATATATATATTTCTTTCCTTCAATGGATAATACTTGCAAGGTCGAATTATATTGTGGGCATGTTAGATACAACCTAGAAGTGGTTTTGAGGCTTTTTTACTGGAAATATATTGCTTTTTCTGGCGGAGAAGCTCCCTGAACCTCTTAAAAGCACTTCTAGCTTTGTATCAAAACACACCCTGTATTGTATTGTTATGAGATAAGGTGAGACTTAGAATCACACCTAAGCTAATTTGTGTGATGAACCAACATATTAAGACACGAAAACGCTGTGGTGCATGGGTGGTGTAGCGTTAGTTTGTTTTATTGCGTGTTTGGTTTCGTGATGAATTACATAGCATTGAAATACCACCTAACATGGTTTATCTTTAGTGTTTGCTTTCATGTTGATAAATTGATTTTGGAGGCCAGAATTGATTTCGAGTTGAAACAACTTTAGGTAACTTTTGCTCTCGAGTAATGATTACAAATAGATCTCTAGAATCTTCTAATAGTAATCTTCTAATAGTTTCTAACAATTTCTAGTAGTACACTTAATATCTTCCTATCAACAATGTCCTTTACGAAGAATTAGATTTTAATTGAATTTAAAAAAGTGGGTGGGCCCTTCAGTATCTAATGCTTTACCTGTTGTGTCATTCGAGGTGTGAATTGTTGAGAAATTTAAAGGGTCATGCTAAAATTGGTACACTGTTAGGAGGTTAAGAGTGTACGAGAGAAGAAAGAAACATTAAGGCAGTTAGGAAAGGTGGGAATAAGAATGTATAAATAGCAATTGTATAGTCTTTTAGAGGACTTTTGGTTAGTTGTTTCTAACAGGAATTTTAATCCTGTGGGGGAGGTTAAGCTCTCATTGGTTCTCTGTACGTTGTTTCTTGTCCCTGGTAATACAAGAAAGGCTATTCTTTGTGTTTCGTGTGTGATCTGGAGTGTGTGTGTGGCTGTCTATTGAGGTTTCTTGAGTAGAAACCTATCAATTTGGTCTGACCTGCCGGATCCAAATTGGGCGCGAATCGAAAAAAAGAGGAAAGGATGGAAGGTCGAATGAACGTCGTGGAGGGACAGTTGGAAGCATTGGAGATAGCCGTGGACGGGATGAAGGCGGAATCAACAGCAGTGCGCCAGGACCTGAAAGAAATCATGAAGATGCTAGGGGCCCGAGGCCGCAACAATGAAGTGCATTCAGATGGAAGTCAAGCTTCTGTCAACGAGAACCAGAGAAGGCGCGAGGAAGAAGCTGAGGGAAGAGGAGGCGGTGGTAATCAAGAAGTACCAACCCCCTGGAGGAAGAAGGTCGAATTACCCATTTTCGAGGGTCTGGATCCACTAAACTGGATTAATCGGGCAGAAATTTTTTTGAGTTGTAGGGAGTGGCGGAAGATGAAGAGAAAGTTCGCCTAGCATACATTAGCATGGAGGGTAGCGCGGGTTACTGGTTTAGATTTTGGAAAGAAAAGGCCAAGAACCGTTCTTGGGAGGGCCTAAAAGCAGCGATGATCGAGAGGTTTGGAGGAAGAAATAGGGGGACTGTTTTTGAGAGGTTGGCTGCCATAAAACAAGAAGGCACCGTGGACGTATGTCCAAGAGTTCGAGATCTTGGTAAGTCAAACTCGAGGAGTTTCAGAAGAACAAATGCTTGGGTATTTTCAGCAGCCTTTAAGACTCACCAAGGCCACTATGAGTTCTTGGTGATGCCTTTTGGCCTCACTAAGGCCCCAACAACTTTTGGCCTTTAATGACATTGGTCTTGGCTATCCAGCACTAGAGGCCATATCTATTGGGGCAGAAGTTTATTGTGCATACTGATTAGAGAAGTTTGAAATACTTGCTGGAGCAAAGGATAATCACCCAGAATCAACAAAACTGGATGGCAAAACTCCTGGGCTATGATTTTGAGATTTTATACAAAGCTGGAAACATTAACAGGGTGGCAGATTCCCTGTCTCATAGAGGAGAATGGGGTGAGGAGGAAAGAGAATTGAGAGTGGTTGCCAGACCCTACTGGCAAGATTTCCAAGAGGTGTTAAAGGAGGTTGAGGAGGATGAGGTGCTGAAGAAGGTGATAGCAGATATTCAGGGGACCCCAATGCTCATTCAGAATACACCCTGGAACAGGATAGGTTGCATTACAAAGGAAGACTGGTGCTATCTGCGAAATCGGTGTGGATAGCTTCTAGCTGAGTTCCATTCGACCAGCACGGGAGGCCACTTTGGAGTGTACAAAATGTATAGAAAAGTAGCCAATCTTTGTATTGGATAGGGATGAAAAAGTGACTTACAGACTTTGTGGCAAGTTGCTTGGTGTTCCAACAACACAAATATTTGGCAGCTTCTCCTCAAGGGCTGTTACAACCACTACCCATACCTCACGCAGTTTGGGAGGAAGTGAGTATGGACTTTATAGTGAAGCTGCCAAAATCCTAAGGCTATGATGCAGTTCTAATAGTAGTTGATCGCCTAAGCAAATATGGCCATTTTTTGCCACTCAAGCATCCTTATTCAGCTCGGACAGTAGCGGAGGTGTTTGTTAAGGAGGTAGTGAGGTTACATGGGATCCCAGTTTCAATTGTCAGTGATAGGGATCCCTTGTTCTTGAGCATTTTCTGGAAGGAGCTATTTGGAATGCAGGGAACCCAACTCAGGATGAGTACAATGTATCATCCTGAGTCAGATGGCCAAACCGAGGTGCTAAACATAATTTTGGAGGGGTATTTACGGTGTTTCTGCTCTGAGTAGCCAAAGAGTTGGAGTGCAATGCTGCCTTGGGCTGACTATTGGTATAATACCAGTTATCAGGGTGCAGCCAGGTGCACACCTTTTGAGACGGTTTATGGTAGGGATCCACCTTCCTTGAGCAGATTCGATTAGGGGAAACACCAGTAGAAGCGGTTTCCCAAGAACTACAAACAAGAGACGAAGCTCTCAAACAGCTGAAGTTTCACTTGACTCGAGCTTAGGATTTAATGACCCAGCAGGCGAATAAAAGGGGGCGACCAACAAATATAAAGGTGGAGGATTGGGTTTACTTGAAAATCAGACCTCACAGGCAATCTTCCATGCCATCAAGACTCCATCCGAAGCTATCAGCTTGATACTTTGGTCCTTTTCAAGTGGTGCAACAGGTGGGAGAGGTGGCTTATAGGCTCAGGTTACTAGAAACAGCTAGGATACACCCAATCTTCCATGTATCCCAACTTAAGAAGGCAGTGGGCGAAAAGAAGTTGGAGAAGGAACTTCCACCTGAGTTGCAAGCAGAAGGACCTACGTTTTGGCCAACTAGAATCCTGGAAAGCAGGCAAGTGCAGGAGAAGAGATGGTTCAACAGGTATTGGTGGAATGGCAAGAAGGAGGAAGAGAGAGGGAGCAACCTGGGAAGACAAGATTACTATTAAGGATCAATATCCCGATTTCAACCTTGAGGACAAGGTTGTTGAGGGGGCGGAGGGTAATGTTAGGAGGTTAAGAGTGTATGAGAGAAGAAAGAAACATTAATTGCCTAACTGCCTTAGCAGTTAGGAAAGGCAGGAATAAGAATGAATAAATAGCAATTATATGGTCTTTTAGAGGACTTTTGGTTAGTTGTTGTTTCTAACAGGAATTTTTAATCCTGTGGGGGAGGTTAAGCTCTCATTGGTTCTCTGTACATTGTTTCTTGTCCCTGTTAATACAAGAAAGGCTATTCTTTGTGTTTGGTGTGTGATCTGGAGTGTGTGTGGCTGTCTGTTGAGGTTTCTTGAGTAGAAACCTATCATACACTCACGATCCTTATCTTTTGGTATTAAAGTGGGTGGACCCTTCTATCTAATGCTATACGAGGTATGAATTGTTGAGGGATTTGGAGGGTCATGGTAGAATTGGTACACCCATGATCCTTATCTTTTGGTATTAAAGAAGCCTACCTCCAGCAAAGAAAACCTGATGCTATGGGAATGCACATTTCACTCTAATTATCAAACACTATCAATTTTCTTTGATCTTAATCAATATTTTGTATCTGTTGATGCCTATTTCTTTGAGTTTATCCCATTTTATACATCTATTTCTTCTGATGAAGACATATGCAGTCACTTTCCCGCCTCTATCAATCTTCCTTCATCACCACAAGATTACTCTACCATGCCTCAAATGCTTCTCCAACACCTCTTCAGGTATATCAACACCAACCATGACCTATTAACATTCCAATGCAAGACCCACCTTCGATGAATAATGATATAGTAGACCCATCTTCTGTTCTTGTTGAAGAGTGCTCTACGTTCTTTCTAGAGAGTTCTCAATTTTGTTCAGAATTTGAAGGAAAAAAAGGTGTCAGTTGAAGATGGTTTAGGTCACGTTGCTAGAAGAGGAAGTTTTATTGGAACAAGGATTGATTTTGCATGTAGTGTGTGTTTCAATTGATGGGAAAACAATAAATTAGGTATAGATATTGTGAGAAAGTATCAATAGGTGGAATCTATCTATTGAAGCATCGTCATCTAGCAAGAACTTTAAAGCAGTCCACAACTTCCATTTCAGATGAATCCTCCACATACTGGGAATGGAAGGCGGAGGTTTTCCATATGTGATCTCAAAAGGAGTTAGACTTGGTTGGAGTGAATAGAGGTATTATAGGATCATTCAGCTAAGGATAATGACTTGGTTTATTGAGAGGCTCAATAATGAACAAATGAACTTAAATTTTGCTCCAAAACTCAGATTGAGAACCTTAGTGTGCCAATTGGCATAAGGTTATAGGAAATGTGCATGCACAATTTAGTGCCACTTGGTTCAAATAACTTGTGCAAAAATTGGTTGATGAGTATAGGATCACTGTCGGGGACAATATTGCGAGGAAATTTGTGGTGTTACCATATCGAGAAATAAAAGAAGCCACCCCAAAACTGTGAAATGTGATGATAAAGCATAAAAGTGAGCATCTTAAGAGAACTTATCAATCACTACCAAAATGCAAGAGGAACCTTGGAAAGGTGGCATGTTCCAAAATATCCACCAATTTGATTTCTGTTCATAAGCTTATGATGGATCTACATTATTTGGCATCTTTTAATCCTTCAACTTGCCATATTTTGGGTAAGGGAAGGTGATTGTACTTGCTAAGGAAGACAATGTGTTGTACCTTTGTTAGAATAGGTGTTAAGTATTGGTACTAAGTAGTTGTATTGGAAAACTGCTATATGCTATGCGTATGAGCTATACCTGTTTTTGTACCTAGTAGTTTTGGCTTTTGATCTTTGTTCTTCTCTCTACTCATTGTATCAAAATTCTATCAATATAAATATAGGAACATATGAGAGGAGTGATAGAGCTCTCTCAAATGTAGTCTCTTTTATTTATCTCAATTGGTATCAGAGGGTTGATCCTGCTTTGTTGGTCTTAGTCTTTGGAGAAATATCCACCGTTTGTTGTTGTCTGCCATTGTAATTTTCTTTGGTAACCACTGGATTTGGAGTGTCTCTTTATGTGACGACCAACCCTATAGGTCTTGAAAGTTGAATCAGCTCCACGTGTCACCACACACACTCTTGTTCATTGCTACTAGGTGCTTAACATCCACGCATTGCCTTCCTTGCACTGGAGTGACTTCGCATGTCCTCCATAGGTCTCGTTGGACCTCTCGTCTTCGTTCTGACTGAAAGTACTCCATTTTTGATGTGGTTGAAGATCAAACCTAGTGCTCTCTTTTTGTTTCTTGTTGGCTGTTTTCTTCTCTGTCAACAAAAATATCTTTTGGACCTGTTGTCTCCTTCTTTGAAACTCCTACCATTACCTCTTAAAGATTAATGGAAAAAAGTTATCTCTCTTGGTTTGTTTGAATTGAACTTCGGTTCCTCGTCCAAGGTTTCCATTATCACCTTAAACAAGACGAGAGTAATGACAATATGTGGAATCCAAGTTATTGGGTACTCAGATCGTTTAAGATGTGCAACTACTTTTGGAAAAAAGGCTTAAAATATATTTGCAAATGATATTCAGCGCATTTACGTCTCTACCAATAGGCTTGCCTCTCTTAAACAAACAGACCATAACATGATGTCTTTTATTAGTGAAGCCCAGTCTATTATTGAAGAATTAAATACTTTCTTGGAGGTTTAGTCTTTAGACAAGATCAAGAAGATGCTGGACAAATTCTCTAAGGCGATGATCCTCCGTGCCATTCTTCCAAACTTTAAACATGTTAAGATTAACTTTTAAGAGGTCTCAAAGTCCATTGATGGAAAGTTTGACAACCGAACTCCTTCAGGTTTCAACACTTAAGTCTTATCCTATATTTTGATGAAGTATTTTCTGGTTAATACGAAGAAGATTGGTTTTTATTCACTTTGACTGAATGATAAATCACAGAAAATCAGAGCATATTTTAGTATGGTTCAGTTAAGTCTTGTTTGCTATGTCTTTTCTGTTCATCGTTTCTATATTGCATTTTTTTTTCTTCTGGTTGTACTTAGATGGTGGTATTGCTGGATTGACTTGTTTAAGTGGTATGAAATGATCTTATACTAACATTTTTATTTTTAACTTGATTTTGAATTTGACATTTGTTTGTCTTTAACTCATTGGGACATAGGTTAGTGCCTCGTATGAGCAGGCTTTGGTGGATGCACGCAAGCTTATTGAGCGTGAAATGGAAAGATTCAAGATCTGTGAGAAGGAGACAAAGACAAAAGCATTCTCTAAAGAAGGCTTAGGTCAACAGCCCAAAACTGTGAGTTTTTAACTCATTATTCTTTTTTATTTTATATATTTTTGGACTTTGTAGGTGTATTTATGACAGTTTTTCATTCTCAATCTTTTGTGACAGGATCCTAGAGAGAAGGCTAAATCGGAGACAAGGGATTGGTTGAACAATGTGGTATAAAATTGATTGCCATGAATAACTATCATTTTTAGTTTTGTTTTTCTTGAATTTGGTTTGGAAGCTAACTCAACGCAAAAGTTTAGCTCATGATGTCATTGAAGTGAGCATTACCCAAGGCTTTTATAAATACACAAAAACACACACACCTCATGCTGGGACATGACATATGGAGTGTAGAGATTGTTTTAGAAAGGGAAAGTCATATGGTCAAGTTGACTGTGTGTTAGTTCGTGGGGCCAAGTTCATTTTTTGGATACTTGAAGATGTATCAATTTAAAATCTATCGTGGGATCTGAAACTATCTTGGGGCTAAGTCAATTCCAAAAACTATCCCTTTAGATGAAGATTGCCAAATTGTCTTTATAAATTCTGCAGTGGCCATATTTGTAGTTGATATGGGATCTCTAGAGTTGTGATCAAAGTATGGACATTAATTATTGCTTTAATAGCTTGTATACTTCATGTAACTTCATAGTATTAGGAAAATGATTAGTCATGTTTGCTTTGTCACTCATAGTTCTTGCAGGTTGCAACGTGGAAAATATTGCAGGTTCACTGTTGACTGTTAAGATACCTTTTCAATGATGAATTTTGTTTTTTTGAAGTTGGTTCTCAAAATTTTCTTTCCATAATGATGTTTTCACAAGTATTCTGCCTGCTTCACATCATATGATTAATATTGTAGTGTCTCTATTTATACAAATTTACTGCCTGTTTACGTCATGATTAACATTGGAGTGTCTGTGATATCTAGAAACGGTTGTATTTATTCTGAACTTTTAATAGCTTATTTATATTTCTTCATCTGGAAATTGTTATTTTAAATGTTTGAGTAGGTTGGGGAATTAGAATCTCAGATCGATAACTTTGAAGCTGAGCTTGAAGGAATTTCTTCAAAGAAAGGAAAGAACAAGCCACCCAGATTGGTATGTTGTAGTAAAGGAAATACAGTTTCTGGGACTGATTTACGCTGCAGATAATATTTCCTTATATATTGTTAATTACATAATTAGGAGATTTAGTTAGATTTCGTAATTAGGAGGACAATTAAGAGGATTAGTATGCTGACAGTATATTTTATATTTATTGTACGGAATCATTTGTCCTGAATTATAGGGATAGATTATATCCATCATAAATTAGGATTTTCAATTATTAAGTCTTTGTATTATTCTATTCAAGACCAATTGCTCCTCTATGAATAATATCAGAAATAGTTTTTCTGTCAATCTAAGTCATGGCTATTCAGATGTTTGTGTCTGTTGATCAGATACATCTAGAAACATCAATCACTCGGCACAAGGCTCATGTAAAGAAATGTGAATTTATCTTGAGGCTACTTGATAATGATGAACTAAGTCCAGAGCAGGTGAATGATGTCAAAGATTTCTTGGATGACTATGTAGATCGTAATCAGGTTTGTCTTGCACAGCTTAAACATTTTCCATTCTGCTTTTAAACACTATAATTGAGTTACTTTATTTATCTACCCTTTATAGTCTTGAGTTAGTGTGAGCAAATAACCTCTTTTATCAAACAATTAGTTAGTTTGTGGGAGTGTGTAACTCCTTTTATCGGACTGTTAGTCATAGCCATCATTATATGTTGCATTCTGATAGAGTAGCTTGTTACGTTGGTCACTGTCAGGTTGTTATTCTGAGAGAGTGGGTTTAGGTCTTATTCAATCCTTCAAAGCCAGCCTTTAATTCAAGGTGTGTACCTTATTTATATACTCTATTTTAGCCATATCTCTGAATGGTATGGGATCTTCAACAAGTTATAACTGGTCTAGTCAGTTAGCTGAGCTTCTTGAGTCTATATATAACTTCTGTCAATAGAAGTTCGTGAGCTGTACAAATCTCAGAATAATAAATACAAAGTTTCTTTTCTATTTTTGTTTTCAATAGATACTGTCAGAATCCCATGATTTATGCTGCAGTTAATATTTTCCTGTACCGTTTTAATTACAGAATTAGGAATTAATTGCAGGACTAATAGGATAATTAGGAGGATTAGTAGGCTGAAAGTATATTTATATTTATATTACAGGATCACTGCTCCTGAGTTGTAGGACTAGATTAGGATTTATATCCATCATAAATTAAGATTTTTAGTTATTATGTGCTTGTATTCTATTTTAAGAGGAACTGCTCCTCAATGCATTATTTGAAACAGTTTTTCTGACAGATACCGGGCAAAATTTTTGAATTGGTATTAATTTTCTGTCTAACCTATATTTCTTTTTTTTATAGGAGGACTTTGAAGAATTTAGTGATGTTGATGAGCTATATAGTTCATTACCCCTAGATAAGGTGGAGTCACTTGAAGATATTGTAACAATTCCCCCTGGTCTTGCTAAGGTATTTGTTTAACAATTATTGCTATGTTGGAAATACTGAGAGGTTCACACACTAACACATATTGATGCATCTGTAGTTGCATGATTTCTAGCTTCTGTTGAGATACCCTTTTTCTTCCTATGTTTATTACAAAGCTGTCATAAACTGCAAATTAAAGAATTACTTCCTGAAAATTAGTTAATAAGTTAATCTTATGCAGATTAGATTTGTGTTACTGGATTGGGACACACTTTTCTTAATCCACCAAGGCACTTTTTTAGAAAAAATTGTGATGGAAGCATTGAGCTTCAAAACAGATGATACTTCGAATTGATAGATTCTAATGATATTATAGTGGACCTAAATTAGAACATTGTTGTTATATGTGGGGACAAAAAATGAGTTTCATGTCACTCCTATCCTTTAGCCCTTGACATGGGAACTTGTTTTAGTACGTTCTAAAGTATTGGAAGTCCCACATCGACTAGAGATAAGACCAATTCATAGTTTATAAGTGGGTGCAAACTTCACCCTACAAGCCGGTTTTGTGGGGTTGAGTTAGGCTTAAAGTCCACTTCTAACATGGTATCAGAGCCATGGTTAGAGCTTATCTTAGTGATATTTGTTGTTTGTTGAGCATATTGTTTCACCCGCTATCGGACCACCCATTAAAAATGTCTAATCCCATGCTTGAGATGTACATACCTCGGTGTGAGGGGAGTGTGTTGGAAGTCCCACATCGACTAGAGATAAAGCCAATTCATAGTTTATAAGTGGGTGGAAACCTCATCCTACAAGCCGGTTTTTGTGGGGTTGAGTTAGGCTTAAAGTCCACTTCTAACAGAAAGTCCTATATTCCTAAGGAGCCAATTTCAAGGGAAGCTCGCATACACCCTACTTTCTTAACCCACCCAGATGTCTTTGAAAAACAAAAGCCCTGGTAGAAGCACATAAAATAGACTACATCTCAATTGCAGTGATTGATCCTAATGATATTATCGTAGCAAATTGAAGTCAGAAAAATAACTTTAAACTTTGGAATAGAGGTCATGTTTGTGTTAACTATACAACTATAGTGATTTTGGGATTTTGCTGGTCCGTGTCACTTCATGGGATTGGCAGATGAATTGTTGCTTGCAGTAATTGTTTTTTCCAAACTTAATGATATTTTGTACTGGGTTTTGATTGTTTCTGCTGGTTCAAATGTATGATTTTGCTATCCATATTTTTTGTTGAAATTTCCTGTATGCATATTATAATTTTTCTATAAATGGATCTCCTAATTTATTTGCTATTTTGGCAGGTGGCACCTGTTCTTAGCTTGAAGCCTTTGCCAACATCAGCTTCAGCATCACAAACATCTGTGTGTATTCCTCTATTCTTACTTTTACTTTCTAAGTGTTTTTTGATGGTCTTCATTGATATATAAACGCTTTTGGATAGGTTATGCATAGTTTTGGTTCAACCCAAGTTTATGGGAATTTTTATTTTTAATTGTCAAGTGTGTTAACTTATTGTTAATGGCATCAATTTATGAGATGTCTTAACAAATTGATGAGTTGATTAAAGAAAAATAATCAAAAATTCGTGCAAGAAATGAAGAAAGTACTCAAATAGTTGTTCAAGACCATGTTAACAATATTTGTTACATATGGCACCACTCAATCCAATGTTAACATTTTTTATAGTGTTATTTTTCTAGTGGAACCTTTTAAGAATAGTACATGATGGTCAATCATGACTGTAGTTCCACCAAGTGGTTGTGTCTGAACTACCACTTAACACAGAAAAACCTATTGCTTATGGGAAAATCAGTTGTTCATTAGTCCTTGTATGGGTGACTCCAATTTCTAATCTTCAAATGCTTCTTTCCAGGAGCAAGCTGATGATACAGCTTCTCAGGATAGCAATTCTGATGTTGGTGCAAGAACTCCACCTCCTAAAAGTAGTACAGTTAGTTCTACTGCGACAACACCAGTGGCAACACCAGCGGCAAATTTTGCTACTCCTGTTTCTATAAATGTTACGGTGCCTAACTTGTCAAGTCCACCGCCCATTTCATCTGTCACACCTGGTTCAAATTCTCTTCGGAGTTCCTTGGAAATTAGTACTGCTGTCAATGCTTCATTTGTAAATCAGTCTAGCACTGTGAAAGAAGATGAGATTAATAGTTTCCCTGTCCGAAGACCATCTCCATCACTTTCTGATGTTGCACTCATAAGGAATATCAGCAGAAACAGCCTGTCAAATCAAACAACAAATAACATACCTGTTGTATCTGGGAACATGGTTTCCAGCAATGGGCCCCTTGGTTCAGTTTCTTCAACTTCTGAAATAACCAAGAGAAACATATTGGTTGCTGATGATAGACTCGGAAGCAATGGGATGGTACCAACTCTTGTATCCCCTTTAAGTAATAGAATGATTATTCCTCAGGTTGCAAGGGGTACTGATGGAACTTCCTCAGTTGACTCTAGTAATGCCAATGAAGGTGCAACTTTGTCTGGGAGAGTTTTCTCCCCTTCTGCTATTCCTGGCATGCAATGGAGACCTGGAAGCCCCTTCCAGAATCAAAATGACATGGTACACTTTTGCTCTTAAATTTTTTTTGCTATTCCAACTGCCACGTTGCCTTTTGTTTATTTATTGTACTTGAAGTGTGAACTGTTGTTACTTTTCTTCTCCAATTATAAAGTATGTCATTCATTAATGATCTAACTTGGAATTTGTTTGTAATGCTATATTGGTTGAATTTGCAACTTTTATATAATTCCAAACCGAAGATAGACGTGTAATGCTATCAACAGACCTTAAAAAACTAACCTACCGTTGCACAATGAAAGAGGCTGTTTCTGGATTTGAATCCATGACCAACTGATCACATAGGCTTAACTTTACTGTTGTGTCAGGCTTGCCTTCAACGCTCTTAATAGACAATATTGGATAAAATAATAATATGCAATTAGATTGCTATACTATTGGTTGTTGTTCATTTAGTTACTTATAGGTACAGGACATCGAATTCTTCAATTGAAATCTAACTAAATACTTAAGCCGTGTATGCATTTAGTTACCAGAATCCATCATTTTATTAAACTGAGTCGTACATACAGTTACTTAAATTGCATGCTACGCTCAGTTCTATTGTATTTTATTTGTTGTACTTCCTAAGTGATACAAACTGGATCAGAAGAGATGAAAAGAAAGAGGGATGGAACACTTTATAAAAAAGAGAATGATAAAGTCCCCAGGTAATTTGGGAGCACTAGCAACTTGCAACTTCAAGAAATTAATACCCTTCTGCCCCTACCCTTAGTATTTTACTATTCTCACTTCTATTCTTCAACAAACATAGTGGTGTTTCAGTTATTCTGGTACAAGGCCCAAGGTTTGATCTGCTGCTACCCTCATGTTTCTCCTAACATAGTCCCATCTCTTTGTAGAGGATCTCCTATCGCTATCATATTTAATCATGTTTTACGATAAATTTTCACCTAGTACATAAAGACAAGCTAAACCATCTATATCGTGATGTATATGAAATGTGTTTTAAGATATGTGTAGAGAATCCAATGATATGCATGGAAATTTCCAGAAGACTAGAACAATGTACACTCTTCAAAATGAATTATGCATTCAATAATTGTTTGGCTTATCATTTCATTAATCATATAGTTGTATGTGGTTCATCACAGGTGATGATTGTAGGTTGAACTTGATTGTTTTTGTATGTTTTATGAGAAATACCTGTAACTAAATTTTTCTCACCTGCTCTTGTCATTTTCCTTTTTCTTTTTGTTAGAGAACTAACTGAGACATTTTATTCATTCATATATTCCTAACAAGGTTATGATATTCTATATATATAGAATACCATGACAGAATACAACCCACCTCTTAAGTTGGGTACACACTCACAAAACAACATAAACTTAATACATTTCAACACTCCCCCTCAAGCTGGAGCATATAAATCATATGCACCAAGCTTGGAACATATAAACTGAATCCTAGGCCCTCTTAAAGACTTAGTCAAAATATCTGCAAATTGTTCATTAGAATTGACAAATTCTGTAATGAGATCCTTGGACAGCAACTTCTCTCTGATGAAATGACAATCAATTTCTATATGTTTTGTTTTCTCATGGAACACTGGATTGGAGGCAATGTGAAGAGCTGCTTGGTTATCACAATACAACTTCATAGGCTTATTTTCACAGAATTTTAATTCTTGAAGGAGTTGTTTGATCCATATAAGTTCACATGTAGCTATGGCCATAGATCGGTATTCAGCTTCTGCACTAGATCGAGCAACAACACTTTGTTTCTTGCTTTTCCATGATACAAGGTTCCCTCCAAGGAGTACACAATATCCTGTGGTAGATCTTCGATCATTTGGACAACCAGCCCAATCTGCATCACAATATCCTTCTAACTCAGTACTTCCCTTGTTCTCATACAATAGTCCATGACCTGGATTCCCTTTTACATGTCTAAGTATGCGTACCACGACATTCCAATGATCAATATGAGGATTTTGCATAAATTGGCTCACAACTCCCACTGGATAAGAAAGATCAGGTCTTGTTATGGTGAGATAGATTAGTTTTCCAACCAACCTTCTGTATCTTTCTGGATCTGAGAAAGGTTCACCATGGTCTCTCATTAATTTTTTATTTGAGTCCATAGGACTATCAATGGGCTTGCAATCAGTCAGACCTGTTTCCTCCAAAATATCAAGGGCATATTTTCTTTGTGAAATGATGACTCCTTCTTTTGATTGTGCCACTTCAATACCAAGGAAGTATTTTAAACGACCTAAGTCTTTGGTTTGGAAGTGGTTGAACAAATGATCCTTTAATTGAGCAATTCTCGCAACATCATTTCCTGTAATCACAATATCATCAACATAAACCATAAGATAAACACATTTATCAGGAGTAGATTGCCCATAAAACACTGAATGATCTGCTTCACATCGTTTTAATCCAAATTGTTGTGCAACATGGCTAAATTTACCAAACCAAGCTCGAGGTGATTGTTTCAAGCCGTAGAGTGAACGACGTAATTTACAAACTAACTTAGACTCCCCCTGAGCAACACGACTAAATCCAGGAGGTTGCTCCATGTATATCTCCATCACCATGAAGAAAGGCATTTTTAATGTCCAATTGGTGAAGTGGCCACTGTCTAATGGCAGCCATGGCAAGAAATAGACGAACACTACTGATTTTGGCCACAGGAGAAAAAGTATCACAATAGTCGAGACCATAAACCTGAGTATATCCCTTTGCGACTAGACGAGCTTTAAGACGATCAATGGCACCAGTAGGACCAACTTTAATAGCATATACCCATCTGCATCCCACGGGTTTCTTATCAGGAGGAAGAGGTACAAGTTCCCAAGTGCCACTATTGTCAAGTGCCTGCATTTCATCAATCATGGCTTGTCGCCATCCAGGGTGATCAAGTGCCTCACGAACATTATTAGGAACTTTGATGTTAGAAAGGGAGGAAACAAAGGAGAAATATGTAGGAGACAGACGATGGTAACTTAAAAAATTATAAACAGGATAAGGATTACGAGTAGATCGAATACCTTTTCGAAGAGCAATAGGCCAAGCCTGATTTGAGTCAAGAGAGGACGAGGAGGATGAAGGATCCATGGTCTGGGAATCTGATGGAGAAGGAGCTGAGTCTCGAGGATCTTTAGGCAAGGAGGAAGGTGGTTGAACAATATCTTGTGCATTCTGAGTTTGAGCTGAAGATGGAGAAGCGGGAATGACCAAGGGATCACATGATGGTATAGGAAGCATCTCTTCAACAGATGACCGGTCCTCCTTGGAAGACAAGAAGAAGGGTGTATCCTTAAAAAAGGTGACATCAGAAGACATATAATACCTTCTTGTGGAGGGAGAATAACATCTATATCCTTTTTGAATGCGATAATATCCCAAAAAGACACATTTAATAGACTTGGGAGAAAGTTTATCAAGACCTGGGGAGACATTATGAACAAAACAAGTGCTTCCAAAAACACGTGGAGAGACATGGTAAAGAGGATCATTTGGAAAAATTATTACAGAGTGAGGAACTTTATTGTCAAGAGATGAAGAAGGCATCCTATTGATCAAAAAACAAGAAGTGAGGATTGCATCCCCCAATGATGAACAGGAACATTAGTATTTAACATAAGGGAACGTGCTGTTTCAATGAGCTGTCTATTCTTTCTCTCAGCTATGCCATTTTGTTGTGGAGTGTGAGGACATGTTGACTGATGTAAAATTCCTTTGGAAGATAAAAATGAAGAAAATGCAGCAGAAAAATATTCCTTAGCATTATCACTTCTGAGAATTTTAATTGTCTTTCCAAATTGATTCTTAATTTCATTAACAAAGGACATAAAAATGACTAAAAGTTCAGATCTCTCTTTCATAAGATAAACCCACGTACACCGAGAAAATTCATCAATGAAGGTTACAAAATAGTTAAAACCAAAGGAAGTAACTCGACTCGGTCCCCAAATATCAGAGTGAATGGTAGAAAAAATAGACTTACATCGTGTCTCAGATTTCTTTGGATAAGAAGATCTAACATGTTTTCCTAACTGACAAGACTCACAATCTAAGACAGGAATGTGTTTAAGACTTGGAACCATCAACTTCAGCTTAGATTAATTTGGGTGACCCAAACGATCATGTAAAATTTTAGGAGATGAAGTTGAAATGCAAGAAACAAAAGAGGTAGGTTTTAGGAAATACAGTCCTCCTGACTCATATCCTTCTCCAATTCGACGACCCGTACCATGTTCCTGTATGACAAAGGAAGTAGCAGTAAAGGTTATAGAACAATTTAATGAACGTGTCAATTGACTCAAGGAGATTAAATTATAAGGACAATGAGAAATATACAAAACAAAATTTAAGTTTAGTGAAGGAGATAAGGACACTTTGCCAATTCCTTGAGATGTCAATTTGGATCCATTGGCAACAGTAACTAACTGAGGAACTTTTTGAGAGGTAATGGAGGAAAATAAACGAGTGTTACCAGACAAATGGTTTGAGGCACCTGAATCAAGAATCCATGAACCTTGACATTCCACAGATTGTGAGATACATGCAGTTGACAAACTTGGCACTGAAGGAAACTAACAAAGGCCAGTGGATTTGTCAGACTTGTATCTCAAAAATTCTTGATACTCTTCATTTGAGATTCTTGATTCGTATGAGCATTGCACATACCCACTTCGACTACCATGGCCTCCTCGATTAGCTCCTCTCCTTGAAGTGGCAGATAAGGAGAAATTAATTTTAGTAAAGGATGCCATTCTAAATCTGTGAGTAGGATCCAAAACAGAGACAAGGTCTTATGACTATGGGAAATCAGAATCCCTGTCCAACCATACTAAGAAATGAAGCTCATCAACATTAGACTGTGAAATCTGGTATTAATGAGCAAGAAGGCTCAATATGGAAAACTGAATCTGGTTCCACAAGTAATGAAGCGTAACAACGTTGAGGGAGAAACTCAGCTTGAGGGAGAAAACCCTAGGTGCAAACAACAGCCACCAAAACAGCGAAGCAAGGGCCAAAACACGCTCAGGAAGCTACGGCGAAACTGTCTGCAGTGGCGCGGTGTCGATTTGACACCGAGAAGGTGGCGCGTGAGGAACACGCGCCAGAGACTTGCCGGAGAGAAGCGGCGCGTGGAGGAGCGTGCGGAGGTTTCTGAGGAAGCGACCACTTGGGTACACACTCACAAAACAACATAAACTTAATACATTTCAACACTTTTGATACATTTCTTGAGGATTTCTTGTTCTCTTACTTTTCTCTTTTGTATCTTATTCAATTATTTGATCATCAAAGATTAGAAAAATCTTTTATGCTTGTTTTAGTGACTTTAGTGATCTTCAATGCATTTGAGGTCAGCACATCTGCTAATTTATATATGAAAGTATTTTGTGGATGAGTATGTATATAGGCCTATTCAATTGAAAAATGTTACTTGGGTGCACATACAGGCCTATGTTGGGGAGATGCTGGCTTTTTGCATCAGTTTTGAGTCTGGTACATGTAGATCATTTAATGTATCTAGGTGTTCTTTTTTTCCTTTTGTTACGGATTAGTTGAATGAAAGTATGTAGTTCAAAAGTTGTGATGCGATATATTTTTAATTACACAGAAATGGGTAGTTATGGCATACAAAATTGCAGTAGAAAGCATAACATACTAATTAGTACATGTGATAATCATCTGGGAGTAAGGACTTCATGGGATGGGACATATGCTGTGTAGTTTGTTATTTTTTTTATACCTCTGAAGGGACTTATTTATTTTGTACTTCAGGGTCATGTTCGTGCAAGAACTGAAATAGTTCCTGATCAGAGGGAAAGATATTTACAGAAGTTCCAGCAAGTGCAACAAGGGCAAAGTGCTCTTCTTTATATGCCATCCTATGCTGGAGGAAATCACAAGCAGTTTTCTGCTCAACAACAAAATCCTCTCTTACAGCAGGTATCATTTTTATACGTGCTTTTCCCTCTCCTTTACACAGAATTTAAGGATTGAAGATTCATTATTGGCCAAAAGATTGATGATTCATTGCATAGTTAGAAAATTAAAATTTATCTACACTTTTTTACTGCCTGTAGTAAAAGGTAGATATGCTGAGCCTTTTGAATTTGCTGGAATCCTTGAGTTATCTAATTTAAATATGCAAGTTCGTGTATTCCCTCTGGTGTATTGTAGTCATTGTTTTTGCTTGGGCTGTATATTGTACACATACACATGGTCAAAAATACATTTGGGAGTTGAATTTATTGCTTTTGTTTCTTTAGAATTCATAATGAAATTCAGGAGAAAAGCGTAGTCCCATTATTTTCTTTTAATTAGTTTAATTATCAATTCATTCTGGTTGAATTGAAGCATTTATGAAGACAGTTTAAATTGTTAAGACCTCTTGTACTTGTACATGCTTTAATAACTGTTAAATTATAGGAAATAGATAGATATTGGGTTGAAATCGTGTTTATGAGACAACAGGAATGCTTTATTTATATTGAGAAAACAAAATCGGTATAATATATAGAGGAGATTGATATTCCCTAATAATAAAACTTGAAAAATAAAGAATTAATTTATTGAGATCGACCACTCGAGTTACATTCTCATATCTTTTGTAATAAATTAAAATTTAAAAATAAGGAATGTCAATGTAGGTTGGTCCGATCCCATCTGTGGTGGCATCATCACTTGGATCAAGAGTAACTATAAAGATAAAAATTGTAGCGACAAAAAGGAGATATCTAATACCATATTGAGGTAGTGAAATTTAAGCCTAACTCAACCTTATTAAATCAATTTAGTAAGGTGAGGTTTGCCTTCACTATTATACTATAATTTTGGCCATATCTCTAGTGATCTACAATCACTATGACAAAAAGGAGATATCTGATACCATATTGAGACAGTGAAATTTAAGTCTAACTCAATTTTATTAAATCAATTTAGTAATGTGAGATTTGCTTTCACTTATATATTATAATTTTGGTCATATCTATCTCTCTAACACACCCTTCACATTGAAGATATTGTGTGTTCACATTGAGGACATCGTGTGTTCATGGCAAGGACATTGAGCGTGGGAATCAATATTTTTAGAAATCATCATGCTTCTATTTTGGGTTGTTTCTGGTCATATCCCGGTCATATCCCGAAAATTTCAAAGCAGAACGAAAGACACCTTGATTCTTTGGCTAAATTTTTTACGTTTGACTGGTCTACATTGTCCAACGTTCGGCATACAGCTCTATTTTTTACACTTGGGCACTTTATTATATACCTTAACTCGTTGACTGTTACAATTCTCCTTTGAGATACTCTCAATTACCATGTTGAAGAATTTTATTAATGGTCTAGGCTAGGCCCCAGAAGATTTTATTTCTCTTCTCTGTAATTAACTCTATCGAATACTTGAATATTTTCTTTATCATACATTGCATCTTCATAACCTAACTTGATTTTTCTCTAAAGTGGAAAGATATATTTTACATGACATATACTGGTATTTGTGAGCTTTAAATTTTTTGTGATTTTTCACTATATGGTTTGGACCTTCTTTTTATTATAACATCCCACTATATGTGCAGTTCAATTCTCAAGGCTCATCTGTTGCTTCTCAATCTGGTATGGGACTTGGAGTCCAGTCTTCGGGTCTTAGTGGTATTTCTTCCACCTCAGTACCACAGCCACCCATTTCGGTCCATTCCCCATCTAGCCAACAATCACTGCTGTCAGTTGTTTCTAAAGATCCAGGTATATTTTGATGTTTTAACTTAAAAGTTCATGTTTTTGGTAGAATTTATTCATAGTATGTTGTTACAATCTAATGTTATCCTGATGTTGGCCAACCTATAAATGTTGAACAACCAATTTATGGCATGACAGCCCCTGATACTATTAGAATAAGAGAGAATTTTAAAACTGTGAGAAGAATTATCATTCAACTTACTGAAAAGACACAGCTGGGATCAATTTATACGAAAAACAGGGTTATACTAATCTAACTAACTTACAGCTAACAAAAACATTGTTGTATGAATATATTGTAGAAAGAGTAGTTCTTAACTGTTCTATCGAGAGAGTAGTTAGGTCTAAGTTAGTATATGCAGCTGTCGTTAGACCAGCTCTCTTATAAATAGTTTTCTGTACTATCATTAAGAAATAACAATTCGATTTATCTCCTTTTGTCCTTTATTCTGCTTTTCAGTTTTAAATATGGTATCAAGGGCTTAGGGTCCCATACCATTTTTGAAAAACTGAATCAAATTTTCTTCCATGGCAACAAGTGGAACTTGTAATCAAGGCTCACCGGTTGCAACATTTTATAGCTTATTTGAACATTCCTCTTTGATTCTTGAAAGAATCATATCATGATAGTGGCAATGTTAATCCAAAATACACTAAGAGGAAGCTACAAGATGAAATGTTGTTGTGTGTTCAATCGTTGATAATGAATTCAATATTCTCTCAAGTTGTAGACAATAATCATTCCTATCATGTTTGGTACAAGGTTCATGATCATTTTCAAAATCAAGTTCACACACAAGCTAGGAAACTACAGAATGAGTTGCTATACACTTTGCTTGATGAATGGATGGTTGAGGAGTAACCTTTTCACATCAAAGCTCTCATTGCTACAGAATGAGTTGGATGCTGTACATTTGTATTCTTGTTCATCAGAGTAATATACAATATTGTTTTTCGTCCAATATTTCTGGGTGTGTGTGTGGTGAAAGATTGATTTCTTCACCAAAGGAATCTATCAAATTGGTCCGACCTACCAGATCATTGGGAGAGGAGCGTGATGGGAGGAACAATGAATGCTCTGGAGGGAAGGATGGATGCGCAGGAGACAATGTTGGAGGAATTAAAAGCAGAGACACATGGTATACGCTAAGAACTTAAAGAACTCACATGAGTTCTTGGAGGAAGTGTGCGGAACTAGGAAAAAGGATTAGAAGGCAGTCCAAGGCCTGTAAATGGAGATCAAGATTTTGTTAATGGAGGAAAAATAGGAAGGAGAGAGGAATTTCTTCAGGATGTCTTGAAAGGAAAGAAAGAGGGAAAGATAAGTATGGATGCTAAGAAAGATATTTTACAAGACATCAAGAAGGCAAAGAAACCCTCAGATAAGGGAGAAAATTCAATCAAAACCCAACCATCAAAGAACTTGGAAGAAAATTCAGTTAAGGGGTTCAAGACCTGGCAACAAAAATACAAGAATTTTTCTTGGGAAGATCTGGCAGCAACTCTGCAAGGATAGTTGAGGGGAATATGAGAAGCATGGTATTTGAGGGTTTGATAGTAGTAATATGGACTGGGAGTGGGAAAAATTTCATCCAAGAATTCAAGATATGGGAGTCCTAAGTAATATCAACACCAAGATATCAGTTGAGGGAGTATTCCTTGGGAAAGCTACAGGCCATATGCAAAAAGGACAAGTTTCTCACCAACATCACCAATGTGGACATGGCTGAGTATTTGTCTAGGTGTTTGGAAAGCAAGGAAACAAATAATAGTGTGTATGTCAAAACAGTGAAGAAGGGGGAAGAATTGTTGAAGCCTATGGTTAAAATAGTGGTGTTAGGGCAGTAGCCAGTGAGTTCCCTTCATATGATAACACATTGATGAAGAGGAGCCATGAGATCAAGCTTCATGATTCCAACCTTGAGGACAAGGTTGTTCTGCAGTAGGGTGTAATGATAGGATATAAGGTAATAAGATATAATGGGTTTAGGATAGAAGGAAACAAATTAGGAATTAGTTGGTTAGTTGGTTGGGGGGACCTCTATAAGAAGATAGGGAGCTTGTGTGAGAGAGCTTTTGATTTAGTTGTATAGACAGGAGGTTGTTCCCGTGGAGGGAGAGTGCTCCCTTGAGAGTTGGGTGTTGTACAATGTATTCTTGATTACCAAAATAATATACTATTTTTTCTAGTAATTTTGGGTGTGTGTGTGCTCTTTTGAGTGAGATAAAGGAATCTATCACAAGGTATGCCTCCTAAAGCAAGCATTGTAGGGTCTTAAGCAATCCCCTAGAGCATGGAAGATTTATAAAAGCAATTGGTTTCCTTGGGATATAGACAAGGCCAAGGAGATCATACTCTATTCATATAGCACTCTTCTACTAGTAAACTCACTCTATTGCTTGTCTATGTGGATGATATGATTATTGCAGGAGATGATAAAACAAAAAAATTGGTGTTAAAAGAAAAATTGGCACCCAATTTGAAATAAAAGATCTAGGAAAACTCAAATATTTTCTTGGAATCGAGGTTGCTTATTCCAAGAACGAAATTTTCATCTCCCAAAGGAAATATGTACTTGATCTCCTAAAAGAAAAAAGAAAGATGAGATGTAGAACCTCAACAGTCCCTATAGAATAGAATCACATAATTGAAGTGAGGAAAGTGCTCCTGTAGAGAAGGCTCAATATCAGAGATTGGTAGGAATTTATCTATCACACACAAGACTAGACATTGCTTATGCAGTTAGTGTAGTGAGCCAATTTATGCATGACCTAAGAGAGAGACATATGCAAACAATTGACAAAATTGTCCAATACTTGAAGTCAAGTCTAGGAAATGGGCTATTATTCAAAAGGGAAGAGACATTGACCATGAAAATATATATTGATGCTGACTATGAAGGTTCTATTATTGACAAAAATTCTACTTCTGGGTATTATATGTTTTTTGGAGATAGTTTGGTAACATGGAGGAGTAAAAAGCAAGATAGAGTATATCGTTCTAGTGTAGAAGTAGAATTCCGAGCTCTTGCTCAAGGAATGTGATATATTTCTTTAGTCAAGAAATCAATCTAACACACTTCACGTCACTCACTCACATAGAGAGAAGAAAATGTATGTATATTACTTTTGAAATCCAGTATACAATGTACACAAATAGCACTCTCAAGGGAGCACTCCTCCTCCATAGGATACACATGTCCTGTCTATACAAATGAATATCAAAAGCTAACCCTTTACAAAAGCTCTCAACCATTATATAAGGTTCCCCCATTCTGACTTGAAATGCTAACAGTTAAACACTCTCCCTAACCGACTAACCATCCTATTAATTTCACTTCCTCCTCTCATACACTCTTAATACTCTATCAAAATGTGTGAAGGACTTTGGATGAAAATAATTTTGGATGACCTTAAAGTCAAGGTGGATAACCCTGTGCAACTACACTGTGACAATAAGTCTGCCATGAGCATAGCCTATAATCCCGTACAACATGACAGGATCAAACACATTGAAATTGACAGACATTTCATCAAAAGTAATCTAGACAGAGGCTTTGTGATTACAACTTATGTTCCTACAGAACTTCAGCTAGCAGATATTTTTACAAAAGGATCCCCTCCGGGTAGATTTCAAGATCTTGTAGGCAAGTTGGGAATGATTGATATTTATTTACCAACTTGAGGGGGAGTGTTGTAATTAGAGAGAATATCTATAGAATCTTCTTAATTAGAGAAAATATCTATAAAATCTTCCTAATTAGAGAAATAGGTGTATGATCTTCTAGATTATTTTTTAGTGCACTATTTCCTTATTTCCCTTTTCTAGAAGATTAGATTGCTACAAATAGAGGTAAGGAGGATGTAATTGTCATGAATGAAAATAATAAAATCTTTCTTTACACCCTTAACATTACATACAAATAATAGTAATTTTGTGAAAGATTAAATACAACAAAGTTTTTAATATTCTGCAGATGTTGGCAATTCTAAGGTTGACGAGTCACAGCAACATATTTTTCCTGATGATTCGGGGACTGAATCTACTGCCAGTACTGGAATTAGCAAGAATTTTATGAACGAAGATGAACTGAAATCCACATATGCTATAGACTCTCCGGTATACCGACTAACTCATCCGCTTTTATATGCTTTAAGACAGATTATCTTATATACTGCAGCATAAATTTACACATGCACACAGATACCTACATGCTATGTTGTCTGCACAAAATCGGTTGCCATGCATCTGATTTATATTTGTAAACCCTGGATCATATGATGGTTGAGCCAGTGAGTCGGCCATCCTAGTTTGACTATAAAGATTAGGTGACAAAGGAGGTGCACCCAAAATAAAATAAGTTCAAAATACCCTCACAACGTCATTTGTGAGAGTATTTTAGGTTTTTCAAATGTATTTTGTATATTAAGTGTTATAGTGTATTATGTGGAATGTAAACAAAAACCACCCCTGAATGTTTCTTCAACACGTCGTTATGTTCTCTCTTCCCCACAGTAAGCCTTCTTCTCCTCAGACCACCCCACCCCAGCAACCATTCTTCTCTGTTCTTTTTTCTTTGTTCTTTTTCTTTGTTCTCGTTTAATATTTTCTTGAAATAATTTAGTTCGTTTTGCATTCTGCTGCTGCCAACAAGCTTTTTTATTCTTCTAATGTCTTTAATTCAGCATCTTATTATTTAAAAAATAATAATTCATTTTGCTTTCGCCTTTTATTCAGTCTTTATCTCAGTATATTTTTAAATTTGTTTAATTCTGTTGCCTTCATACTAATTTTTTTTATTAAGTTTTATGCTCTGCTTCTCTTTGTTTCAATCTTTTATTAAGTAATTTAAGAAAACAAGTTAATTCTTTTTGAGTTCTTGATGACAATCCTCCTATAGCTAGGTTGGACCAAAACTAGAAGAAAAGTGGCTAATGGAGGAGCAGCTCTCGGTTTTGGAGTGTTTGAGGATGATGGAGGTGATGTTTAGTGATGATCTAAGAGAGGTTATGCCAACTCTTGGAGGAAGGTGGTTAGAGGAGGCCGCTTGGGTTACTCTAGCCTAAGGTGACTTAATATGAGTAGTATGACTCAATCTCGACAACATAACATTACTCAAAATTCATGGTGAATACAAGAGTGGGAGACACCTTTATTTATAGGCTAAGGGTGTCTTGAAATTGTAGAAGCTAGACTTAAAAACCCTACCTTGGCTAACTTGGAGAGCAAGGAGAAAAATCCTCTCCAATAGAAGGAGGACATGTGGTAAAAATCTTCTCCATTAGGAGGAGGACATGTGTCCACTATCTATGGAGAATCCTCTCCATTCCTATAGTGACATGTGGCCACTATATATGAGGAAAACTCTCCAAAGGAAGGAGGACACATGGCATGGAAGTCCCACACCTCCTTATCCACCAAGCTAGCTTGAAAACTTTGACCCTTTGGTCAAACTAGCTCCTTGGACGTCCCACTTGGGTCAACATTGGGCTTTGGTCCTTTGTTGACTTACGTGGTCAAAACCCTAATTTACTTGGCCCAAAATACAAAGTCCAAAATAAATCGCAGACTACTTGGCCCAAACCGGCTTGTTAGGTGAGGTTTGCACCTACTTATATATTATAAATTGGTCTTTTGTATAATCGATGTGGGACTTCCAACACATACCTCTCACGTCGAGGTATATACATCTCGAATGTGAAACTAGACATTAATGGGTGGTCCAGTAGTGGCCCGATAGCGAGTGGAACAATATGTCCATACAAATCTCGGTAGAATAGGCTCTAACTTGGATTTGATAACATGTTAAGAAGTGGACTTTAATCCTAACTGTTGTAATTTGAGATAATATCTTTAGAATCTTCCTAATTAGAGGAAATAGATACATAATCTTTTATTTTATTTTATTTTTCCTAGTTTTCCTAGTTTCCCTATTTCCCTTTTTAGGAGAACTAGATTATTACAAATAGAGGGTATGAGAATGTATTTTTTGATTAATTGAGAATAATAAAATAATTCTTATTTTCTACTCTAACTCAACCATACAAAACTAGCTTGTAAGGTGGAGTTTGCACCTACTTAAATATTTTAAATTGGCCTTATCTTTAGTTGATGTGAGACTTCCAACACAAGTATCATTGGCCAAGACTTAAGCTGCCAGAAAGTGCAATAAAATGCACAAAACAAAGAGCAAAAACACACAAAACAGATTAACCAACAAGATAGTGGTAGTGGTCAAATGCACAAATTTTCAGCCCTTTTTCTAGGCTCTTTTGGTACATCTTTTGGAGCCTTTGCTTAAAAGCTTTTAGTTTTTTGTTTTTCCACTCTTTTTAAGTGCAAAACAATACCACCACACACCAAAAACAAAGATGATATTTTGGTTTTGAAAGCTCGAACAACAAGAAACATAAAGTACAAGAAAACCTATTAAAATCAAAGTAGAATTTGAAACTCAACAAGACAATTTTTTTTATGAACTTACCAATGATCTAATGGTAAGTATGAACCCAAAAATGTAAAGATAAGGCACTCAAAAGCTTGTATATGATGCAGTTTTGAAATCCAAGTTGTACATATTTTTTGTTGATTTTTCAAAGTACAAACTAAAAGAAAATGACAATAAAAGAACTACACATGACTCTAGACAACATGAATGGATTTGAAAATCAAAATGATCCAAAAATTTGTGATATAACCGAACATAAAATGAAGAAAAGACTCAACAAAAATAAAATCACACAAGAACCCAAGTATATGGAAACCTAATAGCAAAAACTGAATGGTTCAAAGGAAAGCAAAAACTAGAACCATGAAAACACAAAATATGATAGATGGAAAAACATAACAAGGCAAGTAAGGAACAAACATAACAACACGGAAAATAAAATGATAGTAAAAGACCAAAAGACTTTGCTCTTGTAGAACCTAAGCTCTTGATACCAAATGATGACAATCCTCCTAGCTAGGTTGGGCCAAATCTAGAAGAAAAGTCATGAAGGTGGATAAAGGGTGGTATGGTGTGGAACCAAATTTGCTAATGGAGGAGTAGCTCTCGGTTTTGGAGTGTTTGAGGCATGGGGGAGGTGTTTAGTGATGCTCTAAGAGAGGTTAGACCAACTCTTGAAGGAAGGTGGCTAGAGGAGGCCACATAGGTTGCTTTACCCTAGGGTGACGTAATATGAGTCGTATGGCTCATTCTTGGCAGCATAACATTACTCAAAATCCAAGGTGAATACACGAGTGGGAGACATCTTTATTGATAGGCTAAGGGTGTCTCCAAATTGTAGAAGCTAGACCTAAAAACTCTACCTTGGCTAACTTGGAGAGCAAGGAGATAATTCCTCTACAATAGGAGGAGGACATGTGGAAAAAATCCTCTCCATTAGGAGACGACATGTGACCACTACCTATGGAGAATCCTCCTTATTCCTAGAGTGACATGTGACCACTAGCCATGAGGAAAACACTCCAAAGAAAGGAGGACACATGGCTTGGAAGTCCCACATGTCCTTGTCCACCAAGCTAGCTTGAAAACTTTGACCCTTTGGTCAAACTAGCTCGTTGGACGTCCCACTTGGGTCAACATTGGGCCTTGGCCCTTTTTTACTTAAGTGGTCAAAACCCTATTCTACTTGGCCTAAAATACAAGGTCTAAAATAAAACCTATACTACTAGGCTCATAATACAAAGCCCAAAATAAATCCTAGGCTACTTGGCCCAAAATACAAAGCTCGAAATTCTTCCTACTCTAAAAGCTCCATAATGGCCCAAGATAGCCCTAGAGATAGAGCCTAGGCTCATCTTCCACATACGACTTCAACTCTTCTTTGAAAGTCTATGACCATGACTAGGCGGTATGCCATCAGTTCTTATTCAGTTTTTCATTTTTGTCTGATTGATTTTCTCTTGGTTTGTGATTTTTTTAATATTAGTTGTGTTCTGCAGTCGTTTAATTTATGTTTTTTTATTTGAAGTTGATTTTTTGTTGCAGTTTCTTATTCAACTTTTGATTTTTAGCAGAGCCATGAAATTTTAATTTCACATTTAATTTTATTTAACTAAATTTTGTATCTACATAACGGAAGCATGGCTTCTGATTCCCAAACAGTGCTGTCCCAAAATCAATGGCTTCATCGGTAATGTATTTGATGTCCTACTAACCTCCTTTTTCCTAGGTAGATACCATTACTGAAGTTTTAATAACTTTCAGATCAAGTCCCACTATTTTTCTAGGCTAGAATACTGTTAGAATATTTACCATATTTATCATGATTATATTATGTCTAGGGTTATCCTATTTATCATGGTTATATTGTATCTAGGATTATCCTATTTATCATAATTATATTGTATCTAGGTTACCCTATTTATCATGATTATATTGTGTCTAAGGTTACCCTAATTATCATGTACTCTTATCAATTTATTTTTATAAATAGAAGATTATGAGAGGGATCAATCAAGCCCTCAAGAATTATTTCTTTTCAATCTCAAGTTGGTATCAGAGCAGGTTGTCTGATTTTCTTCCTACTCTGTCTTTGTTGCCGTGGCCTGTGGCTGCTGCCACAGGCAGCCTTAAAAATTTCATCTTTTATGAAATACCTCAATGAGTAGTCTTGTTCTGGTTTCTGTCTAGTCTCCAAACCCTAGTTGTTGTCCGCAACTTGCCGGTTTGGTGCTGTTTGCCGCTATCTGGTGTTGTTTGCCGCTGTCCAGTGCCGTTTGTCCACTGTTCGGTGCTGTTTGCCGCTGTCCAGCGCCGTTTGCCGTTGTCCAATTGGCACTGTTTTGCCACTGTGAGGAGCTGTCCACATAAGTTTGTCACCATCAACCTCTGTTCCCTGCCATTCCGACATCATCTGCCACTATCCGTCGATGGCTATCGCCACAGTTTAGTCTGGCGACCAATGAATCTGGATCGCCTCTTTGAGCGACGGTCAACCCCGCCTGTGTTGAGGGCTAGTTCTCATCCAAGCTCCGTCACACATGCCACATCTGTCCGACCTCCGTTGCTGCTGTCGTCTCGTTTTCTCTAGGGAAGTTAGGGGTTTTGTGCGCATCGAGGAGCGCGACCCATCCCTGGTGGTCGCTACCTCATTCTCCTCCACACGCACTGTCAAACACAACTTCTCTTCGATTAGCTTCCAGCGTGTGTTTGTCACGCTTGTCGAAATTACACTTCGACATTGGCATTGTTTTCGTTGGAGCTCCTGAGTGCGTTTTGGTACTTGTTTCTTAGTTTCGATGTCTGTAACTCAGACCTAGGGTTTTATTCTTTGATATTTTTGGAACCCTAGGTCCTTTAGATCTCTGTTTCATCATTGTTTTACTCGTCGAATCATGTTGAGTCCATATATGTCCTTGGTTCCTGATTTCAAAGTCAATAAACCGCTCTTGACGCCACTTTGTCACTTTTTTCTTCAATCATTGTTGGTCATTTTCTCCTTGGGCTCTAGGCTAGTTTGTTTAGCCCGTACTTCTTCTGATACAGTGCTAAGTATCACTATTTGGGAGTAGTTTAGGACAAAACCTTTGGACCTCCAACCTGTCGTTGGCCTTTAATGTCATCATAAGTCTCAATCTTTGTTCCTTGAATCTGTCATCCTTACTGTTCTCAACACAATCCAACCACGGTTCCTACTGGTGCTTTGATGAATAAAGGAGATCATTATGACCTTCCACCTTCACAATTTCTTTGTTCGCCGTGAGGGGGAGTATCTTTCAACCACTACAGCCCCATCAGTCATTGATGGCAATTTTATCCTGTAGTTTGTCACTTTTAGCCACTACAAGCCCCATCCTTACTTGATGGCAGTTTAGTCCCTGCAGTATGTTTTCGTTCACTGTAGGCTCCATCCTTATTTGATGGCAATTTAGTTCCTGCAGGCTCTATCAATCAGTGATGACAATTTAATCCCTGCAGGCCCCATAGTTAGTAATGCCAATTTAGTCTTTGCAGTGAGGGGGAGTATGTTTCTAGCCACTAGTCAGAGGCCCCAACTAGTCAGAGATGACAGTCCCTGCTTTCAGCCACTAGAGGCCCTAATTAGTCAGAGATGGCAGTCCCTGTAGTTTTGTCGCTTTCAGCCACTACAGGCCCCAACTAGTCAGAGATAGCAGTCCCTGCATTTTTTTCGCTTTTAGCCATGCAGGCCCCATCCTTACTTGATGGCAATCCAGTCTCTGCAGTTTTTCGTTGTCTACCACTCATCATTCACTTTTGATGGAAATCAACTTTGTCAAAGTCATCCTACTTGAAGGTTCATGGTGCTAGATGATGTTTCGTGGTTGTCCAATATTATTCTCCATAAGCTTATGAGGAGTTTCTTTGGTTACGCTGGTTTGTAAGTCTAATTTGGTTTATAGACATTCTCTCTTGATGGTCTGAAGCATATGTACATCTTATTCGAAGCCAGAGTTACCACGTCTATTGCCTCGACATTTTAGACAAGTTGATTTTGTTGGACTGAGTTTATTTATTCCAAGCTTGGCACATACAATTTGTATGCTCCAGCTTGAGGGGGAGTGTTAGAATATTTACCATATTTATCATGATTATATTATGTCTAGGGTTACCCTATTTATATGATTATATTATGTCTAGGATTATCCTATTTATCATAATTATATTGAGTGTAGGTTAGCCTATTTATCATGATTATATTGTGTCTAGGTTACCGTATCATGATTATATTGTGTCTAAGGTTACCCTAATTATCATGTACTCTTCTATCAATTTATTTTTATAAATAGAAGATTATGAGAGGGATCAATTAAGCCCTCAAGAATTATTTCTTTTCAATCTCAAGTAATACAAAGAAGGCATTCTGCAAAGTCTTACATTGAGAAACTTCTTGACGTGTCAAAATTTGACCACCAATATGATTAAAAATTGGGTTTCGGGATGCATGACTAACACCGTGAGCAACTTATCAAGTTTCTTTTTCATTTCATACACCAAATCGCCTTCCAAAAGCATTTTTAGTTCCGCTATAGACAAATTGGACTTGAGCAACAAAAGAGACTGAATGATTTAATTGCTTGATAGATGCCAACATTTGAGGTGAATCATATAGGCATTGAATATCATTGGAAAGGATATTTTTGGACGTACTCCAAAAGGAATTATAGGTTATGAAAGTCCTCATGGTTCCTAAAATGTAGGGCTCTACAGATTGTCAACAAAACTCAGTTAGAAATCAAACACTACTTTTAACTTGTTTTTTAATCTTTTTAGTATAGGTATATGTAAAGACATCATCATTGTAGAACTTAAATATCTCTAAATGGTTGTGATGCCTCTAACCAAGGAGCCATAGTTCCACAAAAGCTGACCAAGATAGATAGATTTTGTCATTGAGTTTTTTTGAAGTTGTGGTTGGAATTGTAAAGATTGAAAAATGATATCCAGAATTAGCCAAGGGAGGAGTGTAACAAATACGCACATTCCAAACAGAGAAAAGAAGGAAGGTGGACCTTGAAATGGAGCTAGAAGGTGCTGACGAGGTTATTGGTGGTAGCAAGACTGTTTTTCCAATCTGAGAATAGTGCGTATGGCCTACACGTCCCTAATGGAACAATATAAAGAGTACAAATTGATTTCTCTGCCCCAATTGCTACAGAAGGAAAATATGTAGAGGAGCGCATCATTGCAAGACAAAATAATAGTATAAAATACATACACACACACATATATATATATATATATATATATATGTGTGTGTGTGTGTGTGTGTTAGAGTCTGTTTTATTTCTGTCAAAATCATTGTTTTTCTATTAGTTATATTTTTTTCCTTATTTAACAAATTATAATTATTGTGAATAATGGGGATATCCCTCAATCATAGGGATCTAGTTATCTTGGAGTTATTATTGCTTCCTAAAATAGCTTCCTAGTCTTGTATATATCGATTGTATTCTTAGTATAATAATAAAATCAGATTCTACCCTAAATTGTGAGATGGTATCAAAGCTCTCAAATTCTTGGAGCTGCCTCTGACTGCGCACACCAAAACCCTAGACGACAACCTTCATTGCTGTCGCACACAAAACCCTAGACAACAACAATCTTCATTGCTGCTATATTATTGCAGTGCAACTTTCATTGCTGTTGTGTTTCTTACAGTACTCTTTACGGGTGTGTGGACATGGCAGACCAACATGCTGAAGTGGTAAATATTGGGTCACAGAGTAATCAGGAACAACTGCAAAACCTCAACACTGCCTATCGATTGAATGAGAAGAATTATTTGAAATGGGCCCAGCTTGTTCGGAGAACTTTGAAAGGAAAAGGGAAGGCTAAGCACTTGACTGAAGATACTCCTAAAGAAGAAGATCCCAAATTTACAAAATGGGATGAAGAGGATTCTATGATCATGGCATGGCTATGGAATTCCATGATCTCAGAAATCCCTGATACTTGCATGTTTCTTAATTTTGCTAAGGAAATTTGGAATGCCATGGAGCAAATGTACACCAAAGCTAAAGATGCTGCTCAAATATATGATGTGAAGGTGATAGGATTTAATATGATAGGTTATAATGGGTAATAGGTGTGCAGGAGAGAGAAAACAGTTGAAGAATTAATTGTTCAGTTTAGGAATTAATTGTTGTTGGGTAGTTAGAAGTGGGCTGCCTTTATAAGAAGGCAAGGAGAGGTCTGGTAGAGGAAAGTTTTTGATATCAATTGTATAGACAGGAACCTTGATCCTGTGGAGGGGGATTATGCTCCCAATTACTGGTTGTATATGACATTGGTTGATGTGAATACATATTTTCATTCTTTTCTTACCATTTGGGTGCTATTGTGTGAGTGTGTGCTGTGAGACAGTTAGGTTTCATACCCAGAAACCTAACAATTTGGTCCGACCTGTCGGATCAAAGTGGGGGTGAAGGATCAAGAAGCTGCTCCGCTTAGGAGGGGACTGCCGGATCAAGAAGGGATCAAGAAGTGATCAAGAAAGGGTGGAAGCATGGAAGGAAGAGACAATACCTTGGAGAGAAGGGTCAGTGAACAGAAAATGGGGATAGCAGAATGGAGGAGAGATATCCAAGAAATAAAAGAAATGTTGCAGGAAATCAAGATTCACATAATGGGCTCAGAAAGAAGTGAGAAAGCTATCATGAGAGGAAAGAAAGATGGTTCAGAGGAAGAGCTGGAGGAAGACAGGGGCAAAGGGCAGCGGAATTGGAGGCAGCGGGTAGAATTGCCCAGGTTTGAGGGGTTGGACCCGTTGGGATGGATCTCTCAAGTTGAGAAGTTTTTTGACACCCAAAATATCACAGAGAAGGAAAGGCTCAGGTTGGCTTACAGCTGCATGGAGGGAGGCACAATTTATTGGTTCAGGGCCTGGAAAAATAAAACCAAGAACCTTTCTTGGAAAGGGCTGAAAGAGGCATTGATAATGGGGTTCGGAGAAAGAGATAGAGGTTTTGTTTTTGAAAAGTTAGGCCAAACTGCAAAAATCACCAAAGCTTCTGATGAGAAAGTTGTTGGTGTTGCTACCCAGGAAGTGGCAAAAGCTGCTCTTTTTGGGAAGGAAAGAGAAAGAGATATCAGTGCAGAAGACAAAAACTGTGATGGAGGCATTGTTTGTGTTGCTGCCCAGGAAGTGGCAGAAGCTGCCGTTTCTAGGAGAGATAGTGGGATAGGTTGTGATGTGTATGATAAAACAGTGAAGAAGGGTGAAGACAGAGGAAAGAAAGCAGAATATGGTGGGAAGAGGGTGACTATGATGGCTGGAAAGAAAGTAGAAGATGTAGCTGTCTTGAGTGGGGAAAAAAATATGGTTGTCACAAACATATAAAACACTAGAAGACCAATGGTAGAGATGTTTCTTTGCAGGGCTGCAATTTAACATTCAGAGGAAACAGTTAGCTCAACATGATGATGAAGGAATTGGATGGTCAGATCAACAAGTTCTTTCCTTTTTAGCTTCTAGGATGAACAAATTTGGGCAAGGAGAGGGCTTCGCCAGTACTGCTGCTATAAAAATACAAAAAAGGTTTTGGGGGTGGAAGAAGAGAAAAGAATTCTTGATCATTCATCAGAAAAGAGTTAAAATCCAGGCCCATGTAAGTGGTCACAAGGTCAGAAGGCAATATAGAAGAATCATAGGGTCCATGGGAATTCTGGAAAAAAAGCAACTCTTAAAGGAGTCAACAATTCTTTCATATAGACCACCACCCAAGCCTCCAGACCTGAATTGGAGGCAGCAGCCAGTGGGTTCCCTTCCTATGATGAAGATGAGCCATGGGATCAAGCATTACTGTACCAACCTTGAGGACAAGGTTGTTTTGCAGCAGGGTGTAATGATAGGATTTAATATGATAGGTTATAATGGATAATAGGTGTGCAGGAGAGAGAAAACAGTTGAAGAATTAATTGTTCAGTTTAGGAATTAATTATTGTTGGGTAGTTAGAAGTGGGCTGCCTTTATAAGAAGGCAAGGGGGGTCTGGTAGAGGAAAGTTTTTGATATCAATTGTATAGACAGGAACCTTGATCCTGTGGAGGGGGATTATGCTCCGAGTTACTGGTTGTACATGACATTGGTTGATGTGAATACATATTTTCATTCTTTTCTTACCATTTGGGTGCTATTGTGTGAGTGTGTGCTGTGAGACAGTTAGGTTTCATACCCAGAAACTTGACAATTCCTAACAGAAGGTGAAAATTGTTGCTATAAAACAGGGCAACAAGACTGTTACAAAGTATGCCAATCAACTTAATTCCCTATGGATGGAGTTAAACCATTACAAGGTCATCAAAGCCAAGTGCTCAGATGATTCTGCAATGCTCAAAGAGTATATTGAGCAAGATAGAGTCTATGATTTCTTGGTGGGGCTAAACTCTGATTTTGATCAAGTGAGAGTCTAGATCCTTGGAAAAGAAAAAATTCCAGGTATTAATGAAGTAGTAGCTATGGTCAGAAGTGAAGAAAGTAGAAGGGAATAATGCTAGAAACTTCAACCATGGAAAATTCAGCCATGGTAGCTGTTGGACCGGCCATGATGGTTGACCCGAAAAAGAGGGGAATAACCAATATGGAGAAGAAAGGTGAAGGAGTGTGGTGTACCTTCTGTAACAAGCCTTGCCACACTCGTGATAAATGTTGGAAGCTGCATGGAAAACCACCTAGTAGAGATTGGGGATCCCAACACCGTGACAAGGAGTGGGGAAAAAAGGGAGACAATACTAAAAAGGGTGGACAGGCACACATAGGTGCTGCAACCAATGAAGAAAACATAGGAGGAGTGCTTCCACTTAACCAGGATCAGGTAGAGAAAATGAGATCATTCCTCACCAAGTTGGATAAGTCACCAGGTAGTTGTTCTGTGGCACTTCAGGTACGTTTGGCGAGTTCCTTTCTTTTGGATTTAATGCCTCAGATAAAAACCCTAACTCATTGGATACTAGATTTTGGATCTACCAACCACATGACACCCCTACCTAAAAATTTCTTGTCTTACACCCCTTGCCCCAGCAGCAAGTTAATATCCATAGCCGATGGCTCTCTAATGATTCCAGCAGGTCAAGGAGCAGTTCAAATAAGCCCATCTACAACCCTTAAAAATGTCTTTCATATTCCTAAATTGTCTGTCAGTTTAGTTTCCCTAAAAAAACTCATACAGATCTATTATGTAATGCTATTTTTTATGACAATGTTTGTATTTTATAGAACAAGTACTCAGGAAGGACGATTGGACATGCTAGAGAATGGAATGGCTTGTATTACTTGGACCATCCAAATCTGCCACCAGACCTGGAAAATAACACCTATTTTTTCTCTGATTCAATAAACACTAGCAAGGAAAAGGTCTTCCTACATCACTGTCACCTTGGAAATCCTTCCTTTAGGGTGATGAAATTGTTATTCCCTTCCCTTTTTAGCAAATTAGATGTGGCAAGTCTCAATTGTGATGTGTGTGAACTTGCTAAGCACAAACATGTTCCTTTTCCAGTTAGTAATAATAAGAGCACTTTCCCTTTTATTTAATTCATACAGGTGTGTTTCTGGTGCCCGTTGGTTTCTTACCTTTATAGATGATTGTACTCGTGTCACATGGGTTTTCTTACTAAAACAAAAATCCGAAGTCAGCTATGTGGTTCAATGTTTTTGCTCCATGGTAAAAAATCAATTTGGTGTTAGCATTAAGAGGATTAGATCCAATAATGCCAATGAATACTTTGAATCATGGGCTTATATCCTTTTGTCAAAAGGAAGGCATCATTCATGTGTCATCTGTGTCAAAACACCTCAACAAAATGGGATTGTTAAGACAAAAAATGGACACCTTCTAGATCAAACGCGAGCCTTGCCTTTTCAACCTAAGGTTCCTAAAATGTTTTGGGAGAAGGCTGTTCTCACTGCCTCTGTTATCTAATTAATAGACTACCTTCTAGTATCCTAGCTTCCAAAAGCCCTATGGAGGTTCTGTCCTCTTTTTATCCTAATTGTCCACATCCAACCACCTTATTCCAAGAATATTTGGTGTGTTTCTTTTGTTCATGTGCACAGTAGTGATAGAGGTAAACTTGATCCTAGAGCCTTAAAATGTGTTTTCATAGGATACTCATCAACACAAAAAGGATATAAATGCTATCACCCACCATCCAAAAAATTCGTTGTGTCCAGAGATGTTACCTTTTTTGAACACCAAAGTTACTTCCCCAAGATCATCTTAAGGGGGAGATTGCAAGAAATGAAAATGATCTTCTTATGCTCCCTGACTTAAGTTTAGGACTAGAAATAGGGACTAATAGTGTAACAGCTGAGAAGGAACCCACTGAAGATGGAGCTGATGTAAGATTTGGGAAAAAAATGGTTTGTACAAGGAAGACAAAGGCCATTCCAGAATCTGTCCATGTCCAACAATCCAACCGAGCATTACATGAGGTAACTAACCCTAATCTTTAAATCTCCATTGAATCAACCTCTGATTTTCAGAATTTGCAGCAACCTGAATCCGGTTTAGCACCACTTTATGAAGACCTAGATATTGCAATTGCCCTTAGGAAAGAGACTAGGAAATGTACCACCAAGCCGCCATACCCTCTAGCCAATTACTTATCCTTTAAACACTTCTCTCCTACCTATAAAGCCTTCCTCACAAGCCTAAACACCACAACCACACCTACCTCTTTATCTGAGGCGATGGATGTGGAAAAGGAAACAAGCCATGGATGTCGAAAAGGAAGCATTAGAAAAAATAGTACCTGAGATTTGGTTGCTCTCCCAAATGAAAAGAAACCAGTAGGGTGCAAGTGGGTATATTCATATCTCAACAGAAATACATCACTGATTTGTGGAAAGAAACTGGTAAGACAACATGCAAGCCTGCAAGTACACCAATTGATCCTAGCATGAAATTGGGAAATGCAGAAGAAGATATTGCAGTTGACAAGAAAATGTGTCAAAGGTTAGTTGGTAGACTGATTTATTTATCTCACACTAGACTTGATGTTGCATTCGCCGTGAGTCTAGTTAGCCAATTCATGCATCAACCGAAGGAGGTTTACTTACAAGCTACACTAAGAACTGTACACTATTTGAAAGGAACCCCAGACACGAGAATTTTGTTTGAACGAAATGGGAATGTAAGTCTAGAAGCACATACAGATGCAAACTATGCAGGGTCAATTGTGGATAGGAGGTCAACTAACTACAGGATATTGCACTTTTCTTGGAGGGAATCTCGTGACTTGAAAAAGTAAAAAACAAAATGTGGTAGCCAAATCTAGTGCTGAAGCAGAATTCAGGGCAATGGCACAAGAGATATGTCAACTACTTTGGCTGAAAATCATCTTGGCAGACTAATGTGATCACTATCACAGACATAGGAATAAAATTGAATGAACCAATGAGACTCTATTGTGAGAAAAAATCTGCTATTAGCATAACTCATAATCCAGTGCAGCATGATAGAACCAAACATATTGAGGTTGACAAACATTTTATCAAAGAAAAATTAGACCGCGGGGCTAATGTATCTCTAAGAAGGGCTAAACAACAACAACTTTGAGAGTATTGTTTCCAAGGTGGGGATGGAAAATACTTATTTACCAGCTCGAGGGGGAGGGTTAGAATCTGTTTTATTTATGTTAGAATCATTGTTTTTCTATTAGTTATATTTTTTTCCTTATTTAATAGATTATAATTATTGTGAATAATGGGGATATCCCTGAATCATATAGGGATCTGGTTTTCTAGGAGTTATTATTGCTTCCTAAAATAGCTTCCTAGTCTTGTATATATAGATTGTATTCTCAGCATAATAATAATATCAGATTCTACCCTAAATTGTGAGAATATATATATGTATGTATATATATGTATATGTAAATATATATTTAACAGTTTCGTTCCAGTTTTTCATGTTTGGAAAACGAATTAGTTAGCTAATGTGGTTTTAAACATGAAAGCTAGAAGACTAACTGTGGTTGGATTTCAGTTAGGAAACTATGTCAGTTTGAACTCAACTAGAGTTAAAAAAAAGGGTAACACATTTTAAACTTACATTCAACTGAAGTTCGAGTTAAATTTTGCCTCTAACTGCATCTAAAAAAGTGTCAAACGTTTTGGCACAGTATTCTTTGGAAACTGAAAGTTGGTTTGGGTGTTTTCAACTAGTTCTTTAGCAATAAGATGGGTTGGGTCCAACAAAAACCGTATTCTGCTTTGTACACAGCAAATATACCTATTTATATTTTGATTCATGTTGAAACATGGCGTGGAAGAATCTAATGGGCATGTTGTGCGTGTATTATGTAAAATATATTCAAGCGTGATTCACACTGTTTGACATTTATGCTGCAGGCAGGAGTACCTGGCTCTCTTCCAGAGCCTGTTCAGACTTCTAGGGGTATTGATTTGTCTCCCGGCCAACCTTTACAATCAAATCAGCGTACTGGTAACCTTGGTGTTATAGGAAGAAATTCTACTGACCTTGGACTTGTTGGTGACAACTTTAGTGCATTCACTGCTAATTCTGGTGGAGTTCGTGATCAGTTATATAATTTACAGATGCTTGAGGCAGCTCACCTCAAACTTCCGCAACCTAAGGACTCAGAACGTCCCAGGACCTACACTCCTGTATACTATTTTGGTTTTAATAATCATCATTTTAATTGAATACTATATTATGTACTACTAGATTATAAGACAAAAGTTTCCATTTTTTCCGGTTATGCAGAAACATCCTACGATAACTCCTCCTAGTTTTCCTCAAGTTCAGGCACCAATTGTTAATAATCCAGCCTTTTGGGAGAGAGTGGGTCTAGAACCATACGGTACTGATACCCTGTTCTTTGCATTTTACTATCAACAGGTACGGGGACTTTTTGGGTGATTCGTATTACTCTCATTCTGTCATGTGAGCTTACATTCATTATTTTCTGTAGAATACTTACCAACAATATATGGCTGCAAAAGAGCTAAAGAAACAGTCTTGGAGATATCACCGTAAGTATAACACATGGTTTCAACGGCACGAAGAGCCAAAAGTTGCAACAGATGAATATGAGCAAGGAACATATGTGTACTTTGATTTCCATATAGCAAATGATGACATGCAACATGGGTGGTAAGTATAGTGAACGTATAATTTCATCTATTTGCACTAATCTCTTTATACAAATTGTTATTGCTAAAGAAAAACTGTAGCACACTTGAAGCCAGAAAACGTCAATATTATTAATGTAAAACGTTGCAATATTTAAAACTTGAAAATGTAACTACTCACTAACAGTTTGATCCTAATTTTAATCCATCACTGCAATGCATAATAAACAAAATAACTAAATCCTAAAAACCAGGAACAAACTTTGACTCAATCTAATTAACAGTAAACACTCCTAAAGCATTTTCTCAATCTAATTAACAATAAACACTCCAAAAGGTAATAAAATAAAGACTACCTTTTAAGGAAGGTGTTATGTGAGGGCCTGAAACATTCGTGTGGATGAGCTGCAATTTGTGAGTGGCTCTCCATGTTGACTTCGGAAATGAATTTCTTTTTTGCTTTCCAAATTGACAAGCTTTACAACTTGAGATTGTATCACTAAGCTTGGGAACATCAAGTGCCAACCCCTGTTCTCTTAGTTGCAACAATCTTTGATGATGATTGTGTCCTACTCTCTTGTGCCAAAGTTGAGTGACATCTTCTTTGAGAGAAAAAACAAATTGCTTCTCCCCTAAAGGATTGAGTGAGAAACTCTTTCCTTTCATTTTTACTTTGAAGATATCTTGATTAGTTGCATCCTTAATCAAGCAATATTCATCTTCAAAAACAACTTTAAGGCTTTTTTCAATAAGTTGACCAACACTCAACAAATTTTGGTCAATGTGAGGAACAAAGAGAACATCCTGTATAAGCTTTGTACCTGTCCAGCTTGTGATCGCATAAGTTCCTTTTCCTTTGACAGATGTATAATTCCCATTGCCAATTCTGACTTTGGTGATGTTAGTTGACTTCAAGTCTCTAAACAACTCCTTGTCATGAGTCATATGATTTATGCATCCATTGTCAATCAGCCAACTTTCATTTGATTCATTGCTCATGAAGCATGTAGCCACAAATAGTTGATCCTCCTCTTCCTGATCAACAATCTTAGCCTCTTCACCTTGTTGTTGATTCTTGCTCCTACAAATTACAACCTCATGCCCCATTTGGTTACATTTGGTACACTTAGCTTTTGGTCTTCTCTAGCATTTGAAAGTAGGATTACCCTTTTTACTGCAATGTTGACATGGAGAGTAGGATCCCTTCTTGACTCCTGTTTTGTTGTTGGCTGAAGATTCTTCAATAGGATTTTGATTCTTTTTAAAAGACTTCTTGTTGTTGTTCTCATTCTCATGATGTTTTGCTTGCAAGGCTCCTTCAATGGCACCTTCTTGCCTCATGGCTCTTCTTTGCTCCTGTGCCTGCAAAACATTCAGAAGCTCTACAAAAGTGATTTGAGTAAGATCCTTTGTATTTTCCAAGGCTGAAATAGATGCCTGAAATTTTTCAAGCATTGTCACGAGAATTTTTTCAATAATTCTTGGGTCTATAAACACAGAACCAAGTAACCTGATTTGGTTTGCAATGTCCAATAACCTATCAGAATATTCTTTAATTGATTTTGTTTCCTTCATTTTTCTGTAACTTGAATTTTGGAATCAAGTTTAGCACACGCATTCCTTTGATTCTTGCATTTCCCTCATACTCTGACTTGAGATAATTCCATATCTTATACGGTGACTTCAGAGTCATAATCCAAGTGAAGATAGTAGATGGGACTGCAGCAAACAAGTAGGCTTTTGCCTTGGATTTCTTTGTCTTCTTCTCCTTGTGTGATTTGATTTGCACCGTGGTAGGATTGTATGAGAGAATAGGAATTTCATAATCCTTTATAACTGCTTCCCAAACATCCATAACTTCCATGTACGCCTCTATACGAACTGCCCAAACTTTGTAGCTTTCGCCATTAAACACTGGGTGGAGAGAGACTTGGACTTGCTTCAACGTCCCTAACATAGACTCACAAACCCCTTAAGAATAAGGCTCTTGATACCAATTGTAATTGCTAAAGAAAAACTGTAGCACACTTGAAGCCAAAAAACATCTGTATTATTAATGGAAAACGTTGCAATACTTAAAACTTGAAAAAGTAACTATCCACTAACAGTTTGATCCTAATTTTAATCCACCATTGCAACGCATAATAAACAAAATAACTAAATCCTAAAAGCCTGGAATAAACTGACTCAATCAAATTAACAATAAAACATCTGGTGATGGCTATCTTTTAAAACTTTGTGCAAATATCCATTTTCTATTTTACATACATTGTCAGGTTTGTCATTTATTTAGAAATATGTTTAGTTTACTGTCAATTTATGTCATCAGATGGGACGTTAAGTTGGGGACAACTGGTTCCTTGAAGGGCAATAGTAATGGGCATTTAGTGTCTACTCAAACCCTACCAGCCTTGTCATCCTTGCCTGAAATATGATTAGTTAATGTTTGGCACTGTGCTTCTGGCTACTATAAATTTAATTCAAAAACAATCCTATTGACTGTATTTTCCTGTTTTACCTTTTTCTGGTTCAGAAGTCCATTAAATGGTTCATATGTTCGTAATTTGGCACTGCACTTCTGATTGTCCTGATTTGATTATTCTCAGGTGTCAAAGAATCAAGACTGACTTCACTTTCGAATATAATTACCTCGAAGATGAGCCTATCGTCTAGAAGATGCCCGCTTGTAAATATGTGATTTCATGTTCTTATTAGTGTGTGTATCGATAAACTACATTTGCCTTCCAAAGGAGGAAAATATATATTTTGTAAAAGAGAACATCGCAGAATGTTGAATAACATTACATGTACAAGGTTTGTGTTCCGTATTAGTTCTAGCTGATGTTAAGAAATTGCTAATGCTCAATTTTATAGCTTGCGTTGTGTATCATGCAGCTTTTAAATTAACGTTACACACGTAAACTGGTTGAAACTCGTCTTTTTTGGACATGCACCTCCATGAGGTGTGAGAAATGTCAAAACTATTCCTCCATATCTCAAAGACTACAGATTGAGTGACTCAGATTTTGGATTGACCAATCGGAAAGTTAAAAGTTTAGTGTTCATTGTACAATTCATTTGTTTTTTCAATATTGTTCAACATTTCTCATTGCATAATTCCAAAGTCACCCTGGATGTTAGCTAATCTGAAATTTAATAGTCTGAAATTAATTTGAAGGTTTGATTTTATCACTAGAACAAGACCATGCATAAATGTAGAGGATGAATAATTTGCAATGCTTCTGTACCATATGCTTTCAGTCAATTCTTTTGCCACTTTTTCAAAACATGTCTATATAGTAAGTTTAGTTACTAAAACATAACAAAAAGATCAAGGCATCACCATTGCCAATAAATTCCTAATAGTACTTGAAAAATACTATAAGGGGAGAGTTGAATAGTGTTAATGAAAAACTTTTCTTGCAAATTAGTCAAGGAATGAAAGATTTTATGCAAAATGTTAAATGCTTAACTTTGAAAAATAATAAAATCTTTTTAATAAATGTTTTTATTGAAAATCTTTTGCAAATAATTTAATAGTACATTAGTTAAGGATTGAAGATTTTACATTAGAATATTTTTGCAAATAATGTAATAGTACATTAGTCAAGGAAAGATTTTACATTAGAATATTTTTTCTGCAACATTTTAATACTTCCTTTTTAATAATTTTTTTTAACAGCAGAAACGTTAATATCAAAAGTAGGTGTAATTGTAGGTTTTATTAGAGAAATGATTAAGAGAACAAAATAATAAGCATGTACTCATTTTTATTTTGGTTCACTTCGTTAAGCTAAGTTTAATCTCTTCTAACACCTTAGAGAGTTACATTATAATATTCAACAAGATTATAATTGAGTATTCTTACCACTCCTAGTATTTTTAGTCAACGAATAACATTAGTTACCCTCACTAGTTGAGTTTCACCTATTCATGGTTGTGCAATATTTCTCACCATTCTTACTATCCTTGGTCAACGAATAAACACATGTTACCTGGACTAGTTGAATTTCACCTACTTTTGGTTTTCACTAGACAGTCTTGGTAAGCATGTCTAGTAATCCTTTAACTCACATGAGTTAAATTCTCTTCAGAATGTGTGTAATCAATCAATTTGTTTACAAGTCTTAGACAATTATTCTCATAAAGACGATATATTTTTAGTACAATTTAATTTACAGATTCATTAAGTGTTTTTCTCTCTTCTCTCTTCTTACAATAATTGGTTTATGTAACAATGAAGCGCGAGAATGTTTTTAGACTTGAGTTTTTTCTCTTGTGAGATATTTTCTTGAGTTCTTAAGCTCTTCTATGCTTTTCTTTCGACGATATTTTCTTGTTCTCTTTTTTTCTTTGTATTCTCTTCTCTTCATATGTTATTCTCTTGATTTTTTCTTCAAATCATCTTCTATATAAATGCTTCTCAAAAGATATCCATTAGACAGAGTTTTGGCCTTGATTCTTGAGTCTTCTCAATCTTGTTGTATGAAACAACCATTAGTTAAAGTCAACTTGTCAGGGCATACTTGCTTTTCCAATACTTTGACAGAAGTATGTTGTATTCTTTTTCTGGCACGACTGTTGATGGAGAGAACATTCTATGAAGGTCTTCTTTTATTAACGTTCACTTATGATTTGTATTGGATGGAGTAGGTGGATGTGTGTAATAGGCAATATGCACAAAGCATAGTAGATATGCATGCAATAGATATGTCTTTTCTCTTATCACTTTTGTTATTTTTAAATGTTGAACATTTAATAGCTTTTAATGTCTGTTTAGAACAACAATGTGCTTTTTACGTTTTCTATCATTTAGGTAGGATTTTATCATTTAAGCTTCTCACTAAGATACCAAGCATTGATTGTAGACTTCATCGTTAGATGAAGTATATTGTTTAGCTCATGGTATCGTCTATTTTGTATAAACGGTTTTAGGTTTCGCTCTATTAAGCAAGTGCGTCTAGCAAGTTGTCTTCTATCACAAGTCTTTGGAATATTAATTGAGACTTTCAAAGCACTTTCTAAAAACATTGCCTCGACACTTTTACTTTTTTAATGAAATTGAGAGTTTAATTGATAACCATCTGGTAAGTATAACTTTTGCATGTAACAATGCTGTCATTGACGCCTAAGCTTAGGAATCATTTAGTGTTGCGTTTAGTTTATGCCTAGGTGATTTTCTAAGACTTTCCTAAGTTATTTGGTTTTCAGAGTATTTTCATTTACCACTTATATTTCAACTATTCCGATATTCTAATGATACCATCTTCATATGCTCATTTCATTTAACGTTGTTTTGTGGAACTTCAAAACATATAAGAGTGGTTAGACATTTTAGTATGATAGAAGAATTTGTCTTAACAATCTTCCCCTTTTCGATGTTTAACAAATACACATCTAAACGATATGATTTTTCTCAGTTCATTTCAAAGGTGCATTCATAAAACATTTTAAGGATTTTTAGTTGTTTAAATATCTTGCAGGTTCATTTTTATTAATATTTTGTCTCATGCATGTCGGTTAGTGTTCAAAGCAGTTGAAACAAATAAAATAAAAATATTTAAAGCATGATATGCAATTATAACACAACATAAATACTTATATTTAAACAAATAAACATGTTACATTTGCATGAATGTGTACAATGTTATGTTCTAAGGATATAGAGACTCCCTCTGATTCTTGTGTATCCTATTTTATCCTATCGTTTGGTGTACTCCCCCTGAGTACATGCTCTTAGATGTTGGCTAAGTGACTATGCTATCTTTTATCCTATACTATGTTGACTATGCTATCCTTTATCTTATGAATTATCTCCCCCTTATTTGATAAACGATAAAAAAGGGTGATTCTATGTGATGATTCTATGTGGAGGCTGACAAGACAATTTATTGATACAGGTAGCTGTATCTAGCTATACCCATCTAAAATATGTGTTTCTGATGATGAATAAAAGAAATGTTTTATAGTTTCTTGCACAACAAATGACATAACAATTGCTTGATCTTTACTTTTTTTGTGCTTGAAATGATTGGTATATGTATTCATTGATTGTAAATGAATCATAAGTTGAAACATCTTGCACTTTGTCTATCTGAAAGAACTAATCGATTAAAGTGTTTATATAATCTGTTAAATTTCTTCAGATTTCAGTATATGCTTAACAGAGGCAAAATAGTCGTGTATTAACTTATTGCATTAGTTGTATAATCGATTAAAACACGTTGTTATGCCAACATGTGTTTGCCGAGTGCTTAGATGTGTTTGGAATTGGAAATGATTTGATATTTTGCTCAAGTATGAAACTTAACCGATTACATAAGTTTCATTGAGAGCTGGGATTGCTCTCAAGGTGTACAGAAAGTTGGGATTACTTTCTGGGTTTGTGAGACTATGAGGTGATGTACATCTTGTATTGTAATTGAGATTTTGAGTTGGGAAATGAGAGTGCATTGAGAGGGGATATCTCTATATTCTTGCTTGTATAACCCTATCATTATAGTGGTTCCTTTCAACTAAGGTTGTTGAAGGAAGACGATATTTAGGCTTGGCAAAATCATATTCAGCCCCCTCTTGGCTTGAGATATTGGCATCACTTTTTCTACAATTGGCACCAGAGCTAGGTATTCGAAATTTACTCGAATTTTAATTAGTTAGGTTTTTCGTATAATCGATTAAATAGTTCTTGATGGCCAATATATCTCAAACTTTTTGGAGAAAGGACATCTACAAACAGACCACCATTGTTTGAGAGTGACAACTACCCTTTTTGGAAAATGGGAATGAAGATTTTCTTAGAGTTAGTAGACTAGGGTGTTTGGGATGTAGTGATCAACGGTCCCTTTGAACCAAAAAAATGGAAAATGGTAAGATGACGGTCAAGAACCTTTTTGATTGGACCTTAGATGAAAGTAAGAGACTACAATGTTAAAGCAAAGAATATCATCTCCTCTGCACTTACAACTGATGAGTTCTATAGAATCTTCACATGCACAACGACTAAAGATATGTAGGATGTTCTTGAGGTGACTCACGAAGGAACGAATGAAGTAAAAAGAGCCATAAAGAATTCATTCATCCAAGAGTATGAAATATTCGGGATGAAGGCTGATGAAACAATCTTTGATGTTCAAAAGAGGTTTACTCATATTGTCAACCACCTTCTTACACTTGGAAATACTTTCTGTAAAGAAGTCATCAAAAGTCTGGGTTTAGCTAATCAAGGGATTTTTTTTATGTGACAACAACAGAAATGTTACATAATGTTTCTTACACAACAACTGAAACGTTTTTGATATGCATAGCTGCATTTACATATTTGTTTGTGCTTGAACTGATTGGTTTGCATACTTACTATGGTCATACATGTGTTTATATCTATAGTGTTCATACTCATGTTTTAAATGACAAAACCACTTGCACAAAGCATATCTGTATGAAGTAATCGATTACAGTGTTTATGTAATCAATTAAATTCTTCAAATATCAGCTAATGCTTAACTGTGGCAAACTACAAGTTTTAACCGATTACATTATATGTATAATCGATTAAAACTTGTTCCTTTTTTAACATTTGTTTGCTGTATGCAGTGATGAGTTTTCAGTAGAAAAAGTTTTCAAAATTGTTTAAGTGTAATACTCAACCGATTACACAATTTCCTTAATCGGTTAAATCTGGTACACATTAAAAACTGTTTTTATGTTAAGTCTTAACTGTTATAACGGTCTTATTTTAAATTGTTTTGACTTATAATAAATGTGCAATCGATTACATTAATTGTTTAATCAGTTAAATATGTTTTAATGTAATTCTTCTGGCGTAGCAATGCAAAATGCTTAATCAATTACATTAATTTAGTAATCGATTAAAATGCATCAGAATTATGAAAATCCTATAAATAGTTGTCTTGCTCATTGTTCCAAAACAACAGACACAAAATATACAATTTCATAACTAACATTTTATTGAGCTTTTATTACAAAAAGCGTCCAAAAACCATCTTGAAGAATCAATATCAAATATGGGTTAATACATCACGATTATGTTAAGATCTGTGCTTAAAGGTTTCGGATCATATCTGCACTACTGGAGTGTCTGTTGTGAAGATCAGGTTTATCTTTTTCATTATGTTGATTGAGTTTCAGTGTGTTTGTGCCAGAGGGAGAGAACTGTGTTTGTTCTCATTGAGAGTTGGGATTGCTCTCAAGGGTTTCTTAGAGTTATAATTGCTCTAAGGTGATAGAAAGTTGGGATTGCTTTCTAGGTTGTGAGAGTGTGAGGGTGTTCACCTCTTGTTTTTCTATAATTAATTTTGAGTGGGGAAGAAGAGGGCATTGAGAGGTAGTCTCTGTATTCTTGCTTGTAAACTCAATCATTATAGTGCTTCCCTTCAACTAAGGTTGTTGAAGAAGACTGGATGTAGGCTTGGCCAAACCAATATAAAAATCTGTGTTGGTTTTTCTATCCTTAACTCTTTTATTGCATTATATTCTTTATTGTCTTGTGTGTGAAAGAAAGTTCTAAAGATTTGCCAAAAGATAATAAAAGAACATATTTTCAATAAGAACCAATTCACCCCCTCTTGGTGTTGAGAAATATGGCCTAACTATTCTTACACGACGGACTAAGTTCGTTGGTAATCTCAACTATTTTTGCATGAAAACCTCCAAACACCACAACTTTGTTCTCCCTTAACATCAAACCCAACAAAACACACAATACATTCATAGGGAAAACTCATCACAAATATTACATAAACCCTATGCCCATTCATACACAAACTCTTACCATTAATAACCACAAATAATCATAATCATATACACATGTATCAAAACAAGGATCACCAGTCAAGATAATAAAAATCACATATAATATACAACCATAAACAAAGTTAAGCTTCCTCATACCTTTGGCAATCATAAGGCTGTATCTACAACCTTAAAACACCACCAGTCTTCTTTTACACTAAGAGTTTTCCGTCGTTCTCTCTCTTCTTCTCCCAAAACGTCATCTTCTCTCTTCCTCTGTTTTCCTTCTTTGATTTTGAGTTTCTAAGGTTTCTAAACATCAAATCATCCCTTAATTAATTTCTACACCAATTAAATGAAAGTAAAAGACCATTTTGTCCATAGACAAAAATATAAATATAAAGAAATAACATAACAATTATGTTCTAACAAAATATACACTCAAAAACACTAATTTCAAATAAAAATCCAAAGTCTCAAAACTACTTTATTTTTAAAACTCTTATTTTTCTTGAATCTTATATTATATATTGTATACTGTATATTGTATATTATATTATGCATTCATATTAAACGTTACAATGAGTTATGTGGAACGTAAACGAAAACCACCCCTGAACGTATTCTTCATCAACACGTTACGTTCTCTCCTCGGATCACCCCACTCCGGCGACCGTTAGTCTCCAAGGACCCAACATCTCCGGCGACTTTATGTAAGATTGTTCATTTCTTCTATTATCTTCTTCATCTTCTTTTTGTTTCGTTTTCTATTTCTGGTTTTTATAGAACCCCTGTATCTTTTTTTTTTCTTGAAATAGTGTAATTGGTTTTTGCCATTCTTCTTCTACCAACAAGTTTTAAGTTATCTTTTAATTTGTATTTTATTCAGTATCTGATTATCTAAAAAATAATAATTCGTTTTGCATTCATCTCTGCGCACAAGTTTTTGATTCTTTTATTCAATCTTTACCCCAGTATCTTTTTAAATTTGTTTATTCTTTTGCCTTCATATTAAATTTTTTACTAAGTTTTATGTTCTGCTTCTCTTTATTTCAATCTTTTATTAAGTGGTTTTAGAAAACAAGTTAGTTCTTTTTGCGTTCATATTCAGTTTTTATTGCGTTCTTCTTGCCTTGTTTCTGATTTTTCTAATATCAGTTTTTTGTGTTCTGCTGCCATTTAATTATCTTTTTTAATTGAAGTTGAGAATGTTTTTTTTATTCAGTTTCTTATTCAACTTTTGATTTTCAGCAGATTCATGAAGCTTTTTATTTAACTAAATTTTGTGTTCTACCCAGCTGAACCTTTGCTTCTGATTCCCAAACAATGCTGTCTGGTGAGAACTGAAACAGAAGATTGATGTCTTTCTGGAAATGGAACAGCTTAATTAAAGAACTGAAACAATAGGAAGTGACATGTCATTTTCCTAAAAGCATAATACTAGAGCCAAAAAAACATCAACTTAAGATACTAGGAGATGTAGGTGCATGTAGGAAGATACCGGAGGATGTTAAATTGAAGATGAAGGCAGTATTTGGTCAGAAAAAGGCTGAAAATGTTATATACACACACACACAAAAACATGGAAATAACGCAAGATGATGCATTAACTGCTAACCTTGGTGTTATAGGAAGAAATTCTACTGACCTTGGACCTGTTGGTGACAACTTTGGTGACAACTTTAGTGCATTAACTGCTAATTCTGGTGAAGTTCGTGATCAGTTATATAATTTTCAGATGCTTGAGGTAGCTCACCACAAACTTCCGCAACCTAAGGACTCAGAACGTCCCAGGGCCTATACTCCTGTATACTCTTTTGTTTTTAATAATCATCATTTTAATTGAATACTACATTATGTATTACTAGATTACAAGACAAAAGTTTCCATTTTTTTCTGGTTATGCAGAAACATCCTACGATAACTCCTCCTAGTTTTCCTAAAGTTCAGGCCCCTATTGTTTATAATCCAGCCTTTTGGGAGAAAGTGGGTCTAGAACCATATTATTTTGATACCCTTTTCTTTGCATTTTACTATCAACAGGTACGGGGACTTTTTCGGTAGTATTGCTCTCATTCTGTCATGTAAGCTTACATTCATTATTTTCTGTAGAACACTTACCAACAATATGTGGCTGCAAAAGAGCTAAAGAAACAGTCTTGGAGATATCACCGCAAGTATAACGCATGGTTTCAACGGCATAAAATGCCAAAAGTTGCAACAGATGAATATGAGCATGGAACATATGTGTACTTCGATTTCCGTATAGCAAATGATGACAAACAACATGGGTGGTAAGCATATTCAACTTATAATTTCATCTATTTGCACTCATTGAATGTTTTTGCTTTATCGAAAGATTGGAGATGGCTATCGTTTAAAACTTTGAGCAAATATCCATTTTCTTTTTTAAATACATTTTTGTCGGCTTTGACATCTACTTAGAAATATGTTTTGTCAATTTATGTTATCAGATTGGACGTTAAAGTGGGAATAACTTGGTTAATTAAATGACAATAGTAATGGACATTTAGTGTCTCTACTTAAACCTTACCAGCCTTGTCATTTTCCCTTTTTCTGGTTCAGAAGTAATTAAATGGTTGATATGTTCGTAATTTGGAACTGCATTTCTGATTGTCCTGATTTGATTATTCTCAGGTGTTATAGCATCATGACTGACTTCACTTTGAATTATAATTACCTTGAAGATGAGCCTATTGTCTAGAAGATGCCCGCTTCATGTTCTTATTAGTGTTTGTATATCGATAAACTACATTTGCCCTCCAAAGAAGGAAAAATATATTTTGTAAAAGAGAACAGCGCAGAATGTTGAATATGTAGAATAAACTCAAATGGTGCCCACATGTCTTCCACTGCACCAAAAACCTTGTCTGGTTATGAAAAAAATCTGCCGAAAGAAATAAAATGATTGAAGGGAGAAATGATAAACCCACCGAAAGTTTTTGTTGGCTTGTGATTATTAAATCACCGATAGCACCTACCATACAAATGCACCGAAAGTGGAATTGTTACATTTGCTTTTCCCTTCTATAAATAGATATCCCTATGGGAGACCAAACTCAGACCTCCAAAAACAGAAAATTAGTATTGTATAAGAAGAAGAAAAATAAGTGTTTGTGTCGTGAGGGAGTGTGCAAGTGGAGTGAGAAAATAATATTGTGAGTTCCTAAGAGAAATAAGTGTTGTCTCTGTACCCTGTATTTCCAACTTTTAAAATAATAAAATTATCTTTGATACCAACAAATTGGTATCAGAGCTCTGAGAGTCTGAGTGTCCGAGTGAAAAAGAGAGTAGAAATGTCAAACCTTGTAAACAGTGTGTCCCTTCCTCAGTTGACAAAGAAAGTCAACTTTGATAATTGGAGTGTGCAGATGAGAGCTCTTCTTGGATCCCAAGACGTATGGGATGTAGTGGAGAGTGGGTACGAAGAACCCACAGACGACGAAGGACTGACGGCTGCCCAACTTGTAGCGTTGAAGAAAACGCGTGTGAAGGATAAATCAGCTCTATACATTTTGTACCGAGCTGTAGATGAATCTGGCTTTGAGAAGATAGTGAATGCTAAATCTTCAAAAGAAGCATGGCAGATTCTGGAGAAAGTCTATAAAGGAGACAGTCGAGTTAAACAAGTCAGGCTTCAAACTCTCAGAGGCGAATTTGAAAGCTTGAGAATGGAGGAGAAAGAACGAGTAACCGAGTATATATCTCGAGTAGAGGCAGTGGCAAATCAGATCCGCAAAAACGGAGAGGAGTTGCCAGTCAGTCGGGTGGTAGAGAAAATTCTGAGATCATTAACAGATGATTTCGAAAGTATAGTTTGCGCTATCGAGGAATCGAAGGACCTGTCAGCACTCTCAGTTGAAGAGCTCACTGGGTCACTTGAAGCCCACGAACAAAGGAGAAGGAAAAAGAAGGAACCTCTTGACCAAGCACTACAAGCACAACTTGACTTGAAGGGAACTCGGAACACTCAAGACCGAGGTCCTGGAGGCAGAGGAAGAGGAGGTCGAGGACGAGGTGGTCGAGGACGAGGTGGACGTGGCAGAGGTAACATTGAAGCCTTTACAGAACATACCGGACAACAAAATTGGCGTGGTCGTGGTCAAGGAAGGGGTCGAGGAGGTCGGTCCAAGTCTGAAGTGGAATGTTTCAAGTGTGGTAAGAATGGTCACTACGCAAATGAGTGTAGATCAGAAAGTTGCTACAACTGTGGGAAGCCAGGCCACATAGCGAAATATTGTCGGTCCGAAAAGAAAAGGGAAACAAATTTGCTTACTGAGGAAACCAATGAAGAATTAGGAGTCTTGTTGATGTCAAAAGGCCCAGAAGTCGAGCTTAAGCCAAACTGTTCAAACAACACAGTTTGGTACTTAGACACAAGAGCAAGTAAACACATGTGTGGAGATGAGAATCTGTTCAATGTACTCACCAAGATTGAGGCCGGACATGTTTCATTTGGAGATAATTCCAAGGTGGCTGTAAAAGGACGTGGGACAATCCGATACATTCAAAAGGATGGACGGGTTGGAGAAATAAGAGATGTTTACTATGTTCCTGAGCTGAAAAATAATATATTGAGCATGGGACAGATGATGGAGAAAGGTAACTCAGTTCACATGAAGGATCGTGTACTATACTTGAAAGATAAAATTGGTCGTCTGGTTGCACGAGTAGAGATGAAGAAAAATCGAATGTATAAGTTGGAGTTAAATATTCTAAAAAATAAGTGCCTGAAGCTTGACGTAAATGATGAAGCCATGGTATGGCATTTCCGGTTTGGTCACTTGAACTTCGGAGGCCTAGCCGAGCTGTCAAAGAAGCAGCTGGTACGTGGATTACCAGGCATAGAGTTTGAGAAAAAGTTTTGTGAAGAATGTGTACTCGGAAAACATTCAAGGACTAGGTTTCCAAAGTCAGTTGAGTTCAAGGCAGAAAAACAACTCGATCTGATACACACCGATCTGTGTGGACCAATCTCTCCTGATTCATTCAGTGGTAAGAAATACTTTATTTCATTCATAGATGATTTCTCTCGGAAGACTTGGGTATATTTCTTAGAGGAGAAATCGAAAGCATTTGAGGTATTTAAGAAGTTCAAGCTGATGGTGGAGAAGGAGACTGGCAAGCAGATAAAAGGTATACGATCTGACAGAGGAGGTGAATTCACTTCAACAAAGTTTAAAGAATATTGTGAAGAGCATGGAATAAGGCAATTTCTTACAGCTCCATATTCACCACAACAGAATGGCGTGGCTGAGAGGAAGAATCGAACCATTCTTGATATGGTTCGAACTATGCTTAAAGGAAAAAATATGCCAAAGAAGTTCTGGGCGGAAGCAGTACAATGTGCAGTCTATGTGCAAAACAGGTGTCCACATACTAAACTGGATGGAGTGACGCCACAAGAAGCATGGAGTGGGAAGAAACCGAGTGTCAGCCATTTCAGGGTTTTTGGTAGCGTGGCTTATGGCCATGTTCCAACTCAGCATAGAACAAAACTTGAAGACAAAAGCAAGAAATATGTTTTTATTGGATACGATGAAAAATCAAAAGCATACAAACTGTATAACCCAATTACAGGAAAAATTGTTGTAAGTCGGGATGTTCAAGTTAATGAGGAAAGTGAATGGAGCTGGGACAACATGAAGGAGAAGTCCTCATGGAGCTCGGAGTCTGGGGGAGAAAATTCAACAGTAGGTCACATAAGCTCGAAAGCTATTGGGAGGAACCTAGAAAACATAACTGAGAGAATCAATGATTTTTCGGAAGAAGAAGATGAACCTATGCAATCTAGATCTCGAAGTTTACAAGACATTTATAACTCCACTGATGAAGTACATGTAGTATGTTTGTTAGCAGGAGTAGAAGATCTTAAATTTGAAGAGGCCGTGCTTGATGACAGATGGAAGAAAGCAATGGATGAGGAGATCGACTCAATTGAAAAGAATGAAACATGGGAGCTGACAGATATACCCAAAGGAGCTCAACCAATTGGCTTGAAATGGGTATATAAGAAGAAAATCAACGCAGACGGAGATGTGGAACGTTACAAAGCTCGACTCGTGGTGAAGGGTTATAAACAACAGAAAGGTATTGATTATAATGAAGTGTTTGCCCCTGTAACAAGGATGGAGACAATCCGACTGCTATTTTCTTTGGCAGCACAACATGGTTGGACGATACAACAAATGGATGTGAAATCTGCATTTTTGAATGGAGTTTTAAAAGAAGAAGTCTATGTGGAGCAACCTCTCGGTTACATGCGAAGAGGAGAAGAAAAGAAGGTGTTGAAGTTAAAGAAGGCGTTGTACGGCTTGAAACAGGCTCCTCGAACCTGGAATGAAAGGATTGACACCTACTTCAAGAATAATGGTTATGAGCAGTGTCCATATGAACATGCTCTATACCTAAAAAAGAAGAAAGGAGAAATGTTGTTTGTTGCCCTATACGTAGATGATTTAATTTTCATGGGAAGCAAAATTGAGCTAATCAACGAGTTTAAGGAGGTAATGAAAAAGGAGTTTGAAATGACTGATCTAGGTGTGATGAAATACTTTCTAGGTTTGGAGGTGGATCAAAGCTCGAAAGGGATTTTTGTATCCCAAAAGAGATATGCTGAGGAGATACTGAAGAAGGCGAAGATGATGAAGTGCAATCCAGTTTCTACTCCTATGGAACCCGGAACGAAGCTAACCAAATATGGAGACGGACATCGAGTCGACCCAAGCAAGTATCGTAGCCTAATCGGAAGCCTAAGATACTTGACCAACACGAGGCCAGACTTAATGCTAAGCGTGGGGATTACAAGTCGTTTTATGGAGGAACCAAGATATTCTCATTGGAAAGCAGTAAAGCGGATATTAAGGTATGTAAAGGGTACAATATCTTTTGGATTAATGTATACTATGTCAGACAACTACCAGCTTAGTGGATATTCAGATAGTGATTGGTGTGGAGATATTGATGATCGAAAAAGCACGACTGGCTATGTTTTCTTTATGGGAGATACAGCATTTACTTGGCTTTCCAAGAAACAACCCATTGTGACGCTATCGTCATGTGAGGCAGAGTATGTGGCAGCATCCTGGAGTGTTCGACACGCAATTTGGCTAAGAAACCTACTGAAAAGTTTGGAGATGATGCAAGAAGAGAGGGTAGTGATTCGAGTAGATAATAGATCAGCAATCGAGCTAGCAAAAAATCCAGTCTATCATGAAAGAAGCAAGCATATTGATGTTCGTTTTCACTTTATCCGGGAAAAGATAAAAGAAGGAAGTGTTGAGTTAGAACATGTGGGAACTAAACAACAAATTGCAGATATATTCACAAAACCGCTCCCTGCAGTAATATTTCATGAATACAGAAAGCTTATTGGGATGAAGGATAAAAGCATTTGAGTTTATGGGGGAGTTTTGTAGAATAAACTCAAATGGTGCCCACATGTCTTCCACTGCACCAAAAACCTTTTCTGGTTATGAAAAAAATCTGCCGAAAGAAATAAAATGATTGAAGGGAGAAATAATAAACCCACCGAAAGTTTTTGTTGGCTTGTGATTATTAAATCACCGATAGCACCTACCATACAAATGCACCGAAAGTGGAATTGTTACATTTGCTTTTCCCTTCTATAAATAGATATCCCTATGGGAGACCAAACTCAGACCTCCAAAAACAGAAAATTAGTATTGTATAAGAAGAAGAAAAATAAGTGTTTGTGTCGTGAGGGAGTGTGCAAGTGGAGTGAGAAAATAATATTGTGAGTTCCTAAGAGAAATAAGTGTTGTCTCTGTACCCTGTATTTCCAACTTTTAAAATAATAAAATTATCTTTGATACCAACAGAATAACATGACATGCGCAAGCTGTTTTCCGCATAGTCCTTCTTGCTGATGATGCTAAGAAATTGCTGATGTTCGATTTTATAGCGTGTATTGTGTATCATTCCAGCTTTTAAACTGTCACTACACATGTAAACTGGTTGAAACTCTTTTTGGCCCTGCAACTCCATGCAATTTTGTCTGAAAGACTAAGGATTGAGTGATTAAAAAAGTTTTTAGATTGTCCAGAAGTTAAGAATCAAGAGTACAACACAAGAAGCATGGCAAGGAAACAACAAATGAAGAGAAATTTTAAGGAAGATATTCAAGAAGGACTATTAAAGAAATTGAGTAAAAAAGAAAGAGGCAAAGAAAATGTAATCCTTTTAGAAGATTATAAAGTATATTAAGAGAATCAAAGAATATTATGTAGAACCTAGCACGTTATGTTTGGACAACAAAAGTAGAGAAAGAGATACATGAAATGTATCTATCTTCAACAAGTTATTTTAAAGGTCATCTCTTAGCTGCACTTCCTCATTTTTTAGTGTAAGTGAAAATTGTAACTATTTCACATGTCTCTTCACTTTTAGATGTGTGTCTTTTTCATTTGTCTCGAGTGTTGATGATATTGTTAAGGAGTGGACTTTAAGTCTAATTCAACCCCATAAAACCGGTAACAATTCTTTAACAGTCGCTGATAACGTGTTAAGAAGTGTATTTTAAGCTTAACTCAACTCCACAAAATTGGTTTGTAAGGTGAAGTTTGCATCCATTTATATATTATAAATTGGTCTTATCTCTGGTCGATGTGAGATTTCCAACACTTAATCTCAAATTCAGATGTAAGGTATTGTTGTAAACTAGAAATCTCATCTTAGTCATTTCCTGTTACAATCATGTCATCTATATATATAATTAAAGTTGTGATTTTTTCTTTTCTTTTATTAAAAAATAAGGTGTGATCAAAGTTACTTGCTCTAGCCAAAAATCTTCATAGAAATATGACTAGTGATACATAAATGTAATCATTAGTATTGCCTTTTCTTGAAACTCATTTTCGAATTCTTTGTTTGGTTATCTATAAATAGAAATCAATTCTCTCTTATAAACTTATGCTTGAATGAATGAAATACACTTTACTTGTGATATTCTTTCAGTGTCTTCATATATGAAATCTTTGTTTTTGGTTCTTACCTTTAAGAGTTTTTTTAAGTGATGAATCTCCCTTCTCTTTGGATTTTAGTGTAAAGTGACATGTATAAACCATTTTCTATTTTCATTTGCAACTTTGTTCTTGTTTTTCTCTTATCCCCATTGAAATGTCGCAAGCTTATCCTCTTAACATAGAATGGCTTCATCAACATCTAATTGAATTGATAGAACCATCTTGTTTCCAGAAAACACATCACTTCATGTACCAATGGTAGAGTTGTTTCCAAAAAACACATCACTTCATGTACCAATGGTAGAGTTGAGTGTGTTTCATCCCACATTTTAAAAATTTTCCCTATATTAAAACAAAATCTTGTATTCCAAAACTAAATATACTTGGATAAAAAAATATTATTTAAAATAGACAAAAAAATTATTCAAAATTATTATATATTATAATTAATATTATTTTCAAAATTTTTACACACATCCATATATATATATATATATATATATATATTGTTAGTTAGACTCAATATCGTTCGGTCTTTAGCTATTTCTTTCAGCCTTCAACTGTTAGCATCGTTCGGCTTCGGCCTTACTATTTGGCTTTCGACCTTTAACTTTTGCATTCGGTCTTTCATTGTTTTAATTGTCAATGTTACAATTTCTTTGCTTGGCTATATATTATGGCCCCTTCCTCTATTTTTGAAATATATTCATTTAGATCATTCCTTTTGCTCTCTGGGTTTTTTCATTCTTTCTATTCTCTATTTTGCTTTTGGACTCTTGTTCTCTTTCCTCACGAACCAACAAGTGGGGCAATCAAGACAAGAAAATCCAGAAGTTATGGTAACCAAGTTCGACATAGAGAAATTCAATGGATCGAATGACTTTGGGCTGTGGAAGATCAAGATGGAGGCAATCTTGATACAGCAAGGCTACGATGAAGCATTGAAGGACGAGTTGAACATGGCTGCTACAATAATGCAAGAAGGGAAGAAAATAATGGTTGATAAGGCAAGGAGTGCAATCGTTTTGTGTCTTGGTGATAAGGCATTGAGGGAGGTTGCAAAGGAAAAGACTATTGCTGGGATATGGGCAAAGTTGGAATCATTATACAGAACAAGATCATTGGCTCATAGGTTGTGTCTAAAACAACAACTTTATTCGTTCAAGATGACAAAATCAAGAACCATAAAGGAACAACTTGCAGAATTCAGCAAGACCATTGATGATTTGGAAAAACTTGGGGTAAGATTAGAAGATGAAGATAAGGTTGTTATTCTTCTAAATGCACTTCCAAGAACCTTTGAGTATTTTAGGGATGCCTTGCTCTATGGAAGGATCAGGTGATTACTCTAGAGGAGGTTGTGACATCAATTCGAACCAAGGAGTTCCAAAAACTCCAAGATTCGAAGGCAACCAAAGAGGTGGCGTTAGGGCTCATTACGTTGAAAGGCAAAGGGAAGAAGTAGAAGGAAAGTTGGAAGAAAACAAAACAAGAAGATAAGAAACATGTGAGATGTTTCAAGTGTTAGAAGATTGGACATATCAAGAAGTATTGTCTAGAGAAGGGCAAAGGCTCTCGGATGCAAGAAATTGTTGATGTTGTAGAGGCCTCTGAAGGATATGAATTTGCTGGTGTTCTGGTGGTTTCATCCGAAGATTCTCAAAGAAGTTGGGTCATGGATTCGGGCTGCACTTATCATATGTGCCCAGTGAAGGAGTTTTTTTAGAGTCTTGGTCAAAAAGAGCATGGAAATGTGCTTCTTAGTAATAACAAGGCTTGTAGAGTGCAAGGAGTTGGGTCTATAAGGTTGAAAATGTTTGACAACCATGAAATGATGCTGCAAGATGTGAGATACGTGCTTGAACTAAAGAGAAATATGATCTCTATAAGTTCTTTTGATTTTAGGGGCTATTCCATGAAAGTTGAGAATGGAATGATGAAAGTGTTCTCTTGAGATTTTGTGATAGCCAAAGGCAGAAGAAGGAATGACTTATACATTCTAGAGGGTTCGACTGTCATTGGTCATGCCTCGATTGCAAGTGAGAAGTCTGAAAATAAAACTCAGCTTTGGCACTTAAGGATGAGAAATATCAGTGAGAAGGACCTAGAAGAATTGGAAAAGCAAGGTTTACTTCTGGGTGATAGACTATTGAAGCTTGATTTCTGTGACCATTGTGTCTTGGAGAAATCACACAGAATACCATTCTGAAAAGGAAAGCACTCAATCGAACGACCATTTGAGTATGTTCACGCTAATCTGTGGGGGCCGACAAGAACTCAAACTCATGGTGGAGGAGCTTACTTCCTAAGCATAATTGATAATTTTTCAAGAAGAGTATGGATCTACATTTAGAAGAACAAGTCTGAAACGTTTCAAAGGTTCAAGGTGTGGCATACTCATATTGAGAGTAAATTAGGATTCAAGCTGAAATGTCTAAGAACTGACAATGATTTGGAGTTTGTTTCAGATGAATGAGTTATGCAAAGTCAAAGGAATCAAGAGGCATAGGACTGTGGTTGGAACTCCTCAACAGAATGACTTGGTTGAGAGAATGAATAGAACGATTTTAGAGAAGGTTTGGTGCATGCTTCTTGGATCAGGTCTTTCTAAAGCTTTCTGGGGAGAGGTTGCCAATACGACAATATACCTAATCAACAGGAGTCCTTTCACTACTCTCAATCATAAAACACCAATGAAAGTTTGGAATGGACAGCTAGCAGATTACTCCAACTTAAGGGTGTTTGCATCCTTGGCTTTTGCTCATATCAAAGGGGATAAGTTGGAGGCTCGGGTTGTGAAAAGTGTATTCCTTGGATATGCTGAAGGAATTAAGGGATACAGACTATAGAGGTTGGATGTTAAACCTTCAAAACGGATCATTAGTAGAGATGTCATTTTTGATGAGACAAGAATGGCAATACATGCTCAAAATCCATAATGTGAGAAGAGCAGACTCTCATTGAGGTGGAACATTCTATTGATGAAGATCAAAGAGATCATATCACAGATCTTGATGATGATTCAGATGGAATGTCTGGTGATGCTACTCACTCAAGAAGAGTTGATACTGAATTAAGGAACTATCAACTTATTCTTGATAGGGAAAGGAGGATCTCTAAGCCAACCAAACGGTTTGGATAGGTTGATCTAATTTGCTACGCCTTAAATGTTGCTGAAGATCTTGAAAGCACGGATGAACCGAGAAGTTTCAAGGACGCTCATGATAGCAGTGAACGACAACTTTGGCAAGGTGCTATGGAGGAAGGGCTTGAGGCTTTAAGTAAAAATAACACTCGGAGATTGGTGGATCTGCCAAAGGGTAAGAAGGTTGTAGGTTCAAAATGGTCCTTAAAGAAAAAAGGAAGTTATACCAGGAGGTGAGAAAACAAGGTATAAAGAAAGACTTGTAGCCAAAGGTTTCATCGAGGTTGAAGGTATTGATCACCATGAGATCTTTGCTCCTGTTGTGAAGCACTGATCGGTCAGAGTCCTAATGGCTATCATTACTCATCATAATTTGCACCTAGAACAATTGGATGTGAGAACTGCGTTTCTGCATGGAGATTTGGAAGAAACCATTTATATGAAACAACTGGAGGGATTTGCTTTGGATGATAGGGTGTGCCTGTTACATAAATCTCTATATGGCTTAAAGCAAAGTCCAAGGCAATGGTACAAGAAATTTGATGATTTCCTGATAAAGCTGAACTTCAAGCGGTGTAATTATGATGATTGTGTGTACATTCTGAACTGAGACAGTAAGGTACTGTATCTTTTGCTATACATGAATGACATCCTCATTGCCAACAGTAATAGGTGCGTGATCTGTGAGCTGAAATCAAAATTTGAGTGACGCTTTCGGGATGAAGGAGCTAGGTGAAGCTAGGCAGATCTTGGGCATTGATATATAGAGAGATAAACTGAAAGGAAACTTGTTTTTATCTCAACAGAAAAAAGAGAGAAAAAGGTGGCAGGAAGAGCAGAGGAGAGAGAAAAAAAGTGCAGTCACGTAAGTGTGAAGTTAACGTTGATCCTACTAACTTAACAGATAGGACTTTATTTATACAATTTTTACAATTTTGGGACTCAATGTCTTCACTTTTAAAACTGGGTACTAAACAAAATTCACCTCTTAACATGGGGACGAAGTAAACATTTAACCCTTGTTTTAATTGTCAGTGTTATAATTTCTTTTACTTAGCTATATTATTTCCCTTTCCTCTATTTTTGAAATATATTCATTCATATCATTCCTTTTGCTCTGTGGGTTTTTTCATTCTTTTTAGTCTTTGTTTTACTTTTGGACTCTTGTTCTCATTCCTCACGAACCAACCTTTATATATATATATATATATATATATATATATATATATATATATATATATATATATATATATATATATATATATATATATATATGTGTGTGTGTGTAAATATATATATATATATATATATATATATATATATATATATATATATATATATATATATTTTGTTACTAGGGGCCCATATCTAACCGATCGGATAAGGTGGCAAAATAGTTGGATAGGACCGAGCGGTTGACATGCCAAGAAAGCATTTCATAACCGTCTGGTTTCGACAACCGTTGAGCAGAGTTAAGGCGCAATTAATGTCACAACGACTACTGTTAAGCAGTTAAGGTTTGCATTAATGATCATTAAGAGGTAAATTAATTGGTCATATTATTTTAATATCGAGGTAAACTCTCTTTGACTCATCATTTAACTACAAAATACCTACAAAGAAAGATTCTGACTTAAGCATCAGAATGTATTCTGCAGGTGACCCTCCTTACACCGATCGATTATCTGTAGCAAGGAGCAAGGAGGACGTTCGGCAGAGGCAGGAACTCTTTAGGCGGCTATCCTCGTCCCATTTTAGCAAAAACATTTTGGCGTCCACCGTGGGGTCGAGGATTTTTTAAGACACCCTAACGAGACCATAAGGATGGCAGCTTAGGACCCGATAACATTTATGCAAGAGATATAGAGGAGGATGGAAGCCATGCAGGCTGAAATCGAAACTTTGAGAACGGAGTGTGATGCGGCGCGAGGGGCCCAATCGAATCAGCAATCGTCTGCACGCGCCCAGACCCTACCCATAGTAGAATTCCCTGAGATTGATTAGAACACTCATCAAGAGGAAAACAATTTCCGGAGGAGTCCTATTCGTTTGGTTAATGCCGCTCGGGCCAGGGCTCTTTATCCCATTACAGTTGCGGTCATGAAGAAGCAAATGCCGGAAAGGGCGCTTCCAACTCATGAAAAATATGATGGGTCAAGGATCCAGAGGAGCACCTGAGGTCATTTGTTGATGCCATGACTATCTATTCACCATGTGAGAATGTGTGGTGCATGATTTTTTCTTGTCGGTTAAAGGAGAAGCTTTGACATGGTTTCACTCTCATCAGCCCAAGACCATTGATAGTTTTATGACCTTGAGAAACTTGTTTGAACGACAGTTTGCTTCCAGTAAGAAACAAAATCTTACGTACATGGAGCTAACTAAAATCAAGTAGGAGAAAGGTGAAGGTCTGAGGGATTTTATGGACCGTTATAATTGGACCGCACGGCAGGTGAAGGGCGTGGGCAAGAAATTCACAATGAGCACCTTGTTTACTGCTCTAAGATCTTGTTCTTTTGCGGGCAGCTTGTTCGCACGACCTCCCATGATAATGGACGAATTACAAGATAGGGCGACTGAATTCATTTGCATTGAGGAGATGTGAGCGGTCCAGAAAAGGCAACACGAAGAGCATACTTCATTTTCAGGCCAAGAGAAGAAAGAGGGCAAGAGGATTCCAAATGACCAGAAAAAGGGTAAAAAGTTTAAGGATGGCCTGAAAGGGCCCATATTTGAGCGGTATACCAGTTGAATGCACCAAGGGCAAGAAGTTTGGAGGAAGCTCCTGAGTGCAGATCTCCTTCCCCCATTGAAGAAAAAACCGACGCCCAAGAACGCGAACGATACTAAACATTGCCTATACCATTAGAACATGGGGCACACCATTGAAGAATTCACCACTCTAAGAGACAAGGTTGAAGAATTGTTGAGGGCGGGGCATTTGAAGAGGTTTGTGAGGAGTGAGCGGGTGGAAATAAGTCAACCGAGGAGAGGCAGATCCGAACGTTTTGATCGGAGGGACGATTGTCGCTTAGACTGCCGCCGTAGAAGTCGAAGCCACGATCAACCGCTACGCAGCGTCATTAATACTATTTTTGGAGGCTTTGTTGGAGGAGGGTCGTCGGCATATGCAAGGAAGAAGGGTTTGAGGGAGCTGAAAACTGTGCGTATGTTTGACGTAAAGAAATGCTCGATGCCACCGATCACCTTTACTGATGAGGATTTTCATGCTCTCGATCCTGAGCAGGACGATCTTATGGTGATTACCGCTATTATCGCTCAGTACAACGTTGGCAAAGTTCTGATCGATTAAGGTAGTTCGGTCAATATCCTATACTGGAAGACTTTTTAGTAGATGGATTTGTTGGAGGACTTGATCGTGCCCTACAACGAGTAGATTATAGGGTTTTCTGGAGAAAGAGTAGATACCCGAGGGTACGTAGATTTGAGAACGTGCTTAGGGACCAAACGAGGTGCTAAGGAGCTGAAGACCAGGTTTTTGCTGGTAGAAGCTAACACTTCATATAATATGCTAATATGAAGACCATGCCTAAACGCTTTTGAGGAAATCGTCTCGACGCCTCATCTCACCCTTAAGTTTCCTTCTGACAAGGGGATCATTTGCACCGTTTGGACAGATCAGAGAGTCGATCGGGAATGTTATGTTGCGGGACTAAAGGTTGAACCCTCAACCTCGTGACGAAAGGTTAGACGATCGGAGGTAGCAATGGCGGACTTGGATCCAAGGGCCAATACTGATGACCGGATAGAACCACTAGGAGATACGAGACCGTTCGGTCTCAGGCGAAAGGAGGACCAAGTTACTTCCATTTGGAGTGAGTTGGAGGAGGCACAAACCAAGCTAATAGGCGGTGAGCTAAAGAAAAAAGAGAACTATTCGCTGGGACTGCAACCGACCTCCTAGGAATCCATCCAAAAGTCATGTCGCATAAGTTGGCATTGTTCAAGGAGGCCTGCTCGGTGGTACAGAAGAAGAGGAGGCTTGGGGAAGAGAAGAGATTGACGGTGGACATCAAGGTGAAGAAGCTCTTCGAGGAAAACTTCATTCGAGAAGTCAAGTACACTACTTGGCTAACGAATGTTGTTATGGTGAAAAAGTCGAATGGGCAGTGGAGGATGTGCACAGACTTCACAGACTTAAACAAAGCTTGCCCTAAAGACTCCTATCCTCTGCCGAGCATTGATGCTTTGAAGATGGGGCGTCGGGGTATCAAGTGTTGAATTTTTTAGATGCCTATTCGGGGTATAATCAAATTTTCATGTACCCCCCTAATAGTGATAAAACAACTTTCATTATTGAGCGGTCAAATTACTACTATGAAGTAATGTCGTTCGGGTTGAAGAATGCAAGGGCTACATATCAATGCTTGATGGAAAAAGTCTTTTGTCATCAAATTGGGCAGTGCATGGAGGTTTACGTGGACAACATGGTTGTGCGCAGCCGCTTGATAGAAGATCATGTGAAGGATCTTGCAGAAGTGTTCGGCCAGGTGCGCAAGTATGGTATGCGTCTGAATCCAGCCAAGTGTACTTTTAGGGTGTCAGCCGAAAAATTTCTAGGCTTTATGCTAACAGCTAGGGGAATAGAAGCAAATCTTGACAAGTGCAAGGTGGTGCTTGAAATGAGAAGCCCACAGAATCTTAAGGAGGTGCAACGCTTGGTGGGACGACTGATTCGTTGTCCCGCTTTATTCCAAAACTAGCGGAACGTATAAAGCCGATTTTGAAGATAATGAAGAAGAGTGTCGAGAACAACTAGGACGATTGGTGTGAGGTGGCCTTTAGTGAGGTAAAGGGCATACTAGCTAGTCCGCCCGTTATGAGTCGACCTGATCCAAAGCACGAATTCTAATTGTTCTTGGCCGTTTTGGAGGAAACGATTAGTGCGACTTTGATGTAGGAGAATCCTGAATTCAAACTCATATACTTCATCAGTAAAATACTACATGATGCGGAAACAAGGTATAAGCAAGTGGAGAGACATGTTCAATGTAGTCAATATTATGTAGTCTCGTTTCCTTACCAAAATTACATTTATTTTACATGTCTTGTCCAGACTGTGTTATACCCTATAATATTTAAACTCTATTATATTCAATTTCTTTTTTGTTCAATTATATTTAATCCGTTTTATAATATCTTTGCGCACTACGAAAATTTTAAAGAAATTTATAAATAAACCATTAATTTCGTTGTTAATTAGTAAGACTTTCTTTTCTATGAAGTAACTTTTTAGCTAATGGTTTTATATAAATATTAACTACATTCTTATAAATTATGGCATATGTATTTTAAAAATGATTCCAAAATACTAATATTTAAATAACTTATTATATATTTTTTTATGTTAAAGGGTTTTAACCAAAATGGAAGGAGAATCGAGATATGTAGCTATTGAAATAGAACGTTTAGAGAGAAAATGGACTGAGATGCTTCAAAATGTGAAACCTCCATATATAAATGAAAAAATCTATATGCAAAGTATTTATAGGGTACCAAATATTCGTCAAAATAATCCCAAAGCCTACACACCTCATCTGTTAAATTACCTTAACAAGCAAATACCAGTGTTCGAGATTTCTGATTCATCTGATGAGTCATGCTTTTTTATAAAAATTCCTCAAGCTAAAACCAGTTTTTCAAAGTCAACACTAATCCAAATCTAATGCCCAAATTGCACTTCATTAATATATTCTTTTAGCAAATGACATTGCAGGCTATTATAAAAAGAATTTCAATATAATATAAAAAGAATTTCAATATAATATAACAGAATGACATTGAATACAATAGATTTTAAACATTATAGGGTATACCATAGTTAGTACAAGGCATATAAAATCAATGTAATTTTGGTAACGGAAACGAGACTAGTGAATAAAATGTATCCACCAAACGTTATTTTAGTATAAGGCGTGTTGACTCCTCAACTCTTGAATTAATAACAAATGGTGTTATCGAAATAATGGAGGATGAGGATGAACATATACATGATTTTCAGAAGGATGATGACGATGAACATATACATGATTTCCAGAAGGATGAAGATGACGACCAAGACTGGGATGTTGATCATATAGATGATTAATTTAGGTCTATATTATATTTATTTGAATTTCTTATACTGAATTTGATAGATAAAGAAACTTATTGCAAACTTAAATTTTATATTCCCTTTTGTAGGAAATATACTTAGCATGCGAAGAACGGAAGGTAAGGTCATCCCGTCCGGTCAACATAGACATGTTGTGCACGGAGCCATGCATGGTCGAGATTGGGGTTAAGTGTTTACAAGTTTTACGAGGGAGGGAATAAGCAAATGCTTTTCGCGTGACTAACAGTAGGACGGATACAAATTTGATTTTCCAAAAATGGGTGGAGGAGCGTAATGAAACTTTAAGTTTTTTTATATTATTTTAGGCCACGATTTTAATGTATAGGCCACAAATTGTAAAATCAACACTTAGATAATCATAGAAATATTTTTTGTCAGTACTACGTTTAGACAACACTTTTATATATGTGTACTCTGATTTAGAATGGTTTAAAGTAAAAGTTATTTATATATATATATATATATATATATATTATTTTTTATTTTTAAAAAATAAATTTTAAATCTAATTCAAATCTTACAAAAATCAGTCAAGTTTGCATTCACTTTTATACTTCAAATTGACTTTTATTTCTGGTCAACTTGAAATTTCCAACCATTATCATGAAAACTAACAAGACACTTTGTTATATTTTATAATGTTTTGTTATCATACAAAACTACTTGAAATTTTTCTCTGAAGTTATTCTATATCCTCTCTTTTCAATACACTTTGTGGAAATTTCGGTTTTGTGAGAATTTTTTAGAGGAAGTATGGGAGAATACAATGGTGGTTTCTTTATTTGTTTGGATGTAGAATTGTTTACATACCTAAACCATGGAAGATATTTTTATTATTGAACATTCTTACAGGTTTAACTTTAGATATATTTGGTTGGAAAATTACTATATTATGTGAGACCTTTTTTTTAATTGGTTTTTAGTCTCTTAAAAAAAAAGGAAAAAATGCTTAAAGATATGGAAATAGTAAAATTTAAGTCTTCTCACATTTCAAGAAAAGAAATAATTGTGCACTTTGTAAGATGGTATCAAAGTGTATCATTGATTTATTAAAAGGCCACTCACCAAGATATACACATACCACACCTCACCTTATAACACGTTGGAGACTCATTATGATTTCAAGCATGAATTTCAATATCCCATTTAAAATGTGTTTTCATGCTTTTTCGTCTTGCTATTTAAAATGTGTTTTCATGCTTTTTCGTCTTGCTATTTCTAACTGAATCACTAGTGCAGTTAGAGAAAACGACAACGGTTATTTTCGTTCATAGGCAACAATTCTTGAACCGAGGCATATACAGGCGAGGAAAAAAGGTGGAGGATTTCGCTTCGATTCAAAGTTAACTGAAGCAATAGAGTTTTTGATTTTTTTTTTAATTTTTTTCGCAGGACTTTATGCCTCGGTTCCCTCTGAACCGAGGCAGTATGTTCATCCTATCCAGTTAATCCATCAAGTCCTTTCAGCACCAATGATGACTTGAATCCAATCTTCCATTGCCCATTCTCTACCAAGAAATATACCAGCTCATACTCTTCCTTCATCATTAAGCATCAAACAGAACAAAGGGACCAAATCATGTCTCATTGCCAACTCCTTTCTATTCACCAAGAAATTATGATTATTGTTAGTGTAACATAAAAAAAATATTTCTCATTCATGGGTGAAGAGGCTAATGAATAAAAGATTTAGCTTACCTAGTCAATTGCCTATCAAAACCTATAGCAGCCAAGATCCCTCTGTTCTCTTTAGCTCTTCTAATGAGGTAGGACATTGTCATTTCTACTGGCCCAAATGGCATATACTTGCTAACCTGAAACCCTACATTGCTCAACCCATAGGAAAGTGCCTCTAACATTCCATATAGCTGTGCAAATTCTAGCTTCTGATTCACCTTTTAAACTCCCAATTCATGTGCTTTTTCCACAACCAATTTGCCTGCAAACCATTCTCACATAGTCTCAAACACTTGAATTGGGATACTAAGATTTTCTTACAAGCAAACAAACAGTTCGAGGAGTGATACAACTTTTATATTGATAAATCATAAAAATTTAACTTTTATGTCATAAGAAATTGAGTAATACAAGATTCAATATTGTGGGTTGCAAGAACAACTGAACCAGGTCCATTGGCAACTTTCTCGAGCATAAATTATGAGCAATCATTGAAGCAATTGTATGTGTCTTGAATGGTACTGTGAACTGGGGATGCAAATCCAAGAGACTTGGCCAATTTACTCTCTTTGGACATGTAAGCCCCCCTCACCAGTTTCAACCCCATTGGAACTCCCATTTTTTCTGCTGCCTTTGTTGTCAGCAACAACCTCTCATTGGCATCTTTCAGGTAAGTTTGAATTTCCAAACACAATGGGCTTGTTATCTTTCAGCCATCAACCATCCCATTCTTGAGTTTTCACCTTCTCCATTTTTTCGGTCATCAATTGTTTCCCCTAATCCCCAATTGGTGAATCCTTCGTGTGAATCCTCCATCAGAAGCCTGCATCAGAAGCCAACACCGTGGCACCATCGGCACCATCTTCTATGCTTGCCAAACACCTTAGATCGGCGAGCCTCCCATCATCGTCGCCGCGATACTCGTCTCTACCATCGCGCCTCCCCTCCGCTTTCGATGCTGGCCACCATCGTCATCCTCACCGGAGTGCAAGCTGCTGCAATGGAGGAAAGAGAAGGATTCACCGATTGAATTGGTGAAATGGAATGAGAAAGTGTTTTGTTCGGTCAAAAACGAAGGAGAAGGTGTGAGAAGGATGAAAATGATGTTAATCGAAGTTTCAATCGGTGAGTTCAGAGGCAGGATGCATTCAAGCGGTAGGATTGAAAGAAATCAGTGGTTTAAACGACCAAAAATGGAGAAAACTGGGTGAGTGATGATGAACCCTAGTAGAGGTCGAAGATAGGGTTTCAGGAGAGGCTATGCTGCGATAATGGAAATGTCTCGCGAAGGCACTGGAAGCAATGAAGATGTGGCGTGAGGATGGCGCAGATTCAGGAGAGGATGTGGCAGATTCATGAGAGGATGGCGCAAATTCAGGAGAACATAGGAGAACTTTTTGCTTGGATGCAGGGAGAGAGAAGAACAGTGCAACAGTAGGCTAACTAGGGTAACTTGCTTCACGTATTGAACATATATTGACTCGGTTATACCCTTAACCGAAGTAATACATTTCTACTGCCTCGATTCCTTCCTCCAACCGATATCTATACATAGATGATACGCTTTGGGTGGTTTCTAACCGAGATAATATGACTATTATGCCTCAGTTCCTGTTGAACCGAGGCTTATAAATTCGCTTAAATTGTAATACTACCACCGCATTTATATTTGCTTCGAGTTTGTGTAAATCGAGTCTTATTAGTTGTGTTAGAAAACCTTTTTTTAGTAGTGAATTCACTACCTCAAGGCTAGTCAGTATTTGGAGAAAGCATACAAGATGGTTGATATCGGTCCAAATGCTGAAAGTAAAGAACAAGTATATATTCATCTGCTCATATCTTTTTTCTCTTTTTGCTTTCACATTTGGGTTGTTGCATGCATTGTAGTGCTCACCCATTATTTGAAGCAGGCTCTTGAATTTCAAAAGTTTTGGGGAAAGAAAGCAGAGCTTCGAAGATTTGAAGATGGTAGAATAGCAGAAAGCACAGGTGATGCATTTATTCTTACGATTCACTTTTACTTTTTTTTTCCTATCAGCTTCACAACTTTCTCATACTGTTAATATCTTGACAACTACTAACATGGTGGTGGCTTTTGCCCTATAACATTTCACAGTATGGTAAACTGAGCAATGAGCTAGACATCTTCTTTTGAAAAGAATAGCGGAGTACGTATTTAGTCGACATCTTTCTCTATTGTAGTTTTTGTATATCAACTTGATTTCTCTTTGATTCACAGTGCTGTAGGTAATTATATTTGTGAATTCTCCCTTTTCTAGTCTCATGTCAGATGCTTGGTTTGTTAATTGTTGTGATGCTTTTGAAATGATTCATCTACATGATCCTATGTCGTTGCTTGGGGCATTTGATGTAAGCGCTTGCATCTTATTGCAAGTGTCCAGTGTACTACCTTTAGACTATTGTGTTTTACCATCCTAGACAAATATTTTATTTATTCATTCAAGTATAAGATCCTTATATATTTTCTTGAATAATTTTTTTACTTTAGTATCTGTACTATACATGGGTAGCCGACCGTCCCAGGAGAGGACCATCTACACCGACCGATAATTCAATGATTATGAGCCAGGTAACATGGATGTCGTTAATGACCAATTAATACACTTGTTGACCATATCAGTGGGAAATATACGGTATTTATGGGCAGTTAGCAAGTATATTATTAAATATTAATGGTTTGTTTGTCGTATCAAATATGAATATACGACATTATTGCCATATCCAATATGAATTAATGAGTTTGATTCCCATAAGCCCTATAAATATAGGGTTAATGTCCAGGTAAAGACATCTTAATCTATTAAATTAAAATATAGACCTCTTTATGAAACATATCTGACTGGAGGGTCGGAGTGTCTTCTGCAGGTTAACAACTCATCAAAGTGGATTGTATTCTCGGAGAGGATTGAAGATAAAAAAAGAGCAGAGCAAGGAAGGACGACCGACTCTCGGACGAATTCCACCGAAACATTTTCACGCCCACCGTGGGGCCGAGCGACATCCCCATGAAACCACGAGGAACCAGACGTGTAGACATGCGTTCGGCCTCAACATTACTACTTCGGATCAATACCAAGTTTTGCAACAAGAGTACAAAATTCTATAATAATTTCTAAAGGCATGTTTTTTGTTTCGAGAACTTTCAAGAATGTTAAGCCCTACATCCAACCTTGTCAGGTTCCAATACTTTTTAGTATAATTTATAAATTATAATTTTTATTTTGTTTAACTCATTATTTTTTGGGTTAAATATGTTTTTAGTCCCTAAACTATTGGCCGTTTCTGGTTTTCGTCCCTCTTTCAAAGTAAGGTACAATTTGGTCCTCATTCTTTTCGAAAACGTTCGTTTTAGTCCTCGAAAACTAACACCGTTTAAAAATTTGGTCCTCATTTAGCAACAAAATGAGGACTAAAACCAAAATTCCGAGGACTAAAATGAACGTTTCGAAAAGAATGAGGACCAAATTGTACCTTACTTTAAAACAGGGACGAAAACCAGAAACGGCCAATAGTTTAGGGACTAAAAACATATTTAATTTTTTGAGTAAAAATATCCTCCACGGGAAGGTTCAGTTCTACGTTCAACCTTGACAGGTTCCACTTTTCATTACAATTTATAAATTATAATATATTTGTTAAACTCATATTTTTGTGAGTAAATATATCCTGCACAGGAAGGTTCAGTTCTACGTTCAACCTTGATAGGTTCCACTTTTCATTATAATTTATAAATTATAATATATTTTTTTAACTCATTTTTGTGAGTAAAAATATTCTATACATGAAGGTTCAATCCTACGTTTTAACAGGTTCCACTTTTGATTATAATTTATAAATTATAATATATTTCTTTAATTCATATTTTTGTGAGTAAAACTATTCTGCACAGGAAGGTTCAGTCCTACGTTCAACCTTGACAGGTTCCACTTTTCATTATAATTTATAAGGTTTAATCCTTTCGGACATCCCTATTTGTGTAGGATTGTCTCAAATAGGTCCTCGTATTTATTTTTATCTCAAGTAGGTCCCTATTTTTGTAAAATTGAGTCAATTGGAACCCTGCCGTTAATTTCAGTAGACGGCGTTAAATTTATTGAGTCGTGGCATGCTGACGAAGCAAATTTTAATGACGTGGCACGTGATTGTGTAATTTATTTTATTTCAAGTTTTAAATAATTAAACCTAATTTATACTATGACTGATAACAAAATAATTAACCCTAATCTTCGTCGCCACACCCCTTCAGAACCTTGTTCAGCATTCCGTCACGCACACTGCGTCCTCCACCAGCTTCGGCACCTTCACCGCTGCTGCTCCCAGCTCCGCCTCCGCTAACAGCCTCGCGTGAAACCACCATCTTCTACAGTGGTCCACGCAGAACTCCCTCCCCGAGCCTCTGCACGCCATCCTCCTCCACAACAAGCATCACAACATCATTCACGCCTAGCAATGAGGCATCTCATTGATCAGGGGATCCGTGAGCTTCACCGCCCTTGGGCTCTTGAAATCTGCGTGTAGAAAAGTTGGTTAGCCTCGGTGATGCAAACCAAGTCGTTCCCCCAAAACGTGCAATCTGCAACGTTGTCCTCGAAGCACTCTTTTTCTAGAGAGAGGTTAGGTCGCCAGAGGAAGAGAAGAGAAGAGGCGGCCGCCAGAGGAAGAGAAGAGGCGAAGCTTGCGGAGGGCAGACTCGGCGTGTAGCTGGACGATCTTGGAGTCGTCACTGATGACGGCGATCGGGCCACCAAAGGGCGCAACGACGACCTTGGTAGTAGCGGTTGTAGAGGAGCTGCCACTCCCCAACGACAGAGACATTGGCCATTGAAGGGGTGGGAAAAAGAGGGCAATGCAATTGATAGGGTTAGGGTTTGGAATTGAATCAGACAATGAACATTGATCGATCACGGAAGCGGTTCAGAGGAATTGGGAAGAGGAAAGTCGTATACTTTCTTCCTAATTTCTTAGTTAAGTGTTAAAAATGTGTAGTGGGACATGGGATTTGTGTACTTTGTTCCTAATTTCTTGAACGCTTGTCCCCAAGTTCCACTTCTTGGCCTCCGAGGCATCTTGAAAGGTGTATTCTTTTTAGCTTGGAGATACTGTAATTCTAGTTTTCTCTATCTGGGTGAGCTTCTTAGTTCTTTGGGATGCACTTTCCAATTACCCAACAGGAAGAGGATTTACTGTTTAAGATTTGAAGATTCTGGAATATATAAACCCCTTATGTTGTATTGAATGAACGGAACTGAGGCACTGGTTGCTTATTGACATAAAAGATAAAATACTTTTTGAAAGATCTGCGTGAAATCACTGCAACTTCAAAAACCCTAGTGAAATCACTGCAATTTCAAAAACCCTAACAGGAAGAGGACACCAAGGAAGAAGACAATGCTTTAAATTTCACCTAATGCATAATTAAATTCCACCTAATACAATCTCAGTGTGTCACGTCATTAAAATTTGCTTCGTCAGCATGCCACGACTCAATAAATTTAACGCCGTCTATTGAAATTAACGGCAGGGTTCCAATTGACTCAATTTTACAAAAATAAGGACCTACTTGAGATAAAAATAAATACGAGGACCTATTTGAGACAACCCTACACAAATAGGGATGTCCGAAAGGATTAAACCTTATAATTATAATAATTATAATAATTATTTAAAATAAAAACATTATTAAATTACTATAGAATTTTCATAAAAGTTGTTATAAAAATAAATAATTAATTATAGATTTTTTTATTTTACATTATTTTTTATTAAATTAATTATTTAAATTTAAGAAAATAGATATTTAAAAGATAAATAAAAAAAATTGCGTACCAATAAAAAAGATAGTTAAAAGTAGATATTAGTAAAACCTCTTGGCCTAATTAGCCCGACCCATCATTGAGTCCCTCTCTATCCATTGAGAAGTTCCCAAACAGAAAACCTTCTAAAATGCATTGAAACACAAACGCCTAGTGCGCGCCCCTCGGTTTTGAATCCCTCAAACTGACAGTAACTTTGCCATGCCACCGAGCGATCTCCGCCGTCCGTTCAAGCGACCGCCGATATCTGATCAAGAGAAGCGCAGGGTACAGTCTCTTCTCCGCCAGGCACAGAATCGCCAAGACGCCCAGCGCCATACGCGTTTCTTAGTCAGCACGGTCCTCACTCTCCCCTCCCAATCCTACGTACCAGAATACCAACCCGAACCCGAACCCGAACTCGAACTTACCGAATCTGTTTCCTCCTCCGGCTCGAACTCGCTCGAGAACCTCGACGTTGTCGGAGCCTCGAAAAGTTGACAGAGTTGTACATTCGCGAAATAGTGAGATTGCATGGTATACCTGATAGCATTGTCTCAGATCGAGATCCAAGGTTTACATCAAGGTTCTGGCAGATGTTACAAGAAGCTTTGGGTTAAAGGTTGAGGATGAGTTTGTTGAGAGCTTGCGTGTTGGATCATCTGGGAGGTTGGAGCGAGGTCCTACCATTGGTGGAGTTTACATACAATAATAGTTATCACTCTAGCATAGGGATGGCGCCTTTTGAAGCTTTGTATGGGCGAAGATGTAGAACTCCTTTGTGTTGGTTTCAAGATGGAGAATCTATAGTGGTGGGCCCTGAGTTGTTACAACAAACTACTGAGAAAGTGAAGCTTATTCAAGAAAGAATGAGAGCAACTCAAAGCAGGCAGAAGTCGTACGCAGATCAGAGAAGAAGACCGCTTGAGTTCAACGAAGGAGATCACGTATTTCTACGTGTGACACCGATGACCGGCGTAGGTAAAGCTATCAAGTCAAGGAAGTTATCACCAAAGTTTCTTGGTCCTTATGATATTATTAGGAAGATTGGACCAGTAGCATACGAGGTAGCTTTACCGCCACAGTTAGCAAACCTGCATAATGTGTTTCACGTATCGCAGCTAAGGAAGTACGTTTATGATCCAACTCATGTATTGGAGGAAGACAACATTCAAGTTCGTGAAGATCTTACTTTTGAAGTCGGACCAGTAAGAGTGTTAGAAGTACAAACGAAGGAGTTGCAGGGAAAAGAGATTCGCACGGTGAAAGTACTCTGGAATGAGAAAACTCAAGAGATAACTTGGGAGCTAGAAGATTTTATGAGAAAAGAGTACCCACACTTATTTGAGTAATACCTTAATTTTCAAGGCCGAAAATTGTAAAAGTCGGGGAGAATGTAAGACCTGTGTAAAATAAAAATATACTTTTATTTTACTATATTTTGTGTTACTAAATAATTAATTATGATATGTATTTGTGTAATGAAAATATTAAGAAAGTGAATAAAATAAATTAATTAGAACTAATTTTATCTTAATTTTCGAAAATTGTTTGAAAGAATAGTTAAGTAATGTTTCCTAGTTGTTTTATTTTCATTGGTGGGGAGGTGTGGGTCTTATAGTGATAAAAATAAAATATAGGTGAGAAGGCTTTGTTGGGTAGAGCACGTGAAAGTGTAAGAGGCTTGAAGGGAATTTTCTAAAGTTTTTATGCTTTTGGCTTTTCATGTTTATGATAGGAGAGAGAACATAGATTTATACTTGTGCTTCCTCTTTTTGCATGATTTGAGTTTCTGAAGGTGACATTGTCGGCAGTAGGTGTTGAAATATTTTTCCATAGCTTGGCTTCTTTTGTTTTGTAGGGTTTTGGATAGATTATAGAGTTAAGTAAAAGAAACATATAGTTAAGTTGCATGGTGCGTACAAAACATGAGCAGGACTTAATGAGAACCCTACCATCTTATATAAACCATATTATGTGTGAGAGAGTGGGAAAAATCTACTAAATAGTAGGCTTAGAGGATAGTTTTGGACGAGTAGAGAACATTGTTACTACGCAAGGGAAGGAAGGCATCTTGGTGGTCTTTGCTTTGAAACTCAAAGGATTTTGGAAACTCACTGGAACTAGAGGTAAGGGGGGAAACTAGGATTTATATAACTGTATGCATGTTGGGGTAGTTAAAAACTAGAGTATATATGTATGTTTGACGGTGCATGTATATTGTATGATAGGTAGAAGGTAAGGGAAGCTATATTTATTTCTTTGATTGTTGAAATAATCTGTATTTGATGCAAATCTGGGAAGAAGGGGATGAAATTGGGGTTTCTGGAAATCTGGTGCGATTCCGCAGAATTCTGCAGAACGCGCGTTCGTCCAAATGGCTCGCCCAATTAGTGGTCGGCCAAAATACTTGAGCGTTCGGTTTTATTTTCTGATGTACCAGCGTTAGCGTTCGTCCTTGGATTAAAGTTAGTAACATATTAGACGTTCGTCCCAACAGTGCTCGACAATAGTGGTCGTCCAAATAACCATTCGGTCTTGTATCCTTCAGTAACAGGCGTTAGCGTTCGTTCTGGGCTTGTTTCGGTGAGCGTTCGGCGATCGGTCTTCGTGTATGGGTGACTGTAGTGTTCGGCTGAATTTAGTATTATCAGGCTGGAATCCTGAGTGTTCGGTATTAGTGAGCATAAGCGTTCGTAGTTCTATCAAGAATCAAAACGTTCGTCCAAATGGTGTCTGGATTAACAGTGTTTATTTTGAGTGTTCGGTATTAGTGAGTATAAGCGTTCGTTCTTAACTTGGAATTCTTGGTTAGTAATCTTGAGCGTTCGGCCTTAAGTTGGTATTCTTAGGTTTGAATCTTGAACGTTCGGCCTTAGTTTAATTGTGATTGTGAGCGTTCGTTCTCGATGATGTTAATCCTCAGGAGGTACTCGTCAAAGGTAGTGTTCGAACTAGGTTTAATCTTTGAAGTTCGTCCGAATAGTGCTCGGTTTTCACGTTCGGCCTGATAGTGTTGAGTCCAGCAAAGTGTTCGGTTTAGTGTTCGTCCGAATAGTACTTAATCTAAGGTGCTCGTTTTTAGCGTTCGGCCAAATAAAGCTCAATCTATTATGGTGCTAGGTTTGTAGCGTTCGGCCTGATTATGTTTGATCTTATAGCGTCCGTCCAAGTGGCATTCGGTGAATAGTGTTCGACCAAATAGCGTTTGGTAAATAGTGTCCGTCCAAATAGCGTTCGGCGATAATGTATGAATCCGTAATTTCTTTGGTAGTATTTTAAAACAATTATTGAGAATTGTTGGTTATTTTCTTGATCTAATATTGGTTTATTTATACATGTTATTGAGAATATGTATGAATTCGTGATTGAGCACGTTTATTCTGTTGGAGGTGGTACATACACTATGTTTTTTACTTGTAACTTCGTCTGTCTTTTGAGCATTTTTTTGCTAGTCTCGCGTGAGACTGAGATTCGAGTGTCACCTTCTTCTGCGCGAGGAGGTGAATGTCTCGCCCAATGACTTCGGCTCGTGTTGAGTATAGTACATCGTTACGCGTAGTATCGATGTTTTTACTCGTTAGTCCTTGAGGAGTCGGGGAGATAGGTCTGAAGTCGCGATGGAAGACGACTCGAGTAGCCTGTTATTGAGAACAGGTTATGACGACGAATTACAAGTAAACGACATTAGTTTATGAAAGACTAGTCTGCAATGTCATGTGTGTCGATTTATATTAAATCATGGAAATTATTATAGTTTATATGTAATGGATTTATGATGTGATATTTCTGGTTACTCACCCTGAAATGTTGTGGTTGTGGTTTCCACCTACGATGATCGTACTTGTACGGGAGTAGATGGTATTGTAGATAAAGCTGGATTGGAATAGCTCTTCGAGAGAGACGGGAAATAAAACTTGTTGGGATTTTTATAATGTTTTCTTATTTATGTTCGTTTGATTTTGTTATTTTAAGAAACAATTAAGATTTGGTTTGTTGTAATGTATGAACTTATGATGTGTGTATGGTTTGTTTATGTGTGGTATATTTTAAAAAAAAAAATAAACACTTTCATAAGATTCATGCTTCAAGATTATTATTATTATTATTAGTAATATATCCTATAAGGGGTGTTACACGGATGACTTCTTAGACGTGAGCATGAAGATCACCTTAGTGCAGTACTTGGAGTACTGAGGGAAAGAAGATTGTATGCCAAGCTGTCTAAGTGTAAATCTTTGTGGTAGAATAAGCGACTCTACCTGGAAGTCAGAGGTCGAGATGAGAGAAACTTACCTCGACTTGTTCAAGTAAGCTTAATTTTCGAGGACGAAAATTTTTGTTGTTGGGGAGAATGTAAGGACTGTGCGTCCATTTTAAAAGAAGAAGTGGGGAAGAGGGCGGCTGCACGTTCATGTAGTGGTGGTGTAAGAACTTGTATTTTTAGAAGTGGTGGGGACATGGTGGTCACCCACCTCTTGCATTATTAGGATGCAATTATTGGAGGTGCAATTATTAGAATGTCTCGCCCAATGACTTCGGCTCGTGTTGAGTATAGTGCATCGTTACGCGTAGTATCGATGTTTTTACTCGTTAGTCCTTGAGGAGTCGGGGAGATAGGTCTGAAGTCGCGATGGAAGACGGCTCGGGTCGCCTGTTATTGAGAGCAGGTTATGACGACGAATTACAAGTAAACGACATTAGTTTATGAAAGACTAGTCTGCAATGTCATGGGTGTCTATTTATTATGGAAATTGTTATAGTTTATATGTAATGGGTTTATGATGTGATGCTTCTGGTTATTCACCTTGCTTGTTGTGGCTATGGTTTCCAACCGTGATGATCGTACTGGTACGGGAGAGATGGTAGTGCAGATAAGCTGGATTTGGAATAATTCTTCGAGAGAGACGGGAAGTAAAACTTGTTGGATCTATAGGTAGTAGCGAGCATTCTTATTAGTGACGTTCGGTCTTGGTGTTATTTATTTTCAGGTAGCGATCAGGCCGAACGGTGGACAAGGGGGAGCGATCAGGCCGAACGGTGGACAACGGGGAGCGACCAGGCTGAACGGTGGGAGGCAGGGAGCGACCAGGCCGAACGGTGGGAAGCAGGGAAGGACGTGAGCCGAACGGTTGAAGAATCACCATCTTAACTGCGCAACGGTTAGGGTGGGCGAGAGCTAATTACAATAAAAGGAGCCACAATAGGAGAGAATATTCAGTATAAGTTAATTAGAGTAAATAAATATATATCCTAGGGAAATATTCAATATAAGATATTTATAATTAAGGATATATGCTAGGATAATATACGGGGGATATTTATATTAAATATAAAGATATTTATATTAAATGCAGATATATTCTAGGGAAATATTTAGTAAGAGATGGGGCGGGAAATAATTAGTATAAATAAAGCTAGAGTCTAGGGTTAAGGGTATGCTTTTGATTATTGAGTTTGGTTGACAGGCGACTATGCGTCCTGTGAGGGAGGTTATGCTCCCAAGTAATTGAAGGAGGTTATGCTCCCAATTATTGTTTACTTTTGTTTATTCAGATATTACCATCAATAAAAGAGATTCATTCGTCCATTATCATTCATTCTTAAGCTATATTGCCTATTGGGTTCCTGGATCGTTGTGTATCGACCTCAGGTACGTAACAGGTGTGATGAGAAGTTTGGCCCTAATCATGTGTAGAAATAAACAACTACCCATGTTGCTTATGTTTGAGGAGGAACTGTCTGGAATAGGTGACTTACAGAACAACACTCATAATCAAGAGGAAGTGGAGGAAGAAGCATGTCACGTTTTGCAATTATCTCAATGTACCATGGTTGGGCTTACTACTAAGAAGTTGTGGAAACTTTGGGGGACAATTGGAAGCAAGCATGTGGTGGTTTTGTTGGACTGTGGAGCCTCACAATTTCATTTCACAGGACTTGATAACAAAATGTGGGCTACAACAGGATGCAACTCTTCCATATGTGGTATAGGTGGGGGATGGACACAAGGTGCATTGTCAAGGGTTCATTCTTGAATTACAGGGCTTGAAAATTCAATTAGAAAAATTTCTGTCTTCACCTTAGGGGTGCTAATATTGTTTTGGGGTTGGAATGGTTAGCAACTCTTTGGGAGGTAAGGGCTGATTTTGGAAATTTTAGACTTACAAGGGGTAAAGGAGCACATCCTTGTGGGTGATCCCACACTATCCAAATCAGAATCTTCCTTGAAAACGTTGTTGCATGACTTTAAGCAAGAAGGATCATGTTTGTGATTAAATGGGGCCAGGAGAAGGAAGTAGCCTGTAGAATTGTTCCTGCAGAAATTCTGAACATTTTGAGATGAATGAAGAAGTTTTTCATGATCCAGTTGGGCTACCTCCTAACCGCCTTTATGATCATGCTATACATCTTCAAGAGGGAGCTTTTATTCCTAATCTTAGGTCGTACAAGTACTCCTATCAACAAAAGAATGAGATCAAACAGTTAGTTCAAGAGATGCTGCAAGCGGGAATCATTAGGCCTAGCATCAGTCCTTATTCGAGCCCAATCATATTGGTAAAAAAGAAGGATAGAAGATGGAGGTTTTGTGTGAATTATCGGACTCTTAATAAAATAACCATCCCAAACAAATCCCTTATTCCTATAATAAAAGAGTTGTTGGATGGGGCAACTACATTTTCAAAGTTGGATTTAAAATCAGGATATCATCAAATTCTCATACGAGACGGGGACATTGAGAAGATTGCTTTTTGAACTCATGATGGCCATTATGAGTTTTTAGTTATGCCCTTTGGGTTGACTAATGCTCCAGCCACCTTTTAGGCTTTGATGAATTAGATCCTTAAGCCATTTTTAAGGAAGTTTGTACTTGTCTTCTTTTGACAACATCCTGATTTACAACCCTACTATGGATACCCATGTTGAACATCTAAAGGAAGTCTTAAAGGTGTTGCAACAACATCAATTGAAACTCAACTGAAAGAAGTGTGTTTTTGGCCAACTAAAATTGGAATATCTAGGTCATCTAATTTCCCAAGGTGTGGCTGCAGACCCAAAGAAGGTTGAAGCTATAAGGAGTTGGCCAATTCCAAAAATGTTAAGGCTTTGAGGGGATTTTGGGGGTTCACATTTGTGCAAGGGTTTGGCAAGATTGCCAAACACAATTATTGACCAAAGATGGGTTTCGGTGGTATGTAGAGGCTAAACATGTTTTTGACACTCTTAAAGGTGATGTTTCTCAACTGCCAGGGTTGGTAGTACCAGGTTTTTCAAAATCTTTCACCTTGGAAACAGATGCATCTAGTATAGGATTGGGGGCTTTGTTGTTACAGGAGGGTAGGCCCCCAACATAGTGGTTGCCATAGGCTGAATTTTGGTTTAATACCAACTATAGTGCCTCTACAAAGATGTCCCCCATCAAAGCTCTCTATGGATGTGACCCTCCTTTACTTTTAAAGGGCACTACTATTCCACTAAGGTACAAAGTGTTAATCCACTCCAACAAGAATGGAATGACCTATTGTAGGAGTTTAAAGGGAATTTTTTCAAAGTCCAGGAGCATAATCGCGTGCAGGCTAATAAGCATTTGCGAGTGGTGGAGTATCAAATAGGTGATTGGGTTTATCTTAAATTGCAGCCTTATAGATTGAGATCTTTAGCACGCAGACCCAGTGAAAAACTCAACCACAGTCTTTAATCGAAGCCCACCCATGTTTAAAAATCCTTTGATATCAGAGTTTGTTTAAAACCTAGATAGATCCGTAAAAAAGATGAATCCACCCCTTTGGATTGTGATACCAAATGATGTGAACCACATTTACAAAGGGTTGATTGAGGATCTTTAGGGTTAGAACCTTGAAGAAAATTTCAAAACTTAATAAATATGGAGAACCGAATTTTCAAAACATCAATATCTCGAGCTACAAAACTTTGATTGGGGTGTTTCCAAAATTAGGTGAAAACTCACGTTCTGAAGTTCAATTTTGGCTCAAGAAACATTTGATTTGGATATGTAAAACACAATTTATGACTACGAGATAAACTGGACAAAATTGAGTTTCTATAGTTCGGGAGAAGAAAGAAAAAAACAAAGTGACAAACAAATGGAAGGAAAGAATCACTCTTTCCAAGGGAGACAACACACAAAGGATGGGAAAATCCTTTGATACAACCAAGGGTTGTTGAATCACTCAAGTTCTCACTAAGATAAAAGAGATAAAACTCTAATATTTTTTAAAGAAACTCAATTCATATTCAGTTGATCAAAATGGTTCATCTTATATAGAAAGCTTAAATCATTAGAATTACAAAAATTCATTAATTACATTCCACTTAAGCTAATAATTTTTCCATTAAGCTAATAATCACTAAGTTAATAATATCCCACTAAGCTAATGGCTGATTGTAACTGAAATTGTGGTAACCAAAAGGTCACATAAAAGCATTCAGCTTTGCATCCTTCTGGTCTCCCAAAGGCTGATGACTAAATTGTCAATTGGGCCCTTATTAAAACTTTGAATAAAACCAAACTATAGCCCATTAATTGATTAACCCAAAACATAATTTGGTCAACCAATTTTACAAATGATTGGGCCATTAATTAAACAAACTAATTACTTAAAAACTGTAGCAAAGATGGCACATCCCCATCATTGGTTGGATTCCCATCAGGTTCTATGGCCCTTACAAAATTATTGAATGCATGGGGACAATTGCTAACAAGTTGGAACTTCCTGCTCAAAGCAGAATCCATCCAGTCTTCCATGTGTCTCTCCTCAAGCGTCTAGTCCAACCAACCACTCCAGTCTAGGCCCTACCATCTACACTCACGGAAGAGTTAATCCTAGACATTTATCCAGAAGCACTATTGGATACACGAATCAATAAAGATGGTGATATGAATGTTTTAATCCCGAGGCAACATCTTCCATCCATTGAAAATAGATGGGAAGCAGCACCTACCATTAGTAAGGTGTTCCCTGCATTTCACCTTAAGGATAAGGTGAAACTTCATGGAAGGGGTATTGATAGGTTTAGTGGCAAGTAGGTGTTATAACCTCCTGAAGTTGTATTGTATAACAGACTATTATATATAGTCTATGTTAGGTTTTTGCAGGGAGTTTATTTTTTGGTTGTTTTGAAAAAGGATGTTAGGAGAGACAGGTCCTCTCGAAAGATCTTGAGTGTTGTACTTGGTTGTTATTTGTTCTTACCACATTGGTAGAACAGTTAGTTCATTCCTAATAATACAAGAACTGTCTTGTAATTCTCAGTAATTCTGGGTACCTATCACAAAGATGTTGGACAATTGAGTGCTTGTTTCATTTGATGTGCTTTAATTTGAACTGATTTTATTTGGGTCCTGTTAGAAGTGGACTTGAGGCCTAACTCATCCCCATAAAACCGGCTTGTAAGGTGAGGTCTGCACCCACTTATATACTTTAATTTGGCCTTATCTCTAGTCGATGTGGGACTTCCAACACACCCCCCTCACGCCGAGGTATATACATCTCGAGCGTGAGATTAGACATTAATGGGTGGTCCAATAGCGGCCCGATAATGGGTGGAACAATATGCCCAACAAACAACCAATAATGCTAGGATAGGCTCTAACCATAGCTCTGATACCATGTTAGAAGTGGACTTGAGGACTCATCCCCACAAAACCGGCTTGTAAGGTGAGGTCTGCACCCACTTATATACTTTAATTTGGCCTTATCTCTAGTCGATGTGGGACTTCCAACAGGTCCCACGGTGTAAAGTTTATTTGTTGTATTTATGAGATTTGAAAAGAAAGTCACTGTGGCTTCTAACTTATAGGTGAAAGAGGTAATATAATTGATTATATTAGACATACAATCGATTATATTGTATGCATGGTTGATTATGTTGCCAAAATATTATGTTTTGTGAAGTATTATTTTCTTACATAACTGATTATGGATTTGTTTTTCTTTTTTTTATTATAATAATAATAGATAATTACTAATAAACAATAGTCAATAAAATTATGAGTATCAACAAAATCATCTTATCCACTTATTCCTATTCGCTTTGAACTCATCCAAATGATCTGACCTTCCATTTATATCTAGTCCTTTATTTTGTTTTCCACTTGCCTTCCATTCATTCTATCCAAACAAAGTGTTAGTGTTGTTGGAGATTTGCCTTATAAAAAGTATTACATGTATCTAGTTTAGATGCTTTATGAGTGGGGAATTATTCATAGGTTTAACTTATGTTATGGTTTATCCTCTCTTTTTCTCTTTTCCTCTTTTCCTCTTTTCGTTATTATTCTATTTTACATGTGCCTGGCGATTATTCTGTTATTGCTATGATCTTTCAAAAGTTTATAATTTCTTCAACCTCTAGACGTGGCTTGTGATGATTCCTTTTATTTTCTTTTTTGATAAAGAAATAATTTATTAAGAAAGAAATGAGATGCAAATGCAAGAAGATAAGGTATCATCAAAAACTAATCCAAGACTAGAAGAAACGTGTAATTTTCCATGCCAATATCCGCGGATCAACCAAAGACAGTCCTCCTAAAAAGACCTTTAGCTGAATACCACAAGAAACCTAAGAAAACAAGTCTATCCCCTATGAACACCAAAAGCATCACTTGACCAGTAGTAGTTTTAGCATTTTTTCCAACCACACACTAAAGACATGTCCTTCAATTTATGTTATGTTTTAGGCTGAGGCCCAAAATGGGATGCACAGTAACGAGGCCCAAAATAGAGTGGCCCGTGGCATGGTAAAGGCAGACAGCCTCAGCCTTTTCTGCAAGCGTGTCCAGAAATCTATCAAACGAGTGAGGAGAGAGAACGGAGCTTCCAGAGAGTTCCCTTTCCGAGCATGGAGGTCCAGCGGTGGTCCGGTGGCCTTGGGAGCCTTAGATCACGTTGGTGCAGAAGTGGAAAATGTAGAGGGGAGAGAGACGAACCAGGAAAAGGTAAGCTTTCTTGAATCTGATATATTGTTTTATAATATTGAGTGTATTTCTCTGTTTCTGTAACTTGTTAAATACAAAACAGAAAACAGTACATTAAAAGCAAGTAACAACCCCTAAACCGAATGTATTTCGGTCCATTGAATGTAGCCCTAGTAGCAAAATGTTTGATTCTTAATAGCCTCCCCTCAAACTGGATGGTGTATGGTCACCAATCCAAGTTTGGGTACAATGGTTTTGAATTTGACGCGATGAGGGAACTTAGTGAAAATGTCGGCAAGTTGCTCGTCGGATCTCACGGGAAGGAGAGTGAGGAGTCGTTCTTGAAGCTTTTCACGAACCACATGACAATCAAGCTCAATGTGCTTGGTGCGTTCGTGGAAGCTTTGGTTGTGAGCTATGTGTCTCGCAGATTTATTGTCACAATACAAAGTAGGGATCCCTGATTCCTTAACTTGAAAATCCTGTAATAGGTAACAGAGCCACTGTATTTCACATACAGTGGCTGCTAGTGCTCTGTACTCGGCTTCTGTAGATGACCTTGAAACGGTCTTCTGCTTTTTAGACTTCCAGGAGATAAGGGATGAACCTAGGAAGACACAGAATCCCGTTGTAGATCTTCTAGTGTTAGGGCAAGTAGCCCAGTCAGAGTCACTGAATGCCTTCAGCTGCATGGAAGAATCAGCAGGGAAAAATAGCCCTTCAGAGGGCTTAGCCTTAATGTACCTGAGAATGTGCTGAGTGGCACGGTAGTGATGGTCAGTTGGTGATTGCATGAACTGACTAAGTAAATTAACTGAAAAACATAAATCTGGTCTAGTATTTGTAAGATAAAGCAACTTTCCTATTAGTCTTCTATATGGTCCTGGATCATCCAGGTAGCTATCCTTTTTATATAAGGAAGTTGTTTCGCTGAGGAAGGGAGTAGAGGAAGGCTTGCATCCTAACATCCCAGTTTCTTCCAGTATGTCCAAGGCATACTTCCTTTGGCATAAATGAATGCCTTTCTTTGACCTGGCAACTTCCAGACCCAGAAAGTACTTAAGCTCACCAAGGTTCTTTATTCGAAACTTCTTGTGTAACAGTTCCTTCATCCTGTTGATTTCTGTTATAGAGTTCCCTGTTAAAACAATGTCATCTACATACACAAGTAAAGCAGTGAAACTGGTAGAAGTTGTTCTGATGAACAGAGAGTGGTCAGACTTAGATTGTATATAATCAACAGATATTAAGAAAGAGGATAATTTTTCAAACCACTGCCTGCTGGCCTGCTTGAGGCCATATAGGGACTTTTTTAATCGGCAAACTTGCTCTTTGTTGTGGTTGAACAAACCTGGAGGTGGCTCCATGTATACCTCTTCATTGAGGTCCCCATGTAGGAAAGCGTTGTCTACATCTAGTTGGTGTAGAAACCAATTATTGGAAGCTGCTAGGGCAATAAGCAATCTGACTGTAGTTAGTTTGGCAACAGGAGAAAACGTGTCCAGGTAGTCTATTCCCTCCTGTTGTGTGTAGCCTTTCGCCACCAAGCGAGCCTTGAACCTTTCAATGCTCCCATCAGCTTTATACTTTGTCTTATATACCCACTTACACCCTATAGCAGCCTTTCCTGGGGGCAGCTGGGTTAGAACCCACGTGTCATTATCTTGCAGGGCTTTAATTTCTCTCTGCATGGCCTCTACCCATTCAGTGATACCTTTTGCTTCACTATAGGATTTTGGCTCTTTGCTAACCGTGACAGCCATGGTATATCTTAGATGCCTCTCTGTAAGATTATCACAGCACAACAGGTTGGATATAGGATAAGGGGTTTTAAGATCATTCTTCAGAGATAGAGATTGATGCACCTGGTGAACATAGTCTTGAAGGTATTCGGAAGTCCTTCTGGTTCTATTTGATCTTCTTTGCAATTGGAGGTCCTGGTTATCTCCTGCTGTGTCATTGCTGTTTTCACTAACAGTGAGCTGTTGTGTTTCTTCCTGACTTGTATTTACAGATTCAACATGTAGAGGATCATCCATGTGAAATTGGTCTTCTAAGAGATCTTTTAATGAATCAGTTGTCTCCCTCCTAGTTGCTGAATCTGTATGGCTTTCCTGCAGATTTCTATAGGGAAAAATGTCTTCGTGAAAAACCACATTTCTGCTTATGAGAAGCTCTTTGGTGTTTATGTCAAGGACAAGATACCCCTTGACACCAGATTTGTAACCTAGAAAAACAGCTTTTCTAGCTCTTGGGTCAAGTTTATTCCTGTTATGTTCAAGGGTAGAGACAAAACACAAGCATCCAAAGATTTTAAGATTTAAATAGGAAGGGGACAGATTGTAAAGCAGATCGAAAGGGGTTTTGTTATCGAGAATGGGGGTAGGCAACCTATTTATGAGGTAAACAGCATGGCTAACAGCATAGGACCAGTAAGTGTTAGGCACATTGGCTTGAAAAAGGAGACCACGGGTAACATTCAAAATGTGCTGGTGTTTCCTTTCAACTACAAAGTTCTATTCAGGAGTTTCAACACAACTCCTTTGATGAGTAATACCATGTAATCTATAAAAATCTGTGCAGTTAAATTCAGGGCCATTATCAGACCTAATAACTTTGATTCCTTTGTTAAACTGATTCTTAATCTTAATTACAAAATTCTGCAGCAAATCTCTAGTTTGGCCTTTATTATTCATTAAGAAAATCCAAGTATGCCTACTATAGTCATCAACTATGGTGAGGAAGTATTTATGGCCATGAATAGAAGCAGTACCAAACGGGCCCCAAATATCATAATGAATAATATCAAAACATTCAGCAGTAGTAGTAGTACTAGGCAAAAAAGGCAATTTTCGTTGTTTGGCATAGTGACAAGTATCACACACAATATTTGTGCCTAATTTGACATAAGGAAAATCACCACATATCTGTTTCATAATTTTTTCCCCTGGATGGCCTAACCTACAGTGCCAAAGATTTACATTTGTCTTTTTAAAAGAAAAGGCAGTCGTGGCAGTGTGTCTTTGGTCAATCTTAGGAATGTCTTGCAAATAATAGAGCCCTCCCCAACAGTTAGCATATCCAATCATCTTCAATGTATGGTTCTGCTTTATCTGACAAATCTTAGAGGAGAAAGTTAGACTACAATTCAAGTCCTTGATAAGACTTTGAACAGAAATCAAATTAAAACAGAATTCAGGAATGTATAACACATTGTAAATGACAAGATCTTTAGACAGTTGTATTGTACCAGCATGCCTAGCAGTTAAAATAGTATTGTTAGGCAATCTCACAGATATAGGTTTGATACGATAAAAAGTGTTAAAATTTATTTTATCATGTGTCACATGGTCAGTGGCACCAGTATCTAGTATCCAGGATGAAATACCTTGCTTATCTGTACTATCAGCTCTTTGAATTTGATTAATTTTGTGAGTTGGTTCATCATCCTTGTCAATCATGCGAAGCAGCTTCTGCATTTGTTCTGCAGTAAGAGAGCTGAAAAGGTCGTTGTTGTTATTAGGTTGTGCTCTCTGATTTCCACCTTGTTCAGTAGTGTTTTGGCAAGCATTGGCAGCAGTCCATTCACTCTTTCGGTCTTGATTACCCTCTGCTTTCTTGTACCAAGGTGGATAGCCATGTTTAGAGTAACATTCATCAACTGTGTGGTTCATTTTGTTGCAATAGGAGCACTGTTTCCCATAGTTGGGATTTCTACCTCTTCCTCTTCCTTGACCACGCAATCCAGATCCTTTTCCCTGGCCTTTCCACTGGCTGTTTCTGTCAGTGGCATTAACCATGACCTTAACATCAGCAGACCCATGTTTTTCTTGTCTCTCTTGTTGCATGATAAGAGAGAAAACCCGATTGATGTTTGGAAGGGGATCCATTAGGAGGATCTGTGTTCTAACAGTGTTGTATGAGTCATTTAATCCTTTTAGGAAGCATATCACATGCTCCATTTCTCTGTACTTCAAGAAAACTTTTGAGAGAGCGCAACTGCATGGTATCTTGCATACGCAAGTGGGAATGGGTCTTAAGAACTCCAATTCTTCCCACAGAATCTTTAAATCTGTAAAGAATTGGCTAACTCCTCTTTCCCCTTGTCTAATGGAGTGTATATCTTGAAGAAGATCAGAAATCTTGAAATGATCACCTTTAGAGAACCTTTCTTTCAACTCTTCCCATAATTCTTTTGCCTCTTCCACATATATCACGCTCTCGGCAATTTGTGGAGAGAGTGTCTTGGTTATCCAAGACAATATCATCATGTTGCATCTTTCCCAAGCATCATACAAGATATCATCTTTCTGTGGTTTCTTTATGGACCCATCAATGAATTTCACTTTGTTCTTGGAGAGCAAGGCTCTTCTCATGCTTCTGCTCCAAGAGGAGTAATTGTTTTCATTCAGAGTTTGTGTAATGAGGGTGAGTCCAGGATTCTCTCCTGGATGCAAGTAGTAAGGGCTGGCTGGGTTGTTGTATTCAGCATGGTCCATGGGATCAAGAATTGTATGGACCAGTTCAAGAACCTTATCAAGAAGGAAAGCAAGTGGAGCGGAAGCAGAGCAGGTACTAGACCTGCTCTGATACCATTTTAGGCTGAGGCCCAAAATGGGATGCACAGTAACGAGGCCCAAAATAGAGTGGCCCGTGGCATGGTAAAGGCAGACAGCCTCAGCCTTTTCTGCAAGCGTGTCCAGAAATCTATCAAACGAGTGAGGAGAGAGAACGGAGCTTCCAGAGAGTTCCCTTTCCGAGCATGGAGGTCCAGCGGTGGTCCGGTGGCCTTGGGAGCCTTAGATCACGTTGGTGCAGAAGTGGAAAATGTAGAGGGGAGAGAGACGAACCAGGAAAAGGTAAGCTTTCTTGAATCTGATATATTGTTTTATAATATTGAGTGTATTTCTCTGTTTCTGTAACTTGTTAAATACAAAACAGAAAACAGTACATTAAAAGCAAGTAACAACCCCTAAACCGAATGTATTTCGGTCCATTGAATGTAGCCCTAGTAGCAAAATGTTTGATTCTTAATATGATTACTGAAACTGCATTGTACTACAGAGTGGTAATTAAGCTAGAAATTTTGAAGGCTTTCTCAATTTTCGGCAAAAGAAAATCAGAGTTTCCTGAGACGACTTTATGAAGTTAATTTTGTTGTTGCTTCCTTGTGCTTTTTTTCCCCATAATATTCATTTGACACTGACCTGTAAATGTTCAGATTTGAAATGCAGGAGAGTTGGACAATTTTATCTAATTGATTTGCTTATTTCGCTTGTTGCTCTGATTTTGGAGGTTCTGCTTACAACAATGCTGCAATGTTACACTTTCAGGTTATGTTCCAATACAGTATTCGACACTCCCCCTTAAAAATTGATGTTTTGTTGGAATCTGTCAGCTCACCAGTTGATCAAGAAAGCACAGCTTGTGATATTGAGATGGATGGTTGATTGAGCAAGCTCTCTGGATTGCATCAGTTTTTTTATCCTGAGTGCAATGTTAAAGTTTTCACATTAAATTTTTGGTTCATTAGGATGCATGTTTCTGTGAAAGCTTCAATAATTTATAGAGGATTCAGAAGATTGACGCGCACCACACGTACCGAGACACAGTTGTAATAACCATACCTAAATTGTGATCTGTAAATGAAATTTCTTCTGCCCAGATGGGTGAGTTGTGCATACGCAATAATGTTATTATCTTGTGTCTGGTTGGTTAATTCTATACTACTGGTAGCCTCATCGTTGTATTTTGATCGAGTTATTCCTGAGTCAAGCAGTGTACGGTATAGCATATGAAATGTACAGTCTATTTTAAATTTAAAGTCGAATTCACTACACCAGTCAGGTTATTTGCCAGACTTCTGCCATCTTACACTTAAAAGCACTGATACTTTAAATCGATCATCGTGATGATATTTGATTGATTGAGGCATGTTGACCACTCATCAAATTCTTTGGAATACTTCTAACCTTTAAATTTTAGTAGACGTTTGTTATTATCAGAATTAGATAACTAGGACATTAAAACATTAATCTATTACTATTAATGATTAAGACACATGGTATTATAAGGTTTATTTTCTCTAAATTTATATCTATTAAATATTTCTTTAGCCAAGTGTAACAACCTTAAACAGAAAACGAAATAGGAAAGAGGGAAAGTTCAATAATCTTCGTATATTCGATATAGTTTTTAGAATTTGATTTAATCATATTCGGAATTGTTTCATTTGACTTATCTTTCGTAGTGTTTACAGTCATGTTTCCTAAATCTTACTTGAAAAGGAATAAATTAGTTACGCAGTGCCAGAGTAATATATCTTTTCTGAATTCACACATTTTCTGCTTCACACATTTAGATAATTAGAAAACATGGTTCAGTTAAGATGAGATGTAGTGTATGTAGTCTATGTAGATACCTGATAAACGGGGCATATTCTTCCGTATTTGTGGACGTGATCATAAAATACCATGTCTGCTTTGTTTTCTGCAATCCTTCGCATTGGAACTTCAAATGCTCCCAACCTGACCAAGCGTTAGATGAGTCTCCAAGGGGATCACGAGCTGAAAAGATTAACCATGGTTGTTGCTTTCTATCAACTGTTGCAATAACATGCTCAATTATTTGTATTCTTCTGTTCCTTCATTTTAATCATGCTCACTCTGCTATACAGGAACAGAAAAATGCCATAATCTGCTGCATAACTACATATTTCCAAATTTTATCTTTGGTTATTATTATTATTTTTTTTTATAAAAAGTGATCCTAATTGAATAGTGGGTTAACGTTCTTATTGAGCTTAGAAGTGTATTTTTTCATGTTGTTTTTTTATATTGATTTGTAGTTGTTTTTGGAAATATCAATCATGACAATGTATAAATGTTTCTATTCGATTGTTGTTACTTACGCTTGATATTGAAACCGTGTTATTTACATGTGTAAATTTTCAATTTTGAATATTAAAATTAATTTAATACTATTGATTAATAATAGATTAATGTTGATATTTAAAACTGAAATTTAAAATTTAGGAATAGTAAAAGTTTGAAGCACAAATTAATTATTTTAGTTCTACAACTGACTTAATTATTAAGTCAATATTTGCTTATAGTTTTAGAGATTAAGTTATAGATAACTTATAGAATATATTTTAGAAAAATTATACGAACAAAATGTAGTTTAGATTGATTATAGAAGTAAGATGTATTGTGGTATGTTTGGATGATATTGTATAATTTTGTTGTACTAAATTTCTTTACATTAGGTATTACTCATCATGAAAGTCTAATAATGAATAATGGAAGGAGGTTCATGAAGAGGACTGACACTTAAGGAGGCAAACATAAATAGCTCACAATAACTTTCTCGTCGAGAGCCAACAGAGGTGGCACTTAGTGCTGTAATTCACTGCCAACATTGAGTTTTGCTTATAACCTTTTCCACATACCTCTAAATGAATGGATTTTTTTTTATTAGAAACTAGAATTTTGCATTGGAAATAAGACTTATGGAACTTTAATTTCACTACAAAAGCTTAATTTTTGGACTTTGAGAAACATATATGTATCGTATGAAATATTGAACGAGCGGTTATTGAATAAGGTCGATCGGTCTATCTGTCATTGGTCAAATGATTTGGGTCGTAATTGGGCCTACAGTGCTAATAAGCTACTTCAAATGGTAATTGGGCCAACGCTTAAGTTGTTACTAGGCCAATAGTCCAGTGGATGATAAAATAATTAAAGATATCAGGTTAAAGATATTTGACAAACCAAATCCAAAATATTTGGTTGAAGATATTGATAAAGCCGTTTTTGGGTAACCAACCGGATCTCCAGGTAAGGTTGTTTATATTTGATCTATGAAACAATTATAAATATATTGACAGGGCCAGAAGCCAGGTACAAAAGCCAAGTACGTTCCACTTACATTCTACTGACACTTGATTCACTCTCCAATACTCTCAAATACTCAAACAGTGCCAACCATTCACTGAGTGTTTCATTAAGAGCTAAAGCTCTTCAACAACATGCCTAACTTGAGCATCAGAGTGCCTTTTGCAGGTACATCCTCCCTCGTCAAGAAGGAGACCGATCGGTTCGCATTAATACCGAACGGTCAGTAGTAAGGGATTGAAGGTGACCGAGCGGTCCACACTGAAGACCGAGCGATCCCGGCTGAAGGAAGGTAGGCGATCTAGGCGTTCGGAAGCGGGAAAGACACGTCAGAAGGTTAGGGTCTCGGTCCTGAAAATATCTATCGAAACATTTTGGTGTCCACCGTGGGGCCGAGAGCAAGCAGAAGAAGCCCGATGGTAACCACAAGGAGTATGTCAGATCAGCAAAGCACCAGATGATTGATAGAGCAAGTGCAAGCGCAAGCACTAACACTGTAGGAGCAAATACAGGCTCAGATGCAAGCACAAGCGCATGCCATATAAGAACAATTGCAGGCGCAGGCGCAAGCTCAACAGGAGATGCAGCAGAAACATGAAGACGAAATAGCGATGCTAAGAACCGGACGGTATAACTGACCACCATCTGAGCAGTTCTCAGTATCGTCAGCCCATTATGGTCAAACTGACAACGGTAACCCGAACGGAAACCCGAACAGTAACCCGAACAGAAACCCAAACGGTAACCCGAACAGTAACCCGAATGGCAATCGAATGGTAACCGGAACGGTAATCCCAATGGTGGCCCGCACGGCAATCCCGTAGGAGAAGATCCCATCGAGTTACTACCATTCACGACAACAATCATGCAGGCTCCAATGCCCGAGAGAACTCCTCCAGTAATGGAAAAATATGATGGATCCACTGATCCTAATGATCACATCAGGGCCTTCCTCAACTCAATGACGTTTTACACAAGCAGTGACCCAGTTAAATGTCGGGCCTTTTCATTATCACTAATGGGTAGAGGCACTGTCGTGGTACAACACTCTTCCTCCCGACATAATAGATTGTTTTGCCACTGTAAAATCCCTCTTTAGGAGCCAGTATGCATCCAGCCGGGTGCAAGACCTAACACCCGCAGAACTCGTCAATACCAAGCAGAGAAGGACAAATCTCTACGAGCCTTCATGAGGAGATATAATGAAACTGCTCGGCAGATTAGGGACATTGGCCACACCTTCATCATCAACAATCTACCCTCTTGCCTGAGAGCGGGATATTTCTCAGAAGATCTATATGTAGAACCTCCCAAAACTATGGAGGAACTCTAGGAGAGGGTGGCAAAATTTATTCGCATACAGGACATAAGGTAGTCGTTGAAGAAGCAGCAACAAGAGGTTGCGGGTGGAAGCAAAAAGGAGGGAAAACAACCATTCCACGGCAACGGAGACCATCCCCAAAAAAGTTTCCCTCGCGCTCCCCGTTCAACCACTATACGACCCTTAATGCACCCCTAACAAAGGTTCTAGAAGAAGCCCTTACTGCCGATTTGATCACACTCCGGCGGAAGTCTTCTCCTAAAGACGCTGACGAAGTAAAAACCTGTCAATATCATCTAAATAAGGGCCACACCACAGAAGAATGTACCACGTTAAAAAACAAAATCGAGAGGCTCATCCAAGAGGGCCATCTACAAAAATTCATAAAGGAAAAGGATACCAGGAGGAGAAGCCCAACCAAAGAAAGGTCGCGACACAGGCATACCGAACGGTCTTATGAAAGACCCAAACGGTCTTATGAAAGATCCGAACGGTCTTATGAAAGATCCGAACGGTTCTCTGAAAGAACCAAACGGAAGCGAAGGCACAGTCACACTCGCGAACGCGACCGATCGATCATCAGGCGGATCAATACCATTTCGGGCGGTTTTGCTGGAGGAGGAGCATCCTCTTCAGTAAGGAAGAGACATCTGAGGAGCCTAAAGACCGTCTACATGGTGGATAGGAAACCTCGATCCATGCCACCCATTGTCTTCAATGATGAAGACTTTCACGCCCCTAACCCTGATCAAGATGATCCCATGGTCATCACGGTCGAGATATCTCGGTGTCTCATTAGCAAGGTGCTGGTTGATCAGGGCAGCTCGATCAACATTTTGTATTGGTAGACGTTCCCAAAAATGACCTTGTCCGAGGACCTAATAGCCCCCTTCAATGAACAAATTGTAGGGTTCGCAGGAGAAAGGGTTGGTACCCGAGGATATTTAGACTTGAGAACTTGGCTTGTAACGGGAAAAGACACAAGAGAACTCAGAGTCAAATTCTTACTAGTAGAAGCAAATACTTCATATAATGCATTATTGGGGTTCCCTTGCCTAAATGCGTTCGGAGCTATAGTGTCCACCCCTCACCTAACCATGAAGTTTCCATCAGAACGGGGAACCATATGTACCATTCGGGCAGATCAGCTAACTGCTCGACAGTGTTATGTTGCAAGATTAAAACTCACTCCTTTTGTCCCCCAGCGACCACCTAGAAGGCAAGAAACTGCTGTGATCGATCTGGACCCGCGATCTAACACTAATGATTGCATACAACCCCTGGGAGATACCAAGCCGTCTGTGCTCGGTAATAATGAATCATAGGTGACGTCCATAGGAGACTGATCAGCAAAACCGACCAAGATTGATGAAAGTCTTGAAAACCAATGCAGATCTGTTTGCCTGGACGGCTTCGGACATGCTTGGGATTCATCCAAGCGTCATGACTCACAAGTTGGCTACCTTTAGAGAAGCATGACCGGTTGCTCAAAAGAAGCGAAGATTCAGTGAGGAAAAGAGAAACGCCATACACGATGAAGTCACTAAACTCCAGAAGGCCGGATTTATAAGGGAAATAACCTACACCACATGGCTAGCCAACGTGGTTATGGTCAAGAAACCGAACGACCAATGGAGAATGTGCGTGGACTTCACGGACCTAAACAAAGCATGCCCCAAGGATTCATATCCCCTACCAAGCGTAGAATGTCTAGTAGATGGGGCCTCAAGGCATGCAGTGTTAAGTTTCCTTGATGCATATTTGGGATACAACGAGATTCCCATGTATGCACCCGATCAGGATAAAACGACATTCATAACCGAACGGTCCAACTACACAGTCTTATGTAATTCACATGTTGGCAGAATGTGTTGGTCTTCAGTGGTTTGAGAGTTGGGGAACCAAGAAGCTGTCTCAAGTTGGTCTTCCCATGGTGACACATAATCATATTATAAAGGTGGATAATTGTCTTATGTTTAATTTCTGATTCATGGTGGAAAATTATGAATTTCAGCTTATACTTTCCATGTTGTATACGTCTGCTACAACATTACTCTATGATATACTAACAAAGTCTTACTAAAACATGTCACAATATATCAACTACAATCCATTCCATTATGCCTTCTACCATCACCATACACCCAGGCTTGTTTGGATAACTTTTTCATAAACATGTTTTATAAGAGTAGAAAATAATAAGATAAAATAAATTGAGCTATCTGCATTAGTTAAAATCTACGTATCCGGAATTAAATTTTGTAGAAGTTATTTTCATTTAACTTCAATAAAAGCTAAAGTCGAAGGGTTGATTTTATATTTACCAACTTTCTAACAGGTTTAGTTGTTTTCAGGTCTATGAAGATGAACCAGTGCTTCAAGCATTTAAATTGATGAGGAAAAAGAGAATTGGGGGGTTGCCAATGATGAAAAGAGGTGGTGGCAGCAGGGCAATTGGTAACATAAGCCTGCAAGATGTTCAATTCCTCCTAACTGCTCCAGAAATCTACCATGACTATAGGTTTGTCATCACATTTCTGATAGACAGGAACTAGGAACTTCTTTATTCCCCATATTTCTTTGCTGTTCTATATCCGTGGCATGCTAATTTATAAGTTCTCCCTATGATAGGTCTATTACAGCAAAAGACTTCCTGACAGCCGTTAGAAGCTACATAGAGAAGCATGAAGGGACCTTTCCAATGTCAGATGAACTGATTACATGCAATACGGACTGCACAATCAAAGAACTGATTCAACTGCTTGACAATGAGAAGATTCATAGGGTCTACGTTGCTGACAATGATGGGAATCTTAAAGGACTGATCACGCTAAGAGATATCATCTCAAGGCTAGTACATGAGCCCCGTGGCTATTTTGGTGATTTCTTAGATGGGGTTCTCCCGATGCGTCCTAACAGCAGGGTTTGACATTCATTCGACAAGAATGACTTATAATGAATCAGTAACAAATTGATCTATTTCTGCTAAATGGGACCGGGGAAACCTCCTGCTACCTCCGTCCGGAAACACTCCTCCTCCTCCGATCGGTCTTTCTTTTCTTGCCTCCTCTGCACTCGGTATCAGTGTAAATGGGTTGACCTGCAGCAAACACTCCGACGATCAAGTCAGAATGGGCTCTCGCAAGTCTATAATTATCAAAAGAACAGAGCATTTACCTTTCCCTTTGACTTCTATTTATACAACTACAGGGAATATTATTCATTAATTTACCTTTTAATGGCTTTCAATGCTCACTTTAAGTACTCGACAAGGACCGTTACCTCATTAACCACGCATTCATGAACATTTAACGGTTGTCTGCAATCTCCTTTCCTCGTGCTTACCCGATTGGTTATGTTATCAAACACCCAATCGGTGGCCTACCCTCGGTAATAATAATAATAAATATAAAAGTAATAAAATTTTCTAGTATTTTAAGTTGTTAAATGTAAGACCTTGGAAAATTAACCCAAAAACCCACCTGTCAAATCAACATTAATGCACTAAAACCCTGCTCAGACATTTAAAACGCACTTAGAAAACCCTTTGAGCGCTCGCCAGGTGTCAAAAATGGAACGTTCGAAAATCAGTAGTGGAAGACAGGTGTCAGTAAGAGAGTGCGCGTTCGTTTTGCCTGGGAAAGAAAAATGATTTTTCTGAAACACTTCTTTCCACTCTCTGCATGCACCCTTCTTCCTCCTGAAACCTGACTTTTCATTTTCTCATCCTTCTCTCTAGAAAGATTCCATCTTCTCTCTACTGTAACTCACCACTCTTTTCTCCGATCAACATTCAGAAACCGTAGGATCGTTCCCTTAGTCGTGAGCTTTAATTTGGACCGAACAGTTTCAGAATCTGAAGCTGGTAAGTTCCTTCCCTTAGCTGTTCGTTCTTAGGTTTCATGCAACACCAAGTTTTGGCTGCATGCAAGGGTATAGTCTAAGTATTTCAATTTTCATGTGTTTAGATTAAGTTGGAATTGTTAAGTGATCGTGTGGATAGAAAGCTGTGAGCGGACGAACCAAAACCTTGCATATTGAACGTTTCAGTCACGAATCCTGGTAAGGGGAGCTTATTTGATTTATTTCATATTTTGTTTTTGTATGAATGATCGCTGTTTGATTGAACGAATATGGTGTATGCTGGTTGATCTGTATGATAATGTTTGATCTTTATGGATGTGAATATGAAGCATCACTTTGAAGTATGAAAAGATAATGTGAATTCTGAAGTATGTAAATTGATATTTTAATATGAAGTTATAAAGTATGAGCTGATATGTTAAATCTGGAATTTTGATAATATGGACTATGATAAGAAATACCCCTTAAGATTGTGTACGTATGTTACTGGACGGTCTTTGACCGTTCGGTCTTCCAGTGAAAATGATTTGGTAAGGGATTCTTTCATTCGGAAAGAATCCTAGATGAGGACGAACGCCCTCTTGTATTAATCCTACGTTTGAGCGTTCGGCCGAGCGTAGATATCCGAGTGTGATGTAAGGAGTTGAAAAACTTATAATTATACCTTTGGACATTTAGTCATTTCTACATTCTATCTTCACCATCTAGTATTACCTTGAATTCCATTTGCTATTTTGAATACAAGTCTGCGATGGGTCTCGACACAAAGCGTTCGTTATGAGTGGCGCTCGGTCTTATACCGAAACGCTCGTCCTAGTAGTAAATTACCAAATTGGTGGAAATAGCGTTCGTCCAAATTTCAGTAAATCCGTATACCGCGTTCGGTCATTGACTGGCAGTCGGTTTTTTTTTTTAAAATTAAACTATTCTCGGTATGGTCAGCTAAACGTCTTGAAGGACTTTATCTATTTTGGATTCGGCCTGGAGCCTTCCTACTTAAATTATTCTTTGATTAATGATTTGAATTCGTCCTAGAGTCAGTTCATTTAACTGATTCGATTAGGAAATAACGTTCGGTAAATCTGATGTGTCAGTTGTATTCGTTCCTGAAACGAGAACCTCTCGGTCTACTCTTTCCCGTTCGTCCTCGTTATGAAGAGGGCTGAACGCTCGTTATTTTATGGAATTGAAATGGAGGATGAAAATGAGTTTAAAGTGAAGAATGATAATGAACGAACCATATATGAGATGAAATAATGAATGTGGAATTTGAACGAGCGTTCCAGGAAGGAACGACTCATGTATGAAAGAATATAGAATTGTTGTAAAGTATGACTGTGGGCATGCTAATGCTGGCTGTCCATCCTGATGTTCCATGGGTACTCGTCCTCACGTAGAGGAGGGTAGGTCATGTGTGGGAACGGCAGGAGGTCCTAGTCCGTAGGGGTACTTCGGATAGGGCTAACCTCAGGTGGCAGCTGATGTGATATTCCAGTTACTACATCACCCGGGTGCAAGGGACGCCTGTAGCTACACAAATTCATACAGTCCGGACGGTCTGTCTAGTAATTAGTTTTTGGATGATTATGCATGTTGAAATATTTTGGTGTGTTTGAAATGTTAAATTTCTATGTTGATGTATGAATTAAATTACATAAGCTTACCCTTCGTTTTCCTTGTGTTGTCTCTCGTCCTTGTACGTTCGTCTTGTCTTTGCAATGATCATCTGTGTGGATGTGAGCAGATGGAAGTGCGCTACTTGAAGAGGCACTGGAAGAAGAAAATTTGGAAGATGTGAATCTGGTAGACGTGGAAGTCAAGGCCGAGCCCTAGAGCGTTCGTTGGTTTAGATCTTAGTTGTTTAGTTTTGATTACTGGGACGTTCGGTTATTTTGGTTTTGTAAAACCGTTCGTCCCTGACTCTTATTCAGTAGTACTGTAGTAGATTTCTATACTTAAGCCGTGTTGGTTTATGAACTCTGATCTTAGTGTAAAGACTGCCTTGTTTATTTATGAAATGTAATTAATTCTAATTTATGGTTATTACTGTATTTTGGGATGTTACATTAAACAAACTAAGTGATTTGTCCTCTGTCTAAATATTAAAATATTGGCTTAATTAGGGTGAATACATAATAAATTTTTGAAAGTATTAATTGAACACTTATAAATTGCATTTTTTTTGTTAATTATAAAATTATAAAATTGCAAAATTACAAAATTATAAAATTATAAAATTACAAATTTCAAAATTACAAAATTACAAAATTAATAAATTATAAAATTATAAAATTATAAAATTATAAAATTATAAAATTATAAAATTATAAAATTATAAAATCATAAAATCATAAAATCATAAAATCATAAAATCATAAAATCATAAAATCATAAAATCATAAAATCATAAAATCATAAAATCATAAAATCATAAAATCATAAAATCATAAAATCATAAAATCATAAAATCATAAAATCATAAAATCATAAAATCATAAAATCATAAAATCATAAAATCATAAAATCATAAAATCATAAAATCATAAAATCATAAAATCATAAAATCATAAAATCATAAAATCATAAAATCATAAAATCATAAAATCATAAAATCATAAAATTATAAAATTATAAAATTATAAAATTATAAAATTATAAAATTATAAAATTATTAAATTATTAAATTATTAAATTATTAAATTATTAAATTATAAAATTATAAAATTATAAAATTATAAAATTATAAAATTATAAAATTATAAAATTATTAAATTATTAAATTATTAAATTATAAAATTATAAAATTATAAAATTATAAAATTATAAAATTATAAAATTATAAAATTATAAAATTATAAAATTATAAAATTATAAAATTATTAAATTATTAAATTATTAAATTATTAAATTATTAAATTATAAAATTATAAAATTATAAAATTATAAAATTATAAAATTATAAAATTATAAAATTATAAAATTATAAAATTATAAAATTATAAAATTATAAAATTATAAAATTATAAAATTATAAAATTATAAAATTATAAAATTATAAAATTATAAAATTATAAAATTATAAAATTATAAAATTATAAAATTATAAAATTATAAAATTATAAAATTATAAAATTATAAAATTATAAAATTATAAAATTATAAAATTATAAAATTATAAAATTATAAAATTATAAAATTATAAAATTATAAAATTATAAAATTATAAAATTATAAAATTATAAAATTATAAAATTATAAAATTATAAAATTATAAAATTATAAAATTATAAAATTATAAAATTATAAAATTATAAAATTATAAAATTATAAAATTATAAAATTATAAAATTATTAAATTATAAAATTATTAAATTATAAAATTATAAAATTATTAAATTATAAAATTATTAAATTATAAAATTATAAAATTATAAAATTATAAAATTATTAAATTATAAAATTATAAAATTATAAAATTATAAAATTATTAAATTATTAAATTATAAAATTATAAAATTATAAAATTATAAAATTATAAAATTATTAAATTATTAAATTATAAAATTATAAAATTATTAAATTATAAAATTATAAAATTATAAAATTATAAAATTATAAAATTATAAAATTATAAAATTATAAAATTATAAAATTATAAAATTATAAAATTATAAAATTATAAAATTATAAAAGTATTAAATTATTAAATTATAAAATTATTAAATTATTAAATTATTAAAGTATTAAATTATTAAATTATTAAATTATTAAATTATTAAATTATAAAATTATAAAATTATAAAATTATAAAATTATAAACTTATAAAATTATTAAATTATAAAATTATAAAATTATAAAATTATATATTTAACCAATAATCTTTATCTAAACTAAGTATATTTATTTATTTTAAGCATTACTAAATAGTTATAATTATAATAATTATAATAATTATTTAAAATAAAAACATTATTAATTTACTATAGAATTTTCATAATAGTTGTTATAAAAATAAATAATTAATTATAGATTTTTTTATTTTACATTATTTTTTATTAAATTAATTATTTAAATTTAAGAAAATAGATATTTAAAAGATATATAAAAAAATTGCGTACCAATAAAAAAGATAGTTAAAAGTAGATATTAGTAAAACCTCTTGGCCTAATTAGCCCGACCCATCATTGAGTCCCTCTCTATCCATTGAGAAATTCCCAAACAGAAAACCTTCTAAAATACATTGAAACACAAACGCCTAGTGCGCGCCCCTCGGTTTTGAATCCCTCAAACTGACAGTAACTCTGCCATGCCACCGAGCGATCTACGCCGTCCGTTCAAGCGACTGCCGATATCTGATCAAGAGAAGTGCAGGGTAGAGTCTCTTCTCCGCCAGGCACAGAATCGCCAAGACGCCCAGCGCCATACGCGTTTCTTAGTCAGCACGGTCCTCACTCTCCCCTCCCAATCCTACGTACCAGAATCCCAACCCGAACCCAAACCAGAACTCGAACTTACCGAATCCGTTTCCTCCTCCGGCTCGAACTCGATCGAGAACCTCGACGTCGTCGGAGCCTCGAAAAGTTGACAGAGTTGTACATTTGCGAAATAGTGAGATTGCATGATATACCTGATAGCATTGTCTCAGATCGAAATCCAAGGTTTACATCAAGGTTCTGACAGATGTTACAAGAAGCTTTGGGTTCAAGGTTGAGGATGAGCTCAGCATATCATCCTCAAACGGATGGACAGACTGAGAGGACTATTCAGTCATTAGAAGATTTGTTGAGAGCTTGCGTGTTGGATCATCTGGGAGGTTGGAGCGAGGTCCTACCATTGGTGGAGTTTACATACAATAATAGTTATCACTCTAGCATAGGGATGTCGCCTTTTGAAGCTTTGTATGGGCGAAGATGTAGAACTCCTTTGTGTTGGTTTCAAGATGGAGAATCTATAGTGGTGGGCCCTGAGTTGTTACAACAAACTACTGAGAAAGTGAAGCTTATTCAAGAAAGAATGAGAGCAACTCAAAGCAGGCAGAAGTCGTACGCAGATCAGAGAAGAAGACCGCTTGAGTTCAACGAAGGAGATCACGTATTTCTACGTGTGACACCGATGACCGGCGTAGGTAGAGTTATCAAGTCAAGGAAGTTATCACCAAAGTTTCTTGGTCCTTATGATATTATTAGGAAGATTGGACTAGTAGCAAACCTGCATAATGTGTTTCACGTATCGCAGCTAAGGAAGTACGTTTATGATCCAACTCATGTATTGGAGGAAGACAACATTCAAGTTCGTGAAGATCTTACTTTTGAAGTCGGACCAGTAAGAGTGTTAGAAGTACAAACGAAGGAGTTGCTGGGGAAAGAGATTCGCACGGTGAAAGTACTCTGGAATGAGAAAACTCAAGAGATAACTTGGGAGCTAGAAGATTTTATGAGAAAAGAGTACCCACACTTATTTGAGTAATATCTTAATTTTCGAGGCCGAAAATTTTAAAAGTCGGGGAGAATGTAAGACCTGTGTAAAATAAAAATATACTTTTATTTTACTATATTTTGTGTTACTAAATAATTAATTATGATATGTATTTGTGTAATGAAAATATTAAGAAAGTGAATAAAATAAATTAATTAGAACTAATTTTATCTTAATTTTCGAAAATTGTTTGAAAGAATAGTTAAGTAATGTTTCCTAGTTGTTTTATTTTCATTGGTGGGGAGGTGTGGGTCTTATAGTGATAAAAATAAAATAAAGGTGAGAAGGCTTTGTTGGGTAGAGCACGTGAAAGTGTAAGAGGCTTGAAGGGAATTTTCTAAAGTTTTTATGCTTTTGGCTTTTCATGTTTATGATAGGAGAGAGAACATAGATTTATACTTGTGCTTCCTCTTTTTGCATGATTCGAGTTTCTGAAGGTGACATTGTCGGCAGTAGGTGTTGAAATATTTTTCCATAGCTTGGCTTCTTTTGTTTTGTAGGGTTTTGGATAGATTATAGAGTTAAGTAAAAGAAACATATAGTTAAGTTGCATGGTGCGTACAAAACATGAGCAGGACTTAATGAGAACCCTACCATCTTATATAAACCATATTATGTGTGAGAGAGTGGGAAAAATCTACTAAATAGTAGGCTTGGAGGATAGTTTTGGACGAGTGGAGAACATTGTTACTACGCAAGGGAAGGAAGGCATCTTGGTGGTCTTTGCTTTGAAACTCAAAGGATTTTGGAAACTCACTGGAACTAGAGGTAAGGGGGGAAACTAGGATTTATATAACTGTATGCATGTTGGGGTGGCTTTTGCACCAAAGTAGGCAAATATGCCTTCTTTATTACCAAAATAGGCAAAATTTGACCGAAAGTGAAGTCGTGGGGGGCCAAAACGACTTCAAAAGAAGAAGTCGTGCCCCCCCTGCACGACTTCACACTGTTCATAGGTACAATGTTGAAGTCGTGCACCCCAAAAACGACTTCTGGGTCCTGTAATCGATTACATTGATTTGGTAATCGATTACAGAGTGTTGAAATGGTGACCAGGCAGAAAACGTACTGGTAATCGATTACGACATTTCGGTAATCGATTACCAGCTTGATTGTGTAGCAAGAAGCACTCTGCGCTCTGAGCGAGCAGTGGACGCTCGTCAAGCGAGCAGAAGAGGATGCTCGTCCAGCAAAGACGCGCAGTGGACGCTCGTCTTGCAAGCAGAAGTGGACGCTCGTCCAGCGAAGACGCACGAGAGGACGCTCGTCCAGCGAGAAGAGAACGCTCGCCCTATGGACGCAAGAGAGGACGCTCGTCCAGCTAAAAGAGGGGCGCCGGGCGCCAGTTTTTGCGAGAAGCTCGCGCCCGGGCGTCATGTAGGGTGGTCACGATTTCAACACTCTGTAATCGATTACCGTTACGTTGTAATCGATTACCGTCGTCAGAAGTCGTTTTTGGGGTGCACGACTTCAACACTGTTTATATCAACAGTGTGAAGTCGTGTAGGGGGGGCACGACTTCTTCAATTGAAGTCGTTTGGGCCCCCCACGACTTCCCCATTTTCGTAATATAGTTTGAATTTGCCCATTTTGGTAATATTAGAGGCATATTTGCCTATTTTTGAATTTCCCCACTACTTCAAATTTGTCGATGTCTCTCGGCCTCTCTCTAGGTCACACTCTCCCTCTCAACCTTCGTGCTTCTCTCTCTACAATTCTTCCAAAAATGAATTTCAAATTTGAAAGGCACGTCTTGAAAACCCTGCCCACCCCCTTTCCACGTCAGATTTCATTTTCAAATTGATTTTCCACGTGGACCACTCCCATTTAGACACCTGTCCCGTGTCTAAATGTTGTAAAAGAGGTTGTTCAAGTATCATTTTCCGAATTATTATGATGAAAACCATGGGTGACCCTATGTGTTTTCTATGGATTGTAACAGCAACTTGAGACTAAATTAAGAAGGTCGTGTTTGATTAGCATTAATCTAATCATATAATATTTTAACACTTATTGATGAGACATCGACAAATAGTTTAAAATAAAATTTTACTTTTGATTTTAAATAAGAAATAAAAAATAGTTTTGAACAAAAGTAATACAGGTTTACAATTGAAATTAATTTAAATATATATTTAAGGTTTAGTGTCTCAGTCCTTATTTTATCCAGAATTTTAAATAGGTTCCTTTCTTTTTCGGCATCTCAATTGAGTCCTTATTTTTGTAAAATTGAATCAAATAGGACTTTTCTGTCAAATTGAAATGATGCCGTTAAACCTCCACTGCAGTGAAATGTCTTAACGGCGTTATTTCAAATTGACGGAAAGGGCATATTTGATTCAATTTTATAAAAGTAAGGACTCAATTGAGATGCCGAAAAAGAAAGAGATCTATTTGAAATTTTGGGTAAAAATAGGGACCTATAGAGACATTAAACCTATATTTAATCATCTGTAATTGTTTAAAGAGACATTAAACGTATATTTAATCATCTATAATTGTTTAAAGATGACTTTTCTTTTAAAATTATAGAAATAGATGTATTTAATTGGAGAATCTGAATGACGTAGTTGAGTGAAGGTTGAAAAAGTAGAATAATAGTTGGAATAAAAAAAGTAAGAAAGTGACGTGGAGGTTGTTCTTTGTGGATAAACACACCTTGTTTTCTGTTCCTTTAATAATCTAACTAACCCCACGCCCACCGTTTTATCACACGCCCACAGATTTAATCTTCTCCAATTTAATTCTTCAATATTTCTTTAACCTCTGCTTTCGTTTTTATACATTCTTTATCATATGCTATCTTCATGACAAAATAACTTATAACCACTAAAATTAAATAAGGATTAAAATAAATAAAAAGTCATTTTTTTATAAAATGTAAATTAGAAAATATTTTTTCTTTAAAGATCTTGGGAGGAACAAAATCATTAATTTTTGCACAATTATTTATAAAATGTTTAACTATTATGAATCAAGTCTAAGTTAATGTAAATCAATTTTACTGTAAAATCTCATTATGTTTTTGTAAATAACTATCAAGAAAAATACATTACTTGTTTTATAAACATTTATTTCAAACTTTAAAGAAACTTAACATTGATGTTAATTTTAGAGAAATTTTTTTCAGTCATTTAAATTTGTATTTGTCTAATTATTTCAGAAGAATAAAATAGACATTATAAACTTTGTTACGCTTTTATAGATTTAACTAAAGGCAGCTACATAATTTAGGATTAGATGTAGTGATAATTAATACGCTTTAGAATGAAGTGTATTTGTTTATAATTTCATCCCTTTTACTCGAATTTTCTTTTTCAATTTTGTTTCGATTGAATCCGTGAGGACCCTGTTAAAACACGTTTGTTTGTCGGAGACCAGACGAACGATCACGAACGGTAGAGACTGGCGGACGAGCAACGAAACTGCTACGGACCGAGCGGATGTCTGGTCGATGGACGGACGCTTTCTCGCAAGCTGAAACAGACCGAGCGGCTCTGTCTCCAGTGGCTCTAGGCGCTGCTGAAAACCGGACGGACACAAGTCGAGCGGCTTTGGCGCTCGGTGGCACTTGGAGCTGGCGAGAGCTGGGCGGACGCTGCTGAATCCCACGAGCTGAAGAAGGCCGGACCAAAACTGGACGGACGGTCACCTCTCTGCCGAGGATTGGACGCGCTGTGTAGGGTTTCTCCCTATGTGCTCCAGATGGTCACCCTCCTACTCCAAGCCGGGTGGTCGGGTACCTGCCAAAGGCACTCCGACGCTCAAGTCAGTTATATGACAGAGCATTCTATAATGCATGCATATGTTGCGTTCTAAGCAATCTGTCCAGAACTCATACCTGAAACCTTTATTTATACTGATTGTAATGGGCTTTTACCTTTCGTGGGCCTGATAACGGCCCAATCATACCTTAATCTTCATTAAGGGCTTTAATGAGTCATTAACGTTTAACCATGTAGTCGACAAGGTGCGAGTCGGTTGGGAAGGATGGTCGGCCAGGGATGTCAACCTGGGTGGGCGTCCATCTGGTTCTGCTGTCTGGTCACACTAGACGAACGCTCGGCCCTGATTGCCATCTTGGGCGGACGCTCGGTTCATGAATGGCGGGACGCTCGGTCCTGATTGCCGTCTTGGGCGGACGCTCGTTTCATGAATGGCTGGACGCTCGGTCCTGACTGCCATCTTGGGCGGACGCTCGGTTCCTGAATGGTGGACGCTCGGTCCTGATTGCACACCTGGGTGGACGCTCGGTTTATTACGGGAGGACCTGTCGGTACAAATTTGTTTTCTTATTTATAAATTTTCAATTTGAAATCCTATTATCTTTTAATTACGATATTTGAAAATCCATTTAAAATTGGAATACATTAAACTGCAATTAAAAGTCTCGTATTTTTCTAGAAGTTATAATAGAACTTGTCAGGACTAAAAAAAAAAAAAAAAAAAAAAAAAACGTGCGCTAGTGGAGTCAACGTGGCGATCGCAGAACGAGCCACCTCAGCCGCGTACGTGGAGACAGCAGCGCCTGTCGGATGCCAGGGTGTGAACGTGCGTCCGGCAGTAGTGGATTACACGTGTCCGTCTCAGAGTGGACGACCGTCCGACATGGGCTGTCAGAAACGTAGTGGAGTGCGCTGGCAGAATGGGAACGTGACTGCCAGAGTGTAGCGTGCGCTGGAGAGTGGGGACGTGCGCTGGCAGTGAGAACTTCTGAAGTATTCTCCCCCTCTGGCCGCGCCTTCCTGTTTCATTCCTGAGAAATCATTCTTTCCGCCTTCTCTCTACCTTCTCTGCACCTTCTCTCTAAAGGAACCACCGTTCACCTCCTCCGTTCTGTATTCCGGTACCATAGAAGGACGCACGACGTCCAGGACTTCCAGAAGAACCGTTCGGTTTGTGAAGCTTGACGGGTAAGTCCTTCCCCGTTCTCTGTCGTTCGTTTTCATGCATGCAAACTCAGTTCCGAGTTCGTATGTTCGTCATCCTTCTTAGAAATGCTTAGATCTTATTTGGTGTTGAGGCTCGTTCGTTGTAGTCTGAATTAACGAGCGGAAGACCTGTAGTGGAAGAGAGTGTTTGTGTGTCTGTGGACGTCCGGTCATCTAAGAGGTAAGGGAAACTTATTTAATTTAACTGGTTTGATGTATGCTGTATAAACGTTCGTTATTTACATGAATATGATGCATGATGTTACTGTGATTAAGTTGCATGAACGTTCGTTGTTGAATGAGTGAAAATGAAATATGATTGAATTTATTTATGAAGCATGAAATACATGAGATTTTGATCTGGATCGTATGAGATATGGAATTTGATTTTGGTATGAACGCATGAAATCTATGAATATGAATGACAAAAGATGAACTGGAATATAAAAGAAATTGACTAAGAAACTTTCCCTATGGTCATATGCGTTCGTTGCTGAACGGTCCTTGACCGTTCGGTTTTCCTGATAAACATAGTGGAAGTGGGATTTTGTCATTTGGATAGATTCCTTGTTGAGGACGAGCGTCCTCGTGTCAAAAGACTATGCTTGAGCGTTCGGCCAAGCATTGTTGTATATGGTATTCTTTGATAAACTCCGTTCTTTTACATTTGTATATATATATATATATATATATATATATATATATATATATATATATATATATATGGAATAGTATATTTCCCGTTCGTAAACTCTGCTTCGAAAACCCCTTAGTATATTTATCCATTATTTTAAGGTGATTAACATTCGGTCTCACACCTTACGTTCGTACTTATTGACGTTCGGTCTCCAACCTAACGTTCGTTCTGTGTAGCGTTCGGTCTTTACCTTGCGCTTGCTCTAAATTGTGCTCGGTCTTATACTGAGCGCTCGCTCTAAATTGTGCTCGGTCTTATACTGAGCGCTCGCTCTAAAGTGATTTGAGTGTCAAAATATCTTCTATAGATCATTCCTAACCTATCGGTTATTAAAACAAAGAGTTGAACGAATGTTCAGCAGAAACAACACACAGGCGCAGAGACAAAAACAACACACAGGCAGTATCTCGTCTCAATTAAGCATAAACAATTTTATTTTAAAAAATATCTACAATAGAGCATTTCAAATTATGGTGAGGCTAATCTAGATATTTAGTTCCTATATTTAAATTATGGAACACTTAATTCACGTCCACACAGAAGCTAAGGTTATGCGTTCTTCTTCAAATGTCGCATGATGTACATTAGACCTCCACTTTAATATTGCTTTGAAAATCAACATGCTTGCATCATAGGAAAAAAAAATATAATATATACGAAAACTACATCCACGGACATTGATGTCGACACAACAAATACTTTAAATTTTTATAAAATGACATGAGAGGAGATATCCTGTGGACAACGAATTGTAGTACCCATTTAAAATAATATTTAAAATAATTTAAATGTGAGTTAAAGTCTTACATTAAATACAAACAATTAAAGTTAAATATTATATAAAATAGAAATTTTATAAATTTATTTTTGTAATAATTTAAGTTAAATATATGTTAATTTTTTATATAAATTGTAGCTGAGTGGAGGGGACCAGAATTATGATTTATCGCCGTCCTTCCAGGGTGTATGGAAGAAAATCTCTGGCATGTCGTTGGTTTCGATCACTCTTCATTCTTCTTTTTTTTTTTATTTTTGCACTTTTATTTTTCTTATATTTTCTTCTCCATGCACAAGTAAACATCGACTTTTAGATAGTGTATTTATCATGGAAGGCAATATTCTTTCATTTTCAAATTAAAAATATCTATAGTTTTATATGTGAAAAAAATAAGTGTTTATACCTAACGAAAGATACGCAAATGTCTTAACAAAGTTTTATAATTAAGAATTAAATTAAGTTTTTATTGAAAAGTAAATCGTAATCAACGTAGTCAAGATTGTTGAACCGCACATGGTGCAAGAATTTATATAATTACGAAGACAACGTCAAATGTCACTTACCTAAACAAGCTCATTTATTGGAAGATAGCTTCAAATTGAGATGACAACGATATCATTCATGAAAAAGTTAGGCCAAACATTGATGTTTAACTGAGAAATCAAGTTACATGTTTGGCTTTTGTGATTCTTAAATCATATTAATACAACAAAATACTAAATAATTAGACAAGTTGGTTGAAAATTAGTGAAACCTAATTTAATACTCATTATAGAAATGTCTATCGTCAAACTTAAAAAATGTCACACTAGTTTATCAGAAACAAACACTAGAACGCATATTACTTATTGATGTTTTTATCAACCTAATAAACTTAAAAAATTATAACATATTTAAAGTTAATTGCTACATATTTAAAGTTGGTTTGAAATGATGTTGAGTGTGATGCGTGAGATATACATGAATATGTGCAAGAAAAGATAAGAAGCGTAGCTAAAGACTGTTTTAAAAGCAAAAACGTAAATGAAGAAGGGAATCGAAAACTCGAGAGGAAAGCGTAACTTGAGTCACGGGTTTGGATTATTTGAAGGGTCCATGCTACATCAAATTTTGAATTATTTAAATACTCAATCCTTCTTTAATCGTTTGAAACGTTTTTTAAAAATTAAAAAAAATTCAAAGTTTAAAACATACAACATATTAAATATAATTTTTTATTCTAATAATGTTATTTCAATGAATTTGAAATTGAAATATAAAATAAATATGATTAAAATATTTGAAAAACAAATATATAATTTTTAACAAAATTGTTAAATTAGATGTGTGGGATTTAAGAATTTGCATTTCAATTCGACGGTTGCTTCCTTGAGAGTTTAAAATTTTAATTCAACATACCTTATAAATTGTATAAAAATTTCCCATATAGGTTTTCTAACGTATTTATGTAATTTGGATCGAAATTTAAACCCAACCACGATTTAAAGAATATAAAGATACCATCCTATACAAAAAAAATTCATTTAAAATTGGAAGAAATAAATCTCTCATAAGTAAAAAAAAAAAAAAACATTACCATATAATAACTAGATTACTCATTTCTCCCCATAAAAAGCAATTTCAAAAAATGAAGAGTAGTATCACGAGTGCATTGAACAATTTGGGTCTGGGACATATGTTCGTTATAGAACAACCCTGCCCATTTTTTTTGACAAAATAATCTCATTCGATCTCAAATACAAAACTAAAGCGGCTTTTGTTCTTGCACCCCCAAAATTTCTAATCGCATTCCCATACTTTTTAAAATGACCCGTGTTTCAGATTACTTGTTATGAAAGTCTTATAGAATAAGCTCTCAATAATTTTTTAAACATGTATTTTAAAATTGGATTTTCAGAACATAATTTCTGAAAAAATAATTCTAAAATATGATTTTGAAATAAGTTTTTCAAAGCATATAAAATATATTTTGGAAAAAGCATTCTGGAATAAAATTATCGGAACAAGCTTTCTTGAACATATATTTACGTACCTTTAGGTAAAATGGGTTAGATTAGATTGGTCTCTGAATTTAAAACAGGTTGAACTTTATAATTTAGCTTAGTTCAGTGATGTTTTGAGACGTAGGAAGGGTTGGAGAAAGATGTCTCAGTCTCATGAAAAAACTCTAATACTGATCCAAAAAATGGTGAAAGTGCCCCCACCAAAAGCACTTTTGTTGTTCAATTCCTCAACCTATGAGGGCCTTCATCACACTCCTCACTCTATCTCTTTCATCTTAAACCATCTCCTATCCCATGATGACATGCTACCCCAAGCTCAATCTCTTATCTTGCGTCTAATCTCTGGTCGAATCCCCTTCTACACATTCTCTCCCTCCTCCTTAATACCTCAACTAACACAAGCCCATTTCACCTGTTCTTCAACTTATGCTCCTCTCTGTGAAACAATTGTCAATGCTTATGTTCATTCTCACTCCCCTGATCAGGCCCTCACTTTTCTACACCAGATGATTCACAAGGGTCATCTTCCTACATCAAACACCTTCAACAATCTTCTGTGCTCGCTCATTAGGTCAAACTGTTTCGATAAAGCTTGGTGGGTTTTTAACCAATTCAAGATTAAAGTTGTTATGGATGTCTACACATTTGGGATTATGATCAAGGGTTGTTGTGAGGTTGGTGACTTAATGAAAGGGTTTCGGCTTGTGACCATGTTGGAGGAGTTTGGTTTGTCTCCTAATGTTGTTATATACACTACGTTGATTGACGGGTGCTGCAAGAATGGAGATGTCATGCTGGCGAAGAAGTTGTTTTGCAAGATGGATAGGTTGGGTGTAGTTGCTAATCAACATACTTATAGTGTCTTAATGAACGGGTTTTTCAAACAAGGACTTCAAAGGGAAGGGTTTCAAATGTATGAGAATATGAAGCAAAGTGGAATAGTGCCAAATGTTTATTCCTACAGCTGTGTGATTGGAGAATATTGTAATGGTGGGATGGTGGATAAAGCTTTTAAGGTGTTTGGTGAAATGCGTGAGAAAGGTGTTATGTGTGGGGTTATGACATATAACATTTTAATAGGTGGGCTGTGTCGAGGGAAGATGTTCGGTGAAGCAATAAAGTTAGTTCATCGATTGAGCAAAGTTGGCCTCAGTCCTAACATTGTTACATACAATATACTGATCAACGGTTTTTGTGGTGTTGGAAAAATAGACACTGCTATTAGATTATTCAGTCAATTGAAGTCAAATGGACTTTCACCAACTTTAGTAACCTATAATACTCTGATTGCAGGGTATTGTAAGGTTGAGAATTTAACTGGAGCTCTTAGCTTGGTCAAGGAAATGGAAGAGAGATGTTTTGCTCCTTCCAAAGTGACATATACCATTCTGATTGATGCTTTTGCAAGACTAAATCATATGGAAAAAGCACGCAAAATGCATGCTTTAATGGAGAAGTCTGGTTTGGTTCCAGACGTAAACACATACAGTGTCTTAATACATGGGTTATGTAAAACTGGTAACATGAAAGAAGCCTCAAAACTATTCAAATCATTGGGGGAGCTGCATTTCGAACCAAACAATGTTATATATAACACGATGATTCATGGTTACTGCAAAGAAGGAAGCTCTTACAGGGCTTTTAGGCTACTCAATGAAATGGTTCACAATGGAATGGTCCCTAATGTGGCCAGTTTTTGCTCAACCATAGGGCTTCTTTGCAATGATGGAAAGTGGAAGGAAGCAGAGTTTCTCTTAGAAAAGATGATAAATTCAGGACTAAAGCCAACGGTTTCTTTATACAATATGGTTTACAAAGAAAAGATCAACGTTTAGAATGCCGAACATGGTTTAGATCGTCAGGGCCTGTCCCCGAAGGCCACTACTTTAACTGGGTTAGTAATGACATAGTGCTGTGTACTCTTTTATAGCAGGCTAAACTTTCTACATCCCGCAAATGTATTCATTCATCTTGGAATGCATCTTTTACATTTAAAAGAAGTTCATTTCAAAATAACTGAAAATACTCAAAAAATTGATAGAGCTCTGGAAAAAACACCCTTTATAGCATGTCAGCCATATGTTCTACACCACAATTGGCCTAGGAACTCCCCAAAACAACACGGATCTAGCCATTGATCTTGGAGGAGAGAACCTCTGGCACGACTGCAGCACAAAATGCTATAATTCTTCCTCCAACCGTAAAGTTGTTTGTGAGTCAAAGAAATGCCCCAAAAACGCTTCATCCATTGCCACTGGCTGCATTGACACTTATAAACCAGGTTGTGCAATCAACGATTTTGTTATGACAATGAGCAACTCATAGTGAAATGTTGTATTCTTTACTGTTTTTAGTGTTTGGATTTGTTTTTAGATTTCTCTTAGCATTTCAAATTTGCTTAGATAGTTGTTTTTCCTTTTTAGTTTACTAATGATATTTTGTTGATTCCTAGTTGATTATAGTTTTTATGTGCGTTTTTATATTACCTGCTGCTTTAGTTATCCTTGATTTTAGTTTTCTCGTTTTTAAAAGTTGTAGAGCTGTTTTTAGGATCCATTTTCTATTTTAAGAGTAGTTTAAAGTCCTCATTCTATTTTAGCAATATAGTTTAAGTAGTAGTAGAGCTTACGTTACTTTCAGTTTAGTCTTGTTATTTGTAGCTTTAATTCTAGACAATATGTAGAATATTTTGTTAATAAACTTTGATGTGCAAGTTCATGGTAGTGATTTGGTGCTGTTTTGAGTTGTGCAGTGCACTTGAGAGAGCAATTGGCTTCAATATGAGCTGGATGAGATGATTGGCAGAATTGGAGAAAGTGCAGCTGCTGTGAAGGCTTGCAAGCCTGCTGCCACGCTGGATAACTGAAGTCAAAGCTGTCTATTTGTATTGTGCTTAGCTGTCAAGCTTACCACATTTGGCTTAAAATGTGGTAAGGCATAATTCTTGAAACTTAATGCTAATTGGTACTGAAGGTTTTCTCCTTAACTTGTGCTGTAGACAATATATTTTTCTTATTTCAGTTCTATGTATTGTTTTATATGCTTTCACGGCATTCTTTCAGCTTCTGTCCACCATCTTTAATTCAACATTTGCTCAATATTGTCAGGATTGTGTGAGTGAACTCATGAGACATGCAAGACAGTCAAATATCCCAATAGTTATAGATGGGGTAGGTATATTGAGTTTTAGATATCTAGCCCAAGGTTGACTAACATGTGAATCCTCTCATTTTTTTCACTTTTATGTTTGAGCATTCTCATTAAATTTCTGGGTGTTGTTCAGGATGGTCTTTTTCTTGTTACAAATAATCTTGACCTTGTTCGTGGCTATCCCTTAGCTGTTCTAACACCAAATGTCAATGAATATAAGCGTCTTGTTCAGAAAGTACTGAGTTCTGAAGTAAATGATGTAGATGCTCCTCAACAACTGCTATCTCTTGCCAAAAAGTAAGTTCCTCGATTCAACTTACTAGATTTTTTTTATGTCAATGCTGTCAGACAATTGCTCTTTGTGTTATGATGTTTATGAAACATGTATCCAGACAACGAGTGAGTTGTAAAATTCTGTGCATCCACACATGTACTTGGACTAACAGAGTAGTAAAAAAGCATCTGTTAGTTTTCACTCGAGTCTGTGTAATATGTAAAAGCAGTATATAATCCTTCTGATTGATTTTGCTAAAAGAAAATTAATATCTTTTAACAATGAAGGGAGTTAGATAATAGCGTAATGCTTAAATAGTTTGCTTTGATCCCCAATGTGTAGTTATTTCTCACTATTATCTATGTTGTGATTCAATGCTCCACTTTATTTACAATTATGGAGTGTTGTTAATGAACAGGATTGTCGGTGTTACTATCCTAAGGAAACGAAATTCTGATCTTGTAAGTGATGGTGACACAGGTAGTTCTTTCACCAATATAAGTCTTATTTTGTTCTTTATTTTGGAGGAGGGGGATCAAAGATTTTGCTTGAATAACAATATTCTGCAATGGCAACAAAGAAGTCTTTCATTTTAAATTAGTCTGTTTCGGTGCACGTGTTGGGTGTCTCCTATGGCTATATTAATTTAGCAGGTTTTGGAACTCAAAAATTTTCTATCCATGATTAGTCATGGTACAAACGACTCCAGTGGATAAATTGTATCCGCATAAAGAATATTAATAGAGATTTGCAAATGCTAAGAAGTCGTTTGTGATTGTGGTATTATTTTCATTTATGCAGTCAAATCAGTGAGCATATATGGTTCTCCTAGACGTTGCGGTGGCCAAGGTGATATCCTTTCTGGAAGGCAAGTCCTCTGTTCTTGTTTCAAAATTCTCGTGTGCTATATTATGTTTGGGTGGTTCTTCTCTGTGAGATGGAAATTTCTTTATTTTCCGTAGTTGATTTTTCTAGTGCCAAATTTGCTGATGAACTTTCAAGTAGAATATTGATTTCCTGTTTAAATGAATAAATCATATCCTCATCTTTTTGGCTGGAACACAACTATATCTAATACTTAAAAGTACTTCTGGAAGGAGATTATTTCGGTAATGCTGTTTAGACATTCTTCATTAGTTCTTCTGAGAATTGAAGTAAAGTGACTCAATTACTGATTGGTGGCAGGAAGTATTTACTTATATGCTGTTGGCTAATCTTTTTATTGATGGGAAGAAAATGGAATGACATTACTATCCTCATTACTTGAGTTTTTCAAAATTAAGATAAAATAAAATAAAACATGGTAGAATCCATTCCATCCGACGCTTCTGACCTCCCAAATGTTTTTGGGGATTATGGAATCCACTTACACTTTATTTAATATGATTTAAAATCTTTACTCCAGTCCTCGTTGGACATCGAGTGATATCTTTAACCCATTTCTTGACATCCTACTCCATTGCAGACGTTTTTTTAGCTCCATTGATATCATTAATTGTGCAGTTGGAACATGAAGTTTTTTTTATGCTTATCTTAAGTGGTGCAGTGTGGCTGTCTTCTTATCATGGGCACGTCAACATATCTTGGCTGCTGATTCAAACTCGAATCTCAGTTGTAAAAATCCAACAGTTTTGGGATGCATTGCTGGGTCTGCTATATTGAGGAAGGCTGCATCACTTGCTTTTCTAAAGAAGAAAAGATCCACAGTCACTGGTGACATCATTGAATGCTTGGGACAAAGGTAGTGTATTATAGGACGAAATTGTTTGTGGGATTGTGACCAAATATTTTTTAAGCTTTTGCATTCTTTGTTGCAGTTTGGAAGACATTTCTCCTGCCAGTTAATTCACTCTAGATGCTCACCGTTGGCAACCAAGTTTACTTATCCTGCAATAATATTTTCTTTCTTTGTTGAGTTTTCTTCTTTCTTGTCTTTATTTCTCCCATTTTGGTCTGCTTTTTTTATTTTGAATATTTAAAACATGTCTGCCTGTTTTGCAATGATAGCCAAAGTGTGTGGAACAGAGTTTGGCTAAAACTTAACGTTAAACGTGCACATGTGAAACTTAAGTTTACTACGTTTTTTGAGCTGCCAAACATTTATTGCACTTTTCAAGACACCAAACAGAAAAGCACCTACATTTTCATGCACTTGATAAAAAGTTGAAACTTAAGTTTTTAAGTTTGCAAAAGCTACCCAAACCCAAACTGAGTTTATGGACAAAGTTTTATTCTTTACTAAATTTTGCAGTGTTTTTATTTATTTTTTAAATTTGTTCATTTTTTTACTGGAGAAATTATTTTTGTAAATTAATTAATTTAATGAATATTAGACAAAATTATTATTTATTTATTTTTATTTTTTTAATTTAAAACTATTGTTGCATTAAAATACTTTATAACTTTTATTGTATGTAATTTTTTCATAACACTGTATGAAAGCTTAGATACAAATTTTGTTTTAATTTGAATTGCACAAAAAAAGTAACTTAATAAAAACTAACAAATTGAGTCTCTGTAATATTAAAATGAGGTTTATTTCTGTAAAATAAAAAAATTAAAAATAATAAGAAAATATATTAAATGAGAAAAACTAATAAAAAGATTAAATAAATTAAAATTTACTGTAATTTATCGAGTACCAAACATACTCCTTGTAATAATGTGTACTATAAAAATAATCATTGAATTCATTACCTAATTTATCACTCTCCAACTATGAATTGCATCTTCTACAGTAGTCTTTGAAGATTACATCAATATGATTTTCAAGGATAATAAATCAATATTACCAGCATGCATAGTTAATTTTAAAATAAAATAAGTTAATGTTTGATTAACACAAGTTCTAATAGTTTATATACACATATACATACATATATATAAAATAAGTAACACTGTTATATTATTCAAAATTCAATCTATTAAATATTAAAACAAGTTCTAAAAGTAACACAAGTTATGAGATATGTACTTTTTAAAAGTATAATATTGAATCGTAGTAAGACAACTCTAGTCAATTCTAAAATTACATTAGGTCTAACGTTAAAATAATATGTCATAATTATTCTCGCAGAAAGACTACTAGTGATTTACGATAATACTTTATTTGAGTTTATATTTTACAGAATAATTTTAAAAAAAATTATAAAAAAATAAAGTAAAATAGAAATACTCGCATATATAACGTAATTTTTCTTTTAATAAATATCCCAAAAGAAATAAATGAATAATAGACAAAATCTTTCAGACAAAATGGATAGAGAATATTTATTACTATTAAAAGAATACTTAGATAAAATATTCTTTTTTATTCAAAAGGTAAAGTAAGAAAAAAAAAAATAAAGAAATATGGAAATTAATTAGGCATTTTTAGGAGAAAGAGAGAAATAAAAAAGTGAGTCAGACTTATTTTTACTTCCTCCCAAATTGGTAGAAAGGAGTAATAATTACTTTAAACAACATAATCCCTCTTTAACACCTAATAATTAATCATCTTATTTTGTAATTTTCTACTTCTTTCTTATTTTTCATGAATCAAATACTCCTATTTTTACTTTCTTCATTGCCATATTCGTGTGTCCTGTTTTGTTCCGTTTTTAAAACGAAACCAAATATGGAATGGAACTTTAATATCACGTTGTGCTGCGTTCTCGCCTGCAGAAAACTCGAATCTCTTCACGTGCTAAAAAGAGTAGCAAAAGTGAAGGATACTAAGTTCAATTTGTATTGTTCAGTGGCAATGCTATGGAATTGATTTTTTTGTAGTTTTGAAATTTTGAAATAGAATGGTCGAAGGAAATTTAGAAGCAGAGGAGTTTTTATTAGATTGACAAGCGTTACTGTACACTGATAGAACCAAGTGCTGATAAGAAAAATACTGATAGAACTAAGGTACTCCATTCATATGCCTCATTGCAGTGGTTATTTCTCCAAAGGAACCTCTATTGTCTGGCTGCAACAACTGCTGGCCCTTCCACCTGATGTATATATATCATTCAACCAGTTCATCAAAGGAGATCAAAAGACACTAACACTGATCTAAAGAATAATGTATTTGTTTCATTTTGTTACCTTGAAGGTTGCACCCCAGATTTCCTCCTCCTTAGCAGGAACTGCAGTGATCTTATTCTTAGGATTTTCATAACACATCAATCCTCCAACAGCTGTGGAGTAGAAACATCCTGTCCAATTAGAGAGCAAGAGTTTGAGCAATGAGAGAAAATGTTTTATTCTTAACATATTGAGAACAAATTAATGGGAATGGTGATACAAGTTAAGCACCTTGAGGGAAAGAAGCAAGTGACTTGCCACAAGCACCTTTAAGCAATTCTGCATCATCAGCAAATGCTACATAGCCATCAGCAGTAATTCCCCAATACAGAGGTACCTTACCATATTGATCCTGCCAAAAATAATAAAATCAAAATGAGGAAGAAATGACAAGTTACAGTGTATGCTGTGGGAGTGTGATTACTGACAGGCCAAAAACAGGGTGGAAGTGGATTTGTCAAACAGTATGAACGCAAAGCTCCCACTGAGATGGCCAACAACGTGATTAACAGGGTAAGGTGCTCGGTCACGCAAAGCTTTGTAAGCCTCAATCACCAACAATACTTCATTGGCTGACTTCCCCAGTCCATACTGTTGTCTCAAGTGCCCCAAATTCTCAAGGACTCCCTCAAACAAACAGAATACCTCATCCTTCACTACAAAAGATCTGCATTTTCCACTCAATACTTAGTTAGACAAACCAAACTAACCTTTCTTCTTATTCGTATACATAAAAAGAAAAAAACTTTTAACTTTTCATTGCCCAATTCCTGCGACTAATCTCCGGTTTTGACTGCAAAAACCTATTAACCGTTTCGATAAGACATAGGTTTACTTGGTACAGACAAAAAATATTCTGAACGATCGTAGAATGTTCAGATTTAGATTTACGGAGAAATAATCAGATCCGGTACGCTTGATTAAACTCGTTGGGCCATCATGGAACCATGGAGCCTATTGGGCCGTCCAATTGCCCCATGTAAAATCAGAACATATAAAATAATCAGATCCATTCAACCATACTTTCACTTATCACAGTCACAGACAATCACTTGGAATATTCTCTTCGGGGACGATAGAAGCAATAAACTACGTAGAGGTTTAAAAAATGGAATTTAAAGTCTCTAAATAAAATTTAAACCTATTCGTATATTATAGTTTCATTTTTCAAGCAATCATTCGATACTTGATTATAAATGCTTTTAATAAAATTTGAAATCAATCTTACACATTATCGTATTATTATATTATTTCATATTATAAAGAAATACGAAAACATATTTTTCATTTTAAGGAATTAAAAATAAACAAATTCATACGGTATTAACAAGAAACTTGAGTTTTGTAAGTTGAAATTAGCAATTACCTTTACCTATTTATTCAAACAAAACCATTTTAAAAATAAAAAATAAAAAGTAAATCTGACAACTTTTCCAATGTGTCGCAAGAACCAACCACGGTAACCAGTAACTACAGTTATTTCACTCACTAACTCGTCGTGTGTGAGTCACGACGATCAGATTTGGCACCATCAACCATACGATCATTTTACGATTACCTTTTTTTTTCCTAGAGTTTATAATTAATATTTTTGAAGTTGAATGATTAAGGAAGGAGCAGCGGTGGTTTATTTTACCTGGGTTGAAACGGCGACTCGTTGTGATGGGTATAAGCTAGGTGGACATGCTCTCCGATCTCCACCGACACTGTGGAAGCGTTTTTCTCCTGGAACCGCTTCCACAGCGCCGCCGCCGTCGTCTTCGGCGACGCGGTTCGGCTGCCGGCGGCCACGAGCTCGTCCGGCGGCGAAACGATGGAGCTGCTGAATACACCCAACATTTTACACCCCTAAACTGTTTATTTTCCTTTTCTACGCATTCACCAGAATCTTCTTACAGAATGGGATGGGAAGAAGGAGCGCGTGTTCATTGGCTTTATAGAGGGAGCCGGAAGGGTAGTTTAGTCATTTAATTTTAAGAGTATCTAATAATGATGCTAATTGATGAGTTTAGACAGGTCACACGTGGGACCCAAATCGGCGTTACTGCAATCCGACAACATCAGCGAATGGATCCCACAGCCTGATTCAATGCGACTTTCATCCTACGACTCATATTGCTGCCACGTCCTCCCCTAACATTTCATGATATAACAGTTCAACCCATTTCGTCGTGCTAATTTTGGAAAGGAAAAGGTTTATTCGACAACATATTTTTGACAATAATTTAACAATGATACGTGTCACATTATCATTGGTTGTTTTTATCAAATTTTTTTAAAAGTTTCATTTTCTCTTCGAGGACATCTTTGGAAAGAATGTTCAGAAACATTTTGGTACCTTTCACTTTCTGAAACAATATTCAGAAGAAAAACCTATTCCTCTCTTCGAAACTCTCTCACCGCCTTCGACATTCCTCATTCGAATCTCCGCCACCGAAATGCTGTGTTTATCCACTGTTGTTCGTTCGTTGCTTGGGTCCACCGTTATCTCCGGAGGAAGTCGTCTCTCTCTGTCCGCCATTGAAGTGTTGTCTTTGTATCGCTCGTGCTATTGTTCCTTCGTCGGTTGGAATAAAGTTTCTCTTAACATGGCCTTTTCTTGGGGTAAGTTGTTGTCTATTGGCTTCTTGGTTGGGGTATTGAAATTATCAAATGTGTTAGTAATCTTTATATCTGTTAGTTCTTTTTGCTTTTGGAAAATTATATTATTTTTTTAATTATTTCTCTATATTTACATATTTGGAATTTTTGCAGCCCAATTTTTTGGTTCTTGATTTGAGATATTTGTTTTGCCAGAGAAAGGTAAAGTATGTAATCTTTTTTATAGACTTTTGTAATAACTAATTTATTAGGAGCCTTGGTGATTGAGAACATTAGGTATTATGCTCATCAAACATATGATTTGTTGATGTTTGATAATAGATGTTTCAAATATAATTTGTTGATGTGATTAACTAGTAGGTGTGTTATACTTTTTTTTTGTTTTTTTGCATTTCCCAGGCACAAAACCTTGAGTTATTTTTTGGTATGTTGTTAAAAAATTGAACTGTGGGATGATGTTCTCAATTACAATGAGAAAAGTATGCTTGATTACAACAATGTAAGTATCAGTAACTTTGTTAAAAGACTAGATGATTTTGGTATTGTGTTAATTTTTTAAAGTGACTTGTGTTGATTTCAGGAGCAGTTGCAAGTATTTAGACAAAAATATATATGGACTGGATTCTAGACAATGACAACGTGTGAAGAGAACAAGTGCTGCAACACTTAGGATTTTATAGGTTTTCAATTATATGTTGATTAGTTGCCTAGATATTTACATTGTATGAGCCTTGTACATGTTTTTTGTAAACAAAAGATTATGATTATAAATGTTGGGTAATATGTACTGATAATATATTATATAAATAAAATTTCAATTTTGATAGAGTACCATACGTTTTCTCCCAGTGTTGTTCGACCATATATATTGAAACCTTTTTTTGGGGAGCAGTGTTCATCTAGCTGGGGAGTACCGTTGAAGTTTCTGTACAAATTACCCTTTTTCCTCTGGTAATCTATTAATCGATTACCAGAGGAAAAAGGGTAATTTGTACAGAAACTTCAACGGTACTCCCCAGCTAGATGAACATTGCACCCCAACTCTGTTTTTCTGACCTTTGCTACTTGTTTTGTTCTTAACTTTCTCCACCAAACTCTAAATTACTTGATTCTTGTTTTGTTGGAATCTAGACTCAAAGAGCTTTCCAACAAAACAAGAATCAACTCATTTGGAGTTCGGTGGAGAAAGTTATGAGCAAAACAACCAGCAAAGATGAGAGGTGGTAGAAATATATAAAACGTTAACTTTAAGGAATTAACTGCACCTTCTCAGATGTCCAAAAATTATAAATTAGTAGTCATTGGAAATATTTTTGAGTCTACTTTCTAATAAAAAAAGAATCACATCATTTGGAGGTCTGTGAAAAAAGGTTATGATTAAAATAGTCAGCAAAGGTCAAAGTTGACAGCATGGATTATGCACCTCACCTCAATTGGAGAAAACCACCTAAATGGACATTTTTATTTTGAAGAAATCAATGACCTAACCTCATTATTGGTGCAGGGAGCACACCCAATAACATTGAACTCACTCACCCATCTCAAAAAAGGAAAAATTCAACAAAAATAGAGAATGGGGAGCATTGTTCATCTAGCTCGGGAGTACAGTTGAAGTTTCTGTACAAATTACCCTTTTTCCTCTGGTAATCGATTATAGGGGTCTTGTAATCGATTACTACAGGAAAAAGGGTAATTTGTACAGAAACTTCAACTGTACTCCCCAACTAGATGAACATTGCTCCCCAAAGTCGTTTTTTGTCCCCAAAGTCGTTTTTCATTACTCAATACCCTTCATTATTTCGTTTATATTTGTTTAATATTGAAGTATTCCAACTTGAAGTGTTCCATTAATGATCCATCGACAAAACTTTCAAAAGACAATCATAACGAATCCAAAATATTCCTGGGGAGTAGTGTTCATCTAGCTAGGGAGTACAGCTGAAGTTTCTGTACAAATTACCCATTTTCCTTTAGTAATCGATTACAGGGGTCTTGTAATCGATTACCAGAGGAAAAAGGGTAATTTTTACAGAAACTTCAACTATACTCCCGAGCTAGATGAACACTACTCCCCAACTTTATTTTTCTGACCTTTGCTACTTATTTTGTTCTTAAATTTGTCCACCGAACTCGAAATAACTTGATTCTTGTTTTGTTGGAATCTAGACTCAAAGAGCTTTCCAACAAAACAAGAATGAACTCATTTGGAGTTCGGTGAAGAAAGTTATGATCAAAACAACCAGCAAAGATGAGAGGTGGTAGAAATATATAAAACGTTAACTTTAAGGAATTAACTGCACCTTCTCAGATGTACAAAAATTATAAATTAGTAGTCATTGGAAAGATTTTTGAGTCTACTTTCTAATAAAAAAAGAATCACATCATTTGGAGGTCTGTGGAAAACGTTATGATTAAAATTGTCAACAAAGGTCAAAGTTGACAGCATGTTATCTTATATGTATAGCTTTCCCTCTTATTGACATATGTATTATTTATTGAAAATGCCTTTTAAAATATTTGCATTGTAACAACATTAGATGACATATTTCTTAATTAATAAAACGAAAAAAATTTTCCTATGAGACTCCGAGAAGGAGTGTTACAACAATGGTCATGCACCTCACCTCAGTTGGAGAAAACCACCTAAATGGACATTTTTTTTGAAGAAATCAATGACCTAACTCATTATTGGTGCATGGAGCACACCCAATAAGATTTAACTCACTCACCCATCTCAAAAAATGAAAAATTCAACAAAAATAAAGCATGGGGAGTACTGTTCATCCAGGTGGGGAGTACTGTTGAAGTTTCTGTACAAATGACAATTTTTTCTCTGGTAATCGATTACAAGACCCCTCCAGAGAAAAAATTGTCATTTGTACATAAACTTTAACTGTACTCCCCACCTGGATGAACAACACTCCCCAGGGTCATTTTTCTGTCCTTATGGGTGATTTTTTTCTATTTATGTCCCTGTAATTGATTGCCAGGGGCCTTTATAGGTTTTTAAACCAAGGTAGTTCAACTGCACTCCCCATGATGGTTTTGCCTGGCTTTTTTCTATTTATGTCCCTGTAATTGGTTCAATCCATGAATATTAACATTGAAAAAACATGTTGTGAATTGAAAATGTTCAATACAATCCATTACAATAATTTTTTAAAATATTAACGTCAACATGATTGGAAAGTGGACATTCCATAATTTTATCAAGTAGACATTCCTCTCCTCATGAGTCAATCTTCCATTCAAAACATCAACAAACTTGGTTTTGAAAGAATGTTGCACACACAACTGCATAAAATAAATTCATGTTAGAACAATCCAAAAAATAATTAACAAAACAAGAATCACAAATTGGCAAAGAGGAAAGGGGAAAGGCTAAATGGAAAATGGGAAAGAGGAAGTGGAAAAGGGGAAAGGGAAAACGCGAAAGGGGAAAAGGAATAGTGGAGATATCTTGCTCTCATCACCGAAGTCACCGGAGTTTTCCATTTCCCACAACAAAATCAATATAAATGAGAACATGTTTCTCGCTGGGTTGCTTCGCCGAAAAAGATGCAGCTAAAATAAAGAGAAACGAAAGAGAAAAAAGAAAGCTTGAAGGGAGAAAGGAGAGAGCTTGAAGAGAGAAATGAGTGAGCTTTAAGAGAGAAAGGAGAAAGCTTGAAGAGAGAAAGGAGAGGGAACGATGAAAGAGGTAGAGAGAGGATGAAAATAGAGTAAGGGAAAAGGAAAAAAGGGGAAAGGGAAAATGGGAAATGAAAAATGGGAAACGGAAAATGGAAAGGGAAAAGAAAATACCTTGTTACCGAAGCTTTCCATTGTTTCACCGGAGTCTCGCCGGAGAAGATGAAGCTTCCTTCGTGAGAGAGAAAGAGAGAAAGAAAGAAAGAGAGAAAGGAGAGAAAACACACACAAAATGAAAACCAAAATGCAACAGTGGAGGAGAATGAAAACAAAAATGAAAGGGACATTTTCGGAAACCAAATTCATTGTCAACTTTAACGAAAAAAAAAATATTTTAAATGATCCAATAGCCTTTTGACATGTAACGTTGTCAATTTTTTGTCAAAACTGCGTTGTTAGAATATCGCGTTGAACCAGCTGAAGCGGACAAGGTGCTTGAACTTATTAGTATACTCAGAAACCGACATTCCACCTTGAACCAGCTGTAGAAACTCTACTTCCTTCGCAAAACGGACGCTGTCAGGGAAGTACTCCTCATAAAACTTGCTGCGAAATACTTCCCAGGTGATAGGACGCTGAGCGTCTGCCAGAATAGCTCTTGTGCTCGTCCACTGATAACAGTTGAAAAACTGTTATTTTCATGCTTAAAATTGATACTAAAAGCAACCTTTAGACTTAGAAACTAGCTTGAAATCATACTTTTATCCATATTTTCAGAAATAAGAGAGCTGGACAGGTTTATGCTTGATTTCAGTGTTTTTGTGCAGATTTTAAGATGAACAATGAAAGAATGAAAGAATAAACCCTAAAAAGGTGAAGAGGTAGCCTGAGCATCCAAGATCCTCCTTCAAAGGGGTGGAAGAGAGAGTGTTTGCCTCGTTTCTGCCAAAGATACCTAACCCTAGGAAACCCTAAAGCTTAAATACCATTCGTAAATTACAAAAAGTCAAGCCCAAGCCCATTAAAGTGCCGCTCAGTGGTAAAATACCGCTCAGCGGTGATTGCGCGTCTCGTTTTCTCCCCTCAGCGGCCATTTTGCCCCTCAGCGGACCTCCCGCAACCTCTTGAGTGCCGCTCAGCGGTAAAATGCCGCTGAGCGGTGACTTCGACTTCTTCTTTTTGCACTCTTCGATTCCTTTTCTAGACACCTCTTAGCGTTGAAAATTCTCTCCATATCTCTCCATATCTCGTAACCATTGATCTGCCTCGTCAGGGAACGCCAAACGGTTCTCATCTGGACACCTCTTAGCGTTGAAAATTCTCTCCATATCTCGTAACCATTGATCTGCCTCGTCAGGGAGGCCCTTCCCACTGAACTTAGCCGGATGGTGTTGGAGGAAACTCTCCAAGCTCCACTCCGCAGGAGGCTGGGCAGCGTTGGAAGAGGATGCCCCTGGAGTGTGTCTGGTTGCTGCTAAAATTTCCATTAATTGTCTTTGGGTCGTTTTAGAGTTGGCACGAGAGGCCTCCAAACTCTGCATAGCGTTCTGATTCTGCTGCATCAGGGTGGCGTTCTGCTCCATTAACGTGGTATTTTGCTGCTGTAGTCTGTCGATCACTGTTTCCAACAACCTAGCGTTGTTGGGCGCATCTTGGTCAGTAGGTTGTGGTGGAGGAGGGAGTCTAGGTGCCATTTGTTCTCTGAACACAGAGAAAAACGAACGTTAGTCAGGTTCAAAGAGTTGGAAAAATATAACTCATTTAAACACATGATAAGCACACAGCAAAAACACAGTGCACTCATAACCTACAGTGTCCTTTAATAGAACAAAACTGCTCTGATACCACTAATGTAACATCCCAAAATACAGTAATTACCATAATCATAATTAATTACATTTAATCAGTAAAACAGTGCAGTCTTTACAATACTAACGAGGTTCAAAAAGCCGAACGGCTTAAAGTACAAAAATATGCGAACGTAACAGAAACAAGAGTTCAGGGACGAACGGTCTTACAAAACCTTGACCGAACGTCCATAATAAAACTAAAAGACTAATAAAAGGAAAACACGCGAGCGCTCTAAGGCTCGGCTTTAACTTCCACTTCCACCAGATTAGCGTCTTCCAAATTTTCTTCTTCTAGCATCTCTTCAAGTGACGCATCTCCATCTGCTCACATCCACACGGATGATCATTGCAATGACAGGACGAACGTACATAGACAATAGACAACACAAGGAAAACGAAAGGGTAAGCTTAAGTAATTTAATTTATACATCAACATATACACTAACATTTCAATTCACACAAGCACATAACTCAACATATAACATCATCCGAAATATATATATATATTCTAGACCGACCGTCCGGACTGTATGAATCTGCGTAGTTACAAGCGTCCTTGCACCCGAGTGATGTAGTAACTGGGATACACCAAACAGCTGCCACTCGAGGTCAGTCCGTTCTTACGTCGCCCATGTTAACTTATGGACTAAGGACCTCCTGCCGTTCCCACACATGACATACTTCCTCTACATGAGGATAGTACTCACGGAACATCAGGATGGACAGCGAGTCTTAACTTATCCACAGTCATACTTTACCAAATTTAATATTCAATATAAGCAAGAGTCGTTCCTCCCTGGAACGCTCGTTCAAATTCCATAATCGTATAATCATTCGATATAGTGTTCACACTTCAACAACTTATAATTTATCATCATCTTTATCTTCAGTTTTAAAAGTATAAAATAACGAACGTTCATACTTCTGAAGAACGAAGACGAACGCTACAGAATAGATTTAGGAGACTCGTTGTCAAACAGAATAAGACCGCACATACTTATATGAAGAACGTGACTGCTACTCGAATCAGTTGAATGAACCGACTCTTAGAGATATAAAATCAATGTTCAGAATAATTTAGGTACAAAAAAACTCTAGACCGAATCCAAATGGATAAAGGTTCAACAAGACAATTATTTAATTATACTGAGAACAATTTGTTTAAAAAGATCGACTGCCAGTCAATGACCGAACGCGATGATATACATATACTAATAATTTGGACGAACGCTGTTTACGTTCATTCCGAAATCAAAGGTACGGACGAGCGTTCGGTATAAGACCGAACACTTCTTAGGACGAACGCTAGGTAGATGACCGAGCACTAATTAGGACGAACGCTTAGTCTAAGACCGAGAGCTCATTAGGACGAACGCTAGGTATACGACCGAGCACTAATTTGGACGAACACTAGGTATAAGACCGAGTGTTCCTGATTTTAAAGTATAAAGTTATTCGTATACTGCTAAGCTGAACCGAGCGCTCAAACATAGCATTTCACAAGAGGACGCTCGTTCTCGATCAGAGTTCTTTCCGAAAGAAAGAATTCCATTTTAAGTCATTTACTAGGAAACCGAACGATATAAGACCGTTCAACGACGAGCGTACATTATCAAGGTAAGAATTATCATATTCAGATTTTTCATCTATTCTAACTAAACATTTCTCATACGATTCATAATCTTATAATTTCATATTCATCATTAATTCACATACTTTATAGAATTCATATTAACAACTCATACTATACAATAATCATCCATTTTCCAATTCATACGTATCAACCAACACATACCATATTCATTCATGCATAACAGCGATCGTTCAGGCATACTCAATCAGCATACATCTCATACATTCAGTTCATATCATGCTTGCATACAACATCCAAGTATAAATTAAATTAATAAGCTTCCCTTACCTGGATAGCAATGTACGTCCTAAGAGTGTGATTTTTGACTCGTCCAACTATGGCTTTCTACCTTCAACTTTTTTCCTTAAGTTCCCCAACTAAATCTAACCAAAAGAAAACGCAGAAGAGTTTAATTTATACCCTTGCATGCAACTGAATCTTAGTTTGCATGTAACTCAGAAGCAAGCGTCCCGAGTCGAGTGACTTACCGGTTACAGAACTTGGATCTGTTCGGTTCAGGTTGAAGCTCACGGCGCAGGGAACGTTCCTACGGTTCTGAATGTTGAACGGAGAAGAGATGGGTGAGTAGCAGTAGAGAGAAGTTGAAGGATTCTAGAGAGAGGTTGGAGGAGAAGAAAAGTCAGGTCTTGGTGGAGAAGAAGATTCATGCAGAGAGTGGGAGAAGTGTTTTCAGAAAATTTAGTTTTCTTCCCCAAGGTCAAACGGACGTGCACTCTCATGCGGACACCTGTTTTCCACTACAGATTCAGAAGGTTCTAAAGTGACACTTGGCAGGCGTGCATCAGTGTGTGTGAGTGCGTTTTAATGAGACTGAGTGTGTGTCGCGGTGCATTAATGGAAGCTGACAGGTGACTCAGCAGTGCATTAATTTGATTAGACATAAGGCTTACGATTTAATTTTCCAAGGCCTCACATTCCTCCTAACTACAAAAATTTTCGTCCTCGAAAATTAAAGACTTACCCGGAAATAGACTAGGGTACAAGTCCTTCATGGCACTCTCAACTTCCCACGTTGAATCACCAGTCTTAGCGTGCCACACCATTTTCACCAAACGAACGTCTTTTCCTTTGTAATACTTGGTGCGGCTATCCTCTACACGGACTGGTTGCAACTCCAGCGTTCGGTCTGGACGAAGTTGAACGTCCTCCAATTCTAGTACGTGAGATGGGTTCGCTATGTACTTCCGAAGTTGGGAAACGTGGAAGACTGGGTGAAGGTTCGATAGTTGAGGCGGCAATGCAAGCTCGTATGCTACTGGTCCGATCTTTCTCAAAATTTGATACGGTCCAATGAATTTGGGAGACAGCTTCTTTGGACGAACGACTCGGCCTACTCCGGTGATTGGGTTGAGTCGAAGAAACACATGGTCTCCTGCAGCGAACTCCAAAGGTCTTCTTCTCTTATCCGCATAAGATTTCTGCCTGCTCAGGGACGTCTTCAATCTTTCCTGGATTAGCTTTACTTTCTCGGTCGTCTGCTGGATAAGTTCGGGTCCAGTTAGCACGTGCTCTCCTTCTTGAAACCAACAAAGTGGCGTTCGACATTTTCTCCCATAAAGAGCTTCAAACAGCGCCATTCCAATGCTAGCCTGAAAGCTGTTGTTATACGTGAATTCCACTAGCGGCAAGACTTCATCCCAAGCGCCTAAGTGGTCTAGGACGCACGTCCTCAGTAAATCTTCCAGCGTCTGGATCGTCCTCTCAGATTGGCCGTCCGTTTGAGGGTGATAAGCTGAACTCATCTGCAACTTGCTTCCCAATTCACTTTGCTGAGATTGCCAAAACCGAGATGTGAATCTCGTGTCTCGGTCAGAAATTATGCTTGAGGGAACTCCATGCAAACGAACGATCTCCTTGATATACAACTTAGCCAAGTTGGTCATCGACATCTTCAAATTAACTGCTAGGAAGTGGGCGCTCTTCGTTAGCCTATCCACGATCACCCAGATTGAGTCATGATTTCTGACCGTGCGTGGTAGATGGGTCACGAAATCCATGGATATGCTGTCCCATTTCTATTCGGGAATTTCCAACTGCTGAAGTAAACCGCCCGGCCTCTGATGCTCTGCCTTCGCACGTTGACACGTCAAACAGGATGCTACAAAACGAGCAATGTCATTCTTCATTCCTGGCCACCAAAAGGATTTCCGGAGGTCTTGAAACTCAGGATTTTGGAAACTCACTGGAACTAGAGGTAAGGGGGGAAAATAGGATTTATATAACTGTATGCATGTTGGGGTAGTTAAAAACTAGACTATATATGTATGTTTGATGGTGCATGTATATTGTATGATGGGTAGAAGGTAAGGGAAGCTAGATTTATTTCTTTGATTGTTGAAATAATCTGTATTTGATGCAAATCTGGGAAGAAGGGGATGAAATTGGGGTTTCTGGAAATCTGGTGCGATTCTGCAGAATTCTGCAGAACGCGCATTCGTCCAAATGGCTCGCCCAATTAGTGGTCGGCCAAAATACTTGAGCGTTCGGTTTTATTTTCTGATGTACCAGCGTTAGCGTTCATCCTTGGATTAAAGTTAGTAACATATTAGACGTTCGTCCCAACAGTGCTCGACAATAGTGGTCGGCCAAATAACCGTTCGGTCTTGTATCCTCCAGTAACGAGTGTTAGCGTTCGTTCTGGGCTTGTTTCGGTGAGCGTTCGGCGATCGGTCTTCGTGTATGGGTGACTGTAGTGTTCGGCTGAATTTAGTATTATCAGGCTGGAATCCTGAGTGTTCGGTATTAGTGAGTATAAGCGTTCGTAGTTCTATCAAGAATCAAAACGTTCGTCCAAATGGTGTCCGGATTAATAGTGTTGATTTTGAGTGTTCGGTATTAGTGAGTATAAGCGTTCGTTCTTAACTTGGAATTCTTGGGTAGCAATCTTGAGCGTTCGGCCTTAAGTTGGTATTCTTAGGTTTGAATCTTGAACGTTTGGCCTTAGTTTAATTGTGATTGTGAGCGTTCGTTCTCGATGATGTTAATCCTCAGGAGGTACTCGTCAAAGGTAGTGTTCGAACTAGGTATAATCTTTGAACGTTCGTCCGAATAGTGCTCGGTTTTAACGTTCGGCCTGATAGTGTTGAGTCCAGCAAAGTGTTTGGTTTAGTGTTCGTCCGAATAGTACTTAATCTGTGGTGCTCGTTTTTAGCGTTCGGCCAAATAAAGCTCAATCTATTATGGTGCTCGGTTTGTAGCGTTCGGCCTGATTATGCTTGATCTTATAGCGTCCGTCCAAGTGGCATTCGGTGAATAGTGTTCGACCAAATAGCGTTTGGTAAATAGTGCCCGTCCAAATAGCGTTCGGCGATAATGTATGAATCCGTAATTTCTTTGGTAGTATTTTAAAACAATTATTGAGAATTGTTGGTTATTTACTTGATCTAATATTGGTTTATTTATACATGTTATTGAGCTGCTAAATCTTGATCTTGACCAGTACCTATAACATATATATGTTCATCAATGTTACTGTGAATATTTGGCAGATTTTGAAGAATAGAAATTTAAATACAAACCTGGGAGGGATTTTTAACAAGTATTTGAAAGCCTCATCGTTAAGCTGTTTAATATTTCTCATTTCTGCTTCCCATGCTTGTGGATGGGTTGCTGTAGCTACCTTCCACATCAAACGCTTGAGTTGTTTTGCAAGGAATTTCTTTCTAAAATTAGCGTATAAGTGCCTCAATTCTTTCTTCTAAAATAGGTTCAACAACCATACCCCCAACTTCCTCTTCACCTTCACCCATAACCATACCTACAGGTTCAACTTCTACTTCATCTGTATTTTGAGGAATATATTCTAACATATTTATCACCTCAGGTTCAGAGACATTGTGAACAACAAATAGATGAACCTCACCATTAAGCCTGGGTAAGGTAATCATGTGCATGGCTCCTATGTCATCCAACAAAGGTTCCAACCTATTTTCCAAAACAGAACCACCACCAACGCAGTACAACAACTCCTTAAACCCATCATAACCTAGACCTTTTACTACACTGACTACAAGGAAATAGCTCCACATGTCTGGGTCAAAGGATAAACTTGTACTCTCCCCCTCATACTTAAGTTTTCCTTCATTTATGAACTTTCCACCATGGTGAAAAACAACTTCAAAATTTCCTTCCATTACGTACAACACAACAATTATATTTTAACCTATAAAGTAAGAAACGACTTTAACAATGGGGGACCACATTGCAACAGACCACAAAAAAAAGCATTAACAATATATACAAACCACAACCCACTGAAAAAGACAGTCAAACAACGCTTTAATAACGAGGGACCACGTTGCAATCGAAAACGAAACAATATACAATATACAACATACAACAGGTTACGACAACCATAAAGGACAAAATCATCACAAAATTCAATCAAAAGCACATTTACTAACCTGAACACGTGGTTCACTTCGAACACTTTCACCACTGCTTTCCATGTGCTTCACCGCCAACACCTTCTTGATTCTACCGAAATACCACCGATAGATCACTCGCAAATCTAGAAACGATACCTATTGTCCGCCAAATTGGAACCACAAAAGACAACCCTCGACAAAACCCTCATCAATTTAGGGATTCCTCCTTCTCATAAAACGTTCGCTGTTTATGTTAAAAATCAAAACGTTGCGTTTTGATTTACAAATTTCACTTTTTTAAATCTAAAAAACTCACCATTAAGTCAGGTCAATGCCACGTCAGTAACATTTCGTCATCTCAGCATCCCACTCATCAATTTTTTTAACGCCGTCCAGCCAACTTAACGGGAAGGACTCAATTGATCTCAATTTTCAAAATTAAGGACCATTTTGATACACTTTAGAAAATGAGGACCTATCTGAGACATTCCTACACAAATAGGGATGTCGAAAAGGATTAAACCAATTTATAAATTATAATATATTTGTTTAACTCATATTTTTGTGAGTAAAAATATCCTGCACAGGAAGGTTCAGTCCTACGTTCAACTTTGACAGGTTCACTTTTCATTATTATTTATAAATTATAATATATTTGTTTAACTCATATTTTTGTGAGTAAAAATATCCTGCACAGGAAGGTTTCTACGTTCAACCTTGACAGGTTCCACTTTTGATTATAATTTATAAATTATAAAATATTTGTTTAACTCATATTTTTGTGAGTAAAAATATCCGCACAGGAAGGTTCAGTCCTACGTTCAACCTTGACAAGTTCATTATAATTTATAAATTATAATATATTTGTTTAACTCATATTTTTGTGACTAAAAATATTCTCCATAGGACGGTTCAGTCCTACGTTCAACCTTGACAGGTTCCACTTTTGATTATAATTATAAATTGTAATATATTTGTTTAGCTCATATTTTTGTGAGTAAAAATATCCTACATAGGAAGGTTCAGTGCTACGTTAAACCTTGACAGGTTCGACTTTAGATTATAAATTATAAATTATAATATATTTGTTTAACTCATATTTTTGTGAGTAAAAATATCATGCACAGGAAGGTCCAGACTTACGTTCAACCTTATCAGGAAGGTCCAAACTTACGTTCAACCATGGTCTTCTAGTGACTAGCTCACTAGCAATCCTGGGCGGACAAGTGACCATCTCACTTGTGTCTTCTAGTGATCTACTCACTAGCAATCATGGGCGGCCATACAAAGACATTCAACTATGGTCTTCTGGTGACCAGCTCACTAGCAATCTTGGGCGTCCGAGTGATCAACTCACTTGTGTCTTCTAGTGATCTACTCACTAGCAATCCGAGACGACCAAGTGATCAACTCACTTGTGTCTTCTAGTGATCTACTCACTAGCAATCCCGGGCAGCCATACAAAGACATTCAACTATGGTCTTCTAGTGACCATCTCACTAGCAATCCTGGACGGCCAAGTGATCAGCTCACTTGTGTCTTCTAGTGATCTACTCACTAGTAATCCCAAGCGACCATACGAAGACATTCAACTATGGTCTCCTAGTGACCAGCTCAAACCGCTGCTACCACGACTCAACTACAAAATGTTAAACCCCTTTGCATCTGCAAACAATTGCTTGGGGCTTGGGGGGCCTTAATGTACTATACATGGGTAGCCGACCGTCCTAGGAGAGAACCATCTACATCGACCGATAATTCAATGATTGTGAGTCAGGTAACATGGATGTCGTTAATGACCAATTAATACACTTGTTGACCATATCAGTGGGAAATATACGGTATTTATGGGCAGTTAGCAAGTATATTATTAAATATTAATGGTTTGATTGCCATATAAAATATGAATATACGACATTATTGCCATATTTAATATGAATTAATGAGCTTGATTGCCATAAGCCCTATAAATATAGGGTTAATGTCCAAGTAAAGACATCTTAATCTATTACAATAAAATATAAACCTCTTTATGAAACATATCTAACTGGAGGGTCGGAGTGTCTTCTGTAGGTTAACAACTCATCAAAGTGGATTGCATTCTCGTAGAGGATTGAAGATCAAAAGAGAGCAGAGCAAGGAAGGAAGACCGACCCTCAGACCAATTCTACCGAAACAATATGGATTTTGCTTGGATATAGAAACCATTTAGCTGGAAACATATATTTTACTTTTTATAAATGTTCAGAGGTTTCAATGAATTACATCTTTTATTAAATAGTCGTGACTTTTATGTTTTTCATTATTTTCCCTTCTAAGCATTACTAAGATGCCAACACTAATGAAAGAAATAAAAGAAAAATGCATATAAATTTACGTGTAAAGTAATTCCATAATTCATAGGTATTAACACCAGAATAGCACTGCCAAAGAAAATCTTATTAAAGTGAAGTGTGGTCTAGCATCCACATTATCATTTAGCACCGATTAAGCAAAGGAAAAACAAATTAAAGTGCAGAGGATTTTATTTGGCAATACTCCGTCGAAAGGCCACAAAACACTTAAAAGTAGTGGTTGCACCCGTTTGAAGAGGAATAAACACTTGAATCCAAAAGAGGCACGGTACAACAAAACTCCAACACCTAAGGCCACCTATGGTTTATTATAGCCAATTTCACTGCATCATTTGATGGTTTAAGGAAGGTAACATAGCTATTAATATTAAGAAAAGAAATATGCACCGTCCACAAATTTCTGACTCAATTCTTACACAACCAACTTTTTTAGAAAAATTATCTTTTATGAATAATCGGACTCACTTTTATGATGTATTTCACGTAAATAAGACATTACAATTTGTAAGCTTTTACATTTAGATTTGGCTTTTCATCTCCAAATCATAATGTCTACCAATTATTACAAATTATGACATTATAATGCCCATTAATAGCCAAAGGAACACACTAAATTCTTGATTTTGCTTTTCTAAAACATCAAAATATAACTACTCATAGTAACTCTCATATTAAGTTTACCTGCAAGGTTCTCTTACAATTACAACCAAGACGACAAGATACAATCGTCAACGTCTGCTTCCCTTAAGTGGCTTTTCTTGTTCCTTATTTAACAATTCATCTACTTATTTACCTGCACATTTGACATTGCTATTTTTATCAGTTCTAACTCATTTCATAGCAGTAGTTAAGTATACATGTAATGATTTCTTACCACGAATTACTGAGATGATTGAACATACGGTCTGAATAAACATGAGCAAAAGTAGCAGAGTTGCAGCAGTAGTAGATGCTATTTTGGAAGGAGTGTTGAAGTACTCGTGTATGAAGATAGACTTGTACTTGTTGCAAGGATGTTCACAGAATTCATTTAAAGAAAGAGATATTATAGTCATCAACAACACAGTATATAACATCACAAAGTTTTCCTTATACTAAGACACTCAAATACAATAATCAAATACTTTCCTACCAAGTGACTTCCTTTTTTCTTATTTAATGAATCCTCTCTTCAATTACCTGCACATTTAACATAACAATTTTATCAGTTTGATCTGTCCCATGCCATTTGTTTCAGTATTGAACTGGTCATGATTTCTTACTTTGAACCACTGAGAAGATTGAACATACAGTCTGAATAAACGTGAGCAAAAGTAGCACAATTGCAGCCGTAGTAGATGCTATTTTCCAAGGAGTGTTGAAGTACTCGTGTATGAAGATAGCCTTGTACTTGTTGCCAGGATTTTCATAGAATTCATTTAAGATATTACAGATGGAGAAATAATGTGAATTGAAATCTGGGATGCTAAGTTGTGAGGTTAGATTATTAAACATAGTAGCCACCTTTTTAGCATCACCGGTCCAATTGACAATAATTTTCTTTTCAACAAGTAGGTTCACATCTTTTTCAGTATTGATAAGAAAAGCTAGAATCACTACATATTGAGTAATGATGTTTGTAGCAGAAAGGTGGCAATGTTCATAAGCCATCATATTCCTGAACAACAGTTCTGTATTGTCATGTATATTCAAGAGTGGCATGCTCAACACTCCATGTTTAGAATATGTCAAGTCAATAAAGCTTTTATATGGACTAACCTCAAACTCAAGACCTGCCTCCATTAGTTGGCTTGCACTGTATACATGTTTAACTTCTTTGCATCGCTCCAGTTTTTCAAGACCAAGTTTTGATGATGATATTATAGAAGATCTTAACAAATCAGTGAAGTGTTTTGGATTCTCTCTTGGACGCACGTCTCCGAAAAGTCTGTTCTCAAAATAGTTTAAAGTGATGTCAAGAAATTTCTCATTCATATCAGTGAGCTTGTGAAGTTGTTCAAGAACACAAAAAGGAAGTTGATTTTCCAATAATAGCAAGTCAAGCTCAATATAGCCTAGCATCCGTGGTTTTTGAATCAAAGGGTCTTTTTCCTTCCAGTCACTTTTTCTATTCGATCTTAGAAAAAGCTCAATTATGAAGCAAGCATCAACTAAAATCATCTTTAAGAAATTATCATTACATTCAATAGTGTCTGCATAACAGGTTCGAATAATATTACTTTCTTCCATCTCTTTAATTTTGTCAACAAATACTCTCATAGGTAGTTGTGTTCGATTCAGAAATCCCTTCAGATATTTGAGTTTAAGCTTTTTCATTGCCTCTAAATTGTTGTGATGATAAGGGCCAATTGTAAAAATTAGAGGTGTGTAGACTTTGGGATTATTTTGACGAATATTTGCTGGTACCCTATAAATGCTTTGCATATCGATTTCATCTACCTCTGGAGGTTTCACATTTTGAACCATCTTAATCCATTCTCTCTCTAAACGTTCTATTTCAATCGCTACATTACTCGATTCTCCCTCCATTCGGTTAAAACCCTGTAACAAAAAATTTATACAATTACTTAAATATTAGTATTTTGGAATCAATTTTTAAAATACCTATGCCATAATTTAAAAGAATATATTTAATATTTATATAAAACCATTAGTTTAAAGGTTACTTCAGAGAAAAGAAAGTCTTACTAACAACCAAATTAATGGTTTGTTTATAAATTTCTTTAAAATTTGCAGAGGAGACAAATATTATAAAAAGATTTAAATATAATAGAACAAAAGGACATTGAATATAATAGATTTTAAATATTATAGGGTATATAGCGCAGCTTGGACTGTGTAAAATAAAGGTAATTTTGATAATGAAAAAACGAGACTCGATAACAAAATATGGATCAAGGTAGCAACAAAGCCATTGAGATGTCTTCACCTTATACCACATCTTTTCTCTAACTTATTTCCATTACATTCTTTATTTTACTTTGCCTGCATATCATATTTATGTATTAATATTTAGGTTTCTTCTTTCTAGAATTGTTTCACACACCATCACAAAGGTCTATTAAATAATAATTTCTTTAGCCTTGATCATCATGAAGAACAATGAATACCCTTATGGTAGTGATTTAAGATATAAAACATCCCGCTGTTTAATCACATTTTCCATTTATTTCAAGTCCATCTACTTTACTTTAACATGGTCTACTATAATGGAAAAAGGTGCAGCAGAGACCTAAGCATGAAACTTAAATTAAAAAAAATTTCCGCAGCAAAGCATCTCATAAGCTATTAGAAATGTTTAGAGATACATGTATTGTAGGAGAACACCCTTATTAGAAGGGGAGTACATATGAACACTAGTAAAAAAAAAAGGCTTTCTAACGCGTCTAATAGGTCTCGGTTTGAACAGACCCAAAGCAAATATAAATGCGGTGGTAGAATTGCAATTTGTGTGAACTTATAGGCCTCGGTTCAACAGGAACCGAGGCATAATAAACATATTAAATCGGTTAAAAACTGTCCGGAGCGTATAATCTGCGTATAGGCACCGATTGGAGGAAGAACCGAGGCAGTAAAAGTAAATTACTTCGGTTAAAGAAACAACCGAGTCAATTTACCCTACCTACCTGCTCTTCTCTCTGCTTCTCTTCTCTGTGCTTCTCTTCTCTCTGCTGCCATCGAAGAAATTCTTCTCTCGCGACTGCCATCCAAACACTGCTCGCACCTCCCCGCTGCTGCTCCCTCACTGCCGCGACCTCCCCGTTGCTGCCTCGCCGTCGCGTGGTCAACCACTGCCTCGTCGTCGAGCTCCCGTTCGTCTACCGCTCTTCTCTCTCCTTCTCTTCTCTCTGCTGCCATCCAAGAAATTCTTCTCTCCCGCTGCCATCCAACCACTGCTCGCGCCTCCCCGCTGCTGCTCCTCATCGCCGCGGCCTCCTTGTTGCTGCCTCGTCGTCGCGTGGTCAACCACTGCCTCGTCGTCGAGCTCCCGTTCGTCTACCGCTCTTCTCTCTGTTGCCATCCAAGAAATTCTTCTCTCCCGCTACCATCCAACCACTGCTCGCGCCTCCCCGCTGCTGCTCCCTCACCGTCGCGGCCTCCCCGTTGCTGCCTCGCCGTCGCGTGGTCACCAGCTTCGTCCAGATCTGCTCCAGATCCACTACAGATCCGCTCCAGATCCGCTCCAGATCCATTCCAGATCTGCTCCAGATCCGCTTCAAATCCGCTCCAGATCCGCTCCACAACGTCACCGCCGCTGCCTCCCCCACTACTGCCTTGTCGTCGCGTGGTGAAGACAGTGTTGCCGCCGCATTGCCGCCATCGTCGCGTGGTCTTCCTGGGTTGTTACTGCATCGCCGCGTTGTCTCTGATGGACGAAGATGATGATGGACAAAGGTGGTGTTTTGGGTGGTCCGATGTGAGAAAGACGGTGGTGTTTGGAGGCGTGTGGTGTTTGGCAACGTGTGGTGAAACCTGGAAGAAGATACTGCCTCGGTTCCCTTTGAACCGAGTTCTAATCGTATATTGTTTTGCCTCGGTTCACAGCCAACCGAGGCATAAAAGTGCAGATCTTTTACCTCGTCTAGATATGCTTCGAGTCAATAACCGGTGTCTATAGACTAAAATAACCGGTGTCATAACCTCTGACTACACTAGTGGAAACTCATTGCTAGCACATTGAAATTTGCCATATTACTGCAACAAATATGCTACCGTCCAAAAAAATAAGACTAGATTAGAAAAGGGTGGTATTCTACATACAGATGGTTTAGTTACCACTCATGAGCATGTCATTCATATAATACAAATCTTCATTCATTTCCTATCAATTGTGATATAAGTTATGTACTTCGAAATTGATATATATATATATATATATATATATATATATATATATATAACTTCTATAATTTTACAAGAAGTAGAGCTAGGATGGGTTTCTATGTTGATAAGGGGTTTCAACAAACGCATCTACGTAAGGAAGGAATCTAGTTAGTTTATTGATGAGAGATCGTGAAGGACATATGTAAGGAAACTATTTTGCAAACTTGATACTTGTATTATTTTGTTCCTTTCAAACATTCTCGTTGTACTCACACTTTGCATATTCTTTAACAATAATTTTTTTTACTAAACTCTCAAAGGTCACATTTAAGCAAGGATCATGGTCTTCTGATTATGCATCACACACAAATATTGATGATGAAGGCATCATCAGGACATAGTGTTGGTGAACTTCGGTGGTGGAAAAAATAAAGGACAAATATATTGGGCATGGCAACTTGTTGCCCATTACACTGTTGAAAGCACCAATCATCTACATCCAATAATGTTGCCTAGGGTTATGATGAGTTGGGATAACAATTGCAAGCTCGTGTCCAAGTTTATGATGATCTCAAATAAGAATTTGAGAATTTACTAAATTTGATCGTAAGGTCTAATAGCCTCAACCCACTCCAACACTGTCCCAACAACGACCCCCTCTAGCAACAACAACATGAAGAAGAAGAAAAAAATAACTCTGATGACAACTATATATGATGATTATTAGATGTTTAGTTAGTTATGTACATATTATAAGATTTGAAAACACTTCTATACGTTTGTATTTATGACATTATATTATGTTTTTAATAATATGGACTTCATTGTGACTAATGTATTGCTTTATTGATGTTTGGATGTATCTAGATTATGTGATTTTCAATGTGTGAGATTGTCTAAGTTTAATGTGGTGGAAACCAAATGATACCTATTATAATTGAATGTGTTTTGCCTATTACGAGCGGATCACTAGCAGATATACTCGCTGGTAAATATCGACATATTTACCGATAAATCATTTTGTGGATAACTACCGATGACCTATATTCATCGATAATAGTTTTCGACAAGAGCATTATCAATGGATTTGAGTCCGTCGATAATCTATCAAAAAATATGCAATACCGACAAATTATGAACATATTCAACAACTTATATTCGTCAGTAATTGTAAGTTTTTTTGTAGTTAACTTTTGTTCATCATATTTACAAAGAAGTCATCATGAGTCATGATACCATTTTAGAATTTTTTAAAGGAGTCGTAAGATTAATGACGACTTCAATTACAAAATTGTCCGGATTCATGACAACTTAATCTCTTAATTTGTAAATTTTATGTTAATCATTCCAATTTTGTAATTTATGGAATAAATTACTCTATATTTAAAAAAATTCCCAATAGAGAAAATAATTAGATAAAAAAAAGCCATTAAAAGAAAATAGAATTTATTCTGGTTAGTTAAATGATAACACTAACAAATATTTTAAATAATGATTGAATGCATTATCATTATAAATTTTATGATTTTAATTATAAACTAATAATTAAAAACTAATACCGTAATTCAACTTAATGGATTGTCATAAATATTATAAACCATAATTATATTAAGGTTTAAACATTCGGTTCACTTCTAATATTTCATCGAGAATTTCAATTATGTTATTAGATTTTAATCGGTGGTTTTCGAAAATGTGATAAATTTTGTTATTTTTGTTAGCATAATACTAATTACGTTAACTCATATATTACATATAAATTTTTCATTTTTTTTACTTTTTATATTTTTTTATTTATACTTAGTTTTAATCTCATAAAAAAAAACACGGATTAGTAAAACATGAGTTAATAATATATAATAATGTAATATATAGAAAAATCATTTTTAATAAAAATATCAATATAATATTATACAAATAATAAGTTTTGTCTTAATTTAAAAAGGAACAGTATTGTTTTATTTTTGTAAGAAATTGGAACTAATATAAATAAGAAAAATATATATAAGTAATAAATTGAAATCAAATAAAGACATTTAACACTAATATTAATACATGATAATACACTATCACGTTACGTTATCACGTGTCATGCTAGAAACCTGACACGTGGCAACAAATACTTTTACATTTCTTTTAAATTTAAAAAAATAGAAAAATAAAAAATCACATATTAACACTGATATATTTTTAGCGTCATTAATAATTTTTTATCAAAAACAACTTAATTGAGGTACTTCTAAAATATTATAACGTAATTAAAAAAATTTTAAAAGTAGAGACCAACTTAATACACATGCCCACCAAACCAAAATGAGAACATATGAGAAATTAAACTTAAATTTGTGTTTGTTAAAAGGTGATAAAAAGAGTTTCTCTGATAATAATTTCTCAATAATGCTATAGGTATTGAAACTTTCAAAATTGATATTAAAGCATAAGTAGATACTTCATAGAAAAGATAAAAACTAAATAGAAGAAAGGAGAAGAACCTCAGATGGTGATTGGATTAATGTTCAGCAGTTAAATCACCTGAACAAGCAAAGCCCCGGTGTTCCACAACAGAAAACTGCTTCTGATACATCTGATACAATGAGTCATGCTTTTATATAAAAATTCCTCAAGCTAAAACCATTTTTTTAAAGTCAACACCATTGTATGAACACTAATCCAATCTAATGCGCAAATTGCACTTCATTAATATATTATTTTAGAAAATGATATTGCAAGGTTATATCTCGTTTACGGATTAATTTTATGGATCTGTCGTCATAGATATTATAAAAAGAATTTGAATATAATATAACAGAAAGAGCTTGAATACAATAGATTTTAAATATTGTAGGGTATACCGTAGTTAGTACAAGGCATATAAAATAAATGTAATTTTGGTAAGTAAACGAAACTATATAATAAAATATTGACAAAACCGACTACTAGCATTATTAAAATATCAGCCAATAATATATAACCTTTGACTAATTTATTTATGATAACTATCTTGTTCATCTACGTATTGGCATTCAAAAATTAAGAGGTAAATAAGCAATTGGCGAAGGATTTGACGAATTAAACAAGATCCCAAATTGTTAGAACAGTTTATAGAATAGAGAAAATACGCAGATAGTAGAATGTGAAAATAGTAGTTGGAAGAAATGTATTTTGTAGTTGTGTTAGATATTGTCTTATATCAAATAGTATAGTACGTGAGTGTTTATAAACCTATAGATTATTCTAAAAAATGCTAGCACTAGTAAAAAAAGTAGTTTCTAACGTGCCATATACGCTTCGGTTACGCAAAAACCGAAGCGTACAAAGCTATATACCTCGGTTACATCTTGACCCGAGGTGGAATGGTGGTATTGCCTCGGTTAGTAGAAGACCCGAGACCTATACCTCACTGCAAATCAGACCTTTCTGTCTAACAACGTTTTGAAAAGCCCTATTGCCTCGGTTTGCTAGGCAACCGATGCCTATACACCTGTGCAAGTCAGGTTTTTCCCTGAACCCTGAAAGTCCTCTACAAGTTAGGCTTTTCACCTGAAGCACTGACAAATGCTATGTTGGCTGCTACGCCAGGCCTAAGGCATCAGTTCTTCGAGGAACCGAGGTCATTGATTGTCACTTTATACCTCATGTTTTGCTTTTAACCGGTGCCATATAATGGTATTACCTCGGGTTTTTCAGTAACCGAGGTAGTAGCTCCATTCATTTTCTGAACTTAACCTATACACGTTTCATTTGCGCCGAACAACTTCTTCTTCCTCTCCTGCTCTCTCATTCCTCTAAGTAGCTTCTTCTTCCTCGTGCTCTCACATTCTTCCTCTGCGGTTGCATCCACCACTGCCACTCCTTGCCCTTGTCGCGTCGCCCCCTGTGTTGCCAGTGGTCTTGCCTGCCTCCTTCTTGCCAGTGCTCGCGCCTTCCGCTGCTAGTTGCTGTTCTTGGCCACGCCTCCTCCCTTTGTCGTCCCGCCATTGGTGCCCCGCCGCTGCTGCCTGCGGTGCCTCCAACGAGTCCACTCTTTTGTCACCGTTGTAGCCTCCACCACTGCTGCCTCCGCCACTACTGCATCCGCCACTGCTGCCTCCGCCACTACTGCCTCCGCCGCTACTACCTCCGCCGCTGCTGCCTCCACTGCTGTTTCAATCTTGCTGCCAGCATTGAGGTTCGTTGATTGTGTTTTTGTTGATAATAATTGGTGGAGGCAGAAAGAGAAGCAAATTTTATGTTTGGGTAGTTTTCATTTGTTAATGTTTGGGTAGTTTTCATTTGCTGTGTTTGATAATAATTGCTGCTTGGCAGGTTTTATAGAGGTGTTTGCTTGACTGCTTGGCTGTTTTCATTTGTTGTTAATTTTTTTAGGAATTGAACTTGTGCTGTTATTGCTTGATACAGTGTGGCTTATTGCAGTAAAGAGTATGAATACATGTAGTTACCTTGATGCTAATACCATTTATTTTTCTGAGATGACAATATTTTGTCTTAGATAGTATAGGCTCTTGTTTATTTAGTCTGAACACCGAAATTCTTCCATCAATGTATTAATAAGCTTCAAATTTGTTTCCTTATCAAATATTTTTTATTATAAGTTACTTTGAAAGCAAAATAAACTAGTTTTAACATGGACAATGCACTTAGGATAAACTAGTTTTAAACTAGATCTTAAGACAAAAATTGTTAGTTGCAATTGAGAAGAAAATTAGTATAGATAAAAATAAGGAAAAATAGAAAAAAAAAGTTAATTTTGGATAGTTTAGTTTAGAAGAAATAAAAGGAAAGAAATTAAAAAAAAAAGACTTGTTGGGTTTTAGATGGAAGGAAGGGAGATACGTTATACCATAATGAAAAAGATATTACTTTAACCTTAACTCATTGTATAACATTAGATGCATTTAGACAATCATAGCAAACAACATAATTGTGAAAACCAACATATAGACAAGTATGAAAAACACAAACAATTATCAAAGGCAAGATGGGAGAAGCATAAATAGTGACAATCATGTAATCTTTTAAAAAACACAGTTTGGCTTAGTACACTGGACAATCACGTAATTGTTGTTGTGAAATTGATATATTGATTATTGTTATTTGATGATAAGATTATAAGCTAAACAATATTGAAATAAGGTTTGAGAAAATGAAATAAACAAGTGAAATAAACTCAAGTATCTAAACCCTAAAGTTAATTGAAATGACATTATTTACTCTTGGTTGAATATATTGTTTGTTTGACAATTAGCCTTAGTTTCCCATTTGAGATTCAATACAAAAATTATTTACTATCTCCAGATTTTTTTGAACAAACGTACTATTTACAAATGAATACAGGAGATGGTAATAATAATTTACAAGTATTGAATCTTGAATTGTCCGGTTGGACAGTTTAAGAAGAGTAATAAATTTTTCATAGTTTATTAATACATATCTATTTTAATATACATGTCATAAATTTCATGAAATTTTCCAGTTGTGTTTTGTATTGATCTTCGGGTGCATATTTGATTGTGATTTATAATCACTTTCATTTCGTGTAACCTGAAGACCAATGCGAAATGCTGGCAAAATTTCGTGAAATTTTAGATATGTTGTTTATAATTGATATGTTTAATAAACTAACAAAAATGAATCTTCTTGAATGGGATAGGGTCACACTTTGAATATGAAAACGATCAAAGTGATCATTCAAGATTATTGAAATTGTGTAAACAATTTCAGTAAACATGTGTACAAATCAGGGGTGGATTAATTTACCATGCATCAGCGCTGAGTACGAGAGAGGGGTAGAAGAATTTATAGAGTTTGCGCAACATAATGCGAGTACAAGTGGTGATGATGAAGTCAAGTTCAGATGTCCCTGTGTGAACTGTTTGAATGAGAGGAAGTTGAACGCAAATGATATTAGGGAACATCTTATCTGTGATGGTTTCATACGAAGTTATACAACATGGATATGACACGGCGAATTAACAGACTTTCCAACTATCTCTCCAACTGAAAATGTATATGATTCCACCATGGATATGGAAGATCGACCAGAAGAAGACAACTTAGAGGAAATGATCCGCAATGTTGGCGCAGAAGCTTTTGCCCAAGCGCATGTGTATGAAACGATGTCCACTGATGCAGAGACTCCTTTGTATGTCGGTTCAACTAATTTCACACGGTTGTCAGTGGTGTTAAGGCTCATGAATTTAAAGGGGACTAATGGATGGACTGATAAGAGTTTTATAGAATTGTTGTCGTTGTTGAATGAAATGTTGCCAGATGGAAATACATTACCCACTCGTAATTATGATGCAAAAAAAATTCTTTGTCTGATGGGTATGGAGTATAAACGGATACATGCATGGCCAAATGATTGAATATTATATAGGAATGAGAATAAAATTTTAATAAAGTGTCCAAAATGTGGGTTATCACGATACAAGTCAAGAAACAACAGTGAAGATAGTGGTCACACAGAAAAGAATGGTTCTTCTTTGAAAGTAGTTTGGTACCTTCCACTCGTGGCTAGACTTAAACTTTTGTTTGCGAATCCCAAAGACGCTAAAAACCTAAGATGGCATGCAGATGAGAGAACAATTGATGGGCTGCTTCGTCATCTAGCTGATTTAAAGCAATGGAAAAATATTGATCAAGAATTCCCTCAATTTGGTCAAGAATGTAGAAATCTTAAGTTTGGCTTAGCTACTGGTGGAATGAACCCATTTGGTAATTTAAGTACCAATCATAGTTGTTGGCCCGTTATACTGATAATTTACAATTTATCTCCTGGATTGTGCATGAAAAGAAAGTACATGATGTTGTCAATGTTGATATTTGGTCCAAAGTAGCCTGAAAATGACATAGATGTTTATCTCAGGCCACTAGTTGAAGACTTGAAGTTGTTGTGGGTTGATGAGGTTGAAATATTTGATGCCTTTGCTTCAGAAACTTTCATGATGCATGTCATGTTATTTTGCACCATTAATGACTTCCCAGCTTACGGTAATTTGTCGGGGTACAGTGTGAAGGGTTATAAAGCATGTCGTATACGTGAAGAAAACACTGCAGTTCATCAATTAAAACATGGAAGGAAGACAGTGTAAAGAAAGCATTCAATGGAAAACAAGAGAAAGACAATGCACTCATTCCACTTACTGGACTTGAAGTTCTTGAAAAAGTTAATAGAGTACATCATGTATTTGGGAAAATGTCCAAGAAGTCTTTTGTAACGACCCCTTGGAAGAAGAAATCAATATTCTTTGATCTTCCATATTGGTCAAAGTTAGACATTATACATTGCATAGATGTCATGCATGTAGAGAAGAGTGTTTGTGATAGCTTGATTGGTATACTACTAAACATCATGGGAAAAACAAAAGATAAAGTGAATGAACATTTAGATTTGGTTGACATGAAGATCCGAGAAGAGTTGGCATCAAGAGAGATTGGTAAACGTACTTATTTTCCCCCTGTATGTTACACAATGTCCAGACAAGAGAAAATAAGTTTTTGTCTTTGTTTAAAGAGTATCAAGGTACCACAAGGATACTCTTCAAATATCAAGAGCTTAGTGTCAATGCAGGACTTAAAGCTTGTTGGACTCAAGTCTCACGATTGCCACGTCTTAATGCAACAATTGTTACCGGTGGCAATTCGTGGAATTTTGCCCAAAAAGGTTAGGCAGACCATAACTCGATTGTGCTCATTTTTCTCGTCAATTTGTAGAAAAGTCATCGATCCTACAAAGTTAGATGAACTTCAAAGCGAAATTATCATCATCTTGTGTCAGCTAGAAATGTTTTTCCCTCCATCCCTTTTTGACATCATGGTGCATGTACTTGTTCATTTGGTTTGAGAAGTAAAGTTGTGTGGGCCAATATACTTAAGATGGATGTACCCTATTGAGTGTTATATGAAGATTTTGAAAGGGTATGTCAAAAATCAATATCGTCTAGAAGGTTCAATGATTGAAAGATATATTGCTGAAGAAAGTATCGAGTTTTGCTTTGATTATATGACTAAAGCAAATCCGATAGGAGTCCCTCGGACATCATGGTTGAATAGATATTCTACAAGTAAAAGCATCCAAGGTGTGAATGTGGTGACAAAAAGTCGTGAAGAATTGATGCAAGCACATCTGTACATATTAAACAACACAGATGAAGTGATCCCATTTTTGGAAGCACACAAAGCCGTTGTAAAGGACAAGTATCCAAGACAAATAGAGAAATGGCAGTTGATGGAGCATAACAGAACATTCTTGTCCTGGTTCAAATATGAATTTTTGAAAGAATCACGGTCTTCTGAGACTTTGTTGTGGCTAGCAAATGGTTTGAAGTTTGATTTTGTATGTTGTACAGGCTATGAAATTAATAATTGCACATTCTATACAAAGACTTTGGATGATAAAAGCACAGTACAAAATAGTGGCGTTAGTCTAGAAGCTGAGTCGCTACAATTTTCCACATCCAAAGATCAAAATCCTGTAATTGGATCCATGAGATATTATGGTAGAATTGAAGAGATATGAGAGGTTGATTACACTAAGTTTTCCGTTGCACTCTTCAAATGTAAGTGGGTCGACAATAAGAGTGGTGTCAAAATAGACGAATCTGGTATGACACTTGTTCATTTTCGAAAGGTTGGTTATGGAGACGAACCATTTATCATGGCATATCAAGCAAGTAAGGTTTTTTATGTCAAAGATCCTATGTCTGACCATTGGTATGTTGCTCTTCAAGGAAAAAGACAAATTGAAGATAACGAAGAGAATCTAAGTAATCTTCATATTGCTGACAACCATTCCTCTAAAAAGACAATAAATTTGGATAACGACCCTCTAATTGATTATATACAAGCAATTCGGGAAGATCACAATGAGGGAATATACATATGACCAATCCATATGATTATGTATGAATTTCATGTTTGTGTAAATATTTATGGCTTTTGTTAAATAATATATGTTATTTTATAAGTGTTTTATTTTTCTTTCATCTTATTTATTGTGACAGATATATGGCTGAGTCACCTCATTCGTCAGGGGATGAAGTCCCCACCACTTCTAGACGGACGAGAGGAGCGACGAGGTTACAACAGCTTATACTTAGAAGAAATGCAGGTGAGAGGACACCTATCATTATTGACATTGTCACTAGAGTTGCATCTGGCCCAAATGCAGATGTATTTAGGTCTTACCTTGGAGTACTAGCACGTGATCGTATCTCTATACTTACTCCATCCTTTGACCTTGGAGTACTAGCACGTGATCGTACTAGCATGTGATCTTACCTTGGAATCTCATCTGGCAAGATCTATTGGTAAGTTAAACAATATTGCTCCAAATTCTAGATTCATTATATTGATAAATTTGTATTGATATAAGGTTATTACTTTCTTTGTTGTAGATGACATTTGATATGCCAAATGTCAAGAGCTTAAGGAATAGGTGTTTATCTGCAATTGCAGAAAGATTTCGAGGGTTTAAGACAAAATTGACGTCCAGATATATATTTGGACCAAAAAGTAATGAAACTCCATGTTCCAAATATTCAGCAATTGTCGAAGAAACATGGCGTCAGTTTGTAGAGTTTCGTTCATCCGAGACATGGCAGGTAAGTGTAGGTAAAATCATTCAATTCATCATTCATAATTCTTTTTTATGACAATTGTTTCATTTTGTCACAGAAAAAAAGGTCAAAAGCATAGGGAATAAGTGCTTAGAATAAAAATCCACACCTACTGTGTCGTGGTGGATATTGGAAGCTTGAGGAAAAAATAATGAAGCAGAAGTCAGATAGTAGACTTCCACTTTCTGAGGGTGGTGACCCTCCTCCTCCTCCTTCACCACCATCTCGGCACGAGAAGTGGAAGTTAGCTCGTATAAGACCATCGAGCTCCTACACTTTCGACTATGCCAGAGAGATATCTGAAAGAATTGTAAGATGTCATTTCTCATATTTTTACAACATTTTTGTTATATATATTACATAGATCTTTCAAATGATTTTGAAGTTTTGTTATGTTACAAGACTCCTTGGTTGAGCAGAGCTCCCAAGGTCAATTCACACAAGAAGGTCGTCAGGATATTCTTGCCACAACTATTGGACGACCTGAGCACCTAGGACGGGTGCGTGCTGCTGGGACTAGCATAGGCATACGACAGTTCTTTGAGTCTTCCTCGCGTCCATCTTCATCTGGATTAAGTAAAGAGTATGAACAAAAGCTGAAGGAGGAAATAAGAAAAGAGATTACGCAGGAGATCACAAAGAAGGTTCAGGCAGAGTTGTAGGATGAAGTTGCTGAAATGGTTGCGCGCCAGCTCCAGCAGCATTATGAGGATTATGGCAATTGTCCTCCGTCATCTCCTGTAGCAGAACATGTTGTGCCCCCTACAGGTAAACTTAATCATTTTTTTTCATTAATTTACCTTTTGTATAACCTAACATTTAATTTGACAAGTAGAAGTGGTAAAGGAAGTTGCTCAGCTGCCGGTGCCCCATGGGACGACATGGATGACACTCGTCCATGCTAGTTATATATTCTCTCTGATATCGGGACCATGCATGGTGTACAGCTAGCAGAAGATGAGGTCAAGGTCACGGTGGATGAAGTTGTCGTACCAGATGTCGTTCTTCCTGTGCCTACAGATGAGTTCTTCATTGTGGAAGAGGAATTTAAGTCCTTTGTCGCCTAGCCTAGACATTTCATTGATGATGTATCTGATCCCCCGGTAAACACTCGTACTATATACTTCTCAATTTTAATATTTACTTCTAATTGACGTTATAACATAACAATTTTTTCATGTAACAGCAGATAGGTCAAGAGGGAAGTCCTACACCGAAGAAGACTCATTTATCATAGGACGACCCTCTTGGTGCGTTAGACGAGCTTGCTAAAATCATTTCAGATGTGCCGATGATTGTACACTGGGATTCTACTACATTTGGAAGAGAAGCTCAGACCCATTGTACTTGCATCAGCAAAATGTTAGGGAGCTTGCGTCGGGGAGAGAAGAAATTAAGTTTATGAGAACTTTTTTATATAATTATTTTTTATCAAGTTACTTATATCAGATTATTTCTTCATTTTAGGTATATGGGTTCATTGACCCCTCTATGACTCATGAAAGAAATAAATTTGATGATATCCAAACATACATCACCACCTGCTTTGGAATGGGAAGGAGATATATTTTCTCCCTTATATACTTGGGTAAGTGAAGTTTCTTAACTTCAAAGTTTCATTTATTAATTTTGGTATATGACAATTAAATTATTACCAATTTCAGGTGTCATTGGCAGCTACTTGTGATCTCCATACCGGGAAACACTACTGTCTGGTTTTGTTCATTGCACAAGTCTCTTCCCAGCCCTCTTATACATGCAGTAGATTGGTAAGAACGTCAATGTTTCAACTTTCTTTGTTATATAAATGTATGCTAAAGCAATTTTTTTTAATAGTTCCCTTGCAACACTTATGATGTTATTTGAGAGATCTACTGCTACAGCTAAAAAGCTTGCATGGGTTGCCCTTAAGGTTTGGTATTTTAGTCCATACTTTGTTACATTTGGTTCCATTTCAATGATGTTACTTATCATTTTAGAATTATGATGATATATTGTAGTGTAATAGACAAACGGGATCATATGAATGTGGTTACTACGCCATGTTTTAGATGATGACCATTATTCGTGCACAGTACACCAGTGGATGGCAAACGGTAATATTTAGGTTTGAATTTTATTTTTGTCAGAATAATGTGTACCGTTATAGAGTCGCGCAGCGGAATAAGTTAAGATAGCGAAAAGCGTGTTCGATCAAACTCGTATTAAGATTGTCTGGTTTAGAAAGTCAATTTTCTTAGAGAAAATTTATCAAACAGTTTATGAGCATAAAATGTAAAGAGTGTAGGAGTAGAAAAATTCAACACAGAATTTTTATCCTGGTTCGATTCAAAAGAATCTACGTCCAATTGTTAATCACTATAAAAAGTGATTAACGTTTTCACTAAAATCAATTTCACAGATTTACAATAGAGTGAATGAAACAATAAGATAAAATCTTCCTTCGACAAACGAACCAGAAGGATGCTTCCTTCGACCAATGAATCGGAAGCGATCAATCTACACTTTCCTTCGACCAACGAACCGGAACAGTGCAGAAACAGTCTTCCTTCGACCAACGAACTGGAAGAATAGCAACGTTGCCAACTCGAAGAAAACCGCTCTGACCTTTGACCCACAAAGCGCGAGCTTCTCCTATTCACGAGACCAGGCAATGCAAAGAACTAGCTTTTTGGAACTTCCTCAGATCACACTGTATTCTCAAAAAGTTCAGATCACACTGTATTCTCTTCCAAGTGTAAATTTAGCTAGTGTGCTAGTTATATATTTAATTTTCTTAGCATGAGCATGACAATCCTTACAATTTTTTTCTACAATCTTAATTTCAGTTTTAACATTTGCAGCAGATTGTAAAGCAAGATCAAGTTCATTTTTTAGCCTGTCATTTTCATCCACAAGGTTCTGTATTCTATACTCAAAATATAGTCTCTTAGAGTTTAATCGATTAACCTTTTTAGCCTGTCATTTTCATACACAAAACAAAGATGCATAGAAAAATAGTCTAATCGATTTCACTGTTAACACAATCGGTTAAAGTATGTGAAAACTATTTTTTAAACAATTTTGTATAGTAGACAAGCAGACAACATTCATACACATTAATTACACATTTATAAACAGAAACAATGATGCATGAAGGCATGAATTGACAATAGATGTTACCATAGAATACTACTCAAGAGATATAGATATGTTCCATTGAAATTCATCCTTGAGTATTGTCTACTGCTTGATTAACTTACTTCCCTGCAAAACATTCAAACGGTTTTGTTGGAAGTACCCAGATGAACTTGGGGCCTTTCTTGTTAGTTACAGGAGGTTGTTCTTTGGGAATCCATTTGTATTTTCCCTTTGAAACACCTACCTTTCTATAATAACAGTTTTTTACAGTGTGCCCAATAGTATTACAATAGGGACATGTATTGGATACAGGTTTTCTCAATTCAATGAATCTTTTAGAATTGAGTCTTTCATTTTTAACTTTATAATCAATTCTCTGCCTATTTATTGTTCTGCCATGTGATCTCAGCATAACTTCTAAATTTTCTCTTCCAAGTGTAAATTTAGCTAGTGTGCTAGTTATATATTTAATTTTCTTAGCATGAGCATGACAATCCTTACAATTTTTTTCTACAATCTTAATTTCAGTTTTAACATTTGCAGCAGATTGTAAAGCAAGATCAAGTTCATTTTTTAGCCTGTCATTTTCATCCACAAGGTTCTGTATTCTATACTCAAAATATAGTCTCTTAGAGTTTAATCGATGAACCTTGTATTGTAGTCTCCTGAAAAGTGTCCAGTAGTTGATCATATCTGACCTCAATTGGCTCATTCTCAAAGTCGTTGTCATTGTTTTCAGAGCATACAGATCCAGCCATGAAGCATAAGTTTGACTCTTCTTTAATGCTTTGATCATCATCACTATATGAGTCTTCATCACTGTTCTTTACCTAGGGAATGTAGGCTTTCTTTTGTTTGTTCCTTCTCTTGTCCTGAGTGTACTTTACATCACCCTTCTGCTTGATCTTCAAGTCTGGACAATCAGGCTTGATGTGTCCTTCCTTTCCACACTCGTAGCATGTGACAAAAGTGTTCTTTGCATTTCTTTTTCCTCCTTTAGAGTTGCCTGCAAAGTCAGATACAAAATTTCTATTTTTTATAAATTTAGTAAATTTCTTTATCATCAAATTCATTACTTCCTTCTATGAAATGTCTGCATTAGAATCTGCATCTGATTCAATTCTTCTAGAGGTTTTCTTGTTGGTATCTTTGAGGGCAATTGACTGTTTCTGCTCAGTCTCCTCTTCATCCTTCAGTCTTCCCAACTCCAGGTCATGTTCCCAAAGCTTACCAAACAGTGTAGCCATATTTATAGTTGTTAAATCTCTGGATTCAGATATGGTTGTTACCTTTGGTTGCCAACTCCTGTTGAGACTTTTCAATATCTTAATATTGATTTCCTCCTTTTCAAAGACCTTTTCGAGAGTAATCAAATGATTGACAATGTGTGTAAATCTTTTGTACACATCGTAGATGGTTTCTCCTGTCTTCATTTTAAACATCTCGTATTCTTGCACCAAGGAGTTCTTTCTAGCTCACTTTACTTCATTCGTGCCTTCATAGGTTACTTCAAGTACTTCCCAAATTTCTTTAGCACTTTCATGTTGATACCCTAAAAAACTCATCAATAGTAAAAGCAGAAGATATAACTTCTCTAGCCTTAATATCATATTGTGCTCTTCTGTTTTCCTCTTGACTCCACTTAGAAAAGTTCAAAATGGATTTTCCATCAACTAGTTTAGTGGGTTCAAACGGACCATTTAGAACAGCATCCCATAGACCTTAATCTACTGACTCAAGAAAGATTTTCATTCTAATTTTCCAAAGAGTAGTTTTTACCAGTAAACAGAGTTGGTTTGTTTGTAGATGCACCTTCACCGAAGCCTTGAGAACCAGAAGCCATTACATGATCAAATAATCAATTTCGCAAAAAGGTAATCGATTTGTTTTTCAAATAAGTTTTGAAAACCAGCTCTAGTGCCAACTGTTAGAAATAAAGAAGCTTGTTTCTCCATACCAAGAGAATTGGGGATTTATAAAAATGTGCACTTTTCAAATCTTTTGGCAGAAATAGAATGATCTTTGAAACTTTATTGTGTTGTAAGTAAAGTGCGTATGCAATGAAATGCAAAGAGATAAATAAAGAAGACCAACCACTGATTGAAGGATATTTCACTATAATGATTGGAGAATTACACCAAAGGTTTTACAGTGAACACACCCTCACAATGTAAACACCTTTCTCACTCAAACAATCAAATATAGAAACTAATACACCTACGCACACAGAACCACATGTTCTTGCTGTAGAATCCCTTTGAGAATCCCCTCTCAAAGTCCAAGAGCTCCTCACTCTTCTTCCTGTTGCAGACGAACAGGGACACAACACAATCAACAAGTGCAAAAACCTTTTTTTATCATAGCAAGTACACCTTAGCAGTGAGGATACGATCAATTAGTCAAGCTCTCAAATTTCTTCTCAAGAGTCCTTCAAGTTTCATCAAGATCTTTGCTTCTTGATTCTTGGAGCATCAATGCAATCTGTAAAACTTGCAAGTTAAAAACTGTCAGATATGAAAATGTAAAATGATCAAGTGTTCTACAAAAATACAAGCAATGCGTCAATTTATAGTTTCTGTCATAACAGATGCAAGGTAATCGATTATGTTAGTAAAATAATCGGTTACATAATAAAAAATCATATGTAACAGAAATACAACTAACTCAGCTCTTAATTGAATGAAATATTTATGTAATCGATTCTCATTTAATGCAAGTCAAACATATTTAAAAAATATGACCTAAGATAATCGATTATAGCCTTCCCATAATCGATTATTGCACGAAGTTTTACGAAAAACATAGATTTGACATGAATTTTAATTCTAAGACATATCTAACACTTCCAAATCTCGTCTATGATCATAAAACCTATCCTTGGGTAATGCCTTAGTGAAAATATCAGCTAATTGATGCATTGTGTCAATGTATTATATTGTGCAATCACCTTTTTGGATGTGGTCTCTTAAGAAATGATGTCTAATTTCTATGTGTTTAGTTCTGGAATGCAGTATGGGATTCTTAGTCAAGTTAATTGCACTAGTGTTATCACATTTTAGAGGAATGTGATCAAGGAAGATATCAAAGTCTTCCATTTGTTGTTTCATCATAGAATTTGGGCACAACAGTTACCAGCAGCAATGTATTCTGCTTCTGTGGTAGACAAGGCTACACACCCTTCTTTCTTTGAGTGTCCAGACACCAAAGAACAGCCCAGAAAATGACATGTTCCATTAGCACTTTTCCTATCAATTTTACAGCCCCCATAATCAGCGTTAGAATAACGAATTAAACTAGGTGTTTCATCATAAGGATACCACAATCCAAAAGAAGTAGTTCCTTTAAGATATTTAAGAATTCTCTAAACAGATGTTAGGTGTGATTCTTTAGGATTGGCTTGGTAACTAGCACAAACAAATACACTTTGCATAATATCAGGTCTACTAGTTGTGAGATATAGTAATGAACCTATCACACCTCTAAACATGGTTTGGTTTACTACTACCCCAGATTCATCTTTATCTAAATAACAGGAAGTTGCCATAGGGGTGTTAGCTTCTTTAGAAGTGTCCATTCCAAATTTCTTAAGGACTTCCTACAATATTTGGTTTGGGAGATAAAGGTTCCCTTATCCATTTGTTTTATCTGTAGTCCTAAGAAGAATGTTAATTCCCCAATCATTGACTTTTCAAATTCTCCTTGCATTATATTAGAAAATCCCTCACATAGAGAATTATTAGTTGACCCAAAAATGATATCATCTACATATACTTGAACAAGCAAAATATGGCTTCCTACTTTCTTAATAAACAAGGTTGAATCGACCTTTCCTCTAGAGAAATCATTTTCAATCAAGAAAGTACTATGTCTCTCATACCAAGACCTAGATGCCTGTTTAAGACCATACAATGCTTTCTTCAATTTATAAACATGATCAAGAAATTTAAAATCCTCAAAACCAGGAGGTTGATTAACATACACTTCCTCCTTAATAAAACCATTCAGAAAAGAACTTTTCACATCCATTTGATATAATTTAAATTTCATTAATGATGCATAAGCAAGTAATAATCTAATTGCTTCTAACCTGGCTACTGGGGCATATGTCTCATCATAGTCTATACCTTCCTCTTGACAATAGCCTTTAGCAAATAGTCTTACTTTGTTCTTAGTGATGTTTCCTTCTTCATCCAACTTGTTTCTGAATACCTACTTTGTATCAATCAGTTGGTAATGCTCTTCTCTAGGAATGAGTTCCCAAACTTCATTCCTTTCAAATTGGTTAAGCTCTTCTTGCATAGCTATACACCATTTGTCATCTTGAAGAGCTTCACCTATGTTCTTGGGTTTTATTTGAGACAAAAAACCAACAGTTAAACAAAAATTATTTAAATTATGTCTAGTAGTTACCCCTTTTGAGATGTCTCCAATGATGTTGTCCAAAGAGAGGCCTTGTGGTTGTTGATAGCTTCTTTGTTAAATTTGTTGATGCACATTTGGAGCTTCAAAGGGAGCATTCTCATTTAAATACATTTCTTCAAGAGCTTCCCTTATGTAATCTTCATCACCTGCAATGGGTTTGTTTGACTCGAGAATTCTCCTCAAGGTCCACAATTTCATCAAAAATAACATGCACAAATTCTTCAATGATTAATGTTCTTCTATTAAATACCCTATAAGCTTTTCTAGTTAGTGAGTAACCTAAGAAAATTGCTTCATCAAATTTAGCATCAAATTTTCCTAAGTTGTCTTTATCGTTGTTCAAAACAAAGCATTTACTACCAAATATTTTTAAGTGAGATACATTTGGTTTTCTACCTTTAAACAATTCATAGGGAGTTAATTTTATAATTGGCCTAATGAGCATTCTATTCAACACATAACAAGCAGTACTAATTGCATCACCCAAAAATATTTTTGCACATTAAACTCATTGAGTAAAGTTCTAGCTAATTCTTTTAAGGATCTATTTTTCCTTTCAACAACCCCATTTTGTTGGGCAGTTCTAGGAGCAGAAAAGTTGTTAGTTATACCATGTTTATCATAGAATTTTTCAAAAGACTCATTTTGAAATTCTCCACCATGATCACTTCTTAAAGTTTTGATTTTCAAATCTTTTTTGTTTTGGACTCTTTTTACAAAAGTTTTGAAGGCTTTAAAAGCTTCACTTTTCAACTTTAAAAAGAAAGTCCAAGTAAATCTTTTGTAATCATCCACAATTACAAGTGCATAATAATTTTCGCCAAAACTCTTAATTCTAGAAGGACCAAATAAGTTCATATGCAATAGTTCTAAAGGTTTTGATGTAGAAATCATGTTTTTGGATGAAAAAGAAGATTTAGTTTGCTTTCCTTTTTTACAAGCAGCACATAGTTTGTATTTTTCAAATTTCAATTTAAGCAAACCAATCATAAAATCTTTAGAAATCAATTTATTCAAATGTTGCATATAAATGTGTGCATCCTTTTATGCCATAGCCAAGAATTTTCCTCTTTTGCAACTAAACATGTTATGCTATGACTAGATGCACTTTCAATGTCAATCAAATATATATTATTATGTCTAACACCATGTAATGCTATATCAGAAGAATCCTTAAAATAGAAAGTGCATTTATCACTTTCAAAGGTTACCCTGAGACTTTTGTCGCATAATTGACTTATGCTTAAGTGGTTGTGCTTTAGTCCTTCAACATACAACACATCTTTGATTGTCAATGTGTTTCCTCCTCCTATGTCTCCAGTTCCAATAATTTTTCCTTTATTGTTATCCCCATGGGTAACAAATCCTTACTTCTTTTTATGAAACGATATGAATCTCTTCTTGTCACCGGTCATGTATCTTGAACAACTACTGTCAAGATACCACAATGACTTCTTTGACTTTGAAGGTTTCTATTTTTTAGCTTTTAACATCATTAAAATTTCACAGTAACTTCAAGATATCAATGCTTTCTCATTGGTAACAATTAGGAGCTTTACTCCATCATACTAAGTTTGGAACAAATAAGCAAGATGGTACTTTTAATTACTTTATCCAATGTCATCTACAATCAAGGTCTTACCTTCTTCCCCCCTACAAAATTTTTCGCCCTTTGAAAATTGGACTACCTATATATCTATTCTTCAACCCTAAACTCTGTTATCTCCTAACCAAAAACTTTTCCAGTAAAAATTTCGATAAGTTCAACCCTCACATATCACAACAATAGCTACCTTCTAGTTATACAATAACAATATTTAACTATTGAAATACCACTGACGAACAAAACGAGTTAATCTTTAGTTGGTACTCAAAACTCCGTTTAAAAAAAAAATAATATTCTTATATAAATTAATTTTTAATATATATATTTTATTAATGTTTCTTAAAAGAATTATAAGTATTTTAATTTAATCACAACATTTTAGGTCATTCATAAACTTTAATATCAACCATTTACTTTGAATTTTTTATATGATTGGCAAACTAATTTATTAATCACTTAACTACATAGCATCTTGATTCTTTTATGATAACAACAAAAGTTACTCTAGAATGACCTCTCACCTAACAATTTTATCAGTGGATAATTTATCATGTTGTCTTGATTTAACTTTTGTAATATACTTGAAGTCCAATAAATTTCTTTAAAGAATAATTTATTTATTATTAATATTTTATCTCGTATGGTCAATTTGATTTTCATCAATACTGAAGTGGTAAAATTAAAATCTATAAATTCATATATTAAACAAAAAAAAAATGTCTACATTAATATCTATACTTTCCGTTTTATTTGTTTGAAAAAAAATTATAAATTTTAATCTAAACAAAAATAAAAATTTTCATAAATTCAAAGTTATTAATAAAAATCATAAAAGAAATGTCGATGTTAATGTTTATAAAAGGAAAATCTAACTCAATAACGCATGATTGTATAAATAGTCACAAATCATAATATCACAATCTCTTTTTCAGTCCAAACAAATTTTAATTCGAGGTTAAACACATTCATATATCATCACACATTAGCAACCAAGATATACAAAAGATAATAATCCACTCCAACTCCACTCTCACTAAATACCCTCTTCACTACTCCTCTCAACAACTAGTCAAGACATAAAGGACATCATCTATATAATATCAGAAACACATCCACATATTCATGATCAAACCAAAATCATTCCCATTAGTTATTTAAAGCAATCAATGTTTTAATAGCTAAAACCAACGCCAAACAGATTTGACAGTCCAGAAACGAAATCCTGGCAGATATGGAAACTGGAATGCATGAAATCATTCTCACCACATAATCCTTACCAACATATGCACTTAGGCCAACATAACAGCACCGAAATTACATACATTTTTAATTCCAATCTATATTACGTTTAGTCTATGTTGAATCCATTAACAACCCTCTTATAATCTATTCGGAAGTTTCAACCAGAAATGAAACAGACAAGACACTAAAGCATCATCAATTCTCATCTTTTTAGACGATTTAAATTCATTATAACATGTTATATTTTGTTTTGAAAGATCTAAGCGAAATGGAACAGAGCAAGGTACACAAACATCATCATGTATATGTTTCTTCATCCAGTTCAGTTAGCGCAACTTGTTAGGTAATTACAACCTTCACTATTTCACATGTATCATACAATTCAGTCTACAGTTTAAAATATGAAAAACAGATTCCTAGTTCAAGATTGAGTGTATCACTTGTTTTTAAGTTCCTTATACAACCGGTTTTCATCGTGCCCAGACCAAAGATATATATCTTCATACAATCTAGCAACCAATACAGACAGGTTTAGCCAAGCATTGGATTTGCTTTTTCTTCTAGGTTGAGTAGTTTTCTGGGTGGGAAAAACTGGGCTTAGGTCTTGCTAAATTTAACATTTTATATCAAAATACATTTAAACTATAAATATTTGTTATTAATTAATATTAATAATTCTCCAAAAACATTGTATATTCACAAACAAATTAGTCAGGTATACAATACCTTTCTAATTACTACAGATCACAGATTCAACCAATTAGTGATGCTATTTACTTGTATATATCTCAGTCTTCACCTATACAACTCATACTCAGACCAGATAAACACAAAAAAAAAAAAGTACCATGGTTCCGCAATTATCAACCAATATCATAATTCATCCCAACATTCACAGGTATTACAGAGTATATTTCATGCAGAACAGCATACAATTATCATTCTAACAGAGTCTAAATTTTCCCTTCAAAGCTAAATCATCATAATTTACCACTTTAACTTCATTCTAACACATAATGATTCATATTATCCTTGACCGAATCAGAACAGATGTCCAAAATCAATTTGTATATGTTATACCTAGATTAACTCAATCACTAACGTCCAGACAGTCATTCAAAATGCAAGCAGTTCAGATAACTAACTCCTAACTTCATAATCCGCATGCATTCACCAATTTCATACAACATGAACTCATAATCCTTATTTTACTATCTCAGATTTAATAGGTGAAACAGAGCATCTAACACATTCTTTCCAAAACCCAAATACCACTCACATACCAATTAATATACTGCACGGAATCAAATCACCAGCACCCTATTTTCGTTTCCACCGAACATACAATTATATCCTTCCCACATCACATTATACCCGAAGGAACATCAACAGGGAAAATGCATATCATACCACATACAAGCAATCAATCAAAACCAAAATAGCTTCCCATACTACACGAATATGCAGGAAGTCCACACATCAAATACATACTATCATAACATAGTCAAGATATGGCAATAGACCAGACAGTATTTATCATTCACAAGACCCAAGACGGTAAAGGTTCTCATTCGTAATAATTATCTAATTCCATAACAACCAGATCTTTATATCACATTGTAATCTGAATCCAATTCAAACACAAAACCAACCAGTGAGAAAATCAATTAACACTACTATCCAACCTTCATAACTAGAGTTAAACATCGGAAATAGGCGAACTCACTCTCCAAGACCTCAAATTTTTCGAAAACCAGAGTTTGATACCACAAATGTGACACCCAAAACATAAATAAGAGTTACTTATTGTAACACATATTAAGAAAAGTCCATATCGTAATAAAATTCAATATAACTATTACAACTTTAAATATTCATTATCCAAATCCAACAAACAGTTTGATACAAATCCTTAATCCTTTGCATAAAATAAGTAAAAGTCTAGATAAACTCCTATTGCAAACCCCTCTCTCGTCAATCACATTGCTCCAACAACAATTGCATACCTATCTGAGCTCCCCTATAACACCTATTATACGTTGCCACATACATAAACAAAACAAACAAATGTATGGGTGAGCTAACAAAATCAACCTTTAACACCAACACAACACTTATATCTCAGACGTTAAATCCTTATCACAACCCTATCACATGAAATAGTATTATCACATAGTAAGACTATGACAATCAATACATTAACAACCCATACATCCCTATATAAGGAACCATGATCAACCTATTAGTTTCGCACAACATTTTCATTAAAGGCAACTCGTGCCAATACCAACCATCTCCCTATACGTAGGTCTTCTTCCAAACTTTCTCGCACCCTGTTTACCAAACAGAACAATTTGAGTGGTCCACCGCAATTTCGGACCTATCTCCCCTGTTCTTCAAGTTGCTCACAAAAACTCTGTATTGAACATGAGCCGGAACCCTTCGAGCGAGACATCCAATCCCTTCTACCGCCTATCATGGACGAAAAGATCCATCTCTTTCACTACCTCTTAAGGATAAAGAGATCCACCTTTCTACCCTCTCGCAAGAGGAAAGATGACTACCTTTCTACCCCTCCAAAGACGAAAGCTACAACCCCGAGTGACACATTTAGCAAGAAGATATAGTCAACAACATAACCACCACCACACCTCATTGTTAGTACCACAACTTGACATCCATACTAATTCTAGATGGTTGTCACAGAAATCAATTTCACCAATATCTCATCCAAGAATCACATATGCAACCCTTGTCGCCATATCAGTTAAGTAGTCTTACACCCACAGAAGAAATAGAGGCCTGATCTTTTGGGTAATTCTGACTAATTCCTAGAACGTTCTTTACTCTTATCAAGTCAAGAGTAACCTCTAAGTATCTCGCAACTCACAATTAGCTTACCAAAATCTGCCTATTTCCTATCAAGACCTAAACTCATCCTAACGAGCTACCCATTGGTACTCAAATAAAATACAGTCACAATAAATCTGGATAACCATCATTGAATCAAATCACATAACATGCACACATTGCTTTTAGCTCATGAATGAAATACACCATCCCATAAACCTAGATAGCTATAAACCAACCAAATAGCTTCACCTAAACCTACTGACCAAACAAAATTGTATCACAATTCCTAGACGTATATCCATTCCAAAAAGAGTCATACATTATAACACCCAATTCGTAGAATTGTAGCACAAAGTCTAACACGTCTTGCAAGCTAAAACACGATAATGTTTCCGCCTAACACATATTTAACATACACATTCTAACAATTAAACATTTAATCGTTACAATCTATCATACAAATTGTCGTAAGATAATCCACAATATCCTCTCTTTCCATTACAAGAATAATTTAAAATAGTTTAAGCATATCCTACATGACTTACATGAATAAACTAATCTCTCACTTTCAAATAGCCTTGAACCTAATTCCAAGGATTTCCCACATACCAGAATTTTAATTTTAAAGTAACTAGAACGTGTGTTGGAACAATTTTCCAAGAACTTAAGGAAACAAGATGAACAACAATGTAGACTTAATATAATCTTCTAAGCGTGAATACACACTTTCCTAAAAGCAATATTTCCTCCACCATTTGAGAGTATTGTATAATTACTTAACACAAACATCATTTAATAATTGCAATCTTACACATAAATGAAAGTGTACATAGACTTGAACTTTCACTTAGTAGAATACACATTTCAGGAATTCGTATTTTATTGGTGTCGAAACAATTGAACCAACATAATACATAATGAAGTCTTGAAGATACTCTACATATAAGATTAATTACATATTCTTGTTATACTTGACACAATAGGGCCATGCGTCCATATCTATTCATAAGTGCAACAAAATCATGCCCCCTTGACTTCTTGAAGCGGCCAAACTTTGCACTTACATAGGTTGATTTCTTACGTAAACATGTTTTTATGACAAAACATAAATTCAAGAAATCAGTTAAGAATTAGTCAACCTCCTAAGCATCACAGATATAAAGAACTCTTGAAATAATTATTTGTCCTTTCAATCATCAAATAAGAGATTTAATCTTATTGAACTTAAGACTCAATGTCATATTAAGCGTTAAGTTAAGATTCTCTTACTTGTGATTAATCGTGGGCTTCATTCCTATTCCATTTGTAATTCTGGAAATGGAATCTTTAGTCAATGCCTTAGTAAATCCATCAACCAAATTAAACTTTGCTCGTATGAAATCTACTGTAATAATTTCATCTTTGATGAGTCCTTGGACATAACTATGTCTCACACCAATATGTCTTGATTTTCCATTGTATACTTGATTATAACCCTTTGCCAATGTTGCAGCATTGTCACAATGTATTGTTATTGGTGATATTGGTTTTGGTAACAATGGTATTTTGAACATGAGATTCCTCAACCATTTGGCTTCCTTTCCTGCCGAGGCTAGAGCTATAAACTCTGAAGCCATAGTAGAATCTTTAATGCAAGTTTGTTTCTTGGATGACCAAGAAATTGCACCTCCCCCAAGGAGGAAAATCCAACCACTAGTTGAAGAGTGATCTTCTGCATTTGTAATCCAACTTACATCAGAATATCCTTCCAAAACTAAAGAATAACCACTCACTAGTACAAAAATCGCGTACAACGTCGAATAATTTCGGCTTTTAACGGCGAATTCGCGAACGACGTCATATCAGGAGACGTTAAATTGACGTCGAATTTTAAAAAATTCAACGTTAAATTAACGTCGAATTTTAAAAAATTCAACGTTAAATTAACGTCGAATTTTAAAAAATTCAACGTTAAATTAACGTCAGATTTTGTCAATATACGACGTTAACTTAACGTCAATTTTTGTCAATATTCGATGTTAATCAATTTTTTTTTAATTAATTGTGATCTTTTTTAACAACTCTATACGAGATCTGAAATGCATAAAAACAACAAATTTCAAGTTTTTGTTATTTTATAAAGCATGAACTTTGATCAACAACAAACAACAATAACCAACAACAAACAAGTTCAATCAAACAACAACAAACAAGTTCAACCAAACAACAACGACAACCATGTTCAACCAAACAACAACCATAAACAAGTTCAACAAAAAAACAAATAAGTTCAACAAATAAGTTCTTCAAAACAAAAACGAAAACTAACCTTCAAAAGGTGAGTTCATCAGAGTAAAGTGTCGTCACCCGTGAGAGAGAAAGCAGAATGCATCTATGAAGGACAAGAACATTAAAATAATCAGTTAAAACAAACGAAAATCATACATAAAGTAGTTAATTAACATGCATTTGTATCAAATGAAAGAAAGATTACTTGTAATGGTCGTCAAACTTCGTTCGAGAAATGTTTGAGAAGAGAGGAGGGTCTCGCGCACTAAGATAAAGTAAATGAATTTTCAATCTACCGCTTAAATTTTTATTGAATTCACTAACCTTTTAATGTCTAACGCTAGGACATTCGACGTTTTATATCCTTTTACATCGAATTACAATTATAAACGACGTTTAATAATTGCATTTATTTACAAAAATCCACCGGTCATTTTTAACGTTGGCTATTCAGTGGTTCGACGTTAAACGCGTGACGTTATACGTTATTTTTCCACTAGTGACTATATGTTAATCCATAATTAATAGTTTGTTTAAATACTTAAGTAATCGACGTACTGCTTGCCAATGTGATAGACTAGGGTTACTAGTATATCTACTCAATTTGCTTACCACAAAAGCAATATCTGGCCTTGTACTTGTTAGTGCATACATTAAACATCCTATTACCCTTACATATTCCAGCTGTGAACCTGCTTTACCACCATTAGGTAATATCTTTAAACTAGGGTCCATAGTAGTTGAAACTAGAGAGCATTCATAATTGTTGAATAAAGGATCAAACATACCATTCAGAATGTAACCATGACAGACATAATCATCATTCTCTCATTTGTTCCTTTTCCATTGTTCCTCCAATGTCACGGTTTCACTTTCTTTAGGTTTGGGAGAACTTAGAACATATGCCACGTTTAGAGCCGAGAGACGAAAATGCATCTTCTTTTGCCATCGTTGGAAACCAACGCCTTCAAACTTGTCTAATTTGTGAAAGTTGTTACCAATGGGAAGCATTTGTGTCTTGAAGATAATGATTTTGATGATGTTACAAAGTGAAGAATATGAAGACCCTTGTTGCATTAAATTTAAAAGCATTTCTGCAAAACAGAAGATACCAGGACCGAGCAGTTAGGACCGAGCGGTAGAAGGTATGATCAAGACCGAGCGGTCAAGACTGAGCAGTCGAAGGTATGACCGAGACCAAGTAAGGTATGGTCAAGACCGAGCAATGGAAGGCATAACCAAGAACAAGCAAGGCATGAACGAGTCCAAGCGGTTGAACAGTGAAGTGGTGGTAAGAAGAATTGAATCTTGACAACCGAGCAAAGGCATGACTATGACTGAACGATCACTAACAGACGAAGGCTGAACATTAACTTAACTCAAGCCGAATGATGTTAAGTGTAGAATAAAATTTTAGAAATTGGAAGGCGGAGAGAAGTTTAGCCGCACAGTGGACAGCGGTAAGAAAGAAGAAGAAGAGCACCGAATGGTGGAAAGATGTAAGAAAGAAGAAGAAGAAAGCCGAACAGCAGAAAGCTGTGAGGGCTCAAACCGAACGGTAGAAGGAGTTGAAGAACTGAAGCCGACTGATGTTAACACATTGACAAGTGTACCAAATCGTATCAAGTAATATAAAATGGTAAGACCAAGTATCGTTTCCCAAGAGACTCGTGTTTCCTTAACAGTTGTGTAATACCTTAATTAATCAAGACTTAAAAACTATTTTGTTGGTGTTTAAATGCAAATGCAACAAAAGTATATATGAATGCAAATTGATCAATTGAGACTTGACACAAGAATGAATGGATGAGATTGATAATATCATATGATGATGTTGTTGGGGTTAGATTTCACCTACTTCACTTTCATGCATATTAGAATTCATCTTCTTCATTGGAATGTTAATGTCACTTTCTAAATTACTTAGAACCTGATGTCTCAACGTAAAAAGCCTAGTCTTGATTATTAGACAACAATCCCTTGTAAACTCTAACAATCAATTTCACATTAAGAAAAGAAGCTTAAGACAACCATACGTCCTATCACTATCCCTAGGCAATATTCCCTTTGGGAGAAATCATCTAGATCATGATTCATAAGATATTTCCCAATACTCAAATAAATCAAACATTAAGTCATGAGTGGCAAAAACATAACAAGCATTAAGAATAAGAGAAAATCACTAAGATTCAATGAAAGAAGCATAAAATGTTTAAACCATATTCAAATATATGAAAGTTTAGAGGTTACATCATCCACAACAACAAATGAGTTTAGTTCTCCATTGTCATGGAGAACCTTGGCTTATAAAGGAAGAATCAATGAATGAAAACCCTAGAAAGTGAGAAGGAAAGCTCCCGCATGCCAATCTCCCTCCAAAGGGTCGAAATCAGCTTTTATGTGCTTCAGCCGTCCAAAGATGTGAACCCTAGAGTGCAAAAGCCTTTAAATAGATCAACATTGGATCATGGTTCAACGTTGCTAGCGCTCAACGCCCCAACTAAGGGCGCCCAGGTGTGACTGTGTTGATGGATCGACAATTGTACCGAATCGCACAAGTAATATAAAATAGTAAGACCAAGTATCGTGTCCCAAGACACTCTTGGCACTAGATAGTCGTGTGATAACTCGATTAATTAAGACTTAAGAAAACGAGATCATTGGTTTCAGATGCAAAGACAGAAAATTAAATATGAATGGAAGTTGATCGATAACAGAGTAGCACAATGATGAACGAATGTTGTTTAATATGAGATGAGTATGTTGTTGGGGTTAGATTTCGCCAAGTTCTCTCTCATGTATGAAAGAATTCTTCTTTATGCATTAATATTAACGTCACTCACTAAATCACTTAAACCCGATCCCTCGACGAAATAAGTCTGTCCTTAATCACTAGTTCATGCAATTCCTAGCATTCCTAGTAATTAAATGTGAAGATCAAGAGCTTTAAGATGACCAAGACTCATACCCTGAGAAATATTACTCTTGGGATTAATTCCACAAGAACCTAAATTGTAAGGAACCTCCTAGCACTCATGCAATTCATAAATCATGCTATTGAATGAGTTAAACAAAGCAAGCGTTGTAACAAATGAATTACTCTAACAATTAATGAAAAAACATATATTATTAAGAATCAATTCAAATACATGAGAGTTCATAAGGTTACATCATCCCTCAACAACAAATAGATGTTAGTTCACCATAGACATGGTAAAACTAGATGAATAATGGAGAAGAATGAGATAGAAAAACCCTAAAAGTAGAAGATGGAAGCTCTCGCCACCAAAGACTGAAAGAGTGTGCTGCTGCGCTCCCTTTGCCAAAGATACAAAACCTAGGGTGTCTGGGTCCTTTAAATAGAGTCGAATCAAAACAGAAACTATGTTTGGCCCATGTCGTTGGCGCTCAAGTGCCCTAGGTAGGGCGCCAGGGCGTCGAACGGTACTTTCTAGCGCTTAAGTGCCCGAAAGGGGCACCCAGGCGGTGTGCGGTGCACTTCTGGCGCTCAAGCCCCCCTGAGGGGCGCCCAAGCCTCTCAGATTTTTTCAGTACTGCGTTTTTTTCTCTTTTTCTGCAGTTCTGCTCGCTCCTTGAGTTCCGACTCCTTCATACTTTGACTCCTCTTCCAAATGACTTCATTAACCTACTAAAACAAGGGAATTTAGTCATAAAATCATTAAGTTTAACCTCAACTCTCTTATTCACACAACTTAACAGAAAATCATGATTTGAAGCAAGTTTCTAAGCATAAAAGGGTGCATTTAGTATCAAAATTACATCACAGATAACGGTATTTTCAACCGTTATCACAACCCAAAGCAAAATAGATTGTAACTCAACTTTTCAGAACAATTACTACAATGATTCAACATTTTTCAAAACCTTTTTCTTCTAGTACAAGAAATCACTTTTATCACTTTAGCATAAGGATGTTAGTCAAGATGTGCAGATGCCTTAATCCAATCAAAATCAATGTGATGCTCATATAATTCAACAGATGTTATCCTTAAGAATGATTAATCAACCACAGAAAGATGTAATCAGAAATTCAAAGAACTACTCCTCACCAAGGAAAGTGTTTCACTCAAGCACTCAAAAGTGTATCACTCCAGCATTCAAAAGTGTATCACTCAACTCAAAGGTGTATAGTGACGTGTTGGTGTCTTTTTCACTCTGCTATCACAATGTCACACAAATTAACTTTGCATTTCATTTAACCACAATCAAACAAACTCACAAGCAAGTTCTCATCACAAGAGCTTTTTATGGCTTGTAACATATGGTTGGGCTAGGAAGGAAATTGTTTTTTTTGGTCAGCAAAATCCTTGAGTTAAGAGAGACATTTATGATTTCATCATTCAAGCACAAACTCTCTTTCTTTTTCCCAGCTTTCCCTTGCATTGAGCTTTTCTTTTCTATTCTTTTCATTTTTCTTTTCCTTTTACTTTTGCTTTTCAAGTACTCACTGCTTAACTCAATGCTTTTTCTTTTTCCTTTCTCAATCTTTCCAGCAACCCCAAACTTGAACCTTTGTCAATACCTCATCAAATGTTCTCAACTCAACTCAAGGTAAAGATTTTCAAAAAAAAGGTTTTTCAAACATACATAAGGCTTAAGGTTCAAAGGTTAGAACAATTTATTCTCTTTTCAGTGGGCAAAAATTCATGTGAAGGCTAAAAGAATAAGGGACAACAAAAGATGGCCTTGATCATATGAAACCTGCAAGTAAGTAGTTCAATCACAGAAAATTTGGGCAAAATCATTCATGTTTCCAAAGTAATAGCAATTATTCACAAAAAAACTCTGAAGCCTAAATCTCACACAGGTAAACTCACAAGTCCCAGAATTCAGAAAAACACCATGCTCAGTATCTCAATCAAGTTTTACCTCAAGCACCTATTTCATATACTATGAGCCATCACCTGTATATCAACACATCATGCATCATCTCAACATCAATCAATACACTAGAATATCACAAAGCAATACTCATTACAAAACACAACATAGTTGAATCAAAGCAGTGTGGTTCATTCAAGCAAAGTACAATAACAAAATAATTGATTAAAAATAAAAGTTTAGAAAGATGGGTTGCCTCCCAGTAAGTGCTTCTTTAACGTCACTAGCTTGACACCATCTTCATCATCATAGCATCCATTAGTAGATGTTGTCAGTAACATCCATCAATAAATGTCTAATCACATAGCATCCATTAGTAGATGTTAATATTTCTTATCTTCATTGGTATCCCTCAGTAGACACCAATCTTTCTCCTCTTCATCGGCATCCATCTATAGATGCCTAATCACCTAACATCCATCAGTAGATGTTGTAGAAGCATCCATCAGTAGATGCTATGATTACTGCCATCAGAAGCAGCATTTAACCTAAAAAAAACTCGAACACACAAAGAAAAAAATCAAATCAAAACCACACAATTAAATCAACTAAAAAGAAAAGTTCAGAAAAATGGGCTATCATTCATCGTAGCAGCATCCATCAGTAGATGTTGTTATCTGAATCATCTTAGCATCCCTCAGTAGATGTTGTCCAGCATCCATCAGCAGATGTTGTCATTACTGTAAAACAAAATCAAATCCACACCACACAACTAAATAAAAAAAAACAAAATTATAAACTGGGTTGCCTCCCAGCAAGCGCTTCTTTAACGTCACTAGCTTGACCCACTACAATTGCTCTGTTCCTCAATTGTTCCCTTTTCTAGATATATACTTTTTCTTTTCTTTTTGTTGAATTTTTTTACGAATCTAATATAACCAGGAACCTATTGCAGTGTACCAATCATAGGAATTTTAATCTCCAATTTCTTGAAGATTTCCATGAAACGCTCAAACTGTTTTTCCTTCTCCTTCCTATGATACTTCTTTGGGTAAGGAAGGGGTTTTTCATATGATTCTTTCTTTTTTCTCTCATCTTCCTCCTCTCTCTTTTTCTTTTCTTCCCTCTCTGTTTCCTCCTTGGAACACTCCTTAGGATAAAAAAGATTTTTCTCAATTTTTTTCTTTTCTCTCTCAACCTCTTCTTTTTCTTTTCTCTCTTCTACATTCTTCCCCTTTTCTTTTCTCTCAACCTCACTTTTTCTCTCTTCTTTTTCTTCCTCTTCCTTTACATCTTTCTCTTTTTCACTCAACCTTTCTTCTTTTCTATCTATTTTTCTCTCATCTAAAACTTTGTCACTTCTAGTGATAATATTGGCTTGACATTCCTCCCTAGGGTTAACTTCCATATTAGTCCCAAGATCATCCAGCCTCTTAATTATGTGACAAAGCTGACTCCCTATCCTTCTGAATGCTACTTGAGTGATTTTGTGGTGAGAATCAAACATCTACATTAATTGTTGAAGTGTGTCATCCATTTTTTCTGAGAGAGAGGTTTGTTGTTGCCATTGTTGTTGAGGCAACCTATCAAATTGTTCGGCAGCTTGCCCAAATTGACTTTGACCCATGTTTAAGTGAGGTTTCCACTAGTGGTTTAAATTACTTTGGTGGAATTGAGTGTCCATATAGTTAACTTCTTGTCCGAATTGCACTCTGCAAGCACTAGACACAAACCCTAGAAAACATTGTTAGCACAAAAACAAACGACATAAAACACAAATTAAAAATAGGATAAAAGTAAAAATAAAATAAAAGTAAAAATAAAAATAAAGTCTAAGTTAATCTAGAATCACACAAATAGAATAGTTTAAACCGTGAGTCGCTGGCAGCGGCGCGAAAAACTTGTTGATGGATCGGCAAGTGTACCAAATCGCACAAGTAATATAAAATGGTAAGACCAAGTATCGTATCTTAAGAGACTCTCGGCACTAGACAGTCGTGTGATAACTCGATTAATTAAGACTTAAAGAAAACAAGATCATTGGTTTCAAATGCAAAGACAACAAATTAAATATGAATGCATGTTGATCGATAGCAGAGTAGCACAATGATCAACGGATGTTGTTTAATATGAGATGAGTATGTTCTTGGGGTTAGATTTCGCCAAGTTCCGTCTCATGTATGTAAGAATTCTTCTTTATGCATTAATGTTAAATGTGAAGATCAAGAGCTTTAAGACGACCAAGAATCATACCCTCATCCTTGAGAAATATTACTCTTAGGAGTAATTCAACAAGAACCTGAATTGTAAGGAACCTCCTGGCACTCACGCAATTCATAAATCATGTTATTGAATAAGTTAAACACAAGCTTTGTAACAGATGAATTACTCTAACAGTTAATGAAAATACATATATTATTAAGAATCAACTCAAATACATGAGAGTTCACAAGGTTACATCATCCCCCAACAACAAATAGAGTTTAGTTCATCATAGACATGGTGAAACTAAATGAATAATAGAGAAGAATGGCATAGAAAAGCCCTAAAAGTAGAAGATGGAAGCTCTCGCATCCAAATCTTCCTCCAGAGACTGAAAGAGCGTGCTACTTCGCTCCCTCTGCCAAAGATACAAAACCTAGGGCGTCTGGGTCCTTTAAATATAATCGAATCAAAACAGAAACTAGGTCCGACCAACGTCGCTAGTGCTCAAGCGCCCTAAGTGGGGCATCCGAGCGTTGAACGGTACTTTCTGGCGCTTCAGTGCCCAAAAGGGGCGCTTCAGCGCCCAAAAGGGGCGCTCAGGCAGTGTGCGGTGCACTTCTGGCGCTCAAGGCCCCCCTGAGGGGAGCCCAAGCCTCGCGAATATTTTCAACACTGCCTTTTTTCTCTTTTTCTGCAGTTGTGCTCGCTCCTTGAGTTCCGACTCCTTCTTACTTTGATTCCTCTTCCAAATCACTTCATTAACCTACTAAAACAAGGGAATTTAGTCATAAAATGATTAAGTTCAACCTCAACTCTCTTATTCACACAACTTAAAAACAAATCATGATTTCAAGCAAGTTTCTAAGCGGAAAAGGATCCATTTAGTATCAAAATTACATAACAGATAACGGTATTTTCAACCGTTATCAAACTGCAAAGAAACTGGCCCTCAGCGTCTTGACTGAGGGCAGCCAGGCGTCTTGCGGTGTGTCTGGCTGGCGCTCAGGGCCATAGAGGGGGTGCCCAGGCGTGCTTATGAGGAGAGTGGCGCTCAACGCCCCAAGTGGGGGCAACCCGCCCTTACGAGACTTTTGATGCTGAGGGCCCCTTAAAGGGGTAACCAGGCGCCCTACGGTCCTTCTTTAGCCTTCTTTTAGTCTTCTTTCCCAATGCTTATGTTGTCCCTCCTGGGTCCCAACTCCTTGACACTTTTTCTCCTTTTCCAATCATATCAATAACCCCAAAATTGAGGAAATTAGTGATCAAATTCATAAAGTATAACCTCTCTTCACTTATTTACCAAATTCAACTAAAACAAGAGTTTTAGCAAGCTTCAAAGCCAAAAAGGGTTATTTTAGTATCAAAATAGCATCACAAATAACGGTAAATTCAACCGTTATCACAACCCCAAAGTTGAAACTTTGTTTGTCCTCAAGAAAAATGTAACTTGGCCCAAACAACATAGCCATGCTACAATGGTCTAGCATACCAAAAACATTCTCTTCTAGAACAAGTAAATCACTCATGTCTGCCCATCATAGAAAGATCAGTTAAGATATAATGACTTTTAGCCAATCATGCTTCAACTATGGTACTCACATATCACAAAATACACAACAGATGCACAAGCCTTATTAGTGATCAACAACTAGGCAAAATATTATCCCATAGTGCATGAAACCATTCCTTACTAAAGAAAGAAAGTGTTTCACTCAAGCTCAAAGGTGTATAGTGAGGTGTTTGTTTCACTCTACCATCACAATGTCACACAATTCAACTTTGCCTTTCATTTAAACACATCAAACACATTCACAAGCAAGTTATCATCACAAGGACTTTTTAAGGCTTGTATTATGGCTGGGCTAAGAAAAAAAACTTGTTTTTCTCGATACAACAAAGTTCCTTGAGTTAAGAGAGTCAACAATTACTTCATAATTTAGCATTAATTTCTCTTTCTACTTTTCACTTGAAAAACCACTTCTGAACTTAATCCCGACTTTTATGCATTGAGCTTACCTTTCTCTTATTTTGCTTTTCTCTTGCTTTATTCACTTTTCTCTTGCTTTATTCACTTTGCTCAATGCTCTTTTCACTTTAAACAACCCAATAACCCCAAACTTGAACCATTCTCCTATCCCACACATGCATACTCTACTCAACTCAAGGCAAGGATTTCAAGGGTATTATTTTTTACATTAGGTTCAAGGTTCAAAGGATAAAACAAACCTTTAAAATTTTTGGGTTGAAATTTTGGCATTGGCTTACAAGAGATAAGAACAAATGGCCTTGATCATATGTAACAAGCAAGCAAATTGTTCAAATAGAGAAACTCAGGAAAAATCAACTGTGATTCCAAAGCAATAGCATTCAATGAAACAAAACTCTGGGCAAAAAAACTCTAGGGCACAACATCTTACAAGTTAGTTCAAGGTTCCACAATTTGATAAACATCATGTCCTGCCTATTAATCACAATTCAAACCATGCATCTGTCTTAACAATTATTATATGAGCAACCATCAATTATTCTTAAAACCCAAAGCAATAATATCTCAACATCACTTCCACACAATAAAGCAAACACAAGCAAATCATACTTCTCATCACACAAACAATTTATCATACCAAAACATTGCACAAATCAAACAATCACAAAATCAGCTTTGCCAATGTTGGGCACCCCTTACAGAGGCCCTCAGCGCCACCTGCACCTCAGATAAAACCAATACAATTCACAATCCTGGCACACACAGACCCTATCGACGCTGAGCGCCACTTAGGGGGCCTTCATCGTCATGACAGAAAACTCAACATGGTGTTTTGATGATTCTTTCGTTCAATGCAATGCTTTATGCAAAAATTAGCAATCAAAACTCCATCCCAATCAGTTCAAATAGCAGTATCAACATTATATCATGCATAGAATAAACATCATCAACAAATCAAAAACTTTAAGAACAAAAATGAGAATGCCTACTTGAGTAGAGATGCAAAGCTTGAAAGATGCACAATAGAGTAGGAAAACTTAGGGCTTGGGTAGAGAACAATGGCAACAACTTGAAACCACCCTAATCTTGAAGTATGGAAGCAAATCTGAGTGAAAGAGATGAGCTTTGATGGTTGGAAGGAAGAGGAAAGTGAGACAAAACTCTTAGGGTGAGGGTTTGAGTGGCTGGAAAGTGTGAGAGTGAAAAGTGAGGGTTTGGACGAAACTTTTAGGGTTAAGGGGGTAGGTTGGGCTTAATTACACTAAGCCCGAAAAGGCCCAAACTGTGCTGCCAGCAACACCCGCGCTGAGCACCCCTCAAAAGGGCATTGAGCGCGACTCGGTCATGAGTCCTCCAACCTGCTCAGTTAGCGCTGGGCGCCCATAGTCATGGGGCCCTCAGCATCAATCCGACTAAGATGACACTTCCACTGCACTTACAAAGCTTCCTATTTCTCCTACTCAAAGTTTCACATTTTACATTTGACTCTCAAAGTTGTATGCATCATACCACAAACATGATGGCACTACAATTATCCTGCACTTCAATTGCCTCCTCATCTAAATATTTCTTCTTCTTGCTGAGGAATTGCTTTAAGTGTTTTGCATAAGCAAGAATTTGCTGCAGTGCTTCGATCAAGGGTTTAGTAATCTCCAATTACTTGAAGATCTCCATGAACCGCCCAAATTGTTGCTCTTTTTCTTTCTTTGAATGTACTTTAGGATAAGGAAGGGGCTTCTCAATTTCTTTTCCTTTTTCTCTCTTATTTTTTCTCTCTTCCTCTTCTTCTTTCTTTTTCTTTCCTTTATCGCTCTCAATTTCTTTTATCTCAGGCTCCTCTTTTCTCTCTTCAATTTCTTCTTCTTTCTCACTCAACTCAGATTTCTCTTTTCTCTCAATTTTTCTCTCCTCTAACATCTTACCACTTCTAGTCATAATGACATTACACTCCTCCTTAGGGTTAACATCAGTATTAGCCCCAAAATTCTTCTCAGGTCTTCCGCAATAAACTTTTGAATCTATCCCACGCTTGACCTAGAGTTTCATCCATGCCCTGTCTAAAATAAGAAATTTCCCGCTTACCTTTGTTGACCTTGGACTGAGGAAAATATTTGTTCAGGAACTTAGCCACCACATCTTCCCACTCAGTGAAGCTATTCTCTGGGAAAGACTAAAGCCACATCTTAGCATTGCCTCCTAAAGAGAAAGGGAACAAGCTAAGTCTAATAGCCTCATCTGGCACACCATTAATCTTCACTGTATTGCATATTTCATTGAAAGTGGTTAGATTTTCATGAGCTAATCCATTGAATTGGTTGCTCTTCACCAATTGAATGAGAGCATGTTTCATCTCCATGCTTGCAGCATTAACCCTTGCCCTTGCATTGCTATTAAAATGAAGAAGACTTGTGATTGTTGCATAATATGCCAGGGTACATCTACCATTTTGATTGTGAGTCATATCTCCTATCTCCTGATCAAATAAAGTGAAAGGTTGTTGGAGAGTCTCTAGAGAAGCAAAAATTTTGATTGTGAGCCATTTTAATCTTCCTTCTTCTTCTACTATTTTCCAGACTGTAAGAAGAGGTTCAGATAGTTTTATGCTTCTAGTACAAACCTTGTCCTGCATACACTAAAGAATACCACACTAGAGCACCAAATTAGCCAAAATAAATAAAAATAAAAATAAAAATAAAAATTAAAGAAAAAGTCTAAACAAATTAAGAATCACACAAAAGTATAGCATGACCACGAGTCTCCGGCAACGGTGCCAAAAATTTGTTAACGCATTGGCAAGTGTACCAAATCGTATCAAGTAATATAAAATGGTAAGACCAAGTATCATTTTCCAAGAGACTTGTGTTTCCTTAACAATTGTTTAATACCTTAATTAATCAAGACTTAAAAGCTATTTTATTGGTGTTTAAATGCAAAAGCAACAAGAGTAAATATGAATACAAATTGATCAATTGAGGCTTGACACAAGAATGAATGGGTGAGATTGATAATATGAGATGATGATATTGTTGGGGTTAGATTTCACCTACTTCACTTTCATGCATATTAGAATTCATTGTTAACTCTCTATTTTTCCTCATTTTTCTGTGTTAATACTCTTCTTTTATGTTAGTTTTAGCTTTTAATTTACTAGAATTAAGATAGTTTAGTGTAATTAGGGTAAAAATAGGTTTTAAATAAAAATATAGTTAATTTTCTCTTTTTAGTTAAATAAAATAGGTTTTTAAATAAATAGGTTATTTTGTCTTTTAGAAAAATTCAGAAAATAAAAATAAGAATTTCTTTTGTTGTTTTAAAATTTTATTTATTATTTTTGCTGTATAATTCTTCATTTTCTTTCTTTTTGCAAGATTAACCTTTGGAAAAGTGGGCCATAATTAAGTAAATGAAAGTTGTTTGGGCCATGTCACAAATTGGGCCAGTAGAGAAATGATTTGGGCTGCTCCAATGGCGGATTAGAGATGGAGTGTTACTCCCTCCACCACCCCATCTTCTCCCTCCACCTCCCCAATTTTTTCTAAATTCCAATCTTACCCTTTTTACTTTTACTTTTACCTATTTTACTTTTTATTTTTTAAAACCCTAATCCCCTTTCACTTTCACTCTTTCTCTCATAGGCAAGCCCCCACCCCACTTTCACTTTCTCTCTTTCTTTTCAATTTTCACATCCATTAACACCATTCTCCATTTTCGCCTTTTCTTCATTCTTTATTCTCGAAAGCTTAGTTACGTTATATTATATATGGTTTGATAACTTTTGTCATATTTTAAAAAAAGTAATGGAAAAAAGTTGATAGTTTGAACAACAAATTTCATGTGGTAGTTCATCAACATATGTGAATGTGAGGATTTCTCAATGTGGTGTAGATTCAATAAACTAGTTCTGATATTCAAAGTCACATGATGTAATATATGGTGGTGATGTAGAGAGGTGAAGGGAACTCGTGACACTGTTGGCGAGGAAGATTGTATGGATTAATTAGATTATGTGTTAACATATGTGAAAATTGAAAAGAAAAAGAGAAAGTGAAAGTGGGGGTGGGGGTGGGGGTTTGGCTCTAATAGAAAGAGTGAAAGTGAAAAAGTAAAAAGTAAAAAGGGTAAGATTGAAATTTAAAAAAAATTTGGAAGGTGAAGGGAGAAAATGGGGTGGTGGAGGGAGTAACACTCTTAGAGATGGTGCAGAGTTGGGCCACTAGCACTACTGCTATTATGCACTACTGCTACTTATTGAAGGATGTTTCTCCCTCCACCACCACCCTATACTTCCTCCACCTCCCCACATTATTTTAAATACAATTATATCCTTAAGTTAAAAAGATTTTTACTTTTACCCTATTTTAAATAATTTGAAACCCCGATTTTACTTTTCTAGCACCCACCCACGGAACTCTCTTCCCCGTTTCCTTTTCACTTCCCCACCTCCCATGCTTACATTCCTTTTTCTTCCTAATTTTTTTTTGGTTTGAAAGCTTCCATTGTCGCCGTAGTGTGAAGGAGTTTCGCCGCCGTGGTGTGGAGGAGCGTCTATAGCGTCGACCAACGTGAGGAAGTATACATCAACGAAGGTGACATCCTTCAACGGATGTCCCCTAATAAAACAAACCCTAAAATAAAAAAACATAACCTTTAAACGGAGGTGACATCCTTCAACCGGACATCAACATTCGTTTAAGGAAAAACGGATGTCGACATCCGTTTTACCTTAAACGGATGTTGACATCCGTTGAAGGATGTGACCGGTTACGTTTTTTATTTTAGGGTTTGTTTTCAAGGTTTATTCGAATACACACCTGGAGGAAGCACGACACGCACTGCACCACGAGAGCGAATGCACCACGAGAGGGAGACTGCTTGATAATACTTTCCATCACCACCAACCTTTGCAACTTGTAGTATCTCACAACGACGAAAGAAAGAGAGAAAGAAGTATAATGTTAAAATGAAAGAAAAGTATTTTACTCATGTATGGGATTAAAATAGGTTATTAGTGAAATAGGTTGTGAATGGGTAAAATTAAAAAATAATAACCCTAAAATAAAATTTTACTGAGGGACAAAATAATAAAGAGGAGGTGGAGGGAGAAAGGTGTGGTGATAGAGGGAGCAACATCCCTTATTGAAACAGTGATTGGGTCGTTGCTTAGGCATGGGCTGAAGCTGTGCGTTTTGAACAAAACTTAATGAAACGCTGCATAGGAGTCCAAAGCTGATGGGGTTTCTATTTTGTGTATCATTTGTGCGAAACCAGCTCGAATCATTTGGGCTTTTCTCCCAACTCTCTCACTTATGGTTAGGGTTCTTGCGAGAAGAGAAGAAAAAAGGTAGAACCAGACATGAGATCAATGATGCGAGGTAGAAGGCTGATCAGACTCTTCACGGCCCAAGAGGAAGCCGGCCCATAATGATGATCGGACCAGAATGTTGATCGAACCGAGAAGCGGTTGACGGCTGAAGAGAAGAGAGGTTAGAATCAGTTGAAGATTGATTCGAGAAGCTTCCAAAGTTGTAACTGATTCTTCCCCCTTTCCCCCTCTCTTTCTTTCTTTTTCTGCCTTTGAACTTTCCCTATATAAAGGGAAGTCTTGTAAAGTGAATAATACGAGTGGTGGGTGACAGACACCATTCTTAGGTTTAGATAGTGCACGGTAGTGGGTGACAGACGCTACCTAGCTTAGGGTTTTCATTTTCGTCCAGTTTCATTCTCGTAGTGTAGATTCTGATACTCCTGGACTGTTGATCGAGCAATCACGGTGGTGACAGCTTGTGATATTCTTGGCTTTGCTTCCACGGTGTTTTCTACTGTAATTTTCATTCCTCTTTTAATAAAATTTTAATTTCTGTTGATTCTTGGATTGCGATTTATTGTCTCTGTCTTTAGTTGTTTTCTTTCAATCTTTAGTTGCCTTTAGGTTTAACATTCATTGTTATTTCGTTTTGTTGCATTTGATATTTGGTCGTTGTAGTATAGATTGAACTTTTAAATTCTAAATTTTAATTTCAAGCTTTGATTTGAGTTTTGGTTGGAATTCTGGACTTTACCTTCTAATATTGAACTTTATTTTCCATTATCTTGATTTTTGTTGATTGAGATTAGCTTTATGCATCTGATAGTTCATAGTTTATCATCTATCTTTGTTTTTACATTTAGATTTAGATGTTTACTTCAATTTCAAATCATACACGTTGCTTTTACCATCATTGCATTAGTTTGGTTCTGGTAGTCCAGATTACATTAGTTACAGTAGTAGTATAGGATAGATATCATGCATTGTTTTCTTTTATTCATTGGTTTTACTTAGGTATTACTTTTCTTTAATCATACATCAATAATCAGTTTCTTTCTTTTAGATTTCATTAATTTTTTTTTTCCCCACTTAGTTTTAGTAAATAAATAATTAGGCTATAATTCTACAGTTCTATACTTAATAAGTACCAAGTCCTTCGATTGATATCCTAGGTTTCCCCTATACTCCATTAGTGGGGAATTTAGGTTTTGTTGACTTTTGTGCCACCAAAAACCTTTCAACATTCATCTTCTTTGTTGGAATGTTAATGTCATTTTCTAAATTACTTAAAATTTGATGTCTCGATGTAAAAAGCCTAGTCTTGATTATTAGACAACAATCCCTTGAAAACCCTAACAATCAATTCCGCATTAAGAAAAGAAGCTTAAGACAACCAAACGTCATATTCCTATCCCTAGGCAATATTCCCTTTAGGTCAAATCCTCTAGATCACGATTCATAAGATATTTTCCAATACTCAAATAAATCAAACATCAAGTCATGAGTGGCCAAAACATAACAAGCGTCCTGACTGTGAAGAGACTGGCCCTCAGCATCCTGACTGAGGGCAGTCAGGCGTCCTACGGTGTGGCTGGCTAGCGCTCAGCGCCCCTAGAGGGGGTGTCCAGGCGTACTTACGAGGGGAGTGGCGCTCAACGCCCCAAATGGTGACAACCAGGCGCCCTTGCAATACTTCTGACGTTGAGGTCCCCTAAAAAGGGTAACCAGGCGCCCTACGGTCCTTAGTCTTCTTTCAGTCTTCTTTCCCAGTGCTTATGTTGTCCCCCCTGGGTTCCAACTCCTTGACACTTTTTCTCCTCTTCCAATCATATCAATAACCTACAAAATTGAGGGAATTAGTGATCAAATTCATAAAGTATAACCTTTCTTCACTTATTTATCAAATTCAACTAGAACAAGAGTTTAAGAAAGCTTTAAAGCCAAAAGGGATTATTTTAGTATCAAAATAGCATCACAAATAACGGTAAATTCAACCGTTATCAACTGGTTTGAAGAGTCCATATTCAAACTGTTCCAAGCCTCGCAGATAATTGATTATCACTTACAATAATCGATTATCATTGGCAGTTGTAATATGTCGTCTCAGTTTCAGACCAGTAGGCTATATACACTCTTCTTCCAAACGTTTCAAAAGCAAATTTGCGATTTTGAGAATACAGTGCAGTATGAGGAAGTTCTCAAGTGCTAGTTCTTGCTCATTGTCAAGTCTTGTGAATAGGAGAAGTTCGTGCTGTGTGCGTTAAAGTTCGGAGCGGTTCTCTTCAAGTTGGCTGAGTAGTTCACGTGCGATTCATTTGTCGAAGGAATGTTCTTTCTATTCTTATTTGTATTTCATCCTATTGTAATTTGTGAACAATATTTTAGTAAAAAGGTTAATCACTATTTATAGTGATTAATGACTAGACGTAGAATCTTTTGATTCAAACCAGGATAAAAATCATTTGTGTGATTTTTCTACTCCATACACTCTTTATATTTTCTACACATTAAAGAGTGGACCCATTATCATTTTCACGCCTATAAATTATTTTGGTCGAGTTAGGCCATGCATTTACACTTGTTTTTCTTTTTATCATTTATATTTTACTTACTATTTCACGAGTTTCTCATAGTTATTTATTTGTGTGGTAAACACTTTGCAGTTATATATGCAAACGTAAAATTTAAAAAAATCCAAGTAAATAAGCAACTGAATGATATGAAAACGAGTAGAAGCTAAGCTAACATAATTTTAACTAGCATATTTTCAACTTCAGTTTTATAAAAGTACAAACAGATTTGGTCCCTCCATCTTTGAAACTTATTTGGCACGAATGAGAGTCAAAGTGACTTTTTTCAACCTGAAAAGCTATGGAAAGAGCCAAATGCTGGACAATGGGTCCATACATTATCCTCAAACGCGATAGCGTGCAATATCCTTCACTAAATCATTCATTAATGAACTGCAATTTATAGCCATTAGATTTAGATTTCGAAAGCTGTCCATGAACAATGGTGTTGACTTGGAAAGACTTCAGCATAAGGAATTGTTATAAAAAGCATGAATAGTTCAAAAGGTGATTTTTGCTAAAGATTAATTATATTCCTCTACAATTTCAACATATCAGGTTCATTCTCCCCCCTTTGCTCTATTTAGTTCCAACCTTCGATTTCGTCCATGAATAGATTTTTTTGCACTAATTATTTTTTCAAGAAATATTGAACATGGGGAGTCAGGCATGGTACTAATTAACTCGCTGGTTTAAGTACTATATTGAATTCGGAATTCTTTTTAAATGGGTTATCTTTTGTTGTTCTGAACTGTCTAATTCTGCTTTGGTTTCAAATGAATTATCCTCAATCTTGGAACCACGTTTTATGATTGAAAAATGAAACTCTTTTACTGCTTTAGTGTTGTATATTGATCAGTGCGTACTTGATGCTATTTTTAATACGTAGTAAGATATTTTCTCATTTTGCTTGTTGTTACGGGTGTATGGGTCGGGTTTGTAATTGGTCTCCAACACTGAGTATTTTTTATTCCTGGATTTCTTATCTGTGTCGCTCAGGTGTTTTTGTCACATTTCATAACCGAATGGGGTGCTAGGTTGAGTCTCCTAGTCTCAAATGGTACGATGTTAAAGTCAGTAAATTATCGATCAGTATAATATTAATGTAGACATGCATGACTAATGTGTATATATGAAAGTCATACATTAGAGTTTTGTTTAATATGATTGTTATGGACTTCTATTTTTTAACCAGTCTAATCACGACCTAATCAAATCTTAATCAAAATCAACTGATTGATTCGAGATTACAATTTTAACCATTTTGTAATCAATCGGTCATGATGGTCATGATGTTTAAGAGGATAGGATGAAGGACCAAAAGTGGTCGGCCTAGAGTAATTGGCCAAATGTGCTTGGTCAAGAGATGGACTATCAAAGGTGATCGACTCAGAGTAATAAGCTAATGATGATTAGTCCAAAGAAGTCACTCAAATATGATCCATTAAGAGTAATCGATCAAATGTAATTGATCATGGATGGTCAACCAAAAATGTAATTGGTATTAGAATTAGACCGTTTAGTTGATGTAAATAATTCATATACGAGCATACGTACGGTACACTTGTTAATGTAAAAAAATGTTCTAAATCAATTCTAAAAATACTTGCTATATGAATTATGTTTAAGAATTTTCTAGACTCCACCTTTAAAAATGTTTTTCTCTAAAACTCAAAATCCTAATTTCTAATATTTCAGTATATATCACTTTTCATGTTACAGTGTTTTAACTAGATGAAAGGAGAATCGAAAGATTTAGCTATTGAAATAGAACGTTTAGAGAGAGAATGGACCGAGATGCTTCAAAATGTGAAACCTCCACAAACGGATGAATTCCATATGCAATGCATTTATAGGGTGCCACCAAATATTCGTGAAAGTAATCCCAAGGCCTACACACCTCAAGTTCTTTCAATTGGCCCTTATCATCACAAACCATGTGACCTTAGTAAGGAAGACAACAGTTTTAAGGCAATGGAAGAGCTTAAACTCAAATATCTCAAGGCATTCCTAGATCGAACACAACTACCTATCAAAGAATTTGTTCTCAAAATTAAAGAAATGGAAGAAAGCAATATTATTCGAAGTTGTTATGCAGACGCTATTAAATGCAATAGTGATGATTTCTTGAAAATGATTTTAGTTGATGCTTGCTTCATAATTGAGCTTTTTCTAAGATGGAATAGTAACAGTGAATGGAAGGGAAAAGACCCTTTAATGCTAAAACCATGGATGCTAACCTATGTGGACCTTGACTTGCTACTATTGGAAAATCAACTTCCTTTTTGTGTTCTTGAAAAACTTCACAAGCTCACTGGTATGAATGAGAAATTTCTTGACATTACTTTCAAATATTTTGGGAATAGACTTTTCGGAAACGAGTGTTCAGGAGAGAGTCCAAAACACTTCAATGATTTGTTAAGATCTTCTATAATATCATCATCAAAGCTTGGTCTTGGAAAACCAGAAGAATGCAAACAAATTATTAAACATGTATACAGTGCAAGCCAACTAATGGAGGCAGGTCTTGAGTTCAAGCTCAGTCCAAATAACAGCTTACTTGACTTGACCTATTCTAAATATGGAGTGTTGAGCATGCCAAGCTTGGATATACATGACAATTCAGAAGTTTTGTTCAGGAATATGATGGCATATGAACACTGCCACCTTTCAGCTACAAGCATTGTTACTCAATATTTAGCGATTCTAGATTTTCTTATCAATACTGAAAAAGATGTGAACATATACTTGTTGATAAGAAAATTATTGTTAATTGGACCGGTGATGCTAATAAAGTGGCTACAATGATTAATGATCTGAGCTCACAACTTAGCATGCCATTTTTCAATTCCCACTATTTCTCCCTATGCAATAGCTTAAATGATTTCTATGAAAACCCTTGTAACAAGTACAAGGCTATCTTCATACACGACTACTTCAACACTCCTTGGAAAATAGCATCTACTACTGCTGCAATTATGCTACTTTTCCTCACGTTTATTCAGACTGTATGTTCAATCAACTCACTATTTCATGGTAAGAAATCATGCTATGTCAATACTTAACTGCTGCTATGAAATGAGTTACAACTGATAAAATTAGCTATGTTAAATATGCAGGTAATTAATGAGATGGATAGTTAAATAAGGAACAAGAAAGTCAGTTAAGGGAAGAAGATGTTGATGATTGTATTTGACTGTCTAAGTTCTATTTGTAAGAGAACCTCGTAAGGTGATTTACTTTGTTGTTGTTTTTCTTTCAGAAAAATAAATATTCAACTTGTTTTATAGTGTGTGGTTATCTTTATCTACCTTTTAATCACTAAGTAACTTTATTACAAGCTCTCATAAATATTTTTAATTAAAGCTTATTAAAATTAATATCACTTGTATCATATATAATTATTCAAATATATATATATATATATATATATATATATATATATATATATATATATATATATATATATATATAAATTTTAGCAATGTGTTCCGGGTTTTAGTAGACAAAAATACCCTTATCATAGATTCTAACTTTTAAGGTTAAGGGTATTTTAATAATTTTCATTCTCAAAACTAAATAAAAAAAACCAAACCCTTACTCACTTCCCTCGTTCCTCTCAACCCTTTCTCTTTCACTTCTCTCACTCCAACATTTTCTCTGTCATCTTATGATAACCCGACTAAAAAAAATCAGAAACATTGGCGGTTAAACAATCTTACAAAAAATGATTTTATAATGAGTTGTTGATGTCAGTCATAAGTCCTTAAGATTGTTATATATAAAAGTTGACAAACTCACGAGCAGTATTTTAGGCGTGTAGATTCACTGTCCTTAAAGACTTATCCGCGGTGTATTGCGCAAGTCCCCTAGGATACAATAGGAACATCCCAGAATATCTCTGAGGATCTCAGAACTAGCAAGAATCTCTAAAAATAGTATAAAGAAGACGGCTTCTGGTGTGTTTTTGGAATGGGGGAGAAGCTCTCTATTTATAGAGCTAGGAAAGAATAAAATCAATAAAAGACAATAAAAGCCATTAAATATTTTACAGTTAGAGCACTTAATAAAATGAATTTAAACGTTATTGGCAATTAAAGTTTTGAACGTTGCAATCCAACGTTTTTCTTTTCCAATAATCTAACATTATTACAACAATTTGAATGTAAAGTTTGTATAGGATTTAATCGATGTAATAGACAAAAAAAATATTTTAACAAATAAAAAATGAAAATTACCCAATGTCTTTAGTAGTAAAAGTAATATAAAATTATATTTATTACAATATTACTTGTAAAAAATATTATATAAAGAAGAGAAATATTAAAATTAATTTTCAAAATTAAATAAATTTGTATTAAAGTAAACTGAAAATATTATATGAGATACTTAATTAAGAGAAAATAAAATCACAATTATTACTACGAAAAGTAATAATAAGTTAAAGATAAACGAATTACAACTTTAGGATATATAATTTAATCTGTTGTGATATGGGCCTACCCACAACTCTAAAAAAAATTGAAACATTACAAACATAATTTAATATATTAATGTCATAATGAATTGATATTAATTGATATATGTAAGACCCTGGAAAATAATGTACGCTGGAGTACGCGTGGCAGCTGGAGAACGAGACACCTCAACAACGTACGTGGCAGCCGCAGGAAGAAGCATTTCAACAGCGGACGCCAGGTGTCGCGCTGCATGGAGCCTGGAGTGCCGAGCGCTGTACAGTCCGCGTGTCACTTGGAGAGCGCGACAGTTCACTAACGAACGCCAGGTGTCACGACGAGAGGAGTCTGGAAAGCGTTAGTGGAATGCACGTGGCTGACGAGGAGTGGACGTTCGTTCGGCGCTGGAAGCAAAACATGCGTTCTCAGAAAAACTCTTCTCTCTCTCTACACGCACACTCCTCTCAGAATTCTGGAGAATCCTTTTCTCTCTTCCTTCTCTCTACGATTTCCCCACCTTCTCTCTAAGATCACCACCGTTTCATCTCCTCCGATCACGATTCTGACACCGTAGAAGGACTCCTGGTGACAAGGGCTTCAAGAAGAACAGTTCGGTTTGTGAAGCTGGACTGGTAAGTTCTCCCCATTGCCTCTGTCGTTCGTTTTCCAAAGCATCCAACTCAGTTCTGAGTTCGTGCGTCGATTCACTTCTTCAAAATTAGTAGATCTGATAGTGTCGGGTATCACCTTATGTAGTTTGGTTTAACGAGTGAAGGAACTGTGGTAGAGAGGTTGTGTTTCTGCGTTGAGAACGTCCGGTCACATTTTAGAGGTAAGGGAAGCTTATTAATTTAATTTATACTTGTATGATGTATGAAAGTATGATATGAAATGTATGCATGAGACGTATGTTGATTGAGTATGCATGAACGACCACTGTTGTACTGAATGAATATGGTTTCTGTTGGTTGAACTGCATGTTGATGATATGTATGAATTGGAAAATGGATGATTATTGTAGAGTATGAGTTGTTAATATGAATTTTATAAAGTATGTGATTTAATGAGGAAAATGAAATCATAAAGATATGAATCGTATGAGAAATGTTGAGTTAAGATAGATGAAAAATCTGGAAATGATAATTCTTACCTTGATAATGTACGCTCGTCATCGAACGGTCTTATACCATTCGGTTTTCTAGTAAATGGCTTAAAATGGAATTCTTTCATTCGGAAAGAACTCTGATTGAGAACGAGCGTCCTCCTATGAAATGCTATGTTTGAGCGTTCGGTTCAGCTTAGCTGTATATGAATACCTTTAAACTTTAAGATTAGTAACGCTCGGTCTTCTACCAAGCGTTCGCCCTAAGTAGCGCTCGGTCGTATACTTAGCGTTCGTCCTAATGAACTCTCGGTCTTATACTAAGCGTTCGTCCTAATTAGTACTCGGTCATCTACCTAGCGTTCGTCCTAATGTAGTGTTCGGTCTTATACCGAACGCTCGTTCTTATCTTTGAATTCCAAACGTGCGTAAATAGCGTTCGTCCAAATACTTAGTAAATGTATATTATCGCGTTCGGTCATTGACTGGCAGTCGATTCCTTTAAACGAAAGGTTCCCAATGTAGTTAATTACTCGTCTTGTTGTATCTTCATCCAATTGGATTCGGCCTAACATCTTGGTACTTAAAATATTCTGAATATTGATTGTATCACTCTAGAGTCAGTTCATTTAACCGATTTGAGTAGCACTGGCGTTCGTCAAATAATCATGTGTCGATTCATTCTGATTGGCAACGAGTCCTTCTAAGTCTCACTTTTAACGTTCGTCCTCTTCCTTCAGAAGACTGAACGTTCGTTATTTTGAGTATTTGAAACTAAAGATGAAAATGATAATAAAGTATGAACTTTTAAAAGGTGAACACTATATGGAATGATTTTATGATTATGGATTTTGGACGAGCGTTCCAGGGAGGAACGACTCATATATGTGGAATATGGAATTTGGTAAAGTATGACTGTGGGCATGCTAATGCTGGCTTGGTCCATCCTGATATTCCGTGATACTCATCTTCACGTAGAGGAGAGTAGTTCATGTGTGGGAATGGCAGGAGGTTCTATTCCTTAGGGGTACTTTGGATAGGGCTAACCTCGAGTGGCAGCTGTTGAGTGTATCCCAGTTACTACATCACTCGGGTGCAAGGACGCGTGTAGCTACACAGATTCATACAGTCCGGACGGTCTGTCTAGTATATATATATATATATATATATATATATATATATATATATATATATATATATATATATATATATATATATATATATATATATGTCTATGTTGTTATATGCTAAGTTAACTGTTGTGTGAATTGAAATGTTAAGTGTATATGTTGATGTATGAATTAAATTACATAAGCTTACCCTTTCGTTTTCCTTGTGTTGTCTATTGTCCATGTACGTTCGTCCTGTCTTGCAATGATCATCCGTGTGGATGTGAGCAGAAGGCGAGGTCACTTTGGAGGACGTGATTGAAGAAGAGAATCTGGTTGAAGTGGAAGTCAAGGCCGAGCCTTAGACCGCTCGTTTGAATTAGAAGTTTAGATGTTAGTTTTCATTCTGACGTTCGATTATTAATTTTGTAAAACCGTTCGTCCCTGCTTCTATTATTCTGATAGTACTGTATGGAATCTCTGTAACTAAAGTGTTTTGGCTTTTGAACTTTAATCTTAGTGTAAAGACTGCATTGTTTACTGTTAAATGTAATTAATTCTGATTTATGGTAATTACTGTATTTTGGGATGTTACAATATAAATGAATGTAATACTTACGTTTATAACAAAGACTTCAAATCCGATTTCCTCTTCCTATGAAGAGAACAAAACCATACAACTTGTGTTTTTCTTGGAATGATCACCATCATTTCCAATGGCCCCTTACATGTACCAACAACTAGTGAGTCTATTAATTAAATTTTGATAAAAGTTGACAATATTGAGTAACACATACCTATTAATGTATGGCGTGATATACAACTCTCTTTTAGACTCAGTCATCCATGTTTGCATATATGATTGTCTCAAATCTAATGTGTTTCCAAATGGTTGAATGGTCTGAGGTTCAGGAAAGTCATACATTGTTGCACGACCTTGGTCCACTATGATGGTGTCCATATAGCTATAACAATAAAGTCAAGTATATTTATTAAAAAGTAATAATAATAATATTCAAAAGTTAAATAACAATTAAAAAACTTGCATGCACCATAGTTGTATGCATGAAATATTCAACATTCTTCCTCCATCAACGACCTCTAGTGCATCATTTAAAGTAATATACAATGGCACGTACACGGGACGCCAAATCTTGTTAACTCTCACTCCAGCTCCATTAGTCCTTTATTCAACTTATGTAATCTCTTCATCAATATGGCTAGAGGATCATCATCATCTTCTGCTTCCTCATGATCTTCATGGCTCACAGTTTTAACCATTGGTTCAGGGTGGTAGAACTGCAAGACACATTCAATAAAGCTAGGAATCATTTAATTATAACTTGAAGTTTTAAATTATAAAAATAAGAATATAATACTGCTAGTAGGCCAAAATATGGCATGATCGTAGCCTTAAGCCAACCTATAAATGTGCCTAAGGCCTCCCCCACGAATTGGATTTCAGATGTAGGCATTGGCACTCGAGCGAGGGGTCTCTAACTTCATCAATCGTGACCCACACGTGAGTGTGCATTAAAGGAGCACCATGAAGGGTCTGGCCTCTTGCAATTTGTCATCCCACGGCCACTATGCATGGAGGATCATCATCAACCAAAACTCACACTAACAAGTGTAATCATCTATGGGGATGTCCTTCTTTTGTTGTTGGGACATCATCTGAAGTTTTTCTTCAAGAAGCTTTTAATATGCTGCTTCTTGTTGTTGGAAGCTTTTAGTATGTTGATTCTTGTTGTTGGAAGCGTTTCATGACAACTCTCATGCACTCCTCCATCTTGAGTTGCATCTCTTGCTTTAGGTTACTCAGCGCTTCCTAACTTGAGGCCTCTTTGCTTCTTGGTTTAGGACTAAAGTATTCCATCAATCCAATAGATCCTCTAATAGCACGCACACGACCTGGGTGGTCAACCAACTCATTCAGCATGTCATAATGAACTTAGATACATAAAAAAGTTTGTTACATAAAATTGATATGAACTATGGTAATTAGTTAAAAGTGTCTACTTGCAATTCTCTAGGATATAACTTGAGCCGTCTGGGATGTCATCTAATCATCGGCCTTAGTCCGTCCAGCCTTCACAATTCATACCTAACTAGTGGAGGTGCTAAGTCAGATTACTCAAGACCTAAAGCCTCAACACGACTTTTTTCACTTTATCTCTAATAATGCATAACCACCATGTGACAGTGTACGTGTGATGCATCATTAAGCGTTTATCTCTTATGGGCGGCTATCATTTTTTCCTATAAAACAACTAAAATTAATAAGTACAAATTAATATCTTGTGTGACTATAACAAAATTAAAAAACATATATGTGAGTCCTCAAAAAATCTAGATGCTTTAAACTGCACTTACTCCTCCTCAGTTATTTTTTATTTTTCTCAACCTCTAGGACATCATTCTAAGAGTTAACGACAATAGTGACATGTGTTTTTGCCAACATGTCCCAGTAGCTCCTAAACTTTTCTGCATGTGCCCCACTAGGAGTACCCGATTGGGAATCAATCTCCACCGCCAACTTCTCTGTGGCAATCCGACAGGATGTAACATCAGGTAACCGAGTCACAGATCTACCACGTCCTCCTGTCTCATGATCTAGAGTTTGTCATACCTGTTTACAAAGTGTTAATAAATTAAAGTTAGAACAGAAAAATAAATAAATTGTATAAGTTACTAAAATAATAAAAAGACATTTATTTTCCATTTGTTGTGATCATATCGAATTGCAAGTATTTCATCGAATATATTTGTAGTAACGATCCTACTCGCTTTCTTAGTATTATAATGTCAACTAAATAGTTTTTATAAAGAAATAAAAGTCACAATAGATAAAATATGATATTATCAAATACTTTATGTCAAAAATTAACATTTTTATTCTTTATTGTCAAATATTAATAAACATTATTATTGTATAAATATCAAATTAAATTACCAAATACCGATTGGATAAAAATTTTAAAAAAACTACATAAAATATTAACAATTCTACACACTATAAGAAAAATTGAAATTTCTTGTAGTCAAAATTCGTGACAAACACCCAAAATTCGTGAGTAATAATGCTTGGGCATTTAAACAAGTTTTTTTAGAGACAACTCAAATGTCAACCAAAATGTCTATCAATTTTGCAAACGTTGAATAATTTCACTTGCATTAAAATGTCATGACAATCAAATTATTTTTCTAACATTATTAAATAAAAGCATATAATTAAGTTTACATACAAATATTTTATATGTCTCTTTAATTTCTTTCTCTAAACTCTAATGAGATTATGTTGTATATTAATAAATACTACAATATACCACTTGAATGAAATCACACAACAAAAAATTAAGCTAATAATTATTTGAATTTAAATATAAATATTTCATTTTTTTTTAATTTTAATCTATGTTGGGAGTTGATAAACCAAATTCATAACATTAAATTATTATATATAGTAAATAAAATAGGTTTAATGTCTCCTAAAGTCTTTATTTTCGTTCAGAATCTCAAATAGATCTCCTTCTTTTTCGGCGCCTCAATTGGGTCCTTATTTTTGTAAAATTGGATCAAATAAAGACTTTCCGTCAAATTGATTAAACACCGTTAAATAAGATGTTACATGGCATGATGACGTGATTAAACTGTATTTTTTTTAATTAAAAATGAAGGATAAATAGTGCTGAAAGGGTAAAGTTGGAAATGAAATAAAACTAAGTGCTGAAAGGGGGTGTTCTCTTTTCCCCTCTGTTAACTATTCTTAGTGCATCTCTTCTCCTTCAATGTCCAGTAGACACCACCATATCCAAAATCCTAAAAAAAAATGTTTCCCTTTTCGTCCATACAATGATTCCTCCAAAACCAGCTTTCCCGAAATTCTCCATGATTCCAATTTCAGCTTCCAATCTTCATCCCATTACCATTCTTCTTTCCAAGTAAAACTCTCAAACGTCTACGCAACAATCATCCATCATCATAACTTTATTCTTCTTTTCAAGTAAAACTCTCAGATTTACAACAAATTAAAGAAACAGCGGAGAAGCGGCAACGGTGGCACGTTCTTGGATAGGCGAAGCAACGTTCCTATGTTGCACTCTGATCTGGAAGTTTGAAGGAGAAGCGGCAGCGGTGGCACGTTCTTGCTCTGATAGTGGCTCGCGTGGGGAAAGAAAGAAGTTGGAACGATGGTGTGTGGTGGCACTTCCAGTGCGGAGGGCGTTGCCGGTGATGATTTTGGCCGGCCAGAGAGAGCCACAGTTGGACTGGTTCGGTAGAGGCAGGGTTGCTGTGGAAGGGAGTGAAGGAGAGAATATAAAGGAAAAAAAAATTTACATAAACTTAAACTGTGTTGAATTCTGCAGGTCTTCTTTCTGAATCATCCTCCCCCTACCCCTTCCTATTATTTTATTCCCTCTTCCAAACCTCAGTCCTCTAACATGAACAAGGGAAAATGGAGAATTTTTCTCAACCTCCCTCCCCAATAGCATTTTGGGGCCTGCCATCCCTACAGCCCACACCACGAACAAGAATTATAAACTTAACTTTTAATGCCACGTAATAAAAAATTACATTGTCAGCATATCCTTCTTAACGTTGTTATCTCAATTTGACGGAAAGCCCCTATTTGATTCAATTTTACAAAAATAAGGACCCAATTGAGACGCCGAAAAAGAAGGGGACCTATTTGAGATTCTAAACGAAAATTGGAACTTTAGAAGACATTAAACCAATAAAATAATTATATATGATTTTGGTGGTGAAATCATACTTATGAAAATGAGTTAGAAAATAAAGATAATAATATAAAAGATCATTGAAACAATATTATACATTATTAAAACAAGCAACAAATACAAATATTAAAAATAATAATTAAATTTACAATGATTTAATACATCATAGAATAAAATTATACAAAATAATATATATATATATATATATATATATATATATATATATATATATATATATATATATATATGGTATACAGTATGAACTATTCGCTCCATCCGCTCAGGGTAGTTCATCACGTGAACAATGTTGGGTTGTAATTGGGCCAAATTATATAAAGCATGAATTAATTATATAAAGCATGAATTAATGCATAAGATGAATGAAAAAGCAGTTGGTGAGTTGTGGAAAAGGTGATTTAATTGGTGAAGATTCATCATCTTCCTCAGACAGTTTCACCATACCAGGTTCCTTCTTCTCCTATTTGCTCTATTTGGTTCCAATTTTTTGCACTACTTATTTGAGCTGGAGATGTTGAACTTGGGGAGTCAACTTGATTTTTTGTTGTTGTGAAGTATCAAATGAAGTAAACTCAACCTTGGAATCATATTTTATTGCTGAAAAATGCTAATTATCTGAGAAAATATTGGTTGCCAAAATTAAAGAGATATGCAAAAACATCAATATTATTCGAAGCTGTTATGTAGAGACTATTGAAGGTAACGATGTTGATTTCTTGACTATGATTTTTGTTGACGCTGTGTTTATGATTGAGCTTTTTCTAAGATGGAGTGAACCCAATATTTGGGAGGGAAAAGACCACATAATGTTAAAACCATCGATGCGACTGGAGATTAAGCATGACTTGATGATATTGGAAAATCAAATTCCATTTTCTGTTTTTGAACAACTTTACAACCTCACTAACGAACACTTCCCATAACCAATGAACCACTTTGCGGTACCACGAATGAATCATTCCGTGATACCAACGAATTACTCTCTGATACCAATGAATGATTATGTGATACCAGTCAATCACTATCCGGTACCACGAGTACCCATCCTTTTTTAAGATGTGTGTCAATACAAACGCTGCATACGTACAAAAGAACCACTTACTGGTATCAATGAACCACTCCCTGGGACAAACGAACCAATCCTCTCCTTTCGTCAGATGTGTTTCAACTGTCTTAAAAGCACAAGTTTTGAAACCGAGTGCTGGAAGAGAGTCCAAAACATTTCACTGATTTGCTTAGATCTTCAATAATATCATCATCAAAGATTGATCTTGGAAATCAGACTGAAAGCAAAGAAAATATTAAACATGTATACAGTGCAAGCCAACTAATGGAGGCAGGTCTTGAGTTCAAATAAAAGCTTTCTTGACTTGGAATTATCTGAAGATGGAGTGTTGAGCATGCCAAGCTTGAATATAAATGCCAGTACATACCTTTATTTGAGGAATATGGTGGCATACGAAAGTTGCCACCATTCGGCTACAAAAATCATTACTCAATATGTAGCTATCCTATATTTTCTTATCAAGACTGAAAAAGATGTGAACGTACTTGTTGACAGTAAAATTATTATCAATTGGAGCGGTGATGCTAATAAAGTGGTTACAGTAACTAATAATTTGGCTTTAAGTATGAGTATGTCAGACTTCATTCCATACTATTGCTCCATCTATCGTGGCTTAAATAATTTCTATGAAAATCCTTTCAACAAGTACAAGGTTATCTTCGTATACGATTACTTCAACACTCCTCGGAAAAAGGCCTCCACTATTGCTGTAATTGTGTTACTTTTGCTCACGTTTGTTCAGACTGTATGTTCAATCATATCAGTGATTTAAAGTAAGAAATCATGATAATTTCAATACTTAAATAATGGCAAGAAACAAGTCAAACTGATAAAATTGTTATGTTAAATATACAGGTAGTTGAAGAGAGGATTCAATAAATAAGCAAAAAGGAAGTCACTTGGTGAGGAAAGTATTTGATGATTGTATTTGAGTGTCTTAGAAAAAGGAAAACCTTGCGATGTTATATATTGTGTTGTTGCTTTTCTTTCAATGAAGATTCAAGTTATTTTCTGATTTTTCTATTTGGATTCAGTATAAAGGAAATCTTGTGATGATAGACTTGGATGTCAAATCCAAGGAAATGGCAAAGTATGAGTGATCTGTTTGTTTGAATTCAGTCTAAAATGAAAAAGATACAATGATGGAAAAAATTAAACTAAAGAATTCTAACTAGAAAAAAAAACTAGAATAAACCTTGTATGTAAATATTAAAACAGGGGAGAACCATTGCAATATGAGAAAAGAAGCAAATATTATATGATGTGACGATATTCTAGGTAGAAATTACTAATGAACGTATAAAATGCCATGAATGATGCAAGGAAATATGTGTTGATAGTTAAAATGTAGAAAATATATGATTAGCTATGAATTATAAAACTATTCAATTAAATGTTTGAATGGGAATGCAGAGCCTTTTCTGTATCATTTCCTTTGTAAACATTAATTTTTAAATTTAATAGTGAATAATTCAGTTTTTGATTTTATTACTGTTTTTTCTGTCTAGTTTTTCTTACCTTTGTTTCAATGAGCATGATAGGAAACCGATAACTAGAGAAGCACTTTTCATATAGCATAAGAGGCTCAAAAGCTACCGTATGAAATGTTATCATACACAAATTCCATTTATTGTTTGGTCCATGTTTTCTCTATTTTCTTTGGTCATTAATTCGTTACACATGAAAAACTATTTAAACACCATATTTTATGAGCTAGTATTCACTCTTATCAGCAAACAAGAGATGCAGTGTCAGCACTAACATGTGTGTTTAAGTAAGTAACAGATACGAAAGTTTAATTAAATACTTATCCACATGAATATGAAAGAAATCACAATTATGCTAAAGTAACTCGTTATTCTGAATTATTACATCTTAAACCTTACCTTGATGTTATTTACGCTGGGAAAAAAAACAAGTTAGACCACACTCACATTGCTTATGGACAAAAGATTGATTTTGCCCCCAACTAATTAAGTTTTATGGTCTTGCTTAGAAAAACTTCTCATAAACAATTCTACAAGAGCAAAATAAGAAGACAAAATAAAGAGTTTCTTCATAAGTTAAAATTAATATATGTCCTTAGTTTTGGGAGAAAATAAATAAAAATAAAAATAAAATGACTATAAATGCTAAGTGTATACAAGAAACTCAATTCACCTTTACAAGTATTTGAAAACAAATTCATTCAAACAAAATCTAATATATATATATATATATATATATATTAAAGTTGTAATTTAAAATTAAATAAATAAAATTATTATTATTATTATTATATTATTATTATTAATAGTAATATCATTATTATTATTATTGTTACTATGGGCTCATAGCCGAACGGTAAGGGTGTATAAGAGTCGGCCGACCGATGATACCTTTCAGGTCAATGAAGCGATCGGTAAAATCAGCCGTTAAGGTAATCAATAGTAATAACTATCGGGGAGTTAATGAAAATAATTGTAATTTATTGATAATTAATATTGTCATTCATTGATTAATGAGTCAGACTAAGCTCATTATAATTTATAAATATTTGTCTGACAAAGAGGACAAGTAACTTCAACTTTGGAATGAACTTTAAATTCTGATAACTATAAGATTATTACGCAAAGTCACTGACTTGAGCGTCGGAGTGTCTTTTGCAAGCACCCTCCCCACGGCTTGGACAAGAAGAAGAGAGAAGACAACACAACTGGACATTGGAACAAACAACTTTGAATGTTTTTTATTAGGGTTCTAAATCCTGACGAAACATTTTGACGTCCACCGTGGAGCCGAACGGCATCCCCATGAAGCCACGAAGAAGCATACGCGCGCTCGGTCTCAACATCGCTACTTTATATCAGTACCAGGTTTTGCACCAAAATCAAAAAGTTCAACAATAAATTTGATATTTTTTGTTTTGAGAACTTTCATGAATATTATGGACATTGGTCTTGAGTCTACATTCAAAAAGACTCATCATACCCCCGGTTGAGGTTTAGTAAAAGATGAGTGGGAAATTCCTAATATTCTAAATTTTCTCATTAATATTTTATTATTTTACCACCTATTCTAGTTATATGACAATCACATACATCTTTAAAAAATGTGATATATCATAATGTTGTCAATAATTTTGACTGTTACGTCAACTTCCAATGGAGGTCACAATACATTATTTTGGCGGCCTGCTTCTTTCTTTTACTCCTTTATTTAGGAAAGAACAGTTAAACTTTATTAAAAAAATATTCATTTTTTAGAACTTATATTGAAAAGTGAAACCGGTACTGTGCATCAACAGGGAGTTTTATTTTTCAAATACTTGATATAAAAGTCAAGGATGTTATCATTAATGAATCTGCAGCTGTAAAGGTTGCGTAGGCTCCCCTTTGGATAAATAATTTCATCAAAAGGCCTCATCAAAATGGGGAGAATAGCGGTTCAGAGAAAAAGTAGTGTTGCCCCAATGCTGAAATATTTCCACTGTGCAGTTCATTCAAATATTTCAAAATATTTATTTCCACTGTATATGGTTCAGTCAAATATTTCAAAATATTTATTTCCACGGCGTATTGTTCATTCAAATATTTCAAAATATTTATTTCCACTGTGTATACCTGATATGATTCAAGCGTTACATTTTGTATACAATACAAGAATTCGCCCAGAAACCCTCTATTCTTTATATTACTGATCTGGCTACTAATGGACCATTAAACATCATGCGGAATGAGGTAACACATCATATGTGATGAGAAAAATGGGGTTTTATCGTTATTGTTATTGTTTAACGATAATTGTTTGGTGAGACAAAAACAGTATTACTACAATGGTAGAAAACATTCTGAAATAAATGAAAAAAATTTCAGAAAAGATGTTTCTGGTCTAAGCATTTCCGGAGCGTCGAGGCTGATGCGAAAAGATGATCCTCAGAAGATTCGAAACCGTGTGAGGTTTTCCTAGCATCGCCGCAAATGTGTTAGGGTCTGCAATCAGATAAGCAAGCCTTCTCGCGGACTCCGTGTTATACCGTCGTCCACAACTCCTGCGACGAATGCGACGCCGTCTGTTGGCCTCGATCGGTGACGACAAAAAGTCTCACTACCAACATTAACCAACTTCTGCACTTGAGAGCTCTTGACTTTGCTCAATCATACACATATTTTGATAATTACTTTCTATATAATTATTCTAAATTTATTTTATTATTCTTAGCGGAATAATTTAATTTACATCTTAATTTAAGATCCTATTATGTGCTTTAGTTATTTCAGAAAAACGGGCTCGGTAAATGAGCATCTTTGTTCACATAATGCTCAAAAAACCATAGTGCTTCCATTACAGTTATCATGGGCATGCTGCTATAGTGGAAACTAGAAACTCCTGGAAGAGTCGTCCGACATCGAGAACTCCCACCCAGTTCGTCAACCACTGCTTAACAGCGGCAAATGGATATTTTTATTTAAATATAAATTATATTTTTATTATATCTAGCACGTCACAAGACTTTGAGACTCTAAAGTAGTTACATTTCGATCGAGCGGTCACGTTTATATTCTTGATATTGTCTTGAAGGTCATAAGACTCTAAAGCAGTTACAACAAGACCGAACAGTCTCACTCGATCGGTCGTCTGGCCTCAACTCAAACTAAATTTTATTAGCTACATTTTTCTTACCGTTCAAAATTCTAGTGTTGTTTTTCTTTGGTGCAGATGACAGGACTCTGTATACAAACTACTTGGCCAACTTTGAGCAACCGATCGGCAGGGAACATTTTTCAACTCGGTGAGGCAGTCTCTTCGTGAGCTCTCACCTAGGTCTTAGGGCACATTCCTAGTAAACTCCTAAGACCTAAACCAAGCAGGTGAGGCAGATTTTTTTCGTGAACTCTCACCTTGGTCTTAGGGCACGCTCCTAGTGAACTCCTAAGACCTAAACCGAGCAAGTGAGGAAGATTTCTTTCGTGAACTCTCACCTTGGTCTTAGAGCACGCTCCTAGTGAACTCCTAAGGTCTAAACCGAGCAGGTGAGACAAATTTCTTTCGTGAATGCTCACCTTGGTCTTAGGGCACGCTCTTAGTGAACTCCTAAGACCTAAATCGGGCAAATGAGGCAGATTTCTTTCGTGAACTCTCACCTTGCTCTTAGGGCATGCTCCTAGTGAACTCGTAAGACCTAAATCAAGCGGCGAAGCAAGCTCTTTCGTGAACTCTCGCCTTGGTCTGGGAACACTTCAAAGGAACTCTTACTGCAAAACTCGTTCAGACGATAAAGAATGCATGCTAGTATGAATTGAAACTTAGGTAAAATTCTCTTCCAATCGATATAACTTTATAAACCCAACGCAATATCAAAAATTTTGTTAGGGCTTGGAAGGCTTATGTTACTATGGGCTCATAGCCGATCGAACGGTAAAGGTGCAGAAGAGTCGGCCGACCGATGATACCTCTCAGGTCAATGAATCGATCGGTAAAATCAGTCGTTAAGGTAATCAATAGTAATAACTATCGGGGAGTTAATGAAAATAATTGTCATTTGTTGATAATTAATATTGTCATTCATTAGTGATTAATGAGTCAAATCTAACCGTAAGCTCATTATAATTTATAAATATTTGTCTGACAAAGAGGACAGGTAACTTGAACTTTGGAATGAACTTTGAATTTTGATAACTAAATCTTGATTACAAGATTATTACGCAAAGTCACTGACTTGAGCGTCGGAGTGTCTTTTGCAAGCACCCTCCCCCGAGGCTTGGACAAGGAGAAGAGAGAAGACAACACAACTGGACATCGGAACAGATAACTTTGAATGTTTTGGATTAGGGTTCTAAAATCCTGCAGTGGGAGCATGAGGAGAACACCGAACGGTTGGATGAACCAAACTACTACTTTGAATAATGAGTGAATAAGTGTTCGAAAAGATAAGCTTTGGAGGAAGAGAGAGAAAAAAAATATTTAATAAAGATGTAGAAAAGAGAGAAAAAGCAGGGACATTGCAGGAAAAGCACAGGAGAGAGAAGAAAAAGTGTAGATTTCTTTGCCATGTCAATTGTAAGTTAACTCTATTTATGCCAATTTTGTTGAAAATAGAATGGCTTAATTTCTCACACCAAGAGGGGGTGAATTGGTGAAATATAAAGACAACGTTTTCTTTAAATCTTTTTTGCAAAGTTGATGCCTTTAAAAGCTTTCTTGAAACGCAAGGAAAAAGATTTCTTTATGCAGTGGAAATATAATCGATTTAATGCAGTATGCAGTCGACTGAATACAAAGTGCAGGGATAGAAAGATCAAACACTGGGTTTTTATACTAGTTCGACCAAGCGTACATCCAGTGTCCTTCCAACCACATGAAGCCAATGCACTATAATGATCAAGGTTTTTACAACAAGATTTTTATAGCGACCTCACGTTAAAAATATAAAACACCTCTCTAACCCTCTAATCAAAATATAGGCATATACAAAACAGACTAGCAGCAAGAATCCCCTCTCCTGCAGTCAAACCCTTTGAGCCACCCTCAAAGTCAAGAACGCAGCACGCTCTTCTTCTTGTAATAACAACAGGGAAACCACAAACCAATCTTTTCAAGATTGTATCCTCTGATCTTTCAGTAACACTTAAATGTGCAGATATGAACATCACGGTCACTTCTTGTTTCTTGAAGCTTTTTCCCTTTCTCTGTAAGAATGCACTCTCTGCAAAATATCACAAAACTGTTAGAATCACAAAAGTTCTTACAGAGATCAAGTTCGCGTCAATTTATAGATTTTCACAATTCATACGCATTTTAATCGACTTAGCTACTAATGCAGTTGAATGTAACAATTCAGTCAAAGCAGTTAGCAGCAATTAATGCATTTAATTGAATGTGCAATTAATGCAATCGAACCACAATAAATGTTTGGTCAACATATATAAAAATATAGTCGTTGTAACATTTAACACAAGCATTAATAGAATTTCAAAACTGTAATAGACTTAGTCGAATGCAAATTGCATATAATCGGCTATGTAACACAATTAAACAGAGTTTTGAAAAACTTCTTCTTTGAAAATCCTCACAGCACACTTTGAACAAGTTTATGCAAAGCCAGAAGTTTTAATCGACTCACTCCATAATGAAGTCGACTTAAAACTGTTGTTTTGCCACACAATAATAAGTTCAGTATAAGTGCTTGTGGTTTTCTTTCTATAAAACATCAAACATGCATTCACCAATAAAATCAATTATATAGCACAGTGAAATGCAATTTATCAACACAATCATGTTCTCCATGCTTTGAACGGATTTATACATTGATTAAAACATGTAGCATGTAAGCAATAGAACATATAATACATAAACATCACGTGTTATTAATTATGTTGTCATCATCAAAAACCAAAAGCTCTAAGATTGTAGGTTCAGCTAAACCAGTGTTCTTCCTATCAACAATCTCAACAATCTCTCTCTTTTTTTATGATGCACAACCATGATTAATAAACAACCACGTTGTACAAATCTAATCATATCATGCCAAAATGTATCAGTGCAAATGATTAGCAAATATATCAGATCATGTATCAAAGCAAAACATTGCAAACATTTTGAGATATTCTCATTTGATTCAGCTTAAAAAATTATCAATTCATAACAGAGCACAAGTGATTCATATTAGAGCACAAACAAAATATCAAATCATAATATGAATATCAGAGACACTATCAGATTATTCTCCCAGCATTATCAGAAAATTTAACACAGAAAACTATTTTTCCCAACATCAGCAAAAAAGGTATACCATATGATAATGATATGCTGACAGACATTTATTCAGAGATGCATTAATAAATAATATTAATCAAACAATGATGCTCCCTCTGTCATAAATAATCACATGATAAAGATATAATCTCCCCCTAAAGTGTAGGCATGTGAAATTATCTAAGATTCATATGCAATGCTCCCCTGTCATTATGCATGTTTTATAATCAAAATATAAATGCACAATGCAGTTTTCATAGAACATTTCATAGCAAGTATAAACATGTGACAGTATTGTATCATATCAGAAATTGTGCAACTACATCAATGTAGCTTAGATACAATATCAATCAACAATCTCAATATTATCTCAAGTAATTTCAATCAAATATAAGATAAGAGATATATTGAAAATGAAACAAACAACAATATATGAAGTAAAGTAACCAAATTCCAATTCATGGAATTTATAACCCCTGTTAAAATGGTAATCGGTTGATCCATTGTTGTAATCGATTTCATTGCTTTCCATTTGAGTTTTATCTCCAGTAGTTATTCCAGAAGCAATGTTCTTGCAAAACCTTTCAAGATATTTCCAGATCAAGCATTTTAGAATTATTGTAATGCAAGAAATATTACAAATATAATTTGTGTATGTAAATGTATAAGTGCAATGATAAACAGTAAATTAATCAACTTCATACACCACACGATCGATTTCAATCAGATATAAACAATTACTCAACTTAAAACAAACTCTGATTTCATTGATGTGAAATAGGATTACAAACAGATGATATCAAAACAAAATGGCATACAAAGCCATTTACAAAACAAGTACTAAAAACAAACAAAACATTAAACAAGCAAACTTAGATCTAACAAAAAAACAACAACCAAACAACAAGACAGACATTCCTTGTAACCCTATTCTGAGTCAGATGTTTTCATAGTATCCTCTTCAGAAATGTTGTCTTCTCTTTGTTGTTGAACTGCATCATATTTCCTTTCCCATTAATCAATCCTTTTATTTAGATATCTAAATTGATCAACCACATATCTTTCAAAGTTGGTTTGAGGAACAAAATTTCTTCTGTCATCATTCATGGCACAGGTGCTTCCAGAACTATACACTAACTATTCTTCTTCTTTAAAGCACTAGCCTGTCATTGTTTGTGTTAGGGCAAAACTTGCAATGGTGTTTCTGTTTATTACGTTTGTGGAATCATAGGATCACTTTTGTTCTCCACTAATGTCCACACCCTGCATAATTAGCAATTTGTTGATCAGTACAACATAAGGCAAATAATGAGAGTTAATGAGGGCAGCTTCAACCATATGATCTTTTATAATCTCTACCCTGTTTGTGGGAATGTCATTTTTGATAGCTTTTAGATGTCTTTTGTAGTCACAACATCCTGCATCAATCTTTCAAGTAGAATCACCTAAGCAAGAAGATGAGCAGTTATTATTTCTTCCATTTTAAGACCATCATGCGTTTAAAGTCTTTCTCTTGTATGTATTCCTGGATATCTAAGCCAACATCTGTAGACATCCTTTTTCTTTAACCAAATATTTGTTACATAAAATAAAATTATTTTTCTTATGATGAAAACGTAATTAATATAAAATTTATTACATATTTATAAATAAATGTTTCTTTATTATAGGTGACAAATTATTAATTATTATAAAACTAAAATATTTTTGTCAATACACATTACAAAAAATTATAATTTTAGTGGGAGTTATTTTTTTCGTTTCGGCGGTTTTAACCCCCGCAAAGTAAGTTACCCGCGGTTAGGAAAATCGTTGGGAAAAGCTGCGTCGCTAAATTATTACCGGCGGTTTTTTGAAAAACCGTCGGTATTAGCGGGGGTTTTGTGAAAACCGCCGGTATTAACGGGGGTTTTACGAAAACCGCCGGTATTAGCGGGGGTTTTATGGAAACCGCCGGTATTAGCGGGGGTTTTGCGAAAACCGCCGGTATTAGCAGGATTTTGCGAAAACCGCCGGTATTAGCATGGGTTTTCTAAAACCGCCAGAAATTTGTCCAGATTTCTTTTTTAGTTTTTGATTGTAATAAAATGGAATTATAATAAAATTTGTTTGATTAACCAAACAAACAATAAAATAATATGAATTAAAACAAAATATTATATATAAGATAAATAACATTGTTCTACATGTTAATATGTTTATACAATTAATGGTTCATATATTAAAAAAAAATGTTCAATATTAAATTAAAATACTAAAATTATGACTAAGGATGGTAGAACAACTGATCTAAAGCCCACTTGTAATGACCTGATAAATGTATCAATTAAATATTCCTTTCAAAAAGAGAACACATAACAGGAAAACATAAAAATACTCTTACGTGCAATTTTGTAGTAAGCAATTAACTCTCCTGGTCGTTCAGTTTGAACTGGTTCAAAATCCAAGTGTTGCATCAAACTAATATTATCCACTTACACTGAAATTAAGAATCAAAGGATAAACTATCTTCAACTCTGGTCCAAGAACAAGCTTCAAATCATTGAGACAGATTTCTACATTTGGTTTAATCTGCACTTGCTCCATCTGCTTTTCAACCTGAGTTTTATTGTGTTTATGTACTGTCATGTTTCAATGGTAATCAAGGGTAATAGCTCTTAATGCGAACTGCCCTAAAACTTAAACTTTCCAATAAAACAACTAACATTGCATCCAAAGAAAATAAGATAAAATAAAAGGATTAAATTGCTTATAGCATTTTACAACGTCATAGTCTTCCTAAGATGGAATGGATCAAAGGTTTTGACTTCATTAAACATCCTAACCAGGTCTAATTGCAGCATGATCCTGAGAAAAATGTTTTCCCACTAAAATAAAGTAAAGTTGCAGATAGATTAAAATTAATTTTTATATTAGATGATATATTCATTCACGTTTAAAAAAAAAAAGAAACTTCATCTCATCTTAAATAAAATTCATTGATGAAGAGGTGGTTTTTGGCAAGGAACATGCACTGAAAATTTTCTGCAAAGTGTGTCTTGCAGTTTTTAAAATAATTAAAAGGAATGGAATAAGTGATTTAATCCAGTCACTCCACACAATTCACTATGTTTTTCCTAAAAGGTGAAGCATGGTTTAATAAAAAAAATATATCCTTTACTAATCGAACACAACTTGCAATGAATGGAATGATTCCACAAAAGCATATACATAAAAGGAAGTAGTTTAATAAATAATTGAATCCACTAAGAATTTAAATTCGTGAACAAGACTCTCGGCTAAAAAAACATAATTCGTTATACCATAAAGGCCGTAAAGCTTAATTAGTATTGGCATCCAAATTCAAGCTTGTTCTATATACTCCAAGATTGACAACAGGTATAACTCACAGCAACCACTCACGGCAAATCCCCTACCTGGATTCCTTTGTTCATTTTTGCGAAAATTAGCAGCTCCAATTCTTCTACATGATCTAAGGTAAGTCTTACTTGGCTAGATCTATAGAGTTTTGTCCAACCTCTTTACTTACTTCTTCCTATCTCTGACCAACCTTCTCTCCTCCCTTCTTCCTTACTATTTTCGTTAAGTTTTTATAAAGAGGAAATTAAGGTTTTATCCTTGAAGATAGCAGCCCTGTGTTTGGATGTTTCTCACAAAAGAAGGAACTAATTTTCTTTAATTCCAGCCTAATGTTTTCTTGTCTCCAATCAAAATCCTGTACATGTTTTGTTTCATTTAATTATTAGGAGATAAGTTTAATTATTAGGAGATAAGTTTGGGGTGAGGTCAAATCATAAAATTACAAAGAAATGAACGGTTGGTGTGTGGGAAAAGAAGACACTTTCATCATGAAAGAGGGAAAGAAAGGTACAAATTGAAAATGGAAACAGATTAGTCCAGGGCAAAGCGGTGGTAAAGAATCATCAGTGAAACAATCTTTAATAAAATTTTATTTACCTTTTAGCCAAATCAGATTAGTCAGTGTTAAATTGTAAACAAAAATCAAAAATCAGTTACCATAAATCTACAGAAATAATCAACAGAAATTCATTCACTACCTTTTAGAGTGTGTGTGACTTCCTCTTTCTCTGGTTTCCCACCTTCATCGTTCCCTGGTGCTTGTTCTTTCAGATCTGAGTGTGAAGAGTGTTTTCCCCTTTTCTCTTTGCCTTCATGCTTTTATTTCTTTCTCTCTCAAAACCTAATAGTCAGAGACGACTATGTTTATGAAAAAACTAAAATAAAGGTAAAAATCAAAATGTCACATTTTTAATAACTAATAACAAAATATTAAAAAACAGTGTAGCTGAAGTTAGTGGAGAACCTGTAATTCACGGAGGAGAGAGGCGCAGGTGGTGCGAGAGGGGAAAAGGAAGGAGGCGTGTGGCGACCATTAGTGCGAAGAAGAGAAAGCGAAGAGTGAAAAACCTACCTCAGAGAGAGAGTGATGATGAAGAAATGAGAAGAATTTGAGAAGGAATTACGAACGTTGAAGAAATTAGATGAAATTAGAAGAATTACGGAAGATCCCATGATCTGAACCCAAAACGGAGGAGACAAAAACTTCCTCCTTGCCATGCTCCTAGCGCGAATACTCCAAACTCTATTTGAAGTCCAAAAAACATGAATAAAAGGTGCGGGGAAGGAGTATGATTGAAAAAAAAAATGAGTACATAGAGGCTGAGGGAGAGAAACGTGAATGAAGGTTCGTGAATAAATGGCGCGGGGAATGGGTGGGGTTGGGGGAAAATGACTTCAATGACTGTGGGAGAGAAAAGTGAATGAAGTCTCGCGAGGAAGGGGAATGAACTCGAAAAATATTTAGTTGTTACGGTCGATTCATCAGAGAACCGCCCAAAATTTATCAGGGGTTTATGCAGCCGCCGAAAAAAAACCCCTCTTAAAATATATTATTTTTGTAGTGACAAATGTATCATAAATTCACTATTATATATTTCATAGAGAAGTTATACACACATATATATATATATATATATTAGTAATAAATAAATATATTAAACTTGTGTTTTAGATTTGAATTTAATAAGATTTTTCTTTCATAAGTTAAAATTGTTTTTTTTATAATGTAATCAATTGTGTGATAAATATAAAACTTTTCATTATTTATATATTATTTGTGACTGATTTTTATCACAAGATATTAATAACAAGACATCAAGACATATTTATAGATTGTAATAATAAATATTTATATTACTAAAACTAATTTTTGTTACAGTAATATTTACTGATAGAAAACTATCCTCATATGTAGGATCCTTCTAATAATTTTTAATAAAAAACTTAGCAAAATAGAAAATTTAAAGAAATCAAAGATAAAGAAATTTAAATTAATAAGTAGAAAAATATTTGTCACATTAAATTAGAGTCTCACATATAAAAATAAAAGTTCTAAAAATGAACTTAGGGAAAATCGTCACTTTTTAACATTTTCACAAACTTTTTAACACTTCTAGTTTTAAAACATGATAATATGCTGGACAATGGGTCCATATATTATACATAACAGTACAATTCACTAGATAATCCATTAATGAACTTCAATTTCTAGCCACTAGATTTTGGAATAGTGTTCATGCATGATGGTGTTGAGCTGTTGAGTTGAGCACTGGTGATTTTAATTGCTGAAGATCAATCATATTCTCAACATCTCAGGTTCTTTCTCCTCCTTTTTCCTTTTTTCAGTTCCAATCTTCTTCGATTTCGATGCATCCACGAATATATTGTTCTTTGCACTAACTCTTTAGCTGGAGAGGGTCTGTGTTGAACCTGGGGAATTAGGCGTCCTACTTACTTGTTGGTTCAAGTGCTTATTGAATTCAGATTTTTTTTAAGTGGGTTGATTTTTTGGTGTTGTAAGTATATAATTCTGCTTTAGTGTCAAATGAATTATCATCGATCTTGGAACCATATTTTCTGATAGAAAAATCCTAATTATAATGCAACTTGTTTTTAACAGCTTGACCAGTATTGTATGTTGAGCAGTGCGTACTTAATGATATTTTTACTAAATAGTGAGATATTTTCTCTTTATTTTTATTGGTGTAAAAGATGTTTTATATCAATTTTAAAAATATCTGTTACATCAATCATGTACAAGAATGCTTATTAAAAATAAGTATTTATAATTACTTCCACCTTTAAAAATGTTATTTTAAAATCCTAAATCCTAATATTTGCATAATTTTTTATGTTACAGAGTTTTAACCAAATGGGAGGACGATCGAGATATGTATCAATTGAAATAGAACGTTTAGACAGAGAATGGACTGAGATGCTTCAAAATGTGAAACCTCCAGAGATGGATGAAATCAATATGCAATGCATTTATAGGGTACCAGCAAATATTCGTCAAAATAATCCCAAAGCCTACACACCTCAAATGGTTTCAATTGGCCCTTATCATCACAACAGTTTTGGGGCATCCGAAGAGCTTAAACTAAAATATCTCAAGGGATTTCTAAATCGAACAGGACTACTTATGAGAGTATTTGCTGTCAAAATTAAAGAGTTGGAAGAAACCATTCGAAGTTGCTATGAAGGGCCTATCCAATATAACAGTGATGAGTTCTTAAAAATGATTTTAGTTGATGCTTGCTTCGTAATTGAGCTTTTTCTAAGATGGCATAAACCCAGGGATTGGGTGGAAAAAGAACCTTTGTTCCTACAAACAAGGGTGCTAGTACAAATTGAGAAGGACTTGCTACTGTTGGAAAATCAACTTCCATTCTTAGTTTTTGAAGAACTTTACAACCTCACTGGTATGAATGAGAAATTTCTTGACATTACTTTCAACTTTTTTGAAAGAAAAAGTTTAGGAAACGTGTGTCCAATAGAGTCTCCAAAACACTTCACAGATTTGCTAAGATATTCTGTAATATCATCATCAAAGCTTGGTCTTGGAAAACAGGAAGAAGGCGAAGTTATTGAACATGTATACAGCGCAAGCCAACTGATGGAGGCAGGTCTTGAGTTCAAAGTCAGTCCAAATAAAAGTTTCCTTGACTTGACCTATTCTAAACATGGAGTTTTGAGCATGCCAATCTTTAATATACATGACAGTACAGAACTTCTGTTCAGGAATATGATGGCATATGAACATGGCAACCTTTCTGCTACTAACATCATTACTCAATATGTAGTGATTCTAGATTTTCTTATCAATACTGAAAAAGATGTGAACATACTTGTTGAAAAAAAACTTATTGTCAATTGGACTGGTGATGCTAATAAAGTGGTTACAATGATTAACAATCTCACCTCACACCTTAGCATGCCACATTTCAATTCCCACTATTTCTCCATCTGCAAAAGCTTAAATGAATTCTATGAAAACCCTCGCAACAAGTACAAGGCTATCTTCATACACGACTACTTCAACACTCCTTGGAAAATAGCATCTACTACTGCTGCAATTATGCTACTTTTCCTCACGTTTATTCAGACTGTATGTTCAATCATCACACTCTTTCATGGTAAGAAATCATGACATATCAATAGTTAACTACAGATATGAGCTATTGCAACTGATAAAATTAGCTACGTTAAATTTGCAGGTAATTAAAGAAAGGATTCATTAAATAAGCAACAGTTGGTGAAGAAAGTATTTTGATGATTGTATTTGATTGTCTCGTTATCAGGAAAACTTTGTGATGTTATTTACTGTGTTGTTATTTTTCTTTCAATGAATATTCAACTTGTTTTTAATATTTCTATTTGGATGTTAACTTTAACTACTTTTTATTCACATGTAACTTTGTTGCGAGGTCTTAGATTACTAAAAAAATTAACTTGTAAAATGTACTTTTTTTTGCTAGAATAAAATGCACTGTATTTATGTCTGAGTTCCTTCCTTAACAATTCGAGTCCGTATAACCTCCTTGAATAACCATGGATGGACAGAATATATCATTGAAGTCAATGTCTTCTAAGTATATTCCTTTACTACCAATATATCACAGTATCATTCCACTTGATGATTGTTATCACATTTGATCTTATAGACTCATTTGCAACCTTTTGAGAAGGAAGAGGATAGTTACACAAAAATACGACACAGTAGCTATCCAAGTTAGAAGATGAGGTGGAATAGGAGAAGGATGAGTTAGAAGTGATAGCAATATCATTTATCTCAAAAATAAAATTTATAAAAAAATTATATTATTTTCTTAAAGATAAATAATATTATATACAAATTTAAATTTTGTTCTAATAAAAAATTGCATGACATGTATATATATACAATATACTGAATAATAAAATGTAGAAAAAAAATAAATACTTTATTATAAATAAATAATATTGTTTTCATATTTAAAATTTTAAATCACGATAACTACCTATTTTTTAAAAAAATTAAATTGAAAAAATCGATTAGGGCCTAAACCCTTCCCCTTTTCCAGCAAACATTATATTTACTTTTCAGTTTCTGAAATGCATTTTATATATTATATTATGATCCTGCATACAATATTCATGACTTGATTTAGTCCATGCCCTGACTACATACATTGAAAACAAACTGATAAATTTTTTTGGGGACGTAAAGGCAGGAATTAAAATCTTATCGACTAAAATGTTTATCCATTAAATTAATCATTATAATAATAGCTACCAGAAAAAGAAAAAAATATTAAATTATTATAATATTATAATAATTTTACTACAGAATTCTTATCTAACAGAAAAATTCTTATCTAGTACACAAAATTGAGAGGCATTTACTCCCTAGAAGATACAAATATGACGCAGAATTCACTTCACAAAACCGAACCATTGTTATTTGAAGATGATTTTTTTCCCCGAAAACCAACCACATTGAGTTTAGAATTCGTAGATTTGGTGGTACTGACCACTTTACCTGTTTGCCTCTTATCTGAAGAACCTTTTCTAATGGTGCTACTTGCCCTAGAAGAATTCCCAGATTTTGAAACGTTAATCCCTTTTTTCATAGATTTGACTGGTGAAGCTTTGCCAGATTTTATACCTGATCCATTATTTCCAGAACTGGAACGACTACCAAATTTGCCCTTGACTTTTGAAACTTGAACCATTTTTCTACCCTTTCCTTTCTGCTCTGTGATTTGGGTCCTTGCAGTGTCCCTTCGAACACTTTCTTTTGTGATAGCCTCCAAACTCTCATTGTTCCTTATTGCTTCCTCTATTTTGCTGGCCAAGTCCAAGTCCTTTTTAGCAACTAAACTTGTTACCTTCCCTGCATAAGAAAAGAGCATTTTAGATCTTCCAACTATAGCAACATATTTGTAACACTCATAATGCAATGTCTAATGTACGAAATAGAAGAAACCCGATATGATACACACCAAGAATTTTTTCTTCCTTTCTTTGCTTCGGTATATAATGACCAATTTTTTACCCCAGTTAGAAATGCTCCATGCAGGTTTTTAAAATCAAATAGATAGTAATCAATTTTATCTTCTAGTTTATAAGCAATTTCAACTATAAGATTTGGTGACCAAGAACATTGTCTGCAGCTTCCAATTTACAAATACTAAGGCAAAAACACTGCTTGTAAAATAAAGATCAGGATTATCGATTGAGATAAACTGATTAAATTAAATTATATAAGAATTTGTTACCTTTTGCACCCATACGAGCAGTTCTACCTGTGCGATGAAGGTAGTCAATCTAAAATAGAAAGGAAAAAGAATATCAAAAGGGGAAGGCAGAAAGAAGGTACTCTGACCTAATAGGCCACTAAATAAATTAATAGATGTGATGCTCACAGAATTCAAGGGGAAGTCAAACATCACAACATGATCTACATCCAAGTCTAGACCCCTAGCAGCCAGGTCCGAGCAAACCAACGTAGGACAATCATCACCATCACTCTTAAACTTTCTGAGATTTTCAACCCTGAATTCAAGAGAAAAACAACATAAATAAGTGGGCATGACAGGAAACAGAGCATCAGAGAAGCACTGGTTCAAATGGAATCATAGGCTCAAAAGCTACCATATGCAATTTTATTGTACACAAATTTCATTTATTGTTTGGCCCATTCTTTCTCTATTTTCTTTGGTCATTAATCACTCTAGCTGCCTAGTAGTATCAGGTCAATGAGTTGTCTAATAAGCAGTGCCCATCTTCTCTAATGACATTTTAATTTATGTCATTGTATTTGAAACCCATCACAAGTTTTGCAAGAATCATGTATAGTATTTATTGTTATGCAATGAGTAAAATTTTCTTGGTTAATTTAGCAGTTATTCGGAGTCCCCAAAGCAGAGGGTATTGTTGTCTTCTGATCATTGAAAGTTTTAGAATAAAAACAGGCGTGTAGTCAGTGTATCGTATCATATTTATTGTAAGCCTCATTGCTAAAATATATTTGACATTTTTCACTTTCTATTACCTCTTTTCCATGGGTTGAATTTCTTTAAAGTAAGATGCCCCTAATTTGAAATAAATTACCTACCTTCTAAACTTGCCCAGTTCAAATCAACATTGAATATACCCTTTCAATTTACATATCTCCTCATTTTAAAGCTTAGAGTCAAATTCAACAGTTACAGTGTGCCTATTTATGATCAGCTTAATTCTGTGCCATAACAAAATAAAGAGGAAGAAGTAGAGAAGAATTTCAACATAGCACATTACCTTTGCTCTGCTGGTACCTCACCATGGTAGTTTACAGTAGAAATCTGATTTTCACCAAGAAAATGATCCACAGCACGACTAGAATCCAATGTATTGCAGAAAACCATCACCCTGTTACCCTTTGCAAGGCTTGGTTCTAGTACCTAACATCACGTGATCAGAAAACATATAATGAAAACCCAATAAATCAAGAAAGCACCCTAGCCAACAACAGTGATAATGCAACACAGGTTAGTCAAAGAGTGACTCAACCAACCAGTTCACATAAACCAAAGAACAGTTTAAAAACAACAATTACTCAAATATCAAACATGAAACAATTCAAATGCTGAACAAGTACAAAATTAAAAAAACATGTCAAGCCCTAATTGGAGGTTTTTTTTCTTCATCATATCTTATGATAAATCTTAATCCTATCTAGTTCGGTTTAATGGAAAAAATTATTCTGCTTGGGAATTTCAATTTAAACTATTTGTCAAAGGCAAAGATTTATGGGGTCATACTGATGGCAAAATTCCAGCACCTACAAGTCCAGCAGATTTGGAAAAAGGGGAAACCAAAGATGCCCAAATCATGACTTGGATACTTAGCTCTATTAAGCCTCATTTCATTTTTAATTTGCACGGCCTTATAACACTGCTAAAGACATGTGGGATTATTTGAAAAAGATTTATCATCAAGACAATGCTGCTTGGAGGTTTCAATTGGAGTATGAGATGGTTAAAATTTCACACAAGGAAGTCTATCAATTGAGAAATATTTTTCTGGTTTTCAAAATCCTTGGGCTGAATATTCCAATATTATTAAGCTGGTATTTCTGGTGCAGTCCTCTCTGCTGTCCAAACAGTGCACAAGACTAGCAAGAAGTTGGCAAAAGAAGAAGGTGATGGAGATCATTCTTCAAGAGTAAATTTTGATGATGATAAAAGCAAGTCCAAGATCTTAAAGTGACAACAAAAGATATTGGAAGACTTGTAGTTTATTTATTTATATGATTAAGCCTTTGTAATAAGACATATTAGCGAATAAATTGTGTATAGGACTTTGCTTAGAGTGTCATAAAGCAACATGCACAAAGATCACCCAGGAAAATATTTTATTTATCCAAGAAATCATGTTAAAATCAAAATTTTTAGAAGAATCTCTATTATAATTGATTATCACTGCTGGTAATAGATTATCATAGCAAAAAACAATGTTTTCACAAAAGTTTCTATGATAATCGATTATCACTTCTATTATCAGCGGGAATTGTAACTTGACTCTTTAGTTTCTTAACCTAATTTCGAAAAGGACTTCTATAAATAAAGTGGTAGGCTTTCATTTGAAAACATAGAAGTTAGAGAAGTGTGAGTACTTGAGAACTCTTTGTGGAAAGGCTTTGAAAAACCTAGTGTGGATTAAGTGTTGCTGCTGTTGCTAGGGGAAGTTGTTCATCTTTATGTGATTCAAAGGAGGTGTTCATTCCTTGTGAATTCAAGGAAGGTGTTTCTTCATCTCTTGTGTGATTCAAGAAATGTGTCTTCATTCTTTGTGGGACTCAAAGGAGGCATTCATCCCTTGTGGATTTCAAGGGAAGTGTCTTTCATCTCTTTTGGTTTAAAGAGAGATGCTTTCTATCCTAAACGGTTCTTACTCCTATTTGCAATCTTAGTTTATTTTTAGTGTTTGAGTTAATCCATTTTTAAAAAAATTAAAAATTGGACGTAGGGTCTTTTGATCAAAACTAGTTAAAATTACTTATTCAATTTTTTCTTTCCCTACCCTCCTTATTTATCTGCTATTATCTTAAAGAAATCATTTTTATTTTTAGGTCAGATTTTAAAAAGGGAAAACTTTTAAAAAGCATAGTTTTATAAACAAACCAATTCACCCTCTCTTAGTTTTGTCCAAATGCAATTATTTCGAGATTCCAACACAAGAGAGATCAATTCTTGATGAAGTTGCAATCTGACTTTGAAGCCACTCTGTGGCTCCTGAATCTAATATCCAGGAGTGGGCAAAATTTGTATCTGAAACTATTAGGTACCTGGGTTGGAAACCTAACTATGAACACTAACAGTAGGTAGAAACAGTAAAGAAATAATGGGTTCTATTATTGACAGCGATAGAAATCTCTTTACAAAGAATGGTTGGGAACCTCCCTCCATAATCTAAACCAATACCCTGCACTTCCCTCCACACTAATGTGCGCCAGACGCACATTTTCTTCCTCTGTCACCCCTTGTAGTTCGAAGAACTTCTCAGCGCGACTGATCCAATTCAATGGGTCGAGTACCTCGAAGACGGGTAATTCCCCTTGCTTCCTCCCACTTTTATTTCGCCATTGTTTTCTTCACGCCTATCCCTCCTGTCCTCATCGACGGATGCTTGGCTCCCATCTAAGTGTCCATCCTGGTTCCTGTTTCGTCCACCCAATATTTGCATGATTTTTTTGTAAGTCTTGACGCATCGCGGCCGTTTCTTGCCGTATTTCTTGCATATTTCTTTTCCATTCTACCATGCTCCTTTCGCTGGTCCTCCTCTCCAAGGTATTGTCTCTTCCTTCCACCACGCATATCCTCCCTTCGATTCTATTCTCCAAAGCGGTAGCTTGCCCACCGTCTTGCTCCGCCTTTAATTGGATCCGGTAGTTTCTTGATAACATCTTGATCCCTTCTTGATCCGGAACCCCTCTCCTAAGGATAACCGCAAGTTCTCCTGTTGATACGGCAGCGCTCTGGATGATCCAGCCGCTTCTCGAAACGGCAGGTCGGACCAATTGTTAGGTACCTGGGTTGGAAACCTAACTATGAACACTAACAGTAGGTAGAAACAGTAAAGAAAGAATGGGTTCTATTATTGACAGCGATAGAAATCTCTTTACAAAGAATGGTTGGGAGCATAACCTCCCTGGTTGGGAGCATAACCTCCCTCGTTTGGTAAAAGTCCAGACTTTACAAAAGAATACTCAATGCCCTCTATAGAGTTACAGGAGCTTTATTTATAGCAGCTCTGATCCACTCCCCTATTACAACAGAAACCTCTACACCCTTGATCGTTCGGTCCTGTAGCCCACACACCCTTAACCGTTCGGTCTTTCACCATTCGGCTCAACCAAGAGAATATGGAATCTTACCAGAATGTATCAAAGCACACATACCTATAGGCTTGTCCATCTTACTCCTAAAAGATCTACTTAAGATTGAAACTGTAAAATAATTCTAGAGGGCTTGATTGATCCCTCTCACAATCTTCTATTTATAAGAATAAATTGATACACAAATACATGATAAATAGGGTAACCCTAGACACAATATAATCATGATAAATAGGGTAATCCTAGACATAATATAATCATGATAAATAGGGTAACCCTTGACACACTATAATGATGATAAAATAGGATAAATATCCTAACACTCCCCCTCAAGCTGGAGCATACAAATTGTATGTACCAAGCTTGGAACAAATAAACTCAATCCGAGGACCCCTTAATGACTTGGTCAATACATCTGCGAGTTGATCGTTTGACCCAATAAACTCAGTACATATTTCTTTGGTCAACAACTTTTCACGAACAAAATGACAATCAATTTCTATATGTTTAGTCCTCTCGTGAAACACTGGATTTGATGCAATGTGGAGAGCAGCTTGATTGTCGCAATACATCTTCATAGTATGGATGTCACAAAATTTAACCTCTTGAAGGAATTGTTTCACCCATATAAGTTCACATGTTAGTGATGCCATTGCCCTATACTCGGCTTCCGCGGTTGATCGAGCTACTACATTCTGTTTCTTACTTTTCCATGAAATAATGTTTCCTCCCAGAAAAACACAATATCCTGTTGTAGACCGTCTATCAATAGGTGAACCTGCCCAATCTGCATCATAATACCCAGAGACATGAATGCTTCCTTTATCTTCATATAACAATCCTTGCCCGGGAGCCTTCTTTACATACCTTAGAATGCGAATGAGAGCATTCCAATGGTCAATACATGGAGCCTGCATGAACTGACTAACCACTCCAACTGCAAAGGATAGATCTGGCCTTGTAATAGTGAGATAAATCAGTTTGCCAACCAGCCTCCTATACCTCTCTGGATCGGAGAATAATTCACCTTCTTCTGTCCTTAATTTCTGGTTTGGGTCCATGGGACTGTCTACCGGTCTACAATCAATCATGCCTGTTTCTTGTAATATATCAAGAGCATACTTCCTTTGGGAGATTACAACTCCATCTTTTGATTGCGCTACTTCAATGCCTAAGAAATATTTGAGACTTCCAAGATCCTTGGTTTGAAAATGTCTACACAAGTACTCTTTTAGTTGAGATATTCCAACAGCATCATTTCCTGTAATGACAATATCATCAACATATACTATTAAGTAAACACATTTCCCGAGAGAAGAATGACAATAAAAAACTGAATGGTCTGCTTCACTGCGTTTTAGCCCAAATTTTTGAACAATGGAGCTAAACTTTCCAAACCAAGCACGTGGGGATTGCTTGAGGCCATATAGAGATCGATGCAATTTGCATACCATACCAGACTCCCCCTGAGCAACAAACCCTGGAGGTTGCTCCATATAAACTTCTTCCTCAAGATCACCATGTAGGAAGGCATTCTTGATATCCAATTGATGAAGTGGCCAGTGACGAATGGCTGCCATGGCAAAGAAGAGACGAATAGTAGTCATCTTGGCTACAGGAGAGAAAGTGTCACAATAATCAAGACCATAAACCTGAGTGTAACCTTTTGCAACAAGCCGAGCTTTGAGCCGATCAATTTCACCATCAGGGCCAACTTTAACTGCATACACCCATCGACAACCAACCGCCTTTTTTCCTGGGGGAAGGGGCACCAGCTCCCAAGTATTACTGTGGTCAAGAGCCTGCATTTCTGCAATCATAGCTTGTCGCCATCCAGGATGATCAAGTGCTTCTTTCACATTCTTGGGTATAACAACAGAGGACACTGAGGATAAAAGAGAAAAATAGGAGGGCGACAATCGATGATAGCTTAGAAAATTATAAATGGGATGAGGGTTCCGAGTGGAACGAGTACCTTTTCTGAGGGCAATAGGCCATGCTGAATCATTTGCACCAGGAGGCGTGGGAGGAGGTGACGAGGGAGAAGAATCTGAAGTAGGAGATTCACCATTGTCTTGGGGAGGTGGACTATCCATTGGGGCCCTGTGTGGGATGATCTCAGTATGTGGAGAAACAGGTGTAGAAGGATTGTGATCATGACTGGGAATGACAGAGACAGTGGAGCTATTTGACTCAACCATTGGAATAGGAAGGACCTGCTGGAGGATAGAAACATCCTGAACAGATGGAGAGAAGTAAGGAGTCTGTTCAAAGAATGTGACATTGGCAGACATGTAATACTTCTTAGTTTCAGGAGAGTAACACCGATATCCTTTTTGAAGTCGAGAATAGCCTAAGAAGACACATTTGAGAGCGCGAGCGGAGAGTTTGTCTAGACCTGGAGACATGTCATGAACAAAACATACACAGCCAAACACTCGGGGAGATGTATGAAAGAGAGGATCATTAGGAAACAAAATGGAGAAAGGGACTTTATTATCAAGAGAGGAGGAGGGCATCCTATTAATAAGATAACATGCAGTTAAGATGGCATCCCCCCAGTGATGGACAGGAATATGGGCACCAAGCAAAAGGGTACGAGCAGTTTCAACCAAGTGTCTATTTTTTCGTTCTGCTATACCATTTTGCTGTGGTGTATGAGGACAAGTAGACTGATGTAAGATACCATGGGAACTCAAGATGGCAGAAAAGGAGGATGAAAAATACTCTTTGGCATTATCACTTCTTAATATTTTGATTACTTGACCAAATTGATTCTTGATTTCATTCAAAAAGGATGTAAAGATAGCTAACAATTCAGAACGATTTTTCATAAGATAAACCCAAGTACATCTTGAATATTCATCAATAAAGGTAACAAAATATCTATAACCAAAGGAGGAGATACGACTAGGTCCCCATATATCAGAATGGATGATGGAAAAACTAGAATTACATATTGATTGAGACCTTTTAGGAAAGGAAGATCTAACATGTTTTCCTAATTGACATGACTCACATTCTAAGGTTTGGAGACCACTAAGTTCAGGACACATCTTTTTTAATTTGGACAAATGAGGATGGCCAAGTCGATCATGTAGCACTTTAGGATTAAGAGCAGCAACACAAGACACCCTTGGACGAGATCCAAAATGGTATAATCCGCCAGCTTCATATCCTTCTCCAATCTGTCTCCCCGAACCACGCTCCTGTATAACAAAAGATTTATGATCAAAGGTTATTGAACAATTTAACATTTTAGTCAACTGGCTTAAGGAAATTAAATTAAAAGGACAATTAGGGACAAAAAGGACTGAGTTGAGATTGAGGGAGGGAGACAAAGAAACATGACCGACTCCTTTGGAAGAAGTTTTAGATCCATTTGCAAGGGTTATGAAATGAGGTTTTTCTCGAAAGGAAATAGATGAGAACAAAGAGGTATTACCAGAAATGTGATCAGAAGCACCTGAGTCAATTACCCATGAATTTTGACATTCCATAGATTGAGAAACGCAGGCTGTTGATGTATTGGGAGATTGAGATGGTTGTGCCAAGCTGTTAGACTTTAACCTTAAATACTCTTGATATTCATCCTCAGAAAACATAGAAGTAGAGGTTTCAGTTTTCAAAGTGGAAGTTTCAGTCTTCGAAATATTGGCGGTTTTGGAAGGGAAACCATGTAAGGAGTAGCAATTCTCTTGAGTATGACCCATCCTTTTACAATATGTGCATTGAGTACGTCCCCGACCTCCTCGTCCTCCTCCTCTAGTGCCACGTCCTCCTCTTCCTCGTGTGGCAACCATGACAGATGGTTCCACTAGTTCATGCGCTTCTTGAGTTTGAGATACCGGGACACGCAGAAGGCGAGTGGTCAATGTTTCCATAGAGGGGACCTCATGACTAGTTAGAAGTTGATCTCTGAGATGATCAAAATCGGGATGTAGGGCACGAAGGATCAACACCATGTAGAATTTGTCTAGTTTCTTTTTTATATCCTCTAATGGATCTACTTCCAAAAACATCCTAAGTTCTTCGACAGCAGATTGGGCTTCAGTCATGAAGGACACCATATCATGGTCTGCCATTTTAAGAGATGCAAGTTTATTCGTAGTGTCATAGAGACGTTGAATATCGTTGGCATAAATGCTTTGGGCTTTCTTCCAAAAGGAGTGACAAGTTTTGAAAGCCCTCAAAGATACAAAAAGTTTGGGTTCCACTGATTGCCATAACAGGGCACACAACTGGAAATCTGCTTGTTTCCACTGATCAGCTTTTTCAGTAGGCACATGGCTTCCATCTCGCTCAAGGTGGTCATAATGCCCTTGGCCAAGGAACCACATTTCAACGGCAGCAGACCATGATAGATAATTTTTTCCATTTAGCTTCTCGGAGGTAATTGATGGACTTCCAGAGAAGGAAAGAGTACTGCCAGACGCCATTTCTGAAGAAGACGAATAGTACTAACGAAGAACAAGAAAACCCTAAGGGTTTAGACGAAGGAAACTTTGACAGTGATGGACGACGGTGGCCGGCAATGGCGGGCGGTGGCCGGCGGTGACGGTGGCCGGACGGTGGCCGGAGACGGTGGCCGGAGACGGTGGCCGGAGACGGTGGCCGACGGTTGACGGTGGCCGGCGGCGGGCAGCGGCGGGCGACAAAGAACTGTGGCGCCGGACAAATATATATTACGAGACAGAAACCAGAGCGGGATCGACCCGCTCTGATACCAACTTAAGATTGAAACTGTAAAATAATTCTAGAGGGCTTGATTGATCCCTCTCACAATCTTCTATTTATAAGAATAAATTGATACACAAATACATGATAAATAGGGTAACCCTAGACACAATATAATCATGATAAATAGGGTAATCCTAGACATAATATAATCATGATAAATAGGGTAACCCTTGACACACTATAATGATGATAAAATAGGATAAATATCCTAACAGATCTTACTCTTTCTATCTCTTCATGATTCAGTTACCCAATCTCTCCATTCTATCCAATTACGAGTTTAGTTGTCCTTGGCCTCCCTTCTTTTGGTTGTGAAATTTCTGGCCCCATCCTTGGCTGGGTGGTTTCCCATGTAGTTTCCAAACTTCTCCTTAGTGTGACATGGTTTCTTGCAGTAAGTACACCACACTTCTTGTTTCTTTTCTCCTGTCGTAAAATCGTTCTTCTTCTGGTTAACCACCATTATTGCTCCTTCTTCTACCTTCATTGTTGTACTTTCCTTACTTTGGATAATGGCTGAGATAAAGGGAATGGAAAAACTAAGTGCAGCGATGAAGGCTGCATGAAGATGATGATGATCATAGCAACAATGCAAATACGGATAACGGCTGGCAGCGATGAAGGCTAACAGTTCTTTTTAGGGTTGCATAGCTATGAAGGCTTTTAGAAATTTACGTTACGGTCAGAGGCCCTGGTAGGATACTAAGAGTCTATGAGAGAAGGAAGAGAACATAGACTGTTAATGTGTTAGTTAACTACTGTGAGTAAGGGGGATGCTTTTGTTGTATTGCAGGGGGGTAGTTAGTTAGTCTGTTGAGGGAAAAGAGCAACCTATATAAGGGTTGTATAATTCATTAGAGGGGTAGCGATTGTTTCATTGTTGTATAGACAGGACAATTCATATCCTGTGGAGGTGGGATTCATCCCCCTTTTGGAGGCTTGTACAGTTGGGAATTCGATACAGAAGAAATATACAATTCTTTTCTTCTTTCTGGTGTTGGGTGTGTGTTTTACTATTGCGTATTGATAGTTCTTGGTCCTTCTCGACCCAAGAACCTATCAGGCTCCTAGGACCAGGAGCTTTGGTACCATCTTAAATTTGGAAGGGAAGAATTTCTTTATTTCTCACTCACAATTATTAGGCCAGCTGACCTATATTTATAGGTGTGTTCTGAGATAAAAACAGAAATTAAAAAATAAAACAGTAAACAATCTTAGAGAGAATAATCCCTATAATTATGAGATTTTATTCTTGTTACAATCTCCTAATATCAAATTCAGAATCAAATCTAACCAAACAAACAAAATAAAAGATAAATATAAATTTCCCTAAATAAAGCCTAAATTCACCGCGTGCTTCTAGACACTTACGAGTCGAAGCCAAGGGTAATCTAAATATGAGATGTCCTTTAAGGACAAAATCATGACAAAAGTTCTAGACTCCAAAATGGACGATACATTGAATAAGGTGATTGATCCTAATGATACAATCTTAATGGACTTGAGGTCAGAACAAATACAATCATTAGTAACTAGTATACACATATTCCCTCTATTATACTTTTTTAGAGTCAGTTGGTACCATCAAGTCCTAACTCTAAATAATAACAGCCTAGACTTATATCTCATTAGCTAAAGTGAAAGAAAAACAGCCTGCGTGAGACTTAATCCCAGGACCAAATAATCCCAAACAGACTTGGTGCCCCTTGATTGCACATCCCAACACAAACCAAAATTATCAACCATTGGTTGACACATGTCAAACACGCCAAAATTTATAACTATACCTGCAGTAATGCTTCAAGCTTGTTCTCAGAACCTGAAAGTCTAATAAAATCATGACGAGCAGAAGAAATCTTCTTATGCAATGTTGATGTGCGCAGATGAACAATGCCTTGAAACTCTTCATCAATCAGCTTTTGAACAGCCTGCAAGACTCAAAGAAATCAATACTGAAGTTCATTGTCAAAATTGATCATGAAAAATGCATTACACTTAATATAATAGGGATTGTCCACAATTCAAGAAAGTGAAAAACAACCACGGGACTAACATTTATATAGAAGGGCACCCATTTTATGAATAACCTTCTAAACCATTAGTATTTAATTTGCGTGTAGCCAACAAGAATATGGTGCACACACACCTTTGTCATGGTTGCAGTTACCAAGATAGTCTGAAAACCAAGACCATCAGGTTTTGAAGCGCGATTTTTTAATGGGCCCAGAAACTTGCGTATATCAGGACCAAAACCCCGATCAAACATTGTGTCTGCCTCATCCAATACCTGCAAAGCAAAGACCATCATCAGCAAGTGAAGCTTAAACTCAATGTTGTTATTAAAAACTGTCAATTGTGAGATACTCACCAAGTATTTGATGTCACCATACACCATGTTGCCCTCCTCAATATGCTGAAGAACCCTTCCAGGGGTACCAACTACCATATCAATGGGGTTGTTAAGGGAATCCTCCTGAGGCCTAATCCGGCCACCACCACTTACCATGGTACACCTAAATCGGGCATGATGGCTTATCGATTTTGCTACTCGAAAAACCTATAAAGCCCACTTCATATTAATGTAATCCAACTTAATAGGAGTGATTTATACAACTTAAATGCAGCTAACCTGCTCAGATAACTCCCTTGTAGGACACAATACAACAGCTCGCGGACGCCTGGGCTTCAACAGTATTCCATTCAATTGTTCATCCCGTCGTAGCAACTACAGGTATATCAACAAATTAACAGTGCCTCAGCTGCCAAAATAAATGCCTACACAAGTTTGCCTCAGCTAAATCTAAATAACAGTCCAAGATAAGTCAGTGCAAACATTTTTCACTCTAAGATTATAATAAAAGTTATGTTCGGGAAAGTGAACTATATTGACCAACATATTCTCATGTTTGGTAAAGGAAAGTAAACTTAGGAATAGAAAAAACAAATAGTGAACTAGGGATCTTATTCTCATTTCAAGGTATCAAAAGAGTGACTAAATTTTTAAGTAAACTAAGGAATAGCACATACTCATGTTTCATACAAGTTTTGCCAAAAACAACCCCGCAGAGGTTTATTCTTGTTGATTCCCATGAAAATAAAATGTTTGTCTCACTTCTTATTCCCATGGTGAAAGAACTGTATTTTACATTCTCGTGAAAATGGAAGTTACTTTCTAACATAGCTACTCATCTTCACTACATTTTTTACAATCCTACTTTTATTTTTCAATTCAATATATTTTAATTACTCTTCTGAAATTATTAAAAGGCAGCCAAACATGCTCAACGGATCAATATTCCTCATCGTAATATTACAGTAGATAAAATATTATACCTTGAAAACTCTTCAAAGTTTAAAAATTTAAAATTAAAAAAACATCCATATAAATCTTAGGATGAATGACAATTTTGGTCCTTGAATGTGTACATCTATGTCTATTTTAATTCTTAAATGTGTAAATAGATGACAATTTAGTCCGTAAAAGACCAAAAATATATTATTTAGTAACTGAATGTGTGATTAAATTTGGCTGGACCACTTCATTCTTAAGCTGGAATATTTAAGAACCAATTTGATACCGAGTTATATTTTTGACAACCAAATTGACAGTAAATAGTAAAATTTAAAACCAATTTGTTTTTAAGTTATACAAAAGGATGTAATTGTCTAACTTCTTTCACATTGGGGACAAACTGGGAACTTTCTTTCTTTCTCGTACTGAAATTTCATACATTCAGGAACTCATTTAGCCTAAAATTTACGTAGGAGCATAGGTAGTGTCTAACACTCTTAAGTGTACACAACGTAGACATGTTACTATCTTAAAATTTTTAGATCATCTCCAATGCACAGTTCATAGTCAATGTCATAAGCTTAAAATTTGTGTCTTATATGACACCTTATTCGAACATGCTAATGTGACATGAAATGAATTCGAAGACCTAGATATAAATTAGTCCTTAGTTCACAAGAATTAAAAAAAATGGTTTCAACTTTTGAAAAGTTAAATTATAAACAAATAAAATTATTGAAGTGTAGGATTGCATTGGAACAAAAATGCCAAGGTATTATAAATTATATGAGAGTATAATATAAATAACATTCTTTGTGTTGGAAATGAACTTAGCTCACAAATTTCCATTTTCAAAACGAATGCAGAACAACACCTGAACAAGAGGAAGCAAGTAGGCGAGGGTTTTGCCAGAGCCAGTATGCGACCCCAAAACGACACTCTTCTCTTCCAAAACGGCGGGGATGCCAATTCCCTGTATCTCAGTGGGTACATCAATCCCCATTTCACTAACCGCCGCCATAACTTCTTCACTCACTCCCAACTCCTCGAAACTGGCAACCACCTTCTTCTCCTTCTTCGCCCTCTCTTTCTCAGCCTCCGCAACGGCGGCGCCCCTGGCCTTCTTCCTCGGTTCGGGGGCGATTCTCGCGGCATCCCTGAGGTGTCGCGCCCGGAGCCTCTCGAGGAGTAAAGAATGCTTCGCGTCGGCGGTTTCCGGCGCAGCAGCGACGGAGCAGAGTGGGCGGAAGCGGGGGAGAAGAGGGAGGGCTTTGCGTAGTGGGACGCGCTTGGCGAGGAAGCGCGTGAAGGAAGAATAAGAAGAAGAGGAAGAAAGGGAGAAGGTGAAGAGGGTTCTTCCTGTAGCTCCCGCCATGGCTGCAAACTGTGGGGATTTTAGGGTCACATAACAGAGAGGTGCTTTTAGCATTGTTGATGATAACACTTGTTGCAGAATCAAGATAGTTTTGCAAGCCAAAGAAAAGCAGATGCGATATTTTACAATTTTAAATTAATGATATATTTAATTTATAAATTTATATATAAAAATAATTACGTTTCAAAATTTATCTTAGAAGATATGGAAATGAGAATTGGTTATTTCCAATTTGTATACAGTTTTTTAAATCGTGAATTTGTAGTTTTGTTGTAATTATTTATGATAATGAAGAAGAAATCATTTTCTCTAACAAAATTATAACTTAAAACATTATTTTAATTACTGAAATAAATTTATGAAAATGTATTCCCTCGCCATAAACATAACTTGTGACATATGCTTCTCTCGTTTAGGCTAGATAATGTTCTTAATTAAATTTGGTTTGGTCTTTTATTTTTTAATTTAATTTAAAATCGTGTTTAAGTTCAATAAAAATAAGTTTTGTTCTCACGCTTTCTGAGGTTAATATTAAAAAAAAGTTGATTTCTTATTTAAAAATATTTTCTTTGAAAGTGTGTCTTTTAAAGGTATAAATAAATTCAGACAAGTTTATTTTAGTGAAATAATTTATAAGAGTTTAAAATTAGGTTTAAACTTTAGTTGTTCCTATTTTTGTGGGTTTTTTCCATTTTGATTTTTTATTTTTTGAAGTTATCAATTGAGTTCTTAAAAGTGTTAATTTGAATCAATTGAACCTCTACTGTTAAATTTACTTAATGGGATTAAGTTTTTGCACAGGTAAGAGGTTGATGTGTCAATTTTTTAAAATGTGGCATAAGCTGAGTGATACTTGGAATGTCCTAAGTTTAACTTGAAAAATGTTTGATTAAAAATATTAAAAAAAATCATCTTCATTACAAGCACCACCCAGAAGTCTTCTTCTCAAAGAGACAAACAACAAAGAGAGACCCAACAGATAGAGAAGAAAGAAGCAATGGGTAAAGAAAAGTGGAAATGGCGGTTGGAGTGCCAGTGGTGGATGCACGGTTTGGCGTTTCTCGCAATTTGGTGAACCCGTTTTGGAAGAGGAAGGGAACGGGTCGGCGACGCTTCCGATCGGCGGTGCCTCCGGTTGTCGAAAGTTCATCTTTCTCAACCAAGGTAGTTTCTCCTTGTTGTGACATTAACGGAGGGATCCACGAGCGGAGGAGGCGACGCAGTGACATTAACGACCGTTGTAATGGCGGCAGTGGTCGAAGGAGGAACATGTTCGCCGCCTTCCATTGGGGAGAGAAGAAACTCTCCCCGCCTTATATTCCGGTCTTTTCTGTCTCAACAGACAATTTGTTCTTTCTTCCAAAATTAATCTAAAATTATAAAATTGCAGTAGAGAAAAAAAACATGAAATAGAGAGGGAGAGAAAGAAAGAGAGACAGACATTGAAGAGAGAGAAAACGATTTTACAAGGGTTAAAGGCATTGTGTTTGTAGGCAGAGAGGAGTGAGAGGAACCTGTGGTGGTCATGATTTGGAGGATTTTTGGCGAAGCCCCTATGTATTTTTGTGAAGGAGCAACATCAATGGTGTTTTCAAGAAAGAAGCAACAACAATTCAGTTCTTTTCTGAAAAGTAATTTTTTATTAAAACTAGTCAAAATGAGGGTTTTTCTAGATCTGAAATATTCACATCACCTCTTTGACACATTCAAAAAGTAAGGATTTTAAACAAAATAACATTGCGTTGTATACGATAATCCAATCCCAAAATTGATCACCATTGTCACAAGATGTACCAAACACATTAGATTGGGCTAATTTATGATAACACTTTGAACGATGAAACAACAAAATCAACTGAAAAATAAGGAAAAGAAAACTTGTTCTTATCATAAACCAGATTCATTGTGTTTTATTACAGTAAGAATTATCAGAGTACACAATGTAACATCCCAAAAAAAATTTTGCCCTTTTTTAAAATTCAAGACTTGAAATATTACAATAATACAGTTACGGTAACACCCCGAACCTCAAGCTCAAATCCATACAAAAGTTTACAGCTCAGATAGAACAATAAGGATAACATTGAAACCTTCTAATGCACTCTTCCATCTCTTCCTGCACTTGCGCCAGACCACGCGACATCTCTTCATCTGCTCCCGTATAACAAAAACGTTATACGATCATCGCAAAAATGTGATTTCCAATACATGCACAAATAAGTAAGGGTGAGCTAACATGCAATATATCATTTATAAAAGTATGCATAATTGTTTTGATAAAAACATCATGTAATAATTAGGATAGACATTCCCATACACCAACATACCAAACTTCTACTAGACACTCACACGGACGATACAATGATGAGCTACTGGACAAAGCTATTCCCCAAACCTTCTAACCGGATACTATTTGGACGGACGCTATCTGCCGAACCCTATCTAAAGAATATTATTAGGCTGAAACCCATTTAAACGAACGCTAGGTAATCATGCACAATTGAGCCGAACACTAAACTCAGGAAACCATAATGACCGAACACTCTCATAATGAACACTGAGATCAAACACTAGGCTGAACGCTAGAAACTGAACGCCAGATCGAATACTGATTGCACAAACATTAAGATTGATCACTGAGGCTCGACACTAGACATCAAACGCTATTAGACCGGATACCATTAAGTCGCACACCAAGAGACCGAATGCTAAGTAAGATCAAACACTAGACTTCACGCTGAGACAACGCACTCTACTAGGACAATTACCATAATTTCGAACATTATTCAAACGATCGCTTAAAGATCAAACCTCGTGCACCACAGATTAAATACCATTCGGACGAACACTTAATTGATCACTTTACTAGATTTAACACTATCTGAGGGTAACCTCATCGAGGCCGGATGTTCCCTATGTATAACCACTAACCGTTAACAGTCCTTGTCTAAGACAAGCGTCATCCAAACCGAGCACTACCTATGAACGATCACTGCCTGAATCATGCATCATTACAACTAATCACTATTAATTAATCGATCGCTACCTCAACGAATATCAAGGCCGGTCACTCCCCATAAATGATTGCAACCTCAGAGCAACATCACCAATAAAGATCATTCTCTAAGAACCATCGCTACAAGACAGAACACTAGAATAAAGAACGCCTGAGTCAGGGTTAAACACCTAAAGTACTCTATTGAGCACCTCAGTACTGACTGAACGTAATCAAACTAAACCACAGGGTACCAAAATACGACCGGACACTAACTACCTGAGAACAACTAACATCAAGATCAACTGTTACCTAATAACGCCTACTACCCGAAAGTAAATAATACCAAGACCGGACGTCACTAATAATAACACACGCTACTACCTATAGACCCAACAAGTTTTACTTCCCATCTCTCTCGAAGAATTATTCTAAATCCAGTTTTATCTGCACTGCCATCTCTCCCGTACCAATACGATCATCACGGTTGGAAACCACAGCCACAACATGCAAGATGAATAACCAGAAGCATCACATCATAACCCAATACATATAAACTATAACAATTCCCATGATAAATTGATCCACATGACGATGCCAACTAATCTTTCATAAACTAATGTCGTTTACTTGTAATTCGTCGTCATAACCTGCTCTCAATAACAGGCGACCCGAGCCGTCTTCCATCGCGACTTCAGACCTATCTCCCCGACTCCTCAAGGACTAACGAGTAAAAACATCGATACTACGCGTAACGATGCACTATACTCAACACGAGCCGAAGTCATTGGGCGAGACATTCACCTCCTCGCGCAGAAGAAGGTGACACTCGAATCTCCGTCTCACGCGTGAGACTAGCAAAAATGCTAAAAAGACCGACGAAGTTACAAGTAAATAACATAGTGTATGTACCACCTCCAACAGAATAAACGTGCTCAATCACGAAGTCATACATATTCTCATTAATATGTATAACTAAACCAATAGAATAAACGTGCTCAATCACGAAGTCATACATATTCTCATTAATATGTATAACTAAACCAATATTGGATCAAGGAAACAACCAACAATTCTCGATAATCGTTGTCAAAATACTCCCACAGATACATGCATTATTGCCGAACGCTATTTCCAACTCTGATGTTGTCTGAACGAACGTTCTGGAATCAATCCTCCTCAAAGGCCGAACGCTGCCGATGAACACCAAACCTTATTAACCGAGCTCCAAGGACGAACACTCACAAAACCAAGCACGAACGCTCACAAAACCAAGGACGAACGCTCACAAAACCAAGGACGAACGCTCACAAAACCAAGGACGAACGCTCACAAAACCAAGGACGAACGCTCACAAAACCAAGGACGAACGCTCACAAAACCAAGGACGAACGCTCACATAACCAAGGACGAACGCTCACATAACCAAGGACGAACGTCCAAGATCCACACCGAACACTTAATACCGAACGCTCATTTACATCAAAAACCGAACGCTCAAATACACCCAAAACCGAACGCTCAATTACATCCAAAACCGAACGCTCGATTACACCTATAAACCGAACGCTCACTTACACTCATAACCGAACGCTCACTTACACTCATAAATCGAACGCTCACTTACACTCATAAACCGAACGCTCACTTACACTCATAACCGAACGCTCACTTACACTCATAACCGAACGCTCACTTACACTCATAACCGAACGCTCACTTACACTCATAACCGAACGTTCAGGATTCAAACCTAAAATTCTCTTTTTAAGAACGAACGACTGCAATCACTAATACTCAAAACCGAACGCCCAAGTTGAAACCTAGAATATCAATTGATAACGAACACTCACAATCTGTACAATTCGAATACTAAACTAAGTACGAACGTCCAATAACTCTCATTCACTGGATAAATATCATTGACGAACGTCTAACATTCAACTAACATAAGGACGAACGCTGCGCTCATTACACGAGAATACAAAACCGGACGCTCACAGATCAAGCCCAGAACGAACGTAACGCTCGTAACAGGAGGAGGCAAGACCGAACGGTCACTAGTTGAGGGAACGCTCGTTCTACAAGTTATAATTTGGCCGACCACTATTTGGTCGAGCACCAGTTGGACGAACGTCCTAAGTTTGCTGATTTCGGCGGACGCTCAAAATAATTACCGAACGTTCAGAAATTGGACGTCCGTCGAACACCAACTGGACGAACGTCCAATTTTCACCAAAATTGGACGTTCGCGCATTCTGCAGAATTCTGCAGAATCGCGCAGATCCAGAGAAACCCAGAAAACCCTATTTTCAACCCCTTCTTCCCAAATTTGCATCAAAATACAGATTATACCAACAATTAATGAAATAAATCAAACTCCCCTTACCTCTTGAAGACTTCCTTGTAAATTTTGGGATCTATCTCCTCCCAGATGTGCAGATCAAGATCTCCTTGCAACCTCAACAATTCTTCACTTCTTCTCCCAGATCTTGCTGCAAGGACTCCCCTCTCACCAGATGCTCAACCAGATCCTCCTCTCAGGCCTTCAGAAGTTGGAACAGCTTCCCATGGGTGCTCCTGGAACGGCTGGAAACGAAAGGGAGGAAGGGTTCCCTTCTTCTGGAAGCTCTCCCTCATACCAAAGATAAGCCTCTCTCTCCTTTTTTTTTTCCAAGCTTCCCGTAAGATGCACCTCCAAATAATGCTTCCTAATAATGCAAGAGGTGGGTGACCACCATGTCCCCACCACTCCTAAAATTACGGGTTTTACACACAAACTTTTTTAAGAAAAAAAAAACAACGCAAAAGAAAAGTAGGAAGTAAACAACAACAGCATTGGATGATTCACAAGAAGAAGAAGCACCAACAGTAAGAATTATCCGAAAATTCTATTATTAAATCCCATTTCAGAAACCCTATTATTAAAATCTAATCTTTTAAGAAATTCCACGTATAAAGCTTTCAGCATGCCACGTCTAAAAAATTTGCCACGTCAATCTTCCACTTCATCAAAAACTTAACTCTCTTAACCAAATTTAACGGCAGGGGTCCAATTGATTCAAATTAGCACTTTTTAGGACTCAATTGGAAATTCCAAAAAATAAGGGATCAAAATGGGAAAAATCCACAAAAATAGGGACAACTAAAGGGTTTAACCCTTAAAATTATAACAAATTGTTCACATAAGTAGCTATGCATGACAGTGGAGGGATATAGGAAAAGGAAATTTTGACACCTTTCTCTTATAATAACATTTGAGTGATGCTAGTTGCACTTCACCTATTTTATCTTTATCTTGTATCTTTCATTTTATATATTTAACCTTCATTTATTAAAGTCGAAAGAAAATTAATAATGAGTTAAAGATTTTCAAACAACCAAAAACCTTCTAATCAACAACCCTAAATTTCCTTTGATTGTATAAACCTTATCCTATATGCACCCCCTTCACCCTTCCATTTTTTTCATTTTTATCATTGTAGCATTTTCTTCACTTTTATTGTTTTCTAAGTTGAGAGTTGAGAGGTTATACAGTGGTGGTTGTGATCCGTGGTGATGGTGTTGTGGATATTGGAGGAGGAAGAAGGTGCTGACAAAGAGCTCATCGAAGTAAGTTTAATATTTCAAGTAAACACCCTTAACCGGCGTTGGAGTTGCGGTTAAGGGTGTTGTCGTCCCCGGTTCTATATAGCCGAACTTCAAATTTCGGCTGCCCTCAATCGCACTTCGAACTACGGTTTAAGGGGGCCACATTTCCAACTTCGGTTGCACTGTGCAAATTACATTTTTTTAAAAATTTGTACTTTATGTATTATGTTGTATGATTTTTTTTTAATATATGTGTTATTTAATGGATTATGCTCTATTATATGTAATAGTTATGAGTCCAGGTTGGGTAGTTTTAGGTTTTGTTGTTTGGGGTTGTTTTGGGTATGCAAAGTTGAAGAAAAGTTAGAAGAATAGTGGGATGTTGCATGGAGATTTTTTTACGTAAGTTTAAGTGTGTGAAAGAGAGAGTAACAGTATGTTATACATAAGAAAAAAAGTTTGGGTATAAGGTGGTGTGTATGTTTTGGGTAGTTAAATGATGCATGGGAAATGGGTTCTTATTTTCGTGTTGCATGGGATTTAAATTGTTGTATTCCTTGAGGAGGTGATGGAAGTCTGCCTAGGATTGGAACTCGCAGGTAGCAACTCCAAACAGCAAGCAATGATGGTGCAGCGGAATGAATGAAGATGAGAGGTGTTTTGGTGTGTTTTTAATGAAAGGAGTGTGTGTAGAGACCTCTCAACTCAGAAGGCCTTCCTACTATGGAAGGAAGCTAGAGGAAAGGGTAGAGAAAGTGAAGAGAAAGAGTGACTCAAGAGCATATAGGACTGGAATCAAATTCTGCAGCATTTCACTAAAGCTCAAAAGTGAAAATTACAAAGGAGAGACCCTCTTATTTATAGGTGAATAAGGGCCTCAATTCTGTCCTAATTTCCCTCCAAAATTCGAAATAAGAAACGAGGTTGGAGGCCAAGTCAGCTAGGTCATGAAAAGCATGCTGGTCACATGGACAATGTTGCCAAAACATGCTTCAGGCAGCTCCACTGGTGTTGGAGCGCCTGGGCGCACGTGAGCTGGGAAGTCCATTTGGTGAATCTACGTTGGAGCCCCCCTTGTCTAAGGGCGTTGGAGCGGCCCTGGTGCTAATTCCTTAAAGAATGTTTTTCCCAAATCTGATTGGTTTGCCATGGTTCTTACTTTTATTATATCCTACAAAATCATTATTTACAAATATTAGTTTTTAGACAAGAGAAGAAGGATTTTCATAAGTAACCTTCCATAGAAGTAAAGTGTTAGGTGATCCTTCTTCTTCTTGAATCTTCCTTGCCATGGCTTTAGTAAGAGGTCCAATGTGATTCCTTGATGGTCTTCCATCAGACCCTCCCTCTTGAAAAGGATTTGTCCTCAGATCTGCTTCATCATGTTGATCATATCTTGTGAAAGGAATTAAGTCGCAAACGTTAAAAGTAGGACTGACATCATAACTTTCAGGAAGGTCTAATATGTATGCATTATCATTTATCTTTTTGACCACTTTGAAAGGATCATCTCCTCTTGGACTAAGTTTGGACTTTCGCTGAGAGGGAAATATTTCCTTTCTCAAATGAAGCCAAACTAAGTCTCCTTCTTCAAAAACTATTTTCTTTCTCCCTTTGTTGTTATATTTTGTATATTTTTGGGTTTCTTTTTCAATTTGGTTTTTAACCTTCTCATGTAACTTCTTGATAAACTCCACTTTAGATACACCTTCTTTATGAAGAAAAGAAGATGATTATGGAAGAGGAAGTAAATCAAGAGGTGTAATAGGGTTAAAATCATAAACAACCTTAAAAGGAGAAATATTAGTAGTCTTGTGAACTACTCTATTATAAGAAAATTCAATATGAGGTAGATGATCATCCCAACTTTTTTTATTACCTCTTAAATTACCCTTAATAAGGTAGATAGAGATCTATTTACTAGTTCAGCTTGTCCATCAGTTTGTGGGTGACATGTAGTGGAAAATATAAGTTTAGTTCCTAGCTTTTCCCATAAAGTTTTCCAAAAATGGCTTAGGGACTTAACATCTCTATCAGACACTATGGTTTTGGGTAAGCAATGCAATCTCATTATTTCTTTAAAGAAGAGTCTAGAGATATAGCTAGCAACATCTACTTTGTGGCAGGATATAAAATGTGCATGTTAAAATATTTACCCTATTTATCATGATTATATTGTGTCTAGGATTACCTTATTTATCATGATTATATTGTGTCTAAGGTTACCCTATTTATCATGATTACATTGTGTCTAGAGTTACCTTATTTATCATGATTATATTGTGTCTATAGTTACCTTAGTTATCATGATTATATTGTGTCTAATAAGGTTACCCTAATTATCATGTACTCTTGTATCAATTTAATTTTATAAATAGAAGATTATGAGAAGGATCAATTAAGCCCTCAAGAATTATTTCTTTTCAATCTCAAGTTGGTATCAGAGCAGGTTGTCTGAGTCTCTTCCTACTCTGTCTTTGTTGCGCCGGTGGCGGCATTGACCCCCGGCGGCCTTAAAAATTTCATCTTTTCTAAAATAGCTAAATGAGCAGTTTCATTTTGAATCTTGTCTAGTCTTCAAACCTTAGTTGTTGTCCGCAACTGTTAAGCACTGTTTGTCATTGTCCAATGTTGTTTGCCGCTGTTCGGCACTGTTTTCTGCTATCCGGCATCGTTTGACGCTGTCCGGTGCCATTTGCCGCTGTCCAGGCGCCGTTCGCCGCTGTCCAGGCGCCGTTTGCCGCTGTCCAGGCGCCGTTTTCCGCTGTCCAGGCACCGTTTACCGCTGCCCAGGCGCTGTTTGTCACTGTTTGACATCGTTTGTCGTTGACTGGTGCCATTTGTCGTTGTCTGGTGCCATTTGTCGTTGTCCATCTAGCACTGTTTTGCCACTGTGAGGAGTTGTAGAAGTTTGTCACCATCAACTTCTGTTTCCCACCGTCCGCAGCTGTCCGTTGCCGACCACTGTCCGCTGCCAACCACCGTCTATTGTCCTCCGTTGCCATCTGCTGCCACAGTTTAGTCCGACTCGCTTCCTTGAGCGAGAGGGTTAGTTCTCATCCAGACGTCACCATGTGCGCCACATTTGTCCGACGTTCGCCTCTGCCATTGTCACATTTTCTCTCGCGAAGTTAGGGGTTTTGTATGTAACACCCAAATAATTTAAAGGGTATTACTGATAGTAAAGACTAAATTAATTTGATATCTGATATAAACAATCAAACTTTATTTCAATTCTTTCAAAGTACAATTCCAAACTTACAAACTTTAAACAATATAGTCTTCACCACTTAACATAAATTCGAAATTTAACTTATAAGTCTTACACAACATATTTTTCCAATGCAAATTTATTCTTTTTACAAAAATCCCTGAAAGTTTTTCCCCGCATCTCTCTCTGTCGCAACCGAAAAATCGCGACGGGACGACGATCCGAAAAAAGGAAAATATTTTTGGAAAAGAGATTTGGAGTCGCCACCATAGTTTATTCTGGAAAACTACGGAAAAACCATAAAATGATAAGGCATGGTCTATTAGAACCAGATTCTTGGTTCGGGAGTCGGTTACGTGTAGGGAAGGTATTAGCACCCTACAACGCCTGCCTTAAGGCAATACCTTTAATTAAATATGCGAATATGATGTGGTTTTCAAAATGTTTAACTTTCCCTTGAAATAAAAACTCTAAAGAAACAAACAATATTTTTTAGTTTTTTTGGGCCCGACAAGGATTGACCTTGCTCCTACGTATTCTCATTCAGAATGAGAAATCAGGGTTCCGTAGTTCGTCATGAAATTGTTTGAGAAATTTGCTTGAAGAAATTGATTTTGGATTTTTGGGGAAATGAACCTGACAAGGACTGGCCTTGCTCCTACGTATCTCCACTTTTGATGGAGAATCAAGGATCACGTAGTTCTGGCTAGCAATATTGATTGTTGTTTGAAAATGTGGATGTTTTTAGTTTTTGAAGATTTTTATATTTTTTGGTATTTTTTGATGTAATATTTAGATTTTTTTTGCGTAATGAGCACTAGGCTGATGCGTACGATCGCACGAGCACTCACACGGCTTTTTCTTTGTTTTTTATTGTTTTGCGTAATGAGTACTAGGCTGATGCGTACGATCGCACGAGCACTCACACGGCTTTTTTATTATTTTTTATTGTTTTGCCTAATGAGTACTAGGCTGATGCGTACGATCGCACGAGCACTCATACGATTTTTTTTTGTTTTTTTTTTATATTTTGGGTAACGAGTACTAGGCTGATGCGTACGATCGCACGAGTACTCATACCGATATTTATTATTACATGTTTTTTAAAGTTTTATATTTTTTTATTTTTTTATTAAGAAAGAGAGGTGAGTTGAAATATCTATGACGTAAAAATATCAAAAAGCATAGGATAAAATTGTGGTAGAAAATAGGATAAATTTATAAACTAAAAAATGATCAAAATGAATATAAGTAGAATGAAAAGAAAATGTGTACCTTGTTAAAGATTTGAAAGATGAAGTAAGACTTTGCTTGTAATAAGTTGTGAGAAGAGGTAAATTGATGGTGAAGAAGATGAATTTGTAGTAGAAATGTGGTATGGGATTTATTATGTATATAGAGATAGTAAAATGTGAGAGAAAAATGAAGTAGAGTTTTGGGATGGAATGAAGAGATTTTTAGAGAGAAGAGATGGATATTATGTAATTGTGTGTGTGAAGTGAAGAGAATGTAGGTATTTATAGAGTTAAGGATGAAGAAAGTTGATGAATAAAAATAATATAATAAGTTGGTGGAAAATTTAGATGAATTAAAAAAAGGTGAATAGAAAAAGTTAATGTGGAAAATAAGTGAAAGAAATAATATAAAAAGTTTGTGGAAAAATTAGGTGAAATAAAATATAGTGAATAGTAAAAGTTAATGTGGAAAATAAGTGAAAGAAATAATATAAAAAGTTGGTGGAGAAATTAGGTGTGGAAATTAAGTGAAAGAAATAATATAAAAAAGTTGGTGGAGAAAGTAGGTAAAATAAAATATAGTGAATAGTAAAAGTTAATGTGGAAAATAAGTAAAAAAATAATATAAAAAGTGGGTGGAAAAATAAGGTGGAGAAAAATGGATAATAATAAAAAATGTTGATGGAGAAGATATAATTAAAAAATGTAAGTGGAATAATTAGAAAAGTTGATATATAAAATTAATATGGAAATGATGTGGAAAAAGTAAATGAAAAAGGTAGATGATGTGGAATGAGATGTGGAGGGTGATGTGGATGGTGATGTGGAGAGTGGGGTGTAATAAGAGAAAAGAGGTGATGAGAAAGTAAAAAAGTAAGAGATTATTTTGGGCCATTGGATTAAGTGTTTAAAAGAAAATTTGGGGGTGCAAAAAGTAAAATAAATAGTATTTTTCATTTTGTTTTTTTTTATGTTTTTTTTATTTATTTTTGTGATGAATTATACTTACCCGGACGAAATTGGGTATTGACAGCTGCCCCTCTTTACTTAGATTTTACTAGATAATATGACAAACAACGTTTTTATATTATTAGAGTAAAAGATAAGTAAAGATAGAAATACTAATTTCGTCTGGGTTTCAAAGAGAAAAGAGGAGAATAACAATCGATTCAAGTACATAAGATGAAGAGAATCACGATGCAATAAAAAGGGTTCGACCAATTCCTAGCAGAGGATCGATATCCAAAAGAGAAACTAAAGGTGCCATACAAAAATTGAACTTAAGGGCTAGGCAAAAATTGAACTTAAGAGCCAGTGTGAAAACTTGGCTTAGGGGCCAGTGTGAAAACTGGGCTTGGGGGCCAGTGTGGAAACTGGGCTTTGGGGGCCAGTGTGAAAACTGGGCTTGGGGGCCGGTGTGAAAACTGGGCTTTTGGGGCCAGTGTGGAAACTGGGCTTAGGGGCCAGTGTGAAAACTGGGCTTTTGGGGCCAATGTGGAAACTGGGCTTGGGGGCCAGTGTGAAAACTGGGCTTTTGGAGCCAGTGTGAAAACTGGGCTTGGGGCCAGTGTGGAAACTGGGCTTTGGGGGCCAGTGTGAAAACTGGGCTTGGGGGCCAGTGTGGAAACTGGGCTTGGGGGCCAGTGTGAAAACTGGGCTTTTGGGGCCAGTGTGGAAACTGGGCTTGGGGGCCAGTGTGAAAACTGGGCTTTTGGGGCCAGTGTGGAAACTGGGCTTGGGGGCCAGTGTGAAACTGGGCTTTTGGGGCCAGTGTGGAAACTGGGCTTGGGGGCCAGTGTGAAAACTGGGCTTTTGGGGCCAGTGTGAAAACTGGGCTTGGGGCCAGTGTGGAAACTGGGCTTTGGGGGCCAGTGTGGAAACTGGGCTTTGGGGGCCAGTGTGAAAACTGGGCTTGGGGGCAAGTGTGGAAACTGGGCTTGGGGGCCAGTGTGAAAACTGGGCTTTTGGGGCTAGTGTGGAAACTGGGCTTGGGGGCCAGTGTGAAAACTGGGCTTTTGGGGCCAGTGTGGAAACTGGGCTTGGGGGCCAGTGTGAAAATTGGGCTTTTGGGGATAGTGTGGAAACTGGGCTTGGGGGCCAGTGTGGAAACTAGGCTTTGGGGCCAGTGTGAAAACTGGGCTTGGGGCCAGTGTGAAAACTAGGCTTGGGGCCAGTGTGGAAACTGGGCTTGGGGGCCAATATGATAATTGGGCTTTGTGGGCCAGTATGGAAACTAGGCTTTCCAATTTTGAAATTCTTGAAACTTGTAATTTGAGAAATGTTGGCCAGTATGGAAACTGGGCTTAGGGGCCAGTATGGAAACTGGGCTTGGGGCCAATGTGATAATTGGGCTTTGTGGGCCAGTATGGAAACTGTGCTTTCAAATTTTGAAATTCTTGAAACTTGTAATTTGAGAAATGTTGGACAGTGTGGAAACTGGGCTTAGGGGCCAGTATGGAAACTGGGCTTGGGACCAATGTGATAATTGGGCTTTGTGGGCCAGTATGGAAACTGGGCTTTCAAATTTTGAAATTCTTGAAACTTGTAATTTGAGAAATGTTGGCGAGTGTGGAAACTAGGTTTAGGGGCTAGTATGGAAACTGGGCTTTCAAATTTTGAAATTCTTGAAATTTGTAATTTGTGAAATGTCTTGTAATTTTGATAGAAATTTGATTTTTGAAAAAGCGTAGGGGTGTTGAAACCTTTCATTTTGTGGGCCAGTGTAGAAACTGGGCTTTCGAATTTTGAAATTCCTGAAACTTCAAATGTTATTTAATTTTGACACAAATTTGAAAGCTTATCGACATGAAACAATATGGCTTGAGAGAGAAAATCTGAATGTTATTCTTTTTGTGTTTTCTTTGGTTTTTTTTTTTTGAAGAAGGAAATCGATAACCATTCATGTCAATGAAGAGGGTTTCGATGAGAAATACTTTCTTTTTGATAAATATATGAAAACATTTGCTTTGTTTTGTTTTTTGTTATTTTTTCGAGTCCATGGTCTTACTTGCAATCATCAGACTGGCCATTATTTCCAATGCTTAGAAAAGTGAGGAATGTCATACATCCGAGATCTAACTTTGAGATTATTACATTTTGACTTTTTCTCCCGAGACATTAACGTACATATGCTTGAATTCACTCGGAAGTGAAGAAATGGGAATTGTTTAGAATGGTTTGGAAGATAATGGGATAGCCATGCGGGCTTGCCACCTCATACGCTCCTTACAGGAGATGAGTGCCAAAGCGAAACACGAGGTACCTAAAAAGTTGCCCCGATTTGGTGTAATGAGTATGATGGTGAATCCATGATAATTCTGGTGAAAAATTCAAGTAAGATCTGCAAAGCTGCCCCATTCTTGAGATTATGGTTTGACGAATTTCAAGGAAAAGACGCGCGGTGAGGTTCACCAAGCTGCCCCAGTTTTGTTGTTGTTTTTTTTTTGTTTTTGGAATGGGGTTCCGTTTGGAAGAAGTAGTGGGTAGGAAAGGGTCAGCTAAAAGGATGGCTCAAATTGCTTCGATTTTCTTTTGTATGCTTTTGGCTGGTTGGTAGAGAGGTCCCCTATTCTTGAGACATTATTCATTTTCAAATCTTTTTTTTGGACACATTGAAAGTTATTTTGTCTTATCGCAAAATTAAGCTTTATGAAAATATGAGCAATCATCATTCGATCTGCGTGGACTTTGTTAGGCTTGTAACATGGCTAGGGGCTAAAAGGTATTGAATGAAAAGGGTATAAAGGCCCAAATGAAATGTTTGTCGGATACACATTTTTTTTAAAACAAGGGTTATCATCTACGCATTGCATCAACTATTTGATCTTTAGAGCACTTTGCTTTTGTCTTGAACTTCGTTTTTCCTTCATCTCTGGTTAATTCTTTTTTATTGTTGTTTTTTTTTTTACTCTTTTTGAAGGATTCGCTTCATTTGATCGTTGAGTACTCTTCATCTGCATTCCAAGTTGACTCATACTGATGATAACCCTTGCTTGGGAATAATTTTGAAAAAAAATTTATTTTTGGCTCAAACGGGGTAACAATGGTTATAGTTTTTTGCTTTTTGGATAAAGAAAGAAGGCCACACATCATTTTGAACTCTGATTGCTTTATTTTCAAAAGATTAATTCTACGATTAGATGACCTCAACATGAGTCGTTTTTTCTTCCTTTCTTTTCTAGACCGCCCTTTCGGGTTTTTCAATATAGGGGACTTATTCTTTTTTTTTTTGAAAATTCTTTTGTTCTTTTGTTTGCCTCAATGGATTCAGGGATCACTCAACTAGCGCAAACGAGGATAATGTTGGTCAGGCCAATCTGCCCCAGTGTAAAGGTTTTTGTTACTGAGGGCAGTGACAATGTTTACTAGGGAAGATCCTTTATTTTGGAAAGTGAAGGGTGAGATTTTTCAAACACCATGTGCACAAACATCTCGAGAGAAAACATCAAATTGTTATTTTTGATTCAACATTTGACCTCGGAAAAATCTGACACTACAACTTTTGTTTTCTTTTTGTTATCAATTCTTTTATTTTCTTTTTTTTTCTATTTATATATTTTTTGCTATTTTCGAAAAAACAAGAGTTTGATAATTTGTAAGAAAGACAAGCGACTCAATATTGCCTTCATTTATTTGTTTTTTTTTTCAATTTTGTTATTCGCGGCTTTCGTTTTTCTCCACGACACCCTATTAGGACATGATTTCCAGTAAACCTTGGAGATACCAAATAATGAAAGTTCACATTAAAAGTCACGGATAAAAGCGTAATATCCATGAGCATAACCCTCGTAGCAAGACAAAACAACATCAGTTTCGCCTTTTACAACAACCTATGCTTTCCCATATAGTTCTTCATTTGTCCATGGCATTTGTAGGGGCGAACTCGCGCCTTGCCAGAGTGATGGATTGACTTTCTTCAAACTTTAAACATCCTGAATCGATCAAAGATTGCACTTTATGCTTTAAAGCCTTGCATGCCTCTGTTGAGTGTCCACACGCTCCTTCATGATAATCACACTTGGCGTTTGTGTCATAGCTCTTTGGGTACGGAGGTCGTATAGGTCTAGTTGGACAAACCTTTATGAGGTTTCTGCGGAGAAGATCTGGCAGTAACTTTGTATAGGTCATGGGGATAGGAGTGAAGCTGGCGACCTTCTCATCACGATTGTAATTTCTTCGCTCAATGGGTCGATTGGACCCATGAGAATGTGACATTTGAGGATAGGCAATAAAATGTGAGTTAGCTCTTCGTTTTTTATCTTTCTCATGTCTAGGACCATACTCATTTAAACTCGCTACTAGTTGTGGGCCTAGTGCAATTTTTCCATTTCTTATGCCACCCTCGACCCTCTCTCCAATTACTACTATGTCTGCAAAACTTGAGGAGACACTGCTTATCATGTGTTCATAAAATGGTGGTTGTAGAGTATTCAAAAATATGGTAGTCATCTCCTTGTCTCTCAGAGGCGGTTCTACTTGAGCAGCAATTTCTCTCCACCTTTGGGCATATTCTCTAAATGATTCAGACTCTTTCTTCACCATGTTTTGCAGTTGTATTCTGTCAGGTGTTAGATCTTTATTATATTCATACTGCCTTAGGAATGCATCAACCAGATCTTTCCATGAATAGATGTGAGTAGTTTCTAAGCGCATGTACCAAGTCAGAGCTACGTCAATTAAACTTTCTTGGAAGATGTGAATCAAAAGTTTTTCATCGTGGGCATAAGCCGCCATTTTTCTGCAGTACATGGTTATATGGCTCCATGGGCAAGTATTTCCCCGATATTTCTCAAATTCTGGCAACCTGAACTTTGGAGGTATCACCACATCAGGAACTAAACATAGTTTTCTAGCATCTCCAAATTCAAAACTTCCTTCACCTTCTATGGCTCTTAACCTCTTCTCAAAGACTTCTAATTTACTCTTATCGTCCTTAAAATCTGCTGGTGTAACGACATAAGATGAAGACTTTGTCTCAGGTTGTTTTTTCATTATCATGTTCTCAATACCTGGTTGGATTGTCTTCCCAGGAATTGTGAAAGTGGTTGCCCCAAGCTCGCCTTCTACTTCAACTGCATTACCTTCGGCCTTTTGAGTATCAAGATGCCCCAAGTCCACTCCTGATGGTGGAGTATAATTCGGGGGAAGACCATAGGAAGGGAAAGTTTGTACTTCTGGAACTCTTTGTTGTGGTTGTTGTGCGCACAAATCTTTGGGGCTTTGTAAGGCATTCATGGCCTCTAGGATTTGAGTTATTTGTTCCTTCAGCTGTTGGATATCGACTTTCATCCCCTCTTGAACTTCTCCTTGGTTCTCCATGATTTTGCCACTGGTTCGTGTCCTTTAGGATGTTTTGGAGACTTTAGCCGTATTATTATTTTTAAACTGAATTTTATTAGATGAAATAAATTAAGAAAAAGAAAATAAAAATGAAAAGAAAAAGAGAAAAGACAAAGCAACGCAATTACTATAGTAAGAAATTATAAAGATGCGAAAACATTGCCAAATGTATAATCTGGAAATTAACATGAAACAAAGTCAATAGGACAGTCCATTCACAACATTTAAGTTCAACACATGTGAGGTGTGCAAAATCACGATCAACTATCATGAGCCTCAGCCATTACATTCTTCATTTCTCTTATCAGTTTCTTGCAGTAATTGAGGAAAGTTTCAACCTTCTCAGGTGGGTTAAAGATCGGCAATGCAGACTCAGCATCAGCTAATAGCTTAGGGACATCCTTAATGACTTCATTGGCAAGGGAAGCTAGTTGTGTGAAACTTCTCTTCCAGTTTTTTATAACTCGCCCTTGTTCAACGGTATACTCCTTCATCTGATTCATCAACTCTTGATGTTTTTTCTCTGATTCAGCCCGATGCCAACGTTCCTTCTTCAGTTTTGTCACTGCTGCATTCGCCTATTGTTCGGCGTCGTCCATTCTAATATGCATTTTGTGCAGTTCCTCTAGTACTTTTTGCTTGTCCCTCTGGGATTGGTCACACAATTGCTTCGTAACACGCTCTGATATCTCAATTATACCATATTCCCGGTCTTTCAAAGTCAGCTCAATGTTGGCCGCTACTAGCTCTTGCTTTTGTCTTATTAACAACTCCTCGTATGCTTCGCTGTTTTCCACACCTTCTTGCTTAAGATTCTCATAATCATGTTGTAGGCTCTGAAGATTATTGGTCAACTTGATATTTTCTAGTTTCATTTGCTCGAATTCTGCCTTCAACAATTTTACTTCCTCACTTTCAGCCTTATGAAATTGTTTTCCATAATCTAGGTTAGGAGAAGTTAACTCGAAAGGCAACTTCACTGTCCTAACCCTTTCTGCAATCCAATGGCTGTAAGGAATTCCTTCATCAATAGTCCATGGTCTGGGGTCCATTTCTGCACGAATAATGTTGCCCCAAGCATTCCTAACTTGATGAAGTACTTCAACAAAGGTTCCTTCCTCATAATAGATTTGCAATATGGCAAGAGACGCAGGTGTAGGTGATCCTCTCATAGGATGCCCAAATTGCCTTTGTGCTAACACAGGATTGTAATTAATACAACACCTAATACCCATGAGGGGTACATTAGGGTACCTGCCGCAGTGATATATAATTTGTGATCTACGCTGCCAAGGAACACACCATTTAATTTGATCCTCGTTTAAACTTGCACAAAGTTGTGCCCATTCATTTGCCCCTTTCAAATTTGATTTACACTGCAATAGCTCATCCATGGGGCACAGGGAATTTAAGGCATCTCCAGTCACACGGGAAATGAACCACATATACAACACTGGTAGACAACATAACATCTTTCCTCCCTTCAGTTCATAACAACGATTAAGGGTCCCATAAACTTCAGCCAGGACGGCAGTGACTGGATTCTCACAGCGCTCTTTGTACCCCACAAATGCGTTCATGGCGGCATAGTCGACGAAATTCTTGACATTAGGAAAAAGCATGACACCATAGAGGAGAAGAGCCAATACATCCATAAATGTTTCCCAGTTTTCCTCTTCAGCCAGACGATGCAAGTATCCCTTTAGGTATCCTTGAGGAAGGCCCCTCACTTTGCCCTTGATTGTGAACTTGCTCTCCAGCTTCATAGGGTGTACTTTCATGACCCTTGATAGCTGCAAGATAGGGACATACTGCCCAAGGTAATTGTATGGGGCTTTTCCCTCAAGAGGTATATTTAAAATCTGCTCGAATTCTTCCACTGTTGGCACCAATTGGAAATCTTGAAAAGTGAAACACCTTAGTGGCGGATCATAGTACTGGGCTAAAGTAGTAATTGCTGATGTTTGGACCTTCACCTCTAACAGGCTCAACAAATTCCCATACTCCTTCTTGAATGCGTCCTTTTGGGATGACTTCATTTTCTTTACCAGTTTTCTCAGACCATTCATATTTCCTTCCTCTGCTTCAATGGCTATCCTTTCCTTTAAAATGTTTGAACTTGAAGGTCGGTCAACTTCAAATCTCATGTTAATTTCCATTTTATCTCGACGGCTTAGTCACAAATTTATAACTTCCTACATATGACCCACAACAACAAGACCATAAAAAAATGCATGAGAAAAACACATGATGATAAAGTGATATACAACGCGTTTAATTTTTTTTTAAAAAAATCGGTTATAAGACGACACACATCTCCCATTCGTGCCTTATCAAAAGTTGAATAACTAGAGCTCTAAGGCCAAATATATGCACTCACAAGGATAGCTTCCTAATCCTTAAATCAAGGCCACTAGAGCTATGGCTCTTTTCACTGTTTCTCCACAACAGTCAGAGTAATCAACTAGATGTGGAGACACAAATGAAGAGAACAGACTCTAGCTGGAGTTCTCACGATAGCCAGACAGGAAGTACATCCCAGAGTGACACCGCTACACAACCCATCTATTTCTAAGTTGCGCTCAGACCCGGGTATAGGGCCTCACTCATGATATGCATATTGTGTGGAGGGAGATTATAATAAAAAACAACAATTGCAAAAATAAACACAGATAAGTAGAAACAATTATTTCAAACATAAATAAAAAGTAAAAGAAACTCACATGCAATTATTCCAAATATTAAACATAAATAAAGACAAAGGGAATAAAAACACAAAGAAAAACCACATTGAATTCACTTATCTAATTAAATGGCCTGACTCTCTGACATCCCCAGTGGAGTCGCCATCTGTCGCAACCGAAAAATCGCGACGGGACGACGATCCGAAAAAAGGAAAAATATTTTTGGAAAAGAGATTTGGAGTCGCCACCATAGTTTATTCTGGAAAACTACGGAAAAACCATAAAATGATAAGGCATGGTCTATTAGAACCAGATTCTTGGTTCGGGAGTCGATTACGTGTAGGGAAGGTATTAACACCCTACAACGCCTGCCTTAAGGCAGTACCTTTAATTAAATATGCGAATATGATGTGGTTTTCAAAATGTTTAACTTTCCCTTGAAATAAAAACACTAAAGAAACAAACAATATTTTTTAGTTTTTTTGGGCCCGACAAGGATTGACCTTGCTCCTACGTATTCTCATTCAGAATGAGAAATCAGGGTTCCGTAGTTCTTCATGAAATTGTTTGAGAAATTTGCTTGAAGAAATTGATTTTGGATTTTTGGGGAAATGAACCTGACAAGGACTGGCCTTGCTCCTACGTATCTCCACTTTTGATGGAGAATCAAGGATCACGTAGTTCTGGCTAGCAATATTGATTGTTGTTTGAAAATGTGGATGTTTTTAGTTTTTGAAGATTTTTATATTTTTTGGTATTTTTTGATGTAATATTTAGATTTTTTTTTGCGTAATGAGCACTAGGCTGATGCGTACGATCGCACGAGCACTCACACGGCTTTTTCTTTGTTTTTTATTGTTTTGCGTAATGAGTACTAGGCTGATGCGTACGATCGCACGAGCACTCACACGACTTTTTTATTTTTTTTTATTGTTTTGCGTAATGAGTACTAGGCTGATGCGTACGATCGCACGAGCACTCATACGGCTTTTTTTTGTTTTTTTTTATATTTTGGGTAACGAGTACTAGGCTGATGCGTACGATCGCACGAGTACTCATACCGATATTTATTATTACATGTTTTTTAAAGTTTTATATTTTTTTATTTTTTTATTAAGAAAGAGAGGTGAGTTGAAATATCTATGACGTAAAAATATCAAAAAGCATAGGATAAAATTGTGGTAGAAAATAGGATAAATTTATAAACTAAAAAATGATCAAAATGAATATAAGTAGAATGAAAAGAAAATGTGTACCTTGTTAAAGATTTGAAAGATGAAGTAAGACTTTGCTTGTAATAAGTTGTGAGAAGAGGTAGATTGATGGTGAAGAAGATGAATTTGTAGTAGAAATGTGGTATGGGATTTATTATGTATATAGAGATAGTAAAATGTGAGAGAAAAATGAAGTAGAGTTTTGGGATGGAATGAAGAGATTTTTAGAGAGAAGAGATGGATATTATGTAATTGTGTGTGTGAAGTGAAGAGAATGTAGGTATTTATAGAGTTAAGGATGAAGAAAGTTGATGAATAAAAATAATATAATAAGTTGGTGGAAAATTTAGATGAATTAAAAAAAGGTGAATAGAAAAAGTTAATGTGGAAAATAAGTGAAAGAAATAATATAAAAAGTTTGTGGAAAAATTAGGTGAAATAAAATATAGTGAATAGTAAAAGTTAATGTGGAAAATAAGTGAAAGAAATAATATAAAAAGTTGGTGGAGAAATTAGGTGTGGAAATTAAGTGAAAGAAATAATATAAAAAAGTTGGTGGAGAAAGTAGGTAAAATAAAATATAGTGAATAGTAAAAGTTAATGTGGAAAATAAGTAAAAAAATAATATAAAAAGTGGGTGGAAAAATAAGGTGGAGAAAAATGGATAATAATAAAAAATGTTGATGGAGAAGATATAATTAAAAAATGTAAGTGGAATAATTAGAAAAGTTGATATATAAAATTAATATGGAAATGATGTGGAAAAAGTAAATGAAAAAGGTAGATGATGTGGAATGAGATGTGGAGGGTGATGTGGATGGTGATGTGGATGGTGGGGTGTAATAAGAGAAAAGAGGTGATGAGAAAGTAAAAAAGTAAGAGATTATTTTGGGCCATTGGATTAAGTGTTTAAAAGAAAATTTGGGGGTGCAAAAAGTAAAATAAATAGTATTTTTCATTTTTTTTTATGTTTTTTTTATTTATTTTTGTGATGAATTATACTTACCCGGACGAAATTGGGTATTGACACTCTCATCATCTCTAAGCTTTTTCAACCGCATCTGCAACATTATCTGCTCACATATAACATGAGTTATATGATCATAGCACAAACAAATAAGGGTAAGCCAACCATATCATACAATCATTCAACTTACTTATAATATAAATGTTTCAATCATGTATTTCTGCAATTTATAAATACCATTATCTCGATGTCATTAATTCATTTTTTTCTTTCTTAACTTCTTCAAAATCATTTTTCTCATTTTCATAAACCTTACAAGTATACCATGCTTACTCACAAAGCCTTACGGTCAGACCGCTCTCTGCCTGCTTCCTTAAGCCTTACCTGTATACTATGTCTTACTTTCTGAAGCCTTATGGTCAGACCTCTCTCTGCCTGCTTCTATAAAACTTACAAATCATATGTTTATGTCAAAGCCTTATGGTCAGATCACTTTCTGCCTGCTTTCATAAACCTCGGGTGTTACTTTACTCATATCAAGCTCTCATGGTATAAACCGAACATACTACTCCCAGTAGTAAACATCATTTCATAAGTAATGATTTATTATATCCACTCCAACATTTCATAAAATCAACAATTCATACGCTCTTATCCACCTAACTCAATCATGTTCATTCTTTAATCATAAATTGACAATAACCCTTTTTGGTGTCAATAAATTAAACATATTGCCAGATATCATACTTCATATTATAAACTCATTTTTCCCATAACTCAATCATATCCAACATTTCATAAAATCAAGAATTCATACGCTCTTATCCACCTAACTCAATCATGTTCATTCTTTAATCATAAATTTTCAGCCTTCCTCCCTTGGCTATTTATAGCAAAAAAAAATTTACTATTCATTTTACTATTCACTGTAGCAGTACTGTAGCTGTACTACAATACTCCTGTAGCAGTACTGTAGCAACACATGATTCACAAGGTATTTTTACTGTAGCTATGTACATATTTTACTGTAGCACTATACGTATTTTACTGTAGCATTTATACAAAAAATTATTTTTTATTTCAAAAATATCTAGTATCTTAATTACAACAAATTTCAAGGATCTTACAATCGCCCTATCAACAAAAATTTTCGCCCTTGAAAATTAGCTATTTTAACAGAAGAGATATGGATATTCTTTTATCATAAATTCTTCTAATTCCCAAGTCATTTCTTGTGTGTCTTCATTCCAAAGTACCTTTACTGTGCGAATATCCTTTCCTCTTAGCTTCTTCATTTAAACATCTAGTATTCTTACTGGTCCAACTTCCATTGTTAAGTTCTCCTTGACCTGAATTTCATCAACTTCCAACACATGTTTTGGATCTGGAATATACCTCCTCAGTTGGGATACATGAAAAACGTTATGCAAATTTGCCAATCGAGGTGGTAATGCTATCTCATAAGCCACTGGCCCAATCTTTTTAAGAATTTGATATGGTCCGAGAAATTTTGGTGTCAGTTTCTTCATCTTGATAGCTCTCCTGACTCCTGTAGTAGGTGTTACTCGTAAGAATACATGATCTCCTGCCTCAAATTCTAACGGTCTTCTCCTTTTGTCGGCATATGACTTTTGTCTACTTTGAGTTGCTTTCATCCGATCTTGGATTAATTTTATCATTTTTGTGGTTCGCTGTAATAGCTCGGGTCCTACTGTCAGTGCTTCCCCATCTTGAAACCAACATAACGGTGTTCTACATCTTCTTCCATATAAAGCTTCATATGGAGGCATACCAATACTGGAATGATAACTGTTGTTGTAAGTAAATTCTACTAATGGTAGTATCTCATTCCAACTTCCGAGATGATCTAATACACAAGTTCTTAACAAATCCTCCAAAGACTGAATAGTTCTTTCTGTTTGACCATCAGTCTGAGGGTGATAAGCTGAACTCATCCTCAACTGTGTTCCTAGAGCCTTCTGTAGCGTCTGCCAAAACCTTAAAGTAAACCTTGGATCTCTGTCTGACATAATGCTTGTTGGTATGACATGCAACCTCACTACTTCCCCGATGTATAACTCCGTCAGCTTTTCTAGTGACATACATTGATTAATGGGCAAAAAGTGAGCGCTCTTGGTTAGTCTATCAACGATAACCCAGATAGAATCGTGACCTTTTGATGATGTTGGTAAATGTGTTACAAAGTCAATCGAGATACTGTCTCACTTCCGTTGAGGAATGTCTAACTGTCGTAACATCCCTCCCGGTTTTTGTAAGATCCTTGAAAATATTTGTAAGTTAAATGCTAAAAAAAATGATGAATAGTAAATTGTGAATAGTAAATTGTGAATAGTAAAAAGTGAATAAAAAAAAATTAATATTTGGAAAGGATAAGTGTTCCACGTAGCTTTGAGATCAGAATTCATCAAATTGCAAATAAAAATTATTTTTGTAGTAGTAAAATGAATAAAAAAAATGAATAGTTAAAATGAATAGTAAAAAATGAATAGTAAATTTTTTTTGCTATAAATAGCCAAGGGGGGGAGGTTGAAAATTTACACCAAAGAACTTAGAAAATTTGAGAGAAGAGAGTTGGAAGAATTTCTAATTTCAAAGGGGATATTCTGGAAGTTTTCAGAAAGCGAGGAGATTAAGTCTGTAATAGAGGTAAGGGAAGCTAACTTTGAGTATTTCTTTTTGTATTATCTTGAGTCTTGAATATGCTATATTTTTCTTTTGTCTGATTTTAAATCTTGAATATGGAGTATTTTGTTTCTGTATGATCTTGAATTTTAAATGAGAGTATACTTTTGTGTTAATATCCAAGTGTGATAGTTGTAAAATGTGATGTTGATTATGTTATGCCAATTGTATGTTATTAGTGGTTTATTTTTGTATTTTGGAAGGAATAGAAATTGTCTAATCGGCTCTGCCAGATTCAATTTCTTGTTTCCCCAAACATTTTATTGTTTTCCTTATTTATTTTTATTGTATTTTGGAAGGATTAGAAATTGTCTAACCGGCTCTGCCAGATTCAATTTCTTGATTCCCCAAACTTTTTATTTCCTTCCTTATTTATTTTTATTACATTTTTGGAAGGATTAGAAGTTGTCTAACCGGCTCTGCCAGATTCAACTTCTTGTTTCCCCAAACTATTTATTGCTTTACTTATTTATTTTATTGCATTTTTGGAAGGATTAGAAGTTGTCTAACCGGCTCTGCCAGATTCAACTTCTTATTTCCCCAGACATGTATTGTTCTTGTTATTTAATTATATTGTATTGTTGGATGGATTAGAAGTTGTCTAACCGGCTCTGCCAGATTCAACTTCTTATTTCCCCATGAATTTTTATATTAAGATTATTTTTATGATTGTCAAATATTGTATTCTTCTATGACCATTTATAGTGATGTTTTATTATTGTTAATTGTTTATAATTATCTTGTATGAATTCTATTATGGATGTTTATTGTGATGAATTTATTGAATGAGTTTGTTGGCTGAAATTTATCTTGTTGGAAGGTTTGGAATAAGGGTTCTGAAATAGCTTGTATACGGGTATTAAATAGATATACAGATAATGTTTGAGGTTGTTGTAAGAGGAAGTAAAATTAGGCATTTTAAGATTTAGAGCATAAGAAAAACAAGGTAGATAAATTAAAAAAAAATAAATTGTTAATTATTGAGGGCCTCCCTTTGTTGGTAGGATAGAGGAACTTTAAAAACCTGAGTTGGCACATCCTTGATCATAGAGCAGCCCTGGCCTAGTCCAGTCAGTTGTGACTAGTCATATGTGCTGGCGTCGAAGGTGAGTTTGATGCGTTCAGACATCTGGGACCTCTCCGGTGACCAATTGGGGTAAAGAAAGATCTCTAATAGGATGAAAATAAAATAAAATAAGATAATTGTAGATGCATAAAGTTATCATGGTAAAAACTTCACATATATTTTATTTATCGTTACATTGAGCTCAGACTATATTATGTAGTTGCTAAGATATGTTGAAATGTTTTGGATGATCTATGAATCTTCGATTGGTGAAAATATGTTGAGTTATACTCGTTATGGTCAAAATGAGTTTATAATATGAAGTATGATATCTGGCAATATGTTTAATTTATTGACACCAAAATAGGTTATTGTCAAATTATGATTAGAGAATGAACATGATTGAGTTATGTGGAGAAGAGGTTATGAATTGTTGATTTGATGAAATGTTGGAGTGGATAAGAGGGTATGAAATGTTGATTTGATGAAATGTTGGAGTGGATATAAGAAATCATTGCTTATGAAATGATGTTTCCTACGGGAAGTAGTATGTTCGGTTTACAACATGAGAGCTTGATATGAGCAAAGTAACACCTGAGGTTTATGAAAGCAGGCAGCAAGTGGTCTGACCATAAGGCTTTGACATAAATATGTGGTTCATAAGTTTTATAGAAGCAGGCAGAGAGAGGTCTGACCATAAGGCTTCAGAGAGTAAGACATAATATACAGGTGAGGCTTAAGGAAGCAGGCAGAGAGCGGTCTGACCATAAGGCTTCGTGAGTAAGCATGGTAAAATTGTAAGGTTTATGAAATTGAGGAAGATAATTTTGATAATGATGAATTAATGACATCGGGGTAATGATATTTTAGTAATTGTAGAAATACATGATTGAACTATTTTTATTACAAGTTTAATGATTGATATGATATGGTTGGCTTACCCTTATTTGTTTGTGCTATGATCATATAACTCATGTTATATGTAAATAGATAATGTTGTAGATGCGGTTGAAAAAGCTTAGAGATGAGAGAGATGCGGGGAAAAACTTTCAGGGATATTTTGTAAAAAGAATAAATTTGTATTGGAAAAATTATGTTGTGTAAAACTTATAAGTTGAAATTCGAATTTATGTTAAGTGGTGAAGACTATATTGTTTGAAGTTTGTAAGTTTGGTATTGTACTTTGGGAGAATTGAAAAAGTTGGATTGTTTATAGAAGATAAGTTAATTTAGTCTCTACTAAAAGTAATACTCTTTAAAATATTAGGGTATTACAGTTTTTGATGCTCCACTTTTGCCTTTTGACACACCAAGCAGGCTGCTACAAACTCGGCCACATCCCTCTTCATACAATTCCACCAAAATGACTCCTTTAGATCCTTATACATCTTAGTCATACCTGGATGTATGCTAAGACGACTTTTATGACCTTCATCCAAAATTAAATGTTTCAATTCACTCTTTGCAGGTATACACACTCTGTTCTTAAATCGAAGAATGCCATCTTAACTTAGAACGAACTCCTTGGCTTGATCGGTGTCCAACAACCTGATCTTTTGCTACAACTCTTGATCCATTGACTGCTCAACCTTCACTTATTCTAAGAAGTCACTAGTTATTGCCAAATGACTACACCATATATGATCTGGGTTTAACTACAACCCCAAGTTCATATCACGTAACTTTTCTAACAGTTCTAATTCCTTCACCATCAGTGTTGTTATCTGAGCTTGTCTCCTACTCAATGCATCTGCCACCACATTGGCTTTTCCTAGGTGATATAAAAGCTCGAAGTCATAGTCTTTCATATATTCCATCCATCTTCTTTGTTGCATGTTCAACTCCTTTTGGTCGAACAAGTACTTTAGACTCTTATGGTCACTAAAAACTTGGAAACTTGCCCCATAGAGGTAGTGTCTCCATGTCTTTAATACAAATACTACTGCTGCAAGTTCTATGTCATGCGTTGGGTAGTTCTTCTCATGCGCCTTCAGCTGCCTAGATGCATAAGCCACAGGTCTCCTTCCTTGCATCAGAACGCACCCCAATCCTTGGTATGACGCATCACAATACACCTCAAAAGATTTGCTAGAGTCTGGAATGATTAATACTGGTGCTGACGTTAGTCGTTGCTTCATATCTTCAAAACTGGCTTCGCACTTGTCAGTCCACACAAATGGTTGATCTTTGCGAGTTAACTGAGTTAGAGGACCTACAATCTTGGAAAACCCTTAGACAAACCGTCGGTAATAACCTGCTAATCCTACAAAACTCCGTACTTCAGTTACAGTTTTCGGCCACTCCCACTTTAGCACAGCTTCCACTTTTGCTGGATCTACTGAGATTCCTTGAGGAGAAATCACATGACCCAAAAATTGTACTTTCTCTAACCAGAACTCACACTTTGACAGTTTCCCATAGAGTTGATGTTTTCTCAAAATTTCCAATGCCACCCTCAAGTGTTCTGCATGCTTTTCCTTATTCTTTGAATAGATAATAATATCGTCTATAAATACTACCACGAACTTATCTAAACATGACCGAAATATTCTGTTCATGTAGTCCATAAAAATCGCTGGAGCATTCGTCACACCAAACGACATTACCACGTACTCAAAGTGTCCGTAGCGAGATCTGAAAGCCGTCTTTTGTACATCTTCCGTCTTGACAAGAATCTGATGGTACCCAGATCTGAGATCAATTTTTGAAAACACCCCTTCTCCTCTCAACTGATCTAATAGATCATCGATTCTTGGCAAATGATACTTCTTCTTAATTGTAACCTTGTTCAACTGTCGATAGTCCACGCACAACCTTGAACTTCCATCCTTCTTCTTCACTAGCAATACAGGAGCTCCCCATGGAGACACACTTGGATGGATAAACTTCTTCTCCAACAGATCTTCGATTTGCTTTTTCAACTCTGCTAGTTCGGCAGGAGCCATTCTGTATGGAGCCATAGAAACCGGGCCAGCTCCGGGCACTTGATCTATTGTGAAATCGATCTCTCGACTAGGTGGTAAACCTGGTACTTCTTCTGGAAAAACATCAACATATTCTTCTACCACAGGTATTCCGATGATTTTTTCTTCAGTATTCTTTCTTTTCTCCTGAGCTAACACCACATAGCAAGTAGCTCCATCTTTGATATCCTTTGCAACGACCCGAGTTGAGCTTAGTTCTAAATCATTCAGATTTAGAAACTCTATCTTTTGTTTCCCGCAGTCAATAAGAACGTGATTGGCAGTCAACCAATCCATTCCCAAAATAATGTCTAGATTTTGAAGGGGTAAGCAGATCAAGTTCACTTTGAACTTGCGTCCTGCAATTTGGATCGGGCATCCGACATAGACTGAACTAGTCGTAACTGGTCCCGATGCCGGTGTAGAAACTACTAATTCACACCCTAGATCACCCATCGGTAATCCGAGTCTTTCTAAACATGCTAGGGATATAAAGGAGTGTGTGGCTCCAAAATCAAACAAAACATATACACATTCTCCTAACAACATATAGGTGTGTAAGATTAATGTACCTGGCTTAGTAGCCTCTTCTGCAGACATTGCGAATACTCTTCCTGTTCCCCGGGGCTTTATTTCAGCAGAATTTTGTTGTTGTGGTTCACCCACTTTCTTTTTCTTTGGACAAACATTAGCAAAGTGTCCCGGATCATTGCAGATGAAACATCTCTTCCCTTCAACTTTTTCCCCAATAAGTTTAGGGCAGTCACATTTGAAATGTGCTCCTCCACACTCAAAACACTTCACTGTTCCTCGATAGGATAATTGTGGTTTTTCATAAGGCTTTTTATTGAATTTCATTGAAGATTCTCCCTTTGCAAGTCTGGAAACTCTATTTGGATCAAACTCCAACAATTCTATCATTCTGGCTTTCTCTACCAATGTTGGAAACTCTTGTATTTCCAATGGCATAAGTACCTTCTTCAGTTCATGCCTTAGTCCTCCCTCGAATTTTCGACATCTCCATTCTTCTGTAATATTCTGAGTATAAAATCTTGAGAGATAGCTAAATTTTACCGCGTACTCTTGTACTGATAGCCTTCTTTGTTGTAAGGTCAGAAACTCCGCCTCCCTTGCAAATTTTGCACTGTTTGGAAAATATTTTTCCAAGAACCTTATCTTAAAGTTCTCCCAATTCACAGCCTCACCACGAACCGTCAACAACTGTTGCATGTTTTCCCACCAATATTCAGCCTCACCCACCAAAAGAAATGATGCATAAGTTAATTTTTGTTCTTCTGAGCAAGTTATTACTCAAAAATCTTCTCATTCTGCCTTAGCCAAGAGTCGGCCTCATCAGGTGTAGCCTCCCCGTTAAATTTAGTAGGATCATGCCTTAAGAAGTCATTCAAGCTAGAATGATTTTGAGGTACTTGATCAACTTGTTGTTGCTGCATCTTTGTCGAGTTTTAAATGATTTCTTCAGAAAGATAATAATACAATTTAGCATATGATATGAATTTCTTCAAATAGTCATTTTCATCATAAACCATTAATAGTTTTACTAAGAATAATAATTCCACTCCCCACAGTCCCAAAATATTTTCGAAAACCATTGCTTTGATACCACAATGTAACACCCAAATAATTTAAAGGGTATTACTGATAGTAAAGACTAAATTAATTTGATATCTGATATAAACAATCAAACTTTATTTCAATTCTTCCAAAGTACAATTCCAAACTTACAAACTTTAAACAATATAGTCTTCACCACTTAACATAAATTCGAAATTTAACTTATAAGTCTTACACAACATATTTTTCCAATGCAAATTTATTCTTTTTTCAAAAATCCCTGAAAGTTTTTCCCCGCATCTCTCTCATCATCTCTAAGCTTTTTCAACCGCATCTGCAACATTATCTGCTCACATATAACATGAGTTATATGATCATAGCACAAACAAATAAGGGTAAGCCAACCATATCATACAATCATTCAACTTACTTATAATATAAATGTTTCAATCATGTATTTTTGCAATTTATAAATACCATTATCCCGATGTCATTAATTCATTTTTTTCTTTCTTAACTTCTTCGAAATCATCTTTCTCATTTTCATAAACCTTACAAGTATACCATGCTTACTCACGAAGCCTTATGGTCAGACCGCTCTCTGCCTGCTTCCTTAAGCCTTACCTGTATACTATGTCTTACTTTCTGAAGCCTTATGGTCAGAGCTCTCTCTGCCTGCTTCTATAAAACTTACAAATCATATGTTTATGTCAAAGCCTTATGGTCAGACCACTTTTTGCCTGCTTTCATAAAACTTACGAATCATATGTTTATGTCAAAGCCTTATGGTCAGACCACTTTCTGCCTGCTTTCATAAAGCTCGGGTGTTACTTTACTCATATCAAGCTCTCATGGTATAAACCGAACATACTACTCCCAGTAGTAAACATCATTTCATAAGTAATGATTTATTATATCCACTCCAACATTTCATAAAATCAACAATTCATACACTGTTATCCACCTAACTCAATCATGTTCATTCTTTAATCATAAATTGACAATAACCCTTTTTGGTGTCAATAAATTAAACATATTGCCAGATATCATACTTCATATTATAAACTCATTTTTCCCATAACGAGTATAACTCAACAGATTTTCACCAATCAAAGGTCATAGATCAGCCAAAATACATCAACATATCTTAGGAACTACATATTAAAGTTTGGGCTCAATGTAACGGTAAATGAAATATATATGAAGTTTTTACCATGATAACTCAAGAACAAAAATATAGTGTTCATCATACTTTTAGAAAATTTCAAAATTTATTTCTCAACACATAGACTTCTAATTACAAATCCGAACGGTCAAATTATAGTAATATATCTTAGGAATCATATATCAAATTTTCAGGTTAATCTAACGGTCAAATAGAACAGAATCTATATTTTACCGAGAGGACACAGTAACACAATAACAGGGGTAATTAATTTACTCAAACATGCAGAACTTTTTTCTCCAAGTATAGACTCTTAATTAATGATCCGAACGGTCAAAGTGAAGAAATAGGTCTTGGGATTCATATATTAAAATTTTAGCTAAATCCAACGGTAACAAAAATTAAAAGGAATGTTTTACCATAGTAACTCGAAAATAAGAAAAATTATAATCAAGAAAGATGTAATAAAAAAAATAGATAAAACAATTAAATTTCTGGAGAAACAAGAAGTTGAATCTATTAGAGCCGGTTAGACAACTTCTCATCCTTCCAAAAATACAATATAAATAAATAAGAAATAAAAGGTCTGGGGAAATAAGAAGTTGAATCTGGTAGAGCCGGTTAGACAACTTCTCGTCCTTCCAAAAATACAATATAAAGAGATAAGAAACAATAAAAGGTCTGGGGAAACAAGAAGTTGAATCTGGCAGAGCCGGTTAGACAACTTCTCATCCTTCCAAAATTTCAAAAGGAATAACTAAATGTTCTAAGTAATAATAACGTACAATTAGCATAACAGAATCAATATCATGTTTTAAAACCATCAAACTTGGGTCTCATCACAGAAGCATGTTCTCATTCAAAATTCAAGATCATCCAGAAACAAAATACTCCATATTCAAGATTTAGGATTAGACAAAAGCAAAGTATTGTATACTCAAGATTTAAGAGTGGCTTCCCTTACCTCTATTATAGACTTAATCTCCTCGTTCCCCAAAAACTTCTAGAATGTCCCCTTTGCAACTAGAAATTCTTCCAACTTTCTTCTCTCAAAATTTTTCTAAGTTTTTGGTGTAAATTTTCAGCCTTCCCCCCCTTGGCTATTTATAGCAAAAAAAAATTTACTATTCATTTTTTACAATTCATTTTTTACTATTCATTTTACTATTCACTGTAGCAGTACTGTAGCTGTACTACAATACTGTAGCAATACTGTAGCTATACTACTATTCACTGTAGCGGTACTGTAGCTTGTATTACATTTTTCCTGTAGCGGTACTGTAGCAACACATGATTCACGAGGTATTTTTACTGTAGCAATGTACATATTTTACTGTAGCACTATACGTATTTTACTGTAGCATTTATACAGTGCGACCCATCCCTAGTCATTGCCTCATTCTCATCTTGTCACGCACGACTTCTCTCCAATAAGCTTCCGGCGCTTGTTTGTCACACGCCACCTTTCCGGTGTCGGAATCACACAGCATGACTGTCATTCGTCTCGCTCGACCAAATAAAAAAAAACTCTCTATTTCAGCATTATACCTCTGTTTCAGCATTGTTCCTTAGTCTCCTTTCATAATATTTGTTTATCTTTGCGTATTGTAGCAGCTGTGATGTTCTTGATGGCTTGTGTCACTTATTTACAAGTCTCCAAGGAATTTCAACACCAAAGTCATAGGTTGAAGGTTCCTCATGGCATAAGGGGGAGTCTATTTCTGGCCAGATTCAGAATCTTAGTCAAACAATTTCACCAGTCCCTTATTAGATCTGTTTTTGGATGCTTTGATGAATAAAAGAGACCATTATGATCTTCCACATTCACGATTTATCATCGACGGCGTCATCATTTCTGTCGTGAGGGGGAGTATGCTTCCAACCACTGCAATATGTTTCCAGCCACATGCTCCATTAGTCAATGATGGCAGTCCTTGCACTTTTGTCCTTTCAACCACAGTAGGCCCCCATCACCTCGTCAGTTAGTGATGGCAGTCCTTGTAGTTTTGTCGTTTCCAGCCACTACAGGCCCCATCAATCAGTGATGACAATTTAGTCCCTGCAGGCTCCATCAGTAAATTATGGCAATTTAGTCCCTGCAGGCCCCATCAGTCAGTAATGGCAATTTAGTCCCTGTAGTGAGGGGAGTATGTTTCCAGTCACTACAGGGCCCATCCTTACTTGATGGCAGTTTAGTCCCTGTAGTTTGGTCGCTTTCAACCACTACAGGCCTCATCCGTCACTGATGGCAATTTAGTCCCTATAGTTTGTCGCTTTTAGCCACTATAAGCTCCATGCTCCATCCTTTCTCGATGGAATCCAGTCTTTGTAGTTTATCGCTTTTAGTCATGCAGGCCCCATCCTTACTTGATGGCAATCCAGTTTCTTCAGTTTGTCGTTGTCTGCCACTCGTCATTCACTTTTGATGGAAATCAACTTTGTCAAAGTCATTAGTTGAAGGTTCATGGTGCTAGATGAAGTTTCGTGGTTGTCTAATATTATTCTCCATAAGCTTATGAAGAGTCTCTTTGGTTACGCTGGTTTGTGAGTCCAATTTGGTTTATAGACATTCTCTCTTGATGGTCTGAAGCATATGTGCATCTTGTTCGGAGCCAAAGTTACCACGTCTATTGTCTTGACATTTTAGACAAGTTGATTTTGTTGGATTGAGTTTATTTATTCCAAGCTTGACACATACAATTTGTATGCACCAGCTTGAGGAGGAGTGTTAAAATATTTACCCTATTTATCATGATTATATTGTGTCTAGGATTACCTTATTTATCATGATTATATTGTGTCTAAGGTTACCCTATTTATCATGATTACATTGTGTCTAGAGTTACCTTATTTATCATGATTATATTGTGTCTAATAAGGTTACCCTAATTATCATGTACTCTTGTATCAATTTATTTTTATAAATAGAAGATTATGAGAGGGATCAATTAAGCCCTCAAGAATTATTTCTTTTCAATCTCAAGTGTGCCATTTTACTAAAATGATATACTACCACAAATATAGAATCATACCCCTTTTGAGTTCTTGGCAATCCTAGAACAAAATTCATGCTTATGTCCTCCCAAGGGGTATTAGCTATGGGAAGAGGTGTATAGAGTCCATGAGGCATAATTTTTGACTTAGCTTGTAAACAAACTATGTATTTAGAACAATGCCTTTGAACATCTACTCTCATGTGTGACCAATAGAATTTACTTTTAAAAATATTTAGAGTTTTATCAACTCCATGATGGCCATGAGTCCTCCTCCATGACTCTCTTTGATAAGAAGTTTTCTAATGGATCCTTGGGGTATGCAAAGTTTTCCTTTATTAAAAAGATACCCCTCAGAAAGATAGAATCCATCAAAAGGCTTCTTAAGACATGATGAATAAGTGGATGCAAATGTTTCATCATTTTCATATAGTTCTCTTATATCATCAAATCCTAATATTTGTGAGCCTAGGGTTACTAATAATGCATGTCTTCTAGATAAAGCATCTGCAACAACATTAGTACTCCCCTTTTTGTGTTTGATGACATAGGAAAATTGCTCCACGTATTCCACCCACTTGGCATGTCTCTTGTTTAACTTTCCTTACCCTTTAAGATACTTGAGAGATTCATGGTCAGTATGTATAATGAATTCTCGATTTACCAAATAGTGCTCCCAAGTCTTTAAAGCTCTAATGAGAGGATACAACTCTTTATCATAGGTAGGATAGTTTAGAGTAGGTCCCCTAAGTCTTTCACTGAAGTAAGCTACGGGATGACCTTCTTGAATTAAAACAACTCTTATCCTTACCCTAGATACATCACATTCTAGTTCAAAGGCTTTGGAAAAATCAGGCAACACTAAAATAGGTGCATGAGTTAACTTATGTTTCAAGGTCTCAAAATATAAAACTTGCTTGTCAGCCCAAATAAAAGGAACATCCTTCTTGACTAGTTCATTCAAAGGAGGAGCTATGGTGGAGAAGTCGCTTACAAATCTTCTATAAAAGTTGGCTAATCCATGGAAACTTCTCACCTCTCCTACTGTCTTAGGGGTTGGCCATTCTTGTATGGCCTTGATCTTCTCAGGATCAACATGTTCACCTTCTTTTCCAACTTTAAATCCAAGGAAAATCACTTTCTTGACAAAAAGTACATTTATCAAAGTTGGCAAAGATATACTCTAAGAAGAAGCAAGTCCTTTCTGACATGGCTAAGGTGCTCTTGAAGACCTTGAATATAGATCAAGATATCATCAAAGTAGACAACTACAAACCTTCCTATGCATTCCCTAAGGACATGGTTCATCAATCTCATGAATGTACTAGGAGCACTGGTTAAGCCAAAGGGCATGACTAACCATTCATACAAACCAAACTTGGTCTTGAAAGCGGTTTTCCTTTCATCGCCCTCTTTAATTCTTATTTGATGATATCCGCTTTTGAGATCAATTTTGGTGAAAATGTTTGCTCCATGTAATTCATCTAACATGTCATCTAATCTAAGAATGGGGTGCCTATATTTGACAGTTATATTGTTGATGGCCCTACAATCTATATACATTCTCCAAGATCCATCCTTCTTAGGAACCAACAACACAAGCACAACACAAGGACTTAGGCTCTTTTGGATCCACCCTTTATTCAATAATTCATTAACTTGTTTCTATATTTCTTTTGTTTCCATGGGGTTGGTTTTATAGGATGGCCTATTAGGAAGGCTTGCCCCAAGCACCAAATCTATTTGATGTTCTATTTCCCTCAAAGGTGGTAAACCACTTGGTACCTCTTTAGGAAATAAATCATCAAACTCTTTTAAAAGTTTTTGCAACCCCTTTGGTAGAGAAACAAGTTCATAATTTAATGAAACAAGTGTCTCTTTGCAATAGAGAAGAAAATGAGGTTGTCCAAGCAAAATATTTTAGAACTTTTCAAAGTTTGGGGTTGGACAACTTCTTTGGTTGAGGCACTATTTACTAATCCCATATTCTTCTCCTTCTTCTCCTTCCTATTTTCCCTTTTTTTTTCTCTATCCAACTTCTTCTTAAGAATTATTTGGTCCTCTCTTACTTGTGAAGGTGTGAGAGGACACAAAACAATTTTCTTGCCCTTGTGTTGAATGGTCATTTTGTTGGTGACTCCATCATGTAGAGCTTGCTTATCGAATTTCCAAGATTTTCCAATGAAATGGGTCCACTTACTTGCTCTTTGACTACTATTCCTTCAACCTCTTTGATCCATTGAAGTTTATAAGGTTTAGGATGAGGAGTCACTAATGCACTAAGAGGATATGACACCGGTTACTTTTGCTTATAGGCACCAGTTCTACAATCGAAGTATATACCAGCGAGGTAAAAAGGGGTAGGTTTTATCCCTCGATTGTGAACTGAGTTAAAAAAGATAGGATTTATGCCTCAGTTTTTAGGTAACCGAGGCAGTAACGTGTTTGTTTTTTAATTTTTTCAACCTTTAGGATGTTCTTGGTGTATGTTCTTATGCATAAGCAGACACCCATCTTCCACTGCCTCTGAGCCTCTATTCCTGGAGCTCTCAAGCAGAAACCCAAAAATTGAACAGTGAACAAGCAGATTCAGAAACCCAAAAATTGAAATAAAAATTGAATCAGGGAATAGGGAACAAGCAGATTGATTGTTCTTGTCATCATCTTGATGAATGTTTTTGAATCAGCAATAGATGAACCCCGTTCAAATCCCTAACCCCCAATCCAATCAAAACCCCGTTCAAATCCCTAACCCCCAAATCCAGTCAAAACCCCATTCAAATCCCTAACCCCCAAATCGGATGACCAACAACCCCAAACCTCCGCCAACAGTCGCAAAGTCCGCAAACCTCCGCCAACAGTCGCGAAGTCCCCAAACCTGCACCAACAGTGGCGAAGTCACTGAAGAGTGGAACTCCCTTGTGCAGCAAAGACGCTTTGTAATGACCACCACTGGCACCAGAAGGGGGCTGGACCGGAAGGGGGCTGGACCGGGTGCTAGGCCAGCGGCTCCACCACTGGCACGGGCCGCACTAGGCGGTGGAGTGAGATCTAAGATCGCGTCCGGTGGTGGAGTGAGATCTGAGATCGCGTCACGGGTTGGGGTTGCAGGGTGGGATGCAGCCATGACTTTGGACATCGAAAACGGAGCGGCGGCGTTGAAGGAGAGGTGGCGACGGTGGAGCAACGGAGTGGCGACGACGAAGCAACGGAGCGGCGGAGCAGCGGAGTAGCGGAGTGGTGGCTTTGAGATTTGAGCGAGAGAGAAGATAGAAGAAGAGAAACTGAGAAGGAGATCTGAGTGAGAGAGAAGAAAAGGAACTGAAAACCATTCTATTTTACGGTGCAATAGTAGCGTGTTTAGGCACCGGTTCTGCGTCGAGCCGAGGCGGTATCCCCTTCATGAAACGCTAGCAAATCTACAAGAAAGTTTTATGCCTCGGGTAGCTTAGACAACTGAGGTAGTAGCACTTTCAGGCACCAGTTCCCCATTAACCGAAACATATAAGTTTCCATTAATTACAAAAACGCCACCGCGTTTGAATATGCTTCGGTTTTTCTAAAACCAAAGCGTATTGGGCGCCTTTAAAAGTTGTTTTTTTACTAGTGAGTAATAGTTAAGCCTAGCTTCTCTACCATTCTTGAACTGCAACAGTTACAACAAGATTCACTATCCATAATCATTGAACATGTTTTTTCAAAAACATTACACCTTGTGTGGAATAGATTCTCTCTTTGTGATTGTTCTAGCTCAACATGTTTATTTTCAAGGAGTCTTCTTACCATGAGTAAGTCACCATCACAAGGTAAAGCTTCTTCTTCTTCAAAAGTGGATGTTTCAGACTCACTATATGAAGAACCCTCACTTTTACTCTCATGCTCAAGAATGTAAGTTGACATTCTATTGCGACACTCAGATGCATAGCGCCCTTTTTCCCCACATCTAAAGCACTTAGTCTCCTTACTTCTATGGTCTTTTGAAGGTTCTTTAACCTTTTCTTTTTCTCTCTCTCTCCCTAGACCCATCATACTTTGGCTTAGATAGACTACCCTCCTTCTTGTATTCTTTCTTAAGGCTAGAACTAGTAGGGTAGTCCTTTCTAGTGGAGCTTTTCCTCTTGAGTTGTTGCTCCACCCTTACACAAAGTTGGACTAATTCATTAAGGTCATTGTAAGGTAAGAGTTCTACCTTATCTCTTATGTTATAATTAAGTCCACTTTGAAACTTAGCAATTGTTATCCTTGGTTCCTCTCTTATTCCAGCTCTCAACATGAGTAACTCCATTTTTTGCCTATATTCCTCAACACTCATGTTTCTTTGTTGGAGTTTATGGAGCTTGTCCATTAACTCCCTATCATAGTAAGCTGGCACATGCCTTCTTCTTAAGGCAGACCTCAACTCATTCCAATACCTAATGAAAGGTAGGTTTCTCAATCTCAGATCTTTTACCAAGGTTGTCCACAAATATAAAGCATAGCCTTGAAAGCTTAAAGAGGCCATAGTTACTCTCCTCTCATCATCTCTTTGGTGACACTCAAACAATTTCTCAACTTTCATCTCCCATTCTAGATATTCTTCCACATCATCTTTTCCATGGAAGGAAGGAAGATCAATCTTGGGCTCCCTTGGGTGATGTTCTCTCACTCTATGATTTCTCCTAGGAGGTATTTGATAGTGGTCATCATTGTGATGACTACTATAATGCTTAGGTTCACTAGGTGGAGAGGATGTATCTCCAAGGTATTCTCTTTTTATATGTGTAGACCCTTCTTTCCTTTTACCCTTGTCTTGATTGATTAAAAGTTGACCAATCATATCCTTGAGCTCACTAATCTCTTTGTCCCTTTGTTGGAACTTTTGCTCAAATTCCTCTCTTAGTTGTAAGCTCTCACACTTCCTTGGACACTAGATTGACTCATCCTTGTCAAGTATGGAGAAAAGGTTTTAACAAGGTTTTTTTTTTTAATTTTGACAAGTAATGAGTGAAAAGATTTTCACAAACTTTCTTTGTTTTTGGTGAAAGATTTCTAAAAAGATTCTAGAGGCAAAAATGTTTTCAAGTAGCTCCTAAGAAGAAGAGGTGAGTCACAGTTGGACAAGCTTTGAAACCAAGTTCTTCCTAGCCAGAGTTTCCTTAGAACTATCTTTTACCTTAGTTTCTAGGTAGAAATCTTTCAAAATATTTTCAAATGTTAATGAAATGCTCCTAAAAACCAAAAGAAGGTTTATCTAGATGATATGCAATCCAATATACCACAGAGACTTAAAACAAAAAGATCAACAAGCAATTTAAAGAAAGCAATAAAGATGCAAAATGTAAATGTTAGACGACCCTAAGTTAAAGTGCAAGTGACACTTGGAGCCCCTTGACACACTTCCACACTAAGGAAACGAAATTACACTATTACAATGTTCAAATGTGATCTTGGAATTGCTTCAAGAGCATTTTCCCAAGTCACTTAGCCAAAAACCAAAATGAAATTTAAACTACAAAGGTTCCGTGATATGAAGGCTCAAACAAAATAATGCCTAAAACTAGTGCAAGCTTCAAGCTTTGGCTGTTGCTATGTGCTACTCAAAAACAATGTGTGAGTTGAACTTTTTCTGGTTGGAAATGCTGCTGGAACAGCAAACTGCAGCTGCTGGACAGAGGAAAAATTGATGCTATAAAGTCCTCCTTCTTGCTCCAACTTCAATCCCCTAACCACTTCCTAAAAGGCTACCATAGTAGGTGTAGGCTTCTGCCTCTGGATGCCTTAAACATATAGCACAACTGCTCCAAAACATAACAGAAACACACCAAACAGTTTTAAAACTTTGCACCAATTTTCACATATGGTTTTTCTGAATTGAAAAACTTGGAAGCCAAAAAAATGAGGAATTCAAATGGAGCAAGGCTGGAATGAAAGCAAACATTGAAGTTTTTGAGTTTTATGGCCTCTAAACTAGATTGTAAGGTTGTATAAGCCTTTTATAACTTGATTATACTTCTTTTGATCATTCATTTTCATTTCCAAACATTGAACCAGCTTTTTCCACAATCCAGAAATAAATTTGAACAAGAAATACCAAAACAGTGGCTGGAAAGTGATTTCTGCACCAGAAAAAGTGGACTGAAATGGTGGTTTTAAACCCAAACTTGATTGGAAGTGATTCAACAGTTCAATGGATGCATCAAACAACTTTGTATCATCATTTTAAAGATGTTTAAACATTGAAACAGCTGGAAAACGGATTGCAATGTGAATTCACTGGTGCACTTCCATTTTAAGGGAAATTTTGATGGTTTAAGAGATGATTCTGCATATAGGCCTAAAAATGACCATTTGAACAGTGCACACAACTTTCAAACATCAAATTAGACTTGGTTAAGCTTTCCAAAAGCACAGAAACAACAAGATTCGAAAATCACCCTTGCTATAGCCAAATTATGCAGCAAAATCCTCCAATAAACCACCCAAATTCAGTTTTCAAAGAATCAAAAGGCTGGACAACAATTAAAATGACTTAAGAAGATATAACTCTACTGAACTAAGCTAGAATTGAGATGCTTAGCATGTCCAAACTCAGAATGGACCAATCAAATAAATTGAGCACGGTAAAAAGCCAGAATTCAAATCTGAAACAGTGAATTGCTAAGGATTTTGAGCAACCAAGCTATGCATATTGCATTTCATTGCTTATTCTGGTTTGTCACACCTTAAGACACATTCAAAAACACTAAAAAATGTTGTACTAAGCTTCAGAATCAAAGGAAAACTAACTGAAACAGATTTAAGGATTTAAACCAGAATTGAATTTCTTGAGCAAATTTGAAACCATAATCAATTTCTAGTGCTTTTGCTTATATCACCAAGGCTAGAACAAGTTCTCATTTCCTTAATTGGTTCATTTAAATATTTTCCAACACTCTAAACTCAAGCAAACCGAAAAAACACAGCAGAACAAATTAATACTAGAACAAACAAAACTAAAACTGCATTAGAATGTGCACATGACTTATGACAAACTTGAAATTGAAAGATAAGGCTAAAAATAACTCAAACAAAGAATATTCACCATTTAAAATGAAAGATAAACATGATTACACAATGGAAGCACAACAATAGTGACTGGAAATAGCAAAACAGTCTGAAAAGAAATTCAAAACAGAAGCTTAAAATCTAAAAAAGAAAATGGAGGAAATAGCTTAGCTCTTTGTGCGTGGATGACCTAAGCTCATGATACCACTTGATGGAAGCATGCCTAGGATTGGAACTCGCAGGTAGCAACTCCAAACAGCAAGCAATAATGGTGCAGCAGAATGAATGAAGATGAGTGGTGTTTTAGTGTGTTTTTAATGGAAGGAGTGTGTGTAGAGACCTCTTAGCTCAGAAGGCCTTCCTACTATGGAAGGAAGCTAGAGGAAAGGGTAGAGAAAGTGAAGAGAAAGAGTGACTCAAGAGACTATAGGGCTAGTTTTATTGTATCCTACAAAAACATTATTTACAAATATTAGTTTTTAGACAAGAGAAGAAGGATTTTCATAAGTAACCTTCCATAGAAGTAAAGTGTTAGGTGATCCTTCTTCTTCTTGAATCTTCCTTGCCATGGCTTTAATAAGAGGTCCAATGTGATTCCTTGATGGTCTTCTATCAGGAGGTTTTAGGGGTTACAAGAGAAAAGAAAATGTAAAGAAACTTTAGGGAGAAATAGAAAAAAAAAAAGTAGGTGCTTGTAGGGGTATAGTGTTTACGTGAGAAAATGTTACAAATGATTATGCATGAGTGGGTGTGGGGTTGTCAAAGATGTAGTGGTGTGTGGGTGGAAAAGTATGATGGAGACAAGGGATAGAAAGAAAGGAAATAGTGTGAAGGGTGGTGAGTTTGTAGTGATGTGTGCGAGTGTGAGAGAATGAATGTTTTATTTGGAGTTAGAATTTGGTGTATCCGTTTCTTCCCTGGTGCAATGCAAACCTTTTGCCTAATGAGTTTTTCTAGTGTTGTATTTGTTATTTTATATATGAGTTAATTAATTTTTAATATATATTATGCTTTGTATTATGCTGTTTTTTTATATTTATTATATTTGTTTATTTAAATTGTAATATTTATGATGCGTTTCATGTTTTATGTAATTATTTTGTTTTTGAAAGTTTTTGTTATTTATGATTTAGTAGTTAATTTGTTGTTAATTTTTTTTATTTGTTATGAAGTTTTGATTTTGTTAGTGTTAATGATTTTTTATTTTATTTTATTTAGTATTTAGTTTATAATATTTTACTTACGATTTTTGTATGTGTTAATTTTTAAAGTTTTGATTTAATTTAAAATATTTTTTATTTATTTTTTATGTGCCAATGCCACTGCTCCATATCTTGAATATACATTCAAGTATCGCAAGAGAAGGAGGTACGAGACTTGAATTAGAGTGCTACTCTTATTTGTAAAAGTTATGCATCCAAGCAGATGCAACAAGTAGGCCTGAGCAGTGCACTTCAAAGCTCCTGCTCAATGCACTCTTGGTAGACCTCACAGAGCCAACTTAGCCTAACTTTTGGACCGCGTGACTGTTTCATCTCAGTTGAAGCTTTGGTGCAGTCCACGCCAAGCAACTCCATAATATGAGATTGAGCCCACCATACTCTAACTCCTCTACGTCACAAAATTGACCATGATGAGTAGGTGGAGCAGATTGAGAACGTCATCTAATGTGACGCTCATCTCACCTACCAGGAGGTGGAAAGTATTAGTCTCTAGGTGCCACCTCTCCGAGAGGACAACGATCAATCCATGATCGGCATACTCGTATGATAGGTTCACTAAGGAACCCAACCCCGACATGGAGATCACCTTGATCCCCCTTCGATCCTACATAAAAACACAAAATTATATAACAAAAATAAATTAACAATTAATGAACAATTAAAATTTAGGTTCATGACTAACCCAGCCTTGCCATATGGCGAATGTAACGTGTTGGGTGTAATGGGTAAGCAAAGAGGTGTCATGTGGACCTCCTAGGAATCCACCATCTTCATCTTCATCTTCTTCCTTACTATAGTCATCCTGCTGTTGAACATCCTCTTGCTCAACATAGTCATCCTCACAATGTCCCTACTATATAAACTCGTCCTGCTCCTCATGCTCATCAATAACGTCCACACAATATTCTTCAACACGTCTTCTACAAGCAGATGTCGTATGTCATCTCCTTTCATCATGTGATGACAATGAAGGCTCACCAAGAGAAGATGCAGTCTCACCACGAGAAGATGAAGCACCTCTAGTTCTAACCATTTCTATTAACCAATTATATTATTCACCAATTATATACAAAAAAAATAAAATAATTACATAATAATAAATATTGAAACAAATAATAAATAATCAATAAATAAATAATTAATTAATAAAAATTCAAAATTCAAAAACAAATAAAATAAAATTAAACAAAAAAATATACATAATAAATAATATATAAAAAAATTAAAATTATAAAAAAAACAACGAATACAACAATAATTAACAAACAAATCAAAACATACTCTTACTCTGAAAACATAGTAAATATTATTTCACAATAAAACATAACATATAAATTAAAATTACAGAACATATAAATATAAATTATTAGAAAAGTATACCAAATATTAACAAAAATAAATTTAATATACTAACATAATAAAAAAAAGAAAGGAATAAAAATCCAAGTGCGGCGAACACCAACCGCAACTCCAACTACTGCGACCAACAATCACACTTTCAAGTGCGGTTCCCATCAACCATATCCAATTGTGGCACCGCCTCATCCGCACTTCCAAGTGCGACAGAGCCTTAACTGTAGTTCCACTTGCGGTTACGGCCTCCAACTTCGTCCCCTCCATCGTTCCGCCATGCACAAGCCCAAATAAAGCATAAATGCAATAATAACAACATATCAAGCATTTTTTTCACACTATAACCATCATCCATCATGCATCATATACTCTATCATACAATGAGCTTTAAGGAAATCACAAGAACCTGGATGCCAAACAAAGCTTGATGTAAAATGTCTGAGAAGAAGAACTACCCCTACTACTACAACTTACCACGACACCAACAACACACAATCACCAAACCAGGGAGGAGGGGAGGAAAGGACCACTCAACCGCGAGAATGGTGAAAAATGAGGGAGGAGGGAGGAGGGGAAGAGCGCCAGAAGAGAGGAGAAAGAAAGAGGTGTAGGCTTTTAGAAATGAAATGCGACAAAGAGGAGGAAAGAGGGAGAAAAGGGGTGTAGGTTTGCAAATCTGAGATGCAGCAGAGGAGGAAGAGCTGATGCTTATTATTCAATGGGTCAACGTTTTAAAAACCAAAATATTCTCTAACAAGGGTACAATTGAAAATATAAAAAAGGGAGCTGCAGGCTGAACACAGTAAGGTGTAGGAAGAAGTACTCATAACATTTCACAATACATTACTTTTTTATTAATTTATTATATTTTTTTATTGGTTCATTATTTATTTATTGTTGTGTTAATATATTTTAAAATCAATGAAAAAATATCACGTATGTTTTCAAGATATTCTTAAAAAAATGTGTTAATATATCAATATTAAGAAGATAAGAATGGAAAAATGAGTCAATTTGACTTGTTTCATTCCCATATATTTTTAACTTACTAAAAATGAATCAAGTTGGGTTGATTCACACAAAAAAAAAACAAATAAGAAATTGTAATCCACCATGTCACAAGCGAGTCGACCAACTTATGGATTGACCTACCACCTTTTTTTTTATTTTTTAAAATTTTTATTTATAAAATTTATTTGTATAATATCTATTAATAAATATTTCAAAATGTAAATAGTTTTTAAGTTTTTAATTGATTAATTAATATTTTTAATTAAATAAATTAAAATAATTATTGCATTTACATGTTACATTACTTTAATAATTAAAATTTAATTTTTAAGTTTAACTTAAAATAATATTGTATATTTGCATCTTTATAAAATGATAATATAAAACAATTAATATTTTTAATTTTAAAAAAATAATAGAAACAATGTCAAAATGTCAAAAGCGGACTAGTTTCTGTTTAACTCGTCAATTTGATGATGTAAGATTCGTGAAAATAGAGATTTTAAAAGTAAAGTAGTTTTGAGACTTTAGGTTTTTATTAGAAAATTAGTGTTCTTGAGATTATATTTAGTTAGAACATAATTGTTATGTTATTTATTTATTTTTATATTTTTCTCTAGGGGAAAAAGAGTCTTTTACCTTTATTTAATTGATGTAGAAATTAATTAAGGGGTGTGTAGAAAGGAAAAACATGCAAATTAAATAATCTGGATATTTAATAAAATGATATTATGTAAATCTTTTAGAAGATTTAGTTGTTATTTTAAAATTTAGTTAAATGAAAATAGGAAATATAATCTTGGTGGGTTTAAAGATTAAAAGATATATTATTATTAGAGAAAATCATTATTAGATATTGTTAGATATTTTAAAGATTACGTGAAGTTTAAGAAGATTTAGTGGTTGATGATATTTTAAAAAGTAGTTAGGACAGAATAAGATAGGAAATCTTAGTGGTTTTAGAGATAAACTGAGAGATTTTATTAAAACTAAAAACATAGTGATACAATAGAAAAAGATAAAAAGAAGAAGAGTAAAAAGGGGTTTGCATTTTGTTATCCTGAAATCAAAAAATTAAAATCAGAAAGCTATGAGAGAGAAAATATGTTTTCTAAGACAAAAGAGGAAGAACTACAAACAAACCTTAGTGCAAAGGAGGATTTATGGTGTTTTTAAAGTTAGATAAAACCCTAATATTGGCCAAGGTATGGGAAAGCTTACCGTTCTTTGTTGTATGTTATTCATTCTCGACGTACTTGCATGAAAATACTTGTTGATATATGTTATATGATTATGATTATCTATTGCTATTGTTGGACAATGGTTTGTGTGTGCATGAGAATATGTTTTTGGTAATATTTGTGATGAGTTTTCCTATAAATGTATTATGTATGTTTTGTGGCTTATCCCAACAAAGGGTTTGATGCTAAGAGAGAACAAAGTTATGATGCTTGAAGGCTTCCATGCAAATATATGTTGTAAGTGTTGGGTTATTGGACTCCCTTCCTATATGGAGAATAGACCAAATAATGTAGACAATTAGGTCTCACTTTGTTTTAATGGAGATGAGTCAAATTAGTATGACACATTAAAGTCATTTGAAGAGAGGGAAAAACCAAGTGAGAGAGAAAGGAAGATAAGAAGTCATTCCCGCATAACATAAAACTTGCACTGGTGTTTTCGTCATTGTGAAGTCGTTCACCGTTGGATCGAACTGAGTTTTGGACAATGGGTTCCAGACGTATGGTTCTTAATTCTGACCGTTCGGATCATCAATCATAGATCTAGTTTGGGGGAAATATCCTTGCATTAGATACTTTGTTTTGAAGAATTTCATAAAATCTACACTTGTGTTTTCATTGTTGTGAAGTCGTTCACCGTTGGATTGAAGTGATTTTTGGATAATGGGTTCCAAAGATATGGTTCTTAATTCTTACTGTTCAGATTGTCAATCGGAGATCTAGTTTGGGAGCAAATAGCCTCGCATCAACGACTCTACTTTGAAGAATTTTCATCTTCTTGGTTCTCATTTGTAAGCATTATGCTTAGTTAGTTTGGCTGATTGAAAACCTTATTTGGTGTTTTTATCAAAGACTCTTTTGCACCCTATTATTGGGGGTATAACACGTCAGTGATTGGATCTGGATGATTCAAGTGATGTATTACATGTGTTTGAGTATGTTTACATAGGTATGTGATGCTTGAATGTATGTATGATGTGTTAATTGTGTTTCCATATGATCTAGGGTTGATGTATGTATGTTTGAATGCTTGAATCATGTATATGGTGTGTTTCAATTCGACAATAATCGATTATCTACGCGTTGGTTTTGAGTGCGATTTTGAAAATAATTGATTATCTGGGATGATAATTGATTATCCCTTCCCGCATGATGTTTCTCGGTAAATTTCATTGAGATAATCGATTATCTCAAGTAATATTCGATTATTACAATGCATTTTGGTGAAAAATGACGAATTTGATGAAGAATGGACGTGAATCATGCTTGAGGAGTTGTGAAACATGATGATAATCAGAGATTGAGGTTAATGGTTATGTTTATGGTCAATTTGACTTGTGGTTGAGAGTGGAGGATGAGTGAGTATTGGGATGTACTTGAGTATGTGATTGATGAACATGAGAGTGGATGATATGTCTACTTGTTGTACCTTGTAAATCCTAGTTCTATCTGCGGATAGGTGCTTCCTTTTTCCTTGTGTACATTGGAAGGACATGATTTGTAGGGAAGGCTACAAATGTCTTGTAGAGGAGGCTACAAATGGGCAGTAGTAGCGGCTACAATCGGTGAGGTCGGGTACACAAGTGAGATAGACTCTTTCCACTATGATATTGTGGTACGATGATGCTCATGGTGTTGTTGTTCATGACTAGGATAGTCATGATGGTGGTGTATCTATGATGATGATCATGATACTTGAGATGCTCTAGGTTATGTTATGTTGATAGTGGTGTTACTATAATGGTTATAGTAAGTAGTTAGCATGGATGCTAATGAGGGGATAAATCAAGGGTCTATGTGTGAAATGTTAGTAATGACATCAAGGGTTAGAGATCATGGATTAGGGATCGAGGATTGAGTAATTCAGTATGATTGAATTGTTTATGTTAGAGGATTAGAAATCATGTTGTTATTACTACTATGTATGGTGCGTTTTATTATGGTTGATATAATCATAAGGTATGTATCTTGTTGTGTGTTTGATTATGGTTGGTATAATAAGAAGGTATGTATCTTGTGCGTTTGGTTATGGTTGATATAATCAATATGTATGCTTCTTGTTCTTATGATTGATTAATCGGTAACTTACCCCACACATGTTTGTGTTTGTGAATGAAATATCAATGATGATCGTATAAAGTGTTATACATGAACAAATTAGATTGTAGATGTTCCAGAGGCAGGATAGATTTGTGAGATGACAGGGGAAAGATTTGGGTTTCTTTAAAAAGTTCTTTTGGTATAAACTTTTGAAACAAAATAATTGTAGTTGTTTATTTCCTTAGTCCTTTTAATTACTTTTGGAATAATGTAATTAGACAAGGTTTTTGCAAATATTATGTTTCGAATAAATTATGCATAATGAAAGGTTAAGGTTTTTAAAAACTACATTTTCGCGCTATGATAAAGTTTTAAAATTTATTGAATTTTGTAAAACCGTGACATCTCATAAATTAGAGTGTTACATATGAACCATATCAAAACAAACTAATGAGTTATAACTTTCAACCCGACTCGATCCATTTTCCATTTTGGCATACTATCAAACTAGCCCGCAAGTCACAACCCATTTTGAAGTAAGAATTTGTTTTGTTATATTTGTTAAAAATCAAGCATTATAAATAATTATTGGATTTATGAAACTGTCATTTTTGTGTTAAACTTATTAGAGACGATTAAACAAATTATTTTATTCATTTAAAAAATTAATCAAACTCTTTAAAAGATTTAAAATTAAATTGATCTAATAAGAAATTTATGATACCGTTTAATTATAAATTGTTGTGTGTAATAAATTTTTTGAATTAAGTATTTTTGTTTATTATTATTATTAAATATTGATTCACCTTGCATGTCCATTTTATGGTATTAAAATGTGTCCAATGACTTAAGTAAAAATATTATTAAGTAACTTCAGCTTTAACAACAATATAGTTTAGACAATTGTTTTATTCTAAAATTTTGTGTTCATATAGTTTTTTATCCAATTAATAGTTAACAAAGTTACTAGCATGCTTTATACATAATTTTATTCTATGTGATTACATCACTTGCTACTCATTTTCCTTAATTAATTGGTTTAAAAATCACATAGAAAGAAAACACGTTAGAAGACATTTTAGAAATAACTTCACTTTTAATTTTTTCTTTCTTTCTTTTTCACTTGTTTTCTACTTTCTAATTTCCATCTCAGACAAAGTATATAAAGTATTTTTGGTAGAGAAACTCGGAAAATAAATCGATAGGTGCAGAAGCAGATGACAGTGGATGGCATACTAATGAGCCACGAAGAAAAAGAAAGTGTATCAATCTCCAACAACATGCTAGAGGAAAGTTGGTTATAATAACCAAGCTTAATTCCTAATTCAATCCTCTAATTTCATTCGAACTTTAAAAAAGACTTCTGGTTATTAATTAGTTCAATTTAGTCTTTTAAATTTTTAAAGACATTAATTTAGTCCTTTAATTCTTTAAAAAACATTCAAATTTGGTTCTTTTCTTAATTTGGCTGTCGCTAGTTTCCTGTTTCACCATGAATAAGAAAAATGAAACTAAGGAGAAGAAGTAGCAGATGGTTGGTTAAAAATTAAAGGACCAACAAACAGTCAAAATAACCAAATTAGATGTTTTTAATAAACTAAAGAATTAAATTGGAAAAATCAATAGCTAGAGGTCTTTCGGAAAATTTGAATAAAATTAAATAATCAAATTAGGAATTAAGTCAATAACCAACTACAAATTCCACTCTCAACTGATCCACAACCCTCAAAGTGATTACATCAGTAACACCAACATTAAGGCTTTATAAATAATTTGCAACCACAATTTCAGAGTCCTAAAACGAAGGCTTTTTGGATATCGATAACCTAGACCACAATTGCAATGGCATCATTTACATTTATTTGAAATTTTGCACTGCAACAAAGCTACAACCACAATTTAAAACCTTGCCTAGCATAAACGATTAAAAATTTTCAAATAAAAAAGCACATTAGCTAGCCAATCAACCAAGACAAGACAAGAAACTCACCAAAATGCAGAATAAGACCATTAAAGCTCTTGCAATGAAAAGATGAACCCGCCAAAGGCATATTGAACATGTAAATCTCAACATTGATTTCACTTAAACCAGCTAAGTCTCTAACAAAACTTATTTCATCATCTCAGACTCATCTGTTTCTCAAGCGGTACCTACCTCGATCCAGAGAAAGTTTTCCGGCTCCTCCTAGTGCGTGCATTCGTATGAGTCCTCTGTCCACGGCAGGGTAAGTTATCCACATGCCTGATCCCTCGGTAGCACTGAATGCCCACCAACCTTACCACATCTCTCTCAACGCACTTTTTCTGAAACACACATACACATGACGAAACAAACAAGCCTATTCAGATAAAAAATTCTCCTTAAACACATACAAGTACAAAAAGAGAAGGTAAAAATAAATTAAACCTATTTTATAAGTTAGAATCAAATTATACACTACACATTTCATAGAAGCTCTTCATCCGACTTCTCTGAAAACCGATAAACATATGTTGATTTTCACCAATGAGAAAAGTTTGATTCATTTTGCTTTGAGTGAATTAGACTGACCCAAAATTTTTGTCTAATTTCTACTGCCACCTCCTCCTTTTTCCATCCTTAACTGTCCTTAATCATCTGAAAAACATTATACTGACACCCCTAATAGACCACTTCTTAGTTGTTTTAAAAAAAATAACTTATTGTAATAATGTTTTTGTATACAGAATTTAAAAATTCTGTTAGTTAATAATTATGGTTAAGTCTGTTGTAAACCAGAAATATATATAGGGTTGTTTGGTCTTTGTGAGTGAATAATCTCTAGTATTCTTGTAATTCCTCTACAATTTCCATGTTTGGTGTTGAGTGAGTGTCTTTGCTGTGGGTGTGTAAGAGTGTTGGTGAGATGCGTGTGCGTATTGGTCCTGTTCTCACGGAGACATAGTGATAATTCAGAAGAAGAAGCATACATATTCTGGTTTATCACACTTATATTACAGGGTGTACTATTGTACCCAGTAAAGGAGATTGCACACAACGCTGCTGAATACGATAAAGAAGAATAGGAGTTTTGGCCAGTCACGAAATTTAGGTTCAATTTGTTCTTTCTTTTTTTGGTATTTTTGTACAAAAAACATAGAGTAATTTATGCAAAGAGGTGTCTAAATGGTGGGAAGAAAGTACCAAATCGTTTCCAATCAAGTACTTGGAGAGCAACTCGCGAATGGAATAGAGTTCCCTCTTGCTGAGGTCCTTGACGAATTTGTTCTCAACGCCAAGTTCGCAGACGATGTGGTGCGCTTTCGAGCGCCCTATTCCGTGCAGGTGCTGGAGAGCGTACTCCAGACGCTTGTTGTCGGGGATCTCGCCTCCCATACCGCCTCCGATGTTGATGTTCTGCACGCGCACACCTCGAAACTGCAAAACGGAAGAGAAAAGAACAACGTGAAGATCTAGAATGTTCGACAAAGCCCATGGCGAAGGCGAATTGAGCGGAAGGAGAATTTACCGATAGGTTTTGGCGGAGGCGGAGAGCGATGTCGGAGAAGATTCGCGCGGAGCCGAACATGGTGGAGTTGGAGGATTCAGTATGCGACTTAAGAGAGAGAGAGAGAGACGCACTGAGTAGGTTTTCCAATTCAATATTTTGTTCCTTCAGTATGGTGCTGCCGGTGTGGACTGGGAGGTGCAAATGGAGCACCAAAACTCGAAAAAGAATTTCAAAACAAAATGACATTTTCCTTTTATTAATTTTTTAAAATATGTTGTTGAAATTATATTACACTAATTTCATGGGTTAAATTAAATACTAATTTACTTTCTAATAAATTTGTTTAATTTAGTTTTTTAATTACGTTTTAATTTTTTTGTTAATTTTTATGAATTTAATTTTTGTTTTCAACATTATGTAAATAATCATAGGGCAAGAAACTAAAGGACCCGTTATTATGATTAAGGATGACAAAAGTTATTAGATATAAATAAATATAAATATATATAAATAATGTTTAATCTAACTCACATGAAAAAAATATATATTCATTATCTAATTTGTTAATTGTTATATGGACTTTTTAAATCAGTACTTACTCGTGAATATCTTAAAATATTATTTTCTAAAAGTTAGAATTGTCAAATAATTTTGGTCCCATCCCACAAATTGCATCCCTTTAAATAAACGAAGAGCAGTAACTCGTTCATCATTATGCTTATATGCAATTATTATAGAATTTCATGACACCGCATCTCTCACCTTCATGCATCAAAAATCCTTTGTGCATCTTGCAATCTGCCAAACTTTGTATACATATTAATCAAAGCATTGCAAACAAAAACATCACTTTCCAACCCATGCTTTATCACTTACAAATGAACCAACATCTCATAAACAACATCATTCACTTACTCACAAACAACAAGCACACTTGCCACCGTAATTGTATCCATTTTCACCCCTTTAGCCTTCATCTTACCTAAAACACCCAATGCCCTAATTGCTTTCCCGTTTTGACAAAACCCCAAAATCTTTGCGTTCCAAGACCCTACATCTCGGACGGGCATATCATCAAACACCTTGTGGGCAACATCCACAGCACTAAACCTTTAATATAGATGGATCAAGGAAGTAACCATATACACATCATGCTTAATCAAACACCCACACACTCAAATACAATTGAATCAATAGGATACACATTATGTTTTATTAACTTTCTCCTTTAGAAAATTAAATCTAGTTTTATATGCTTGCTTTTCTGATAACAGTTGAAAAACCGTTATTTTTATACTTAATTTTGATATTAAAAACACCCTTTCTGACTTAAAAACTTGCTTGAACTCATATTTTTGCTTTAGTTTTGTGAATAAGAGAGTTGAGATTATACTTGATGATTTTATCACTAAATTCCTTTGATTTTGTAGGCTATTGGAATGATTAGAAAGAAGAGTTAAAGTATCAAATAGTTGGAATGCAGAAAAGTCAACCAATGCAGAAAAGTCAACAAGAATGCAGAAAAGTCAACCAGAGTGCAGAAAAGTAGCGTTGAACGCCAGTCTGGGCTGAGCGCCAGTTTAGTGTCGCAGTTACCGCTGAGCGGCCTGTTTGGGCGTTGAGCGCCAATTTCGTGGGCTTGGACCTGTTTTTTGTTATATTTTAGTTCTATTTAAGGACTTCCAGGTCCTAGGGATTGTATCTTTTGATGGCTTGGCACATAAACACACTTTTCACCCCTTCGGGGTAGATTTGGGGATGCGAGAGTCTCCTCCTCTCTTTCTAGGGTTTTTCTATCTCTTTCTCTTGTTCCATACTGTTGATTGTCTACTGCCTTCCTTTCTATTAGATCTATACCATCTTCTGGTGACCTGTCTAAGAAAGATCCTCCGCTTGCAGCATCTGCCCATGACCTATCAATAGGACTTAAGCCTTCATAAAAGCTTAGAATAAAATCTTCCATTTGGACTTGAGGGCATGAAGAACATAGTTTCTTGAATCTTTCCCAATATTCACTAAGATTCTCTCTATCTCTTTGTCTCATATCTTGAATTTCTCTACGGATAGCTAATAATCTAGATGTAGGAAAATACTTCTCAAGAAAGAGTCTTTCAATAGTTTCCCAATTTGTAATCCGTGCAAAGAGATAATACCACCAATCTTGAGCTGCGCCTTGAAGAGTAAAAGGAAAAGCTCTCATTTTAAGGCTCTCTATTGTAATCCTGGGAGATCTAAAGTTTTCACACAACATGTGAAATTGTCTCAAGTGCTTGTGTGAATTCTCCCTTGATAACCCATTGAACTTTGGTAACGCATTTAACAGGTCAGGTCTCAACTCCCACTCCTCATTAGGATCTTCAATGTTACTTCGGATAATTGTATTGTGGAAGGTGGCTAATTGTCTAATGGTTCTTTGTGCCATATTGTTTGGGTTAGGATCAAGTAAAGGATTGGATGGTATGTTTGTGATTGGAGATAATGAAGGTGGAATGACTTCAGATGTAGGAAGTGCTCCCTCAGTAGAACACCCAAATTTCAATCTTCTCCGCAGCTTACGCAAATTCCTTTCAACTTCCGGGTTAATTTGATAAAATTCTCCCGGGTTAGCTTTGGTCATGCACTACGCAATCTGCTGGAAGTTGTTTCTCTGTTACTTCTCTTTTTCTTTTGTTCTTGCTTTAGATAAAGATTTCAAATAAAAGATAAGAGAGACTTGTTGGGTCCACTCCCAAGAAAGAGAGGTGGGTCACAATGGACAACTTAAGTACCAAGTCTTTCCTAGCCAGAGTGTATTCAAAATAGCCTCAAGTATTTCTCAAGAGAAATTCTTAATAAAAACAAGAACAAAGATTTTTGCTAAAACAAGAATGACTAAAGGCTACAAAATAACTCAAATTAAATTAAATGTATGTGCGTTAAATAAAAAAAATAAAGATAAAAGTAAAAAATAAAAAAATAAAAAAATAAAAAAATAAAAAAAATAAAAAAATAAAACAAAAATCAAAATAAGAATCAAAATATTTAAAATACTAACCGTATTCCCCGACAACGGTGCCAAATTTGATAGGCTGTCGTTGAAGCTATCAAATTAATACTACTTTTCAAGGCAACTTTAGTATTGCCAAGTAGTATTCAAGAAAGTAGATAGGGCTAAAGTAACCTTGAGTCGTCTCCCAACGAACACGGAATTGCTTTTGAATATCTGACTCTTACGAATGTTATACAATGCTTATGGATAAAAGTAATGTTTGGAGAATGTTTAAAGAACAAATAAGAAACTTAAAAACAGTTACGATGAAATAGGCTAATTCCACTGCTTTTCCAAGGTAGATTCGTCATCGATTATTCACGGATAATTGTTCAATTGATTATTGTTTAAGTTTCAAATTAATTAAAGTACATTCTTAATTAATTTGAGGGCGATCATGCATTTAACCAAAGTAAATTCTCAATCAAATGCAAAACCTTTCTAGATTATTCACAATAAATTCAACCAAAGTACATTCTCAATCAAATTCTATTGTGTTTAATCATGTCTATTCTTAAATCTCCTAACCAAATTAAAAGCTAATCAATCAAAGTAAATTCTCAATTGATTATAGTTGAAATTATCACTAATCAATCAAAGTACATTCTCAATTGATAGTAAAAACCATTTAAACATATGAAAGTTTCGAAATTAAATCAAAGTAGATTCTCAATTTAAACCTAGAAACCCTAAAACTCATATAATCAATATGTATGTAGATTCAAACACATTATGATGCAAAAATCTTTGCTTTTAACAAGATAGAGAGATGAAAGACATAGAGAGAACAACTTAAATCAATAACCAAAGTAAACAATTGCATTAACTCAATCTAACCTCAGAATCCATAATGGAATTACAACAGAATAGCCCTAGATGCTTAGCTCTCCATGAATGGAGTTGAATACAAGATGAAAGAAAAGTGAGAGGAGTATGAGAGAATGAATGAATTCAGTGAAGTCCCACTTGGGTCTCTTTATATAGGGCTTGATTGGGCTTGGACTCTGAATATTCAATTGATCGAATCTTTTATCTTATATCTTCCAAATAACTAAAAGATTTAGATAATTATAACATTATTTGGAAGATATTTTCTGTTGATATTCCCAAATTAAATTAATTCAACAACAAAATTTTATCTTTTAGCTTTTCTGAATTTCCAAAATTACACATAAGCCCTAAAATTTCCTCTATCTACACTTTAACCCCTTCAGAATTTCTCCAAAATTGCACCAGAAGCCCCTGTTGACGAGCTTTGACCAGAGAGGTCGCAGCCAATGGGAGATTGACACGTGTCAGCCCCTTTCCCACCCAAAATTAGGGTTTCAGATTGGGGGAAAGGGCTTCTCTTCTCGTCTGCGGTGCTACGAACCATGGAGGCGCGACTTTGCATTTTCGAATGGGTTTCGCTTGTTGCGATTGCTCTGTGCGTTTGGCTTCCTTTGATTTTCAGGTGGAGACGCGAAGACGATGATGAAAACGAAGGCAGCGGAGGCACGGTTTCTCAGTGACTGCCATGGAGGAGCTGTGGTGAAGATGATGGATGGTGGCGAAGGTCGTGGTGGCTGGTGCGTGTTCGATGGTGGGGAGCAGCGGTTTCGCGATTGATGGCGGGGAAGATGAAGATCGTGGCAGCCTGATGAAGAACTCGCGATGAAGGAGGAGGGGTGCGCGGCGATTTCGCGGTTGCAGATCCGGTGATGGTCTGATGCGTGGAGGCTTCGATCTATGGTGGCTCTGCTTGCGGTGCATGGTTACAGCAAGGTAGTAACCGGCGAAGGAGGACTCGCGTCGATGATGGAGAGATTCACCCAGTGGTGGCCTCGCGAGGATGGTCTTCGCGATTCTGGGTGGCTCTACGACGGAGGATAGCGACGTGGTGGTTTGGATCTGCGGCGTGGTGGCGCGATGATAGCTGCCATGGGAAACGGTGACGATGCTGGGTTTGATGGCGGTGCGACATGTGGTTATTGGCCGTGGAAGAAGGTGGTTGATGATGGCCACTGGCGACGTAGTTCCTGTGCGACGGCGGCTGATTGCGAGACTCTGTGGTGGCCTATAGTGGCGCGGCGACAAGGTGGTTGTCCGGTGACGGAGCGGCGCGGCGGCGCTAGGGTTTCAGTGGGTGGAAGATGATGCTCATGTGTTAGGACTGAGGTGGCGTGTTCTGACTGATTCACTAGTGAGTGCAAGGATCAGTGATGTGGCATCATCTAAGTGGTCCAATCTGTTAGTGGTGGACTGCCACGTGGCATGATCTGGTGAAGTTTGGCTTAGGAGGGGTATGGGTAGGAAAATTTAGGAGGTGTAGTAGAAAAGGCTTAGTGTTTGGGCTTGGTTGTTGGCCTGTTTCAGAAATAGGAGTGTATGTAGGAATTTTAGGAGGTGCAAGGGTAAAGTCTGTCAGTTTGGCCTATTTATATATTATTTTCCAAATAAAATCTGATTTTGGGCCTTGAATTGCCATTTGGACCAATAAAACTTATATTCTCAGCTGCACAAATAAACATTAGAACATCCAAGAATAATTTATGCGCTAAAACTCACTTTTTATGTCTCTTTATTTCCCAAACCCAACAATTCCAATCATCACAAATTCATTTAAAATCAACCATTTAAACATAATTATCCCATAAAAAAATTTAAATCTTAAAGCATAAATGTGGGCATAAATATGCACTCATCACACCCCCACACTTATCTTTTTGCACTCCTGGGCAAAATTGATTAATTCCAAGACTTTGTTCTGAATCATTTTATTTCATATTTGCATTTGGATCAAAAGAATAAGCATCACCAGACATAGATCAATCATTTAAGCATTACTTTGTCATGGACATGCAAATGGAATCACTTTATTCTTCACACATGAGTTAACCTTTTTGAATTTCCAAGAAAATCAAATATGAAAGACAACACTCAAGTCAACATGTATCTATTTCTCTCCAATTCTCTCAAGTGTTTTTGGCTTGTGTTTACACTTAAAATACCCATGTAAGTAGACACCCTTGATATTTAGCAAGACTCTAACATTCACACACTTCAGTAAACATGCAATTATTGATCATGAGGGCTTTTTAAGGTTTTATTGAGGACAAGGCAAAGGTAGGGAATTTTCTTGGAATTTCTGAGTTTTTGAAATTGATATAGAAAGAGTAATGACATTTGATTTCAAAAACAACTCTATTTCTTGCTCTTTTAAGGAAGATCTTTTTTTTCTTTTAAAACTTCAACTTTTCATCTTCCTTTTTACCCTTTTTATTGTTTTGTGGGTGAGGTACTCACCCACACACTTATTCATCACTTTACTTCTAACAGAATCCATTACTCCTTCTTCTTTCCTAAGATAAGGAACACATGATTTTTCTTCTTTTCTCTTTTGACAATGACTGGGAACAAGAAAAATAGGCTCAAGGCTCAAAAGGGGTTCCAATGGATTAATGTTAGGACAAGTTTATTTGGCCAAGTAGATAAAACAAGAAATGCCTCAATCATATCAAGTCATGCATATTCTCCTTAGTTGCACAACACAGAATCAAGCTAACTATTAGAGTATCAACAAAACATGGGCAATTCACACAAGAAAAATAGGTATGGCACATGGTGGTCCATCCTTAACATTAAGTTCAAAACTCACATGGTTCAAATTTCTTTCACAAAAGATTTAATCAGGAAATTCTCAAGTCAACTCAATCAGCAAATCAGGATTAGGCTTTCTTCACTGAGACATCGGGTTTAAGGTAAATTAGAAAGTGGCATTAACATTAATGAGGAAGATGATTCATATATGCATGAGAGTAAATTACGTGAAATCTAAACCCAACAACAATATCATCAACTTCATCCATTCATTCTTGTGTTTAGCCTCAATTGATCGAATTGCATTCATGTTTATTTTATTGCATTTGCATTCAAAACCCCAAAATTTGTTCATTATAGTCTTAATTAGTTGAGTAATCACATATGTCGTGAGTTTCTTGGAAAACGATACTTGGTCTTACCATCTATTATTACTTGATACGATTCGTTTCACTTATCAGAGTGTTAACAAGTTTTTTGCGTCGTTGTCAAGGACTCGTGGTATAACTATTCTATTTGTGTGATTCTTAACCGATTAGACTTTTTATCTTTTTATTTTTTTTATCTGTTTATTTTTTTTATGTTTCTATCTTTTTATCTTTTTCTCTTTTTATATTTTTATATTTTTATCTTTTTATCTTTTTAGTTTTTTTTTTATTTTTTTACTTTTTTTATTTGTTTATCTTTTTATTCTTACTTTTTTCTTTTCATCTTTTTATCTTTTTCTCTTTTTATCTTTTTATCTTTTTAGTTTTTTTTTATCTTTTTATTTTTTTATTTTTTTTATTTGTTTATCTTTTTATTCTTACTTTTTCCTTTTCATCTTTTTATCTTTTTATCTTTTTACATTTTTATTTTTTATTTTTTTTTCTTTCTATCTTTCTATCTTTCTATATTTTTATCTTTCTATCTCTTAATTTTTTTTCTTTTTTAACTTTTTATCTTTTTATCTTTTTATCTTTCTATCTTTATATCTTTCTATCTTTCTATCTCTTCATCCTTTTATCTTTTTAATTTTTTATCTGTTTGTGCTAATTGGGTGCTCTAGTGCAGTGTTCTTTAGTGTTTGCAGGATAAAATTCGAAAAATATGTACTAGGAGTACATGATCATCAAGAGAAAAAGGACAAAGAAGGTTGCAGGACGCGCCTAGGCGCCCCATTAAGGGCGCTGAGCGCCATCCTTCAAGTGTCATGTTCACCAAGTTCTGTGCATGAAGTGGTTAAGAATATAAAAGAGAATGGAGTTATTGAGATTGAGGCTTCTTATTCAAGGAGGGTAAAGATGGTGAACAAGAAGATGTTGTAGATAAGTTGGTGTGATGAAAGCAAAAGGAACACCAACATCATAGATGCAGATTGTGCTTAATGGTGTCAGGCTTGTGACGTTAAACAAGCGCTTATTGGGAGACAACCCAATTTCTGACTTTTTCTTTTGGATTTGAATTTGCTTTGCAGGAATTATAGCATCTACTGATGGATGTTGGACAACATCTACTGAGGGATGCTAGGAGGACTCAGATGACACCATCTACTGATGAATGCTGCTATGATGAGGGTGATGAATGATATCATCTACTGATGGGTGCTATGTGATTAAGTGTCCACTGATGGATGCTACTGATGGCATTTACTGATGGATGTCGATGAAGATGAGAAAGATCAACATCTACTGATGGATGCTGATGAGAAAGGTTTGCATCTATTGATGGATGCCCTGTGATTAGACATCTACTGATGGATGTTATTGAAAGCATCTACTGCTGGATGCTATGATGATGAAGATTCAGATGACAATGTCTACTGATGGATGCTATTATAGTAGAGGCTGACGATGAGTGATAGCATCTACTGATGGATCCTATGAGATCAGGATTTGTTTTACTTTATTTTTATGCTTGTTTGAACTTTGTTTATTTTATTTTTTATTTTTAATTGAGTCATGTACTTGGTTGAATGAATAGTTGCTGCAATGGTTTGATGATAAACTGTTTTGTGATGAGTAATATTCTTGTGTTTGATTTATTTTTCTATGATGCATGTTGAGATAATGATTGTTTATCTTTTAAGCACAGATGGTGGTTGCTCATAATTATTTGAAACAGATGCATGATTTCAATTGTGATTAATATGCTAGGCAGAATGTTTATCAAATTATGGAACTAGAGTTAACCTATGAGACGTTGGGCTCCAGAGTTTTTGATTGATTAAATGCTATTGCTCTGGAAGCATGATTGATTTTGCCTAATTTTCTATGATTGAACCACTTGCTTGCTTGTTACATATGATCAAGGCCATGTTTTCTTCTCCCTTAGAGCCAATGCCAATAGGTGAACCTAACAAAGAAAAAGGTTTCTCTTTATCCTTTGAACCTTGAGCCTAAATTTGAAAAGTGGAAAAACCCTTTTTGAAATCATTACCTTGAGTTAAGTAGAGTATGTTTTTGTGGTGATGGAGAATGGTTCAAGTTTGGGGTGGTGAGAAATCGAAAAGAACTTTGTGAAATTCATTAAAAAGCATTGGGCAAAAGCAAAAAGCAAAAGAGAAGAAAAGAAAGAAAAGAAAAGGTTAAGCTCAATGCAAGTAAAGTTTGGGAATGAGTTGAATATTGGTTTCTCACATAAAAGAAGAAAGAGAGTTGAGATTTAAAGAGAATCAATTGTTGTCTAGAAAAACCAATTTTCTTCTTAGCCCGACCTCAATACAAACCTTAAAAAGTCCTTGTGATGATAACTTGTTTGTGAATGTGTTTGATGTGTTTAAATGAAAGGCAAAGTTGATTCATGTGACATTGTGATAGTAGAGTGTAAGAGCGTCACCTCACTATACACTTTTGAGTGCTTGAGTGAAACACTGTCTTTGGTGAGGAATAGTTTCATACACATAGGGTAACATTTTGTCTGCTTGTTGATCACTCATAAGGTTGTTGCATCTGTTGTGTATTTCTTGATTATGTGAGCACCACAATTGAAGCTTGATTGGTTATGACATCATCTATCTTGATTGATCTTTCTATGATGAGCAAACATGAGCGATTTACTTGTTCTAGATAAAAATGTTTTTTGGTGTGCTAGACCATTGTAGTTTGACTATGTTATTTAAGCCAGTTTTTGTTTTGCTTGCGGATAAACAAAGTTTCAAGTTTGGAATTGTGATAACGGTTGAAAAACCGTTATTTTTATACTTAATTTTGATATTAAAAACACCCTTTCTGACTTAGAAACTTGCTTGAACTCATGTTTTTACTTTAGTTTTGTGAATAAGAGAGTTGAGGTTATACTTGATGATTTTATCACTAAATTCCCTTGATTTTGTAGGCTATTGGAATGATTTGAAAGAAGAGTTAAAGTATCAAATACTTGGAATGCAGAAAAGTCAACCAGAATGCAGGAAAGTCAACCAAAATGCAGAAAGTCAACTAGAGTGCAGAAAAGTAGCGTTGAGCGCCAGTCTGGGTTGAGCACCAGTTTAGTGTCGCAGTTACCACAGAGCGGCCTTTTTGGGCATTGAGTGCCAGTTTCGTGGGCTTGGACATGTTTTCTGTTATTTTTTAGTTCTATTTAAGGACTTGCACGTTCTAGATTTGGGGATGCGGGAGTCTGTTATTCTCTTTCTAGGGTTTTTCTATTTCTTTCACTCTTTCATTATTCATCTAGTTTCTCCATGATAATGGGGAACTAAACCTTATTTGTTGTTGGGAAAGATGTAACCTCTTAAACTCTCATGTATTGAATTGATTCTTGATTATATATGCTTTACTTCATTAATTGTTAGGGTTTTTCCTCTATACTCTATGCTTGCTTTGTTTAACTCATTCATAGCATGATAATTGATTTTGTCGATATGGACACATATGGGGAAATCTAGAACTGAGGAAATTCTCCCAAAAGCAATATTTCCTAGACATAGGGATAGGAGAATTGGTTGCCTTTAAGCTTTTGTGCGAATGTAATGCATGATTAATTGCTAGGGAGACAAGACATTGTGAACTAGTAATTAGGATAAGGCTTTCTTCACCGAGACATCGAGTTTAAGGTAAATTAGAAAGTGACATTAACATTAATGACGAAGATGAATTCATATATGCATGAGAGTAAATTAGGTGAAATCTAAACCTAACAACAATATCATCAACTTCATCCATTCATTCTTGTGTTTAGCCTCAATTGATCAAATTGCATTCATGTTTATTTTATTGCATTTGCATTCAAAACCCCAAAATTTGTTCTTTAGAGTCTTAATTAGTTTAGTAAGCACATAATTGTTTAGTGTCGTGAGTCTCTTGAGAACGATACTTGGTCTTACCATTTATTATTACTTGATACGATTCGGTACACTTACCGAAGTGTTAACATTTTCCCATGTGATACAGGATTGTTGGCTAAATTTATAGTTGACTTTTTGTTTACAAGTAGCTGAATAGGCTTTTTAATCTCCACACTCAGAGCACTCATGATAGAATCAAGCCATGTAACTTGACAAGTAACACTTAAGCTTGTGCTCAACAAATATGCAACAAATTACTTCTTACTACAACAAGAGATTTGTGCTCCTATGAACTTAAAAACATAATTAGTGGTGCTTCTTCTATCAATGTTGTCACCACACCAATCTACTTCATAATAGCCAAGCAACTAATTTTCTACCTGATCTCAATACCCTATTTACAGCCAACACATGTTTCTTCCTTGGTTGATGTATAAATTTGCTGAGCATACCCACTAAGAAAAAAATGGTAGGTCTGTTGTTGTATAGGTATCTAAAAGATCTAACCATTTGTTTAAAAAACATGTTATCAACATCTTCTTCATCACCTTTTATTGAAGAAATTTGTCGTAGTTGGAGCCACCACCTCATTACAGTTTTCCATTTTAAACTTTTTAATATCTCTACAACATACTTCCTTTGGTAAGTATTATTCCCTTCTTAGTCTTAACAAATTCTTTCTCAAGGAAGTACCTTAATCTACCTAGGTTTGTCATCTCAAACTCAACCATCAATAAATTCTTGAATTTTTCAATTCCTATGAAGTTGCCTCATGTGATAAGCAAGTCATCCACGTATATACACATCAAAAGTAAATTGGCTTCATCTTGGAGTTTCACATATATTCTATGTTCAATTAGATATTTCTTGACATTATGTCTTAGCATGAAAGCATTAATCACCTTATTCCATGCTCTTGGTGCCAGCTTTAGGCCATGCAAGGCCTTTCTCAATCTATAGACCTTGTTTTCACTCCCTTTAACCACAAATCCAGGGGGTTGAGTAACATAGACTTTCTCTTCAAGAGCCCCATTCAAAAATGCTTATTTCACATCCAACTAGAATAAAGGCCATCCTCTTTCATTTGCCAAAACAACCACCAACCTTATGGTCTCAATTCAAGCCACAAGAGAAAACATCTTAGTATAATCTAGACCTTGTTTATGTCGAAAGATGTGCCACCAATCTTGCTTTTCTCTTGTGATGGAAGAGCACTCCGAGAAGAGGACTGTAGGCATGATGCGAATCCTCGAAGCTTCCTCCAGAGAGAAAGAGGCAGCGAAAATGACATAAACTCGAAGAAGAACAAGGAACAGAGGATTAAACCTTATAGAAACCCTAGAAGAAGAAGGAAACCTATTCTGAACCGATTGATTGGTGTAAATCAAAGTGTAATCGGTGGAAAAGGTTCCTAATAGTGAAAACAAGGTTTTAATCGATGGAATTGAAAGAAAATGGTGAAAAGGATAAGAAACCCTAACGGAGGGTTTAGATCTATGAATGTTTTGATGGAAAATGGAGGATAGAGGAAATGGAGATTATTCTGTGAGTGAAGAAGGCTTACCGTGATGATGAAAGGCTCTCAAGGAAGACGAACGCTCCCGCAGACGTCGAAGGCAAGAATGAAAATGGAGATTCTACGAGTGAGAAATGCTCTCAGCGAGAGAAGATGTCGATGCGGTGAAGTGAGAGCTCGAATCACAAATGATGATGTGGCGAGGAGTGATGACGCGTGCTAAAAGGAAGAAATGTAGCTGCCGAGGCATGCCACACAGAGGAAATGGATTGGTGGAGAAGCGACGTCGTGGAGGAAAGCAATTGGAAGCACAGTGAAAAGCTAATGGAAAATGAGAAATGAAGGTAGTGTGTTGGAAGGTGGCTAGAGGGAGTCTTTGGACTCTCTAGCCTGACTTTCAAGGAGAATTATTCTGATTTCAAAAATATAATTCTCATTCACTCAAAAGTCCCAAATACAAGAGAGGAGTTGGTTATTTATAGTAACCCATGCTCCTTGCAAGCTGATACACATATACAATAAAATGTAAAATTATAAAAAGGAAAACATTGAGAAAGGTACGTCAGGCAGGATTGCATCATACCCTCCCTCTTAAAAAAAGATTTTTCCTTAAATCTGGCAATCGCCTTATGAAGGAGCTCCACACAGTCTTGGGAGCATGGCCATCTTATAGTGACCTTATTCTTTTAGATCTACTTTTCTTCCTCCTGAATCAAACACGAATTTGCAATACACATCAAATATATCTTCAATTAATATTGATTCAAGAAAGAAATTTTCTATAAAAACAAGGAAATAAGGGCTTCAAATATTTTGTTTTGTAGTCTTTGGAAATTTTAGAAATCCAAATTTACTTTTGTCTTGAGTTATTTCTTTCCTTGAAGATAAGAATAACTCAAGATTTAAATTACCATATTTTGAAAAAGTTTGCATAGAATATGGAATTACAATTAGTTTAAAAGAGAAATTAATAGTTGAAGAATAAACAATTATTGGAAAAGAAGTAAAGAATTGGAAACCTTCCCTTGTAGGTTTCATAGTCTTTGAAAGAATAGGATTTTCCATTAGCAATTTCTCTTTTTCTTTCTTTTCCCTTTCTTACTCTTCTCTCTTCTTTTCTTCTTCTCTTTCCTTATCCTCTTCTCTTCTCTCTTCTTTTCTTTCTTCCTCTTTTCTTCTTCTCTTCTTCTTTTATTCTTCTCTTCTTCTCTCCTTTCTTCCTCTTCTTTTCTCTCAATCTCTCTTTCTCTTTTCTTATCCTTGAGTTCTTTAAGTCTTACCCCAAATTCTAGTTCTCTACGAAGAAACTCATGATCATTTAAACTCTCAAGAAATAATTTTTCATCTTCAATGCAATCTCTAATTAATTCTTGTTTTCTTTTAATGCTTGAAGGCACAAACTTTCTTCTCATGCAAGCTTTTAAATCATGCCAATCACGAATGGGGGACTTTCTACCTTTCCTAACATGATATTGTCTTTCATCCCACCACTTACTTGCATGCTCTTCTAACTTAGAGAGATATATGTTAAGGACATAAGATTCCCTGTCTTTATAAAACCAAGGATTTATTTTATCAATTTGTTGTTCCCAAGCTAGGTATGTTAATGTACCTATGTCTTTTTCAAAGAATGGAAGATTCCTAGCTCGATTAAACATCTCATCACAATTTTCTATCCTAGATGACCTAGAAGACCTATATGAACCATAACAAGACATCTTTGTTTTTAAAAGTTTTCTTAATCTAAAGGGTTAAAAGCTTTCACTTAGACAAGTTCCAGGTAAGAGAGGTGAGCCAAAAAACTTCTTATGTACTAAGTCTTTCCTTGTCAGAAATGTCTAATGTTACTAACTATTTGCCCCTTAAACTAAAATCACCTTTAGAAACAAAGTACATGACTCACGAACAAACAAACAAATAAACACAATTAAAAGACTAGACTCCTTGGAATCTAATGTGACAAGGCTTAGAGTTTAATCTCTTAGCCTAAATCACTACTAACATGTAAAATCAAAATTCAAAAAATTAAGCAATCAAGAAAGGTTCCAAGAGTTGAAAGAGCACCAAGGACTCTTCCAAATACTTGGACTTTTTAAAAGGCCTTTTACAAAACAAAGCTAAAGCTAACAGTAGGCTAACACAAGCCCATTACAAATCAGATTACAAAAAAAATTCAAAGAAACAAAACTATGCTACTACTCTATGTTTTTACGGTCCAACTCCTTTGTGCCCAAAATATTCACGTGCCCACAGTTTGGTTCATCCTTGTGCATAAATCTCGTGCTCAACTTGGTGCTTCTTGGATCAATTCTCTTGATTTCTCCTGATCATTTCAATCCTACAAAGGCAAATGCAGAGCTGCAATCAAAATTCCCTTAGCTAGAACAAATTGAACAATGAAAACACATTACAGTAAGAACTTTCCTTTTATTCTGTGGCCTTCACGCGTGCACTTATTGATCCAGACAGCTAATAGAATTGCTTTTTCTCTCCAAGGACAAACTACAATCAAATATTCACACTCAATTCAGCAGAGCAACCACCAATGCTATCAATTTCAAGCCAAGACAGAGACAACTAAACAAGCAAGAGGTAAGAAAGTTAAGCAACTCCCCTAATTAAATGGTTGGTCTAGCTTGCTCCAAACTCTATAATGAGATTTTGCTGCTGCTTAAAATTCTTGCTCCAAATATTTATCAACTCTCCACACAACAACACACCTATTCTACACTTTCTCCATGCACTAATTCAGTTCAGATATGCACACAGAAATTACACCAATTCCAGCAAAATACACATGAACATGGATATTAAGCCAGATGTAAATAGGTGTAATTCAAAGGTAAACTAAACTGATTTAAACAATCATCAAATCTAATTTAAGATTTGTTCAGTCCAATGCAATGCAGAAATGCTTACAAGCCAATTCAGATTAGTATTTGAAATTCCAAACCAGTTTCAATAATTCTTAGCAAATCAAATTCAGCTTTCAGCAGAATCAATTAATCCATGAAATCGGCAATCATTTTCAAAACAGTTAAGACATCAATGATTCAACAAACAATTTATAAACTAAAATGAATGCAGTTGCAGTTTATAACTAAATTGAATGCAACAACAGCTTAAACAAGCACAGATGCTCCAATCTGATTACTGAAACTCTTTTTCCTACACAATGAACAATCTCAGAACAATTAGATGAATATTGAATTCTCTCTCAAATTGCCAAGGAAACTAAGCTAAATCAGTCTTACAAAACTCACAACACTCAGACTTCTCTTTAGAAATTTAAAGCACATAAATGAATGGGTTGGAAAGGGAAATTCCCCTTGGCAGTTCAAGACTGGAGAGTCTTTCAGACCACTACCACCTAAGATGCCACCAAGCACAAACCTTTCTTTCAAATTCCAAGAACCAGAGTGATGAGCTTCTCAATTAAGAAAGAGCTAGGCTAAGGCCAAGTAAAGGACAGTACAGGACAACCACAAAACAAACTAAGCACCAGATGAAAGCACAACAGAGCAACTGACTCAAGATAAACTCTAGATCAGATTACAAAAGCAAACAAAAGTTCAATTAAAGAGTCAATGCAAAGTTGCATCTGATGTCAAACACCAAGCACCCGAGCTATTTAATCAAAACTATATCGTTCACACACAAAAATTCATATATAGAAAAGATAGAAGTCAAATACATACTTGATTAATTCAACAAAACTCTCCGGAGAAAACAACCTTTGCATCAGCCACTTGCAAGCAGGAAGAAGAATTAAGAGAATAACCTTGTCAAGACGAGCTATGCTTCAAAATTATCAACATGTTTCCATCTTAGAGTATCAAAACCTCCACCATAATTACATATGAACATTAAAAAAAGTTCAAAAATTAAAGTACACAAAATGTTAAATAAACCTACAATAATTACCAAACTATAAAGTAGAGAAGAAAGAGAAACCTTCTTAAGTTAAAAAAATTGGTCACAAGGTCATGGAATATAACGCTAAAATTAACAAACTATAATGATATGCTTCTAAATATTTAAAATTCACAGGGATCAAGGCATGACTAACCACAAGGTTTTGATAAAGTAAATTGGCTATAAGCAACATAACAAGATTTTGATATAATGACAATATAGATTTTGTCGTTTGACATCAAAAGATGCAGAGGAATAAGTCACTCTGTTATGCTTCCGACATTAGGAATGTGCCATTAAAATAAGCATTTAGTGATTGCAAGTTTTTAGTGCAAAGTATAAGACGCATTTTACACCAAGCTACACGGCCTTTAAGGGAATATGCACAGAATATAATTTATTTATCCTTACTTAAAGTAGACCATGGGACTAATTTACAACTACAAAGCATCATAACATGCATTGGCAACCAAACTTTCCATTCTCTCCTACATATGAATTCATCACCAGACCTCTATGAATTCAGGACAATCAAATTTCTCAAACAGGAAACCTAACCAAACAAACATCCCAAATTACACATTCAACAAAAATTATTCAAATTACACTGCTATAGCTCACCACACCTTGTTCTCTCAAGCGCAACTCTCTCTCATGACCTTGCCCCCATTAGTCTACGGTTTCAACATGATACAGAAAAGCTCATAAATAAACAATGAAAAGCCAATGTTGCAAAAGCTCCTATGAGAGTACTAGACAGTTAATTTACAGGCATGAAAAAATACAAGTGCTACCACAAGATATGTCAGTACAACATTTGTATCATTTAATAGGTGAAACCAAATATATCAAAGAATAAAGCATCAAATTAAGAGCTGCTTACCTGTAGTGCCTAAGATTGTGATTTTTCAGACACAGGACATACAATTGCTTCACAGAAAGGCCATTTACCCTATTAGTGCTCTAAAACTATGGCAAACATGCGTTCAATAGATCCTACAATTGCTTTATGTATCATTACAGGTCTCTCAATTTTGGCTTCATCCTCAGTAAAGAATTCCAACTTAAAACGATCAGGAGCCTGGAAGTCAAGCTGCAAGTAACCACATTCCCCTGCCTATTACATGACAAGTTATCCAAAACTAAATCATGTGAACACAAATCTATCTAAGCGTGGCAAACCTGCAAAGTTGCCCAATGGAATTTCCTACTTAATGCATCAGATACACTGATGTCTATCTTTGGTCCATAGAATGCCCCATCCCCTTCATTGAACTGCAAGGTTTTTCACAAAATATAAGAGCAAAGATAGTAAAGCTTACAAATGACACATTCCACATAAAATAATAAAACATTATCAAAATAAAAAATGGAGTGTGTAGGTGCAAGTGAAAACCCTTCGCCCATATCAACATAAAGATGAAGACAAGAAATGGGTGTTGTCATACACAGAATGAAACTGCCAACATAAGCAAATTAGATTATATGATGCAGAGAGGAATCAAGGACGGACTGGAGAGATGGGCCTATAGTAGAGCATTTGGTGTTTTCGAAACTGAATCAAAAACATCACTCTCTGTCTCACACCTTTGCCCCCTTTAGCTTAGGGTTTTCAAAAATTAATCAAAAAGAAAACGAATTTATACAGAAATGATGAGAAAAGAAGAAAGGAATAGAAAAGGGACAAACTTGATGCTTCGCACTTCGCCGGTTTCCAACTTCTGTTTCACACTACCAGTATCGTGTTGGCGATCAGTAACCACTAATCAGAAAAGTCTCAACAATTGCATGGCCTAGAGAATTATCATCTATGAAAACTCATGCATACCAAAGCACTCTGGACAACAAGTACGGCCAATCTCCTCAACCCTCTAACTAGTCCTGAAAGCTATTAACTTGTTGGTTCCACAAGCCTTGAACCTACCCAACAAAACCTGATTCCAGTTTATGCCTTGTGCTATTTTATTATCAAGTAACATCATAGTCCAAACGTCAACTTCTGGAGGGGTGTTCATGGTCTGCTATGGCCCCTGCAGCTCTACAAGCTGCTATGTCGAATGCAATTGTTTTTACATGTGGTCAGTCTGGAGTGTTAGTCCCACCATATTGCTACCTTCTTTCTGTTTCCTCCCTTCATGTAACCTCACCTAGCTTTTCAAGCCAACTAAAACCAGGCTGCTTATGGACATTTCTTTCTTTCATCACATTCCTTACATTCCCAACCTCTTCCCAGTCACCTTCAGCAGCATATATATTTGATAGTGTAACAAAGCTACCTGGTCCCTTTAACTTCATTCTCATTATTTCCTCTGCCATCATTTTAGCCAGATCTCTTCTTCCATGGACTTTGCAACCATGTAGAAAAGCTCCGGCCATTGACTCTGTGACTTGTATTGGCAAGGCTTTGAAAAAATCACATGCTTCTACCGTCCTTCCGGAGCGGCACAAGAGATCAACCACACAAGCATAATGCTTCATGCTTACCTTAATCCCATAACATTCATTCATTGATGAGAAAATCTCTAAACCTTTCTGCACTAAACCACCATGGCTGCATGCTGAAAGAATACATGTAAAAGTAATTTCATTTGGCTGCAGTCCCTCTTCCTGCATTCTTTTGAACAGCTCCAAGGACGAATCAACCATGCCACACTTTCCATAACAACCAATCATTGCATTCCATGACGCAACATTCTTAAATGGAATCTTGTCAAATACATTTTGAGCATCTTTCAAACTCCCACACTTTGAATACATGTCAATAAGAGCGCTAGCAATGAAAACATTCGCATCAAACCCCTTCCGGCATACAAATCCATGAATCTCTCTTCCCCATTTAATGCAACCTTCTGATCCACATGCAGGAAGCAGTGCAACCACGGTCACTTGATTTGTCGGAATCCCGGAAAGTATCATCTCCCTAAACATCTTGAACGCTTCCCTGAGTTGATGACTTTGTACAAGCCCAGAAATCAATGCATTCCATGCAACCACATCAGGAACAACACCTTCCCGTTTCATTCTCTCAAAGAACGCAAGAGCTTTGCTGCTATCACTTGACCGAGCATACGCTGCAATAATCACATTCCATGTGAAATCATTTGGCTCCAACCCTTCCAACCTCATCCTCTCAAACAACACCAATGCTCGCTCAATTTCCCCCACGTTACAAAACCCACAAATCATTGACGTCCACGAGGCAACATCCCTCTCACGCATTCCATCAAACACGCTGTGAGCACAAGAAATGCCGCCACATTTGCAATACATATCTATGAGAGCATTGGCAACGGAGACATCATTTTGAAAACCCATTTCAAAAACCATGGCATGAACCTGTCTCCCTATTTTCACATCCATCAAGCCAACACAGGTCTTAAGAACAACAGAAAAGGTGAAATTGTTGCCCATGTGGCCAACCTCGCGCATCCAACGAAAGTACAACAATGCATCATCAAAGTGTCCATTGAAAGACAACCCCAGAATCATCCAATTGAATGCAAAAACATTGGGGTGTTCAATCTTTTGAAACAAAAGCCTAGCTGATTTCAGATGAGCACAACTAGCGTACATTCCAACAAGCTTTGAATTAAGAGACAAAATGTTCATGTTTGTTCCACTAGTGACCACGGTGGCATGGACCTGCATGCCGGGTCTCAAGGTCTTTGCTTTCAGGCATTTTTCAAGGCACAAAGCAAATTCATGTGGTGACCATCTCAATTGTGAGGAAAATGGCATAGTTCTCATTCTTTTATGATTCTACTCTTTTGCGACACGCTGATTCCGCAGCCTTTTAACATGAAAATAGTAAGCTTATACTCTAATATTTTGGATTAAATTACACTAATGTCTAAAAATGCCTTATTTTTTACAAATTTCACACAAATCACTCCTTTGTTTCAAAAACATAATGGTATGCTTTTAAGTTTTACACATATTAGACGCCCAGTTTGAGATAGAAGGTTAATATAATGAGAATGAGAAATAAAATGTTACTGTAAAAGATTTGGTATACATCATGTTATATAAATATTTTTCATTAAAAAAAATTGATTTTTAAATATTGGCTAGACAGAGAGGTTGTGCAATGTGGACTAGACTGCCAATCTGTTTTTTTTTTCTTTAAAAAGTTATTTTTATATTATGTTATTTGAAGAACCTAAAAATATAAATATAATGTACTTTATTAATACTTACAAATAAAATTAATTATTATAATAAAATAATTTATATACTTAAAAAATAATTATTTTAATTTATCTAATATGTTAATACTGTTGGTATCGGAGGGGGTATTTTTCGAAGAGTATAACGCAGCGGAATTAAAACTCAGAGAGCGGAAAGGGTGTTCGATCACAATTAAAATTAATTTGGTCCTTTTAGTAAAAATAATTTTTCTTTCAGAAAATTAATCAAACAGTTGATATACGTAAAATAATAAAGAGTGTAAGGAATAGAAAAGTTGACACACTGGATTTTTATCTTGGTTCGATTCAACAGAATCTACGTCCAGTCGTTAATCACTATAAATAGTGATTAACAGTTCCACTAAAAATGGTTTAACAGATTACAATCAAATGAACAAGAATAAAACGAAAAGAACCACTCTACCAACTTGAAGAGAACCGCTCCGGCAATCGACCAACGATTCGCAAGCTTCTCCTTTCACAAGACCAGGCAGAGTACCTTGCTAACTTGAAGAGAGTTTGCTCCGACTATCGACACACGATACGCGAGCCTCTCCTTTCACAAGACCATGCAAGGGAACAATGAACAAAAAGCTCTCTAAGAACGTTCCTCTTACACACAATGTTCTAAGCTTTCTCAGTTCACAAAAAAACGTTCACTTCTGATTTCTCCAAATCAAATTATATAGCCAAGTACACTGAATGCCAAAGATCAGCTCCCAACTGCCATGAATAATCGATTATTGTAAGTGATAATCGATTATTCAAGTCCATTACAGAGTTTTCAAAGAAGTGATAATCGATTATATGAAGTGATAATCGATTATCACAAGTCATAATAATCGATTATTGCTTAACCATAATCGATTATACTAGTAAAAATTACAATGTTAACATTTTCCTACTACATTCAAAATCTACAAGTTGCTTTTTTTAAATATTTTCCTACTACATCCAAAATCTATAAGTTGCAGCATCATCAAAACACATCTTCAGGTTTTACCAATACTCCTTATTGGTAACAATCTCCCCCTTTTTGATGATGATCAAAAACTCTCTTTTTAAAAGCAACTCAGGTTTACCTGCAACATATATAAACTAATGGACAACCACAGAGTTAGCAGTACCTGTACAATTAAAAACTATTTTATTTATTTATTTATTTATTTATTTTTTAATCCTCCCCTTATATTTCTTCTCCCCCTTTTTGATCATAAGAAAAAAGAATAATGTAATAACCTCCCCCTTAATATGAGCTCCCCCTCAAAAATGGAATATATGCACAAAATAAAAGCTCATTATATTAAGAATAGAAAGGAATTACATGAAATTCATAAAGATTAAGAAACTAAATACCATAAAGAAAATAACATAACAATCAAACTTAGAGGCCTAAAACCTAGAATTCAGGAATAGGAGAACGTTTAGGAGGTGGGATATTAAGATGACTCTCGATGTTAGATAGGCGAACATCAAGATCAAGAAATTGATCAACCATGTACTCATCAACAGATCGCTGCCACTCATAAATCTCCTCAAAGTGAGTCTTTTGTGCAAGACTCATATCCTCCAACTGTTTAGATAACCTTGCCAAATGTTCTTCCATAGAAGTTGAGGAAGAGGAGGGTATGTTGGATGGTCCAGCATCAGACGGAGCAGCAGCACTTACTGGGTCAGCCATATGAATGTCCATGTCATCATCTTCATCTACATCAGGATGGTCATCATCTTTGTGAATAAGGACTCTGCCTCTAGTAATGAATCCCATTTGACGAAAGGTAGTATCTCCAATTTCTGATCCCACAGCTTCAATAGTTTGAACGAGTTCTCCTTCAACAGGTACACCTTTGAATTCTAAAATCCTAGAAATAAGAAGAGCATAGGGAAATTGATATGAATGGGATTTCTTGGCTTTTACCATTGTGTCAGCAATGAGAGCAGGCCAGTCGATGTGTATGTGATTTAGAATCCCATACAACAGAAGTAAATCCTGCTCAGAGCATTGAGCATGGTTGGTTGCTCTAGGACATAAAATCCAGACAATCAAGTAGTGGATCATCCTTTTTTCAACTTTAAAACCTCCAACCAGTAATTGCCTTCTATTTGTTTGCCGTTCAGGATGACGCAGGAAGGATTGAAAAGTCATCATCCTGTTGAAATCTTCAAGTCCTAAATGGACTTTGACAGCATCATCCCAGATGGGAAGTTGAGCAACATTGGTCCATACGTCATCATCTAAAATGATGCGTACTCCCTTGACCTTAGTAGATATTATCCCATCTCGATAGCGCAAGTTGAAGTAGAAGACTCTTATAAGATCAGGATAAATGCATCCTTTTTGTTCTAACAGATGCGTTAACCCCTGCTCAGCAAAAGTGTTTAGAAATTGAAAGTCATAGAAGCAGAAAAAGTCAAGACGAATAAACTTTACCGCCATGATCTTCCTTTCTTGCCAAGAATTAACAAAGTCTGCGTGTTTCCCTTGATCTGAAATCCATCCATCTATGTTTGCAAGACGTGGTTGAGAAGAAGAGGAGGCTTCAGTTGTTCTACGATAGTGCCTTCTTGAGTCAACCATGGAGGAAGAATGGGAAAATGAGATTTTGTGAAGGTGAAGAGAAATGAAGAAGATTTGAGCTCTAGATTTGATTTCAGCAGTATTTGGGTGCAAAGGAGTGTCTAATAATCGATTATAGGGGGCTATTTATAAGAAAAATGGAAAAAACTAGTCGTTTATGACCGTTTATAGCCGTTATGGGATGCTCCAACGGCTCTATTTTTGAAACTGTCAGTGAGATAATCGATTATGGCTCGTGATAATCGATTATCAGTTCAATAATTACTGCCTAGAATTGCATGATAATCGATTATGCATAATGATAATTGATTATCTGCTCAAGATTTTCCAGAATTGAATTTTATGCATGAATAATCGATTATAACTTAGTGATAATCGATTATGAAGCGTTAAGTTTACGAAAAATGCAAAAATTTGCATAGATCTTGATTCTAAGATATGTCTAACACTCATAACTCTCTTCTAAGCTCAAAAAATCTATCTTTAGGTAGAGCCTTGGTAAAGATATCAGCTAATTGATGTAAGGTATCAACATATTCAATTTGACAATCCCCCTTTTGAATATGATCTCTTAAGAAATGGTGCCTAATTTCTATATGCTTAGTTCTTGAATGCATTATGGGGTTCTTGGTCAAATTTATCGCACTAGTATTGTCACATTTTAGAGGAATTTTGTCAAGGAAGATATCAAAGTCTTCCAATTGTTGTTTCATCCACAAAATTTGGGCACAACAGTTTCCAGCTGCAATATATTCAGCTTCGGTGGTAGACAAAGCTACACATGCTTGTTTCTTTGAGTGCCATGACACTAAAGAGCATCCCAAGAAATGACAGGTTCCACTAGTACTTTTTCTATCAATTTTACAGCCACCATAATCTGCATCAGAGTATCCTATTAAACTAGGTGAGGCATCAGAGGGATACCAAAGTCCAAATGAAGTAGTTCCCTTAAGATATTTTAGAATTCTCTTAACTGTAGTCAAATGAGATTCTTTAGGATTGGCTTGATATCTAGCACATACACAAACACTCTGCATAATATCTGGTCTACTAGCAGTTAAGTATAGCAAGGATCCTATCATGCCTCTAAACATGGTTTCATTCACTCCTTTTCCAATTTCATCCTTATCTAAATAACATGAAGTACCCATGGGTGTACTAGCTTCCTTGCAGCTATCCATACCAAATTTCCTAAGAATTTCTCTACAGTATTTAGTTTGGGAGATGAATGTTCCACCATTCATTTGTTTTATCTGTAGTCCTAAGAAAAAGTTTAACTCACCCATCATGGACATCTCAAATTCACCTTGCATTATTTTTGCAAACTCTTCACACAAAGAATCATCAGTTGACCCAAAAATGATATCATCTACATAAACTTGCACGATTAAAATGTGTTTTCCTACTTTCTTAACGAATAAGGTTGAATCAACCTTTCCTCTAGAAAATTCATTTTCAATTAAAAAGGTACTAAGTCTTTCATACCAAGACCTAGGTGCTTGTTTAAGACCATAAAGGGCCTTTTTCAACTTGTAAACATGATCAGGAAATTTAAAATCTTCAAAGCCAGGAGGTTGACTAACATACACTTCTTCTTTTATAAAACCATTTAAGAAAGCACTTTTTACATCCATTTGATATAGTTTAAATTTCATCAAAGATGCATATGCAAGTAATAATCTAATTGCTTCTAACCTGGCTACCGGTGCATACGTTTCATCATAATCTATACCTTCCTCTTGACAATATCCCTTAGCAACTAGCCTTGCTTTATTCTTTGTGATGTTTCCATCCTCATCAAGCTTGTTCCTGAATACCCATTTTGTTCCTATGACTTGGAATTCTTCTTGTTTTGGAATAAGTTCCCAAACTTCATTCCTTTCAAATTGATTTAGCTCTTCTTGCATAGCAATGCACCACTTGTCATCTTGAAGAGCTTCCTTTATATTTTTAGGTTCTACCTGAGACACAAAAGCAACAGTTAGACAAAAATTATTGGGTTAAATATGTTTTTAGTCCCTAAACTATTGGCCGTTTCTGGTTTTCGTCCCTCTTTCAAAGTAAGGTACAATTTGGTCCTCAATCTTTAAAAAACGTTCGTTTTAGTCCTCAAAATTTTGTTTTTAGTCCTCGTTTTAGTCCTCAAAACGTTCATTTTTTCGACTAAAACGAACGTTTTTTAAAGATTGAGGACCAAATCGTACCTTACTTTGAAAGAGGGACGAAAACCAGAAACGGCCAATAGTTTAGGGACTAAAAACATATTTAACCCAAAATTATTTAAATTATGTCTAGTAGTTTCCCCTTTTGATATATCTCCTATGATGTTGTCCAAAGATAGTCCTCTTGGTTGTTGATAGCTTTTGGAATCAACGACTTGGGGTGTTTCTTGAAGCTCCGGAGCATAATTTTCATTTAGATACATCTCCTCAAGGGCTTCTCTTAAGTAATCCTCATCACCTGCAATGGGTCTATTTGACTCAAGAGGATTTACCTCAAGGTCTACAATCTCATCAAAGACAACATGCATTGATTCTTCAATTATCAGTGTTCTTCTATTGAACACTCTATAAGCTTTGCTAGTCAAAGAATATCCTAGAAAAATTGCTTCATCAGATTTTGCATCAAATTTTCCAAGATTATCTTTTCCATTATTTAAGACAAAGCATTTGCATCCAAAAATTTTCAAATGAGATATATTTGGTTTTCTACCATTCAACAGTTCATATGGAGTTAATTTTAGAATTGGCCTAATAAGCATCCTATTTAACACATAACAAGCAGTACTTACTGCATCAGCCCAAAAGTATTTTGGCACATTAGATTCATTCATAAGCGTTCTAGCTAATTCTTCTAATGATCTATTTTTCCTTTCAACAACACCATTCTGTTGGGGAGTTTTAGGTGCAGAAAAATTATGTGCAATGCCAAATTCTTCACAAAATTTTCCAGACGATTCATTTTCAAATTCACCATCATGATCACTTCTCAAAGTTTTGATTTTCAAATCTTTTTCATTTTGAATACGTTTAGCAAAAGTTTTAAATGCTTTGAAAGCTTCACTTTTCAAAGTTAAAAAGAAAGTCCAAGTAAATCTAGAGTAATCATCAACAATTACAAGAGCATAGTAGTTTCCACCAAAACTTTTAATTCTAGATGGACCAAACAAGTCCATATGCTAAAGTTCAAAAGGTTTTGATGTTGAAATCATGCTTTTAGATGAAAATGAAGATTTGGTTTGTTTACCCTTTTGACATGCAGAACAAAGTTTATCTTTCTCAAATTTTAGTTTAGGCAAACCAATCACAAGATCCTTAGAGATTAATTTATTTAAGTGTTGCATGTGAATATGTGCAGCTCTTTTGTGCCATAGCCATGAATTTTCTTCTTTAGCAACTAAGCATGTTATACTATGACTAGATGCACTCTCAATATCAATCAAGTATATGTTATTATGCCTAACACCTTGCAAAGCAATTTCAGCAGAATTTTTAAAATAAACAGTACATTTGTCACTCTCAAAAGTTACCTTGAAACCTTTGTCGCATAGTTGGCTTATGCTTAGAAGATTATGTTTGAGGCCTTCAACGTATAAGACGTCTTTTATTGTCAAAGTGTTTCCTCCTCCAATGTTTCCAGTACCCATTATTCTGCCTTTGTTGTTATCCCCATACATTACAAATCCTTGCTTCTTCTTCTCAAAAGAGATGAATCTTTTCTTGTCACCAGTCATGTGTCTTGAGCAACCACTGTCAAGATACCACAGTGACTTCTTGGACTTAGATTGATCCTACAAAACAAGTTAGCAAGATATTTAGGTCCCCAATCTCAATATGGGTCCTTGGGGTTAGTTTTTGCAAGTTTACATCATCTCACAGCTTTAACCCAAGCATATTTGCCACTTGGAACACCAACATGTTTGATATTGCATTTGTTTGATGTGTGACCATGATTCATACAGTAAAAGCAACATACACCACTAATTTTATTTTTAATAAAAGTTCCTTTAACAACCCAAATTTTTCGAGTTCTTCTTACCTTGGATTTAAAATTTTGATGCATGTTTCCATTGCTCTTATTAAGGTTTGTTTTAGCATGTGAATTAGCTTTAGTTGCCTTTGCAAGTAAGTTTTCAAGTATATCAATATCGAACATATAACTTTTGCATGACAAGCATTCAACAGGTTCAACAGTAGCATTTGCATTTGATAATTTAATTTCTAAGGTATTAACTCTATTTCTTAGAACAACTTCATCATCAAGCAGTTTATCATATTTTAACTTCAATTCATTATGTTCCTTTTTTAAATTTTTATGAGCAGCATTAAGTTTCTCAGATTCATTCATCAATTCAAAGAAAGCTTTTTGTAAATCTAATTCACTAGATTCAAAGCTGGAATCGCTTACTTGACTTCCAGTTTCTTCAGAATCTGCCATAAGGCATAGATTGGCTTCTTCTTCTGTGTCACTTGAACTCGTTGAGCTAGAGGCATTATCCTCCCAAGCTATGTATGCTTTCTTTTTCCTTTGAAATTTTCTTTCCTTCTTGTCTTCACTTTTCTTGCTTTTTGGACACTCAGATTTTACGTGCCCTCTTTCTCCACAACCGAAGCACTTTACGTTTGATGGAGATTCTTGACTTTCTTTCCTATCTTTGTGAAACTTGTCCTTTCCCTTTGCTTTCATGAACTTTGCAAATTTCTTTATCATCAAGCTCATGTTTTCTTCATCATCAGAATCATCTTCTTCGATCCTCTTAGAGCTTTTTCCTTTAGATATTTCAGACTTGAAAGCTAGAGTTTTCCTTTTGCCTTGATCCTCTGCAGCAGTCAATCTCCTCAGCTCAAGTTCATGCTCACGGAGCTTTCCAAACAAGATTGGCATTGACATCTGAGTAAGATTTTGAGACTCCGAGATGGCAGCCACCTTTGGTTGCCAAGACCTGTCCAGAGATTTCAGAATTTTCACATTAAGTTCATCAGTATCAAAAGTCTTACCCAAACCTGTTAAATGATTCACAATATGAGTGAATCGTTTTTGAACGTCAGAGATCGTTTCTCCAGGTTGCATTTTGAACATCTCATATTCTTGAATGAGAGTGTTCTTCCTAGCGCGCTTCACGTCCTCTGTTCCTTCATGAGTGACTCTGAGGACTTCCCACATTTCCTATGCTGTCTTACACACTAAAATTCTATAAAATTCATCAAGTACAACAGTAGATGAAATTATATTGCGAGCTTTAATATCAAACTAAGCTCGTCTATTTTCTTCAGCAGTCCAATTAAAATAAGGTTTTTCAGTCTCTACACCATCAACAGTATTCATAGGAATATAAGGGCCATTTTGTACAGCTTCCCAGATACCTCTATCAACAGACCCCATAAAAATCTCCATTCTCACTTTCCAAAAAGCATAGTTATCACCAGTAAACAACGGAGGTCTGTTAATGGAAGCACCCTCAGCATATACATGGTTTTGATTGTGACCGGCCATTTTCGCAAATAAATTTTTTTGAAAAACTATCAAAGCAAGCTCTGATACCAATTGTTGGTAACGGAGGGGGTATTTTTCGAAGAGTATAACGCAACGGAATTAAAACTCAGAGAGCGGAAAGGGTGTTCGATCACAATTAAAATTAATTTGGTCCTTTTAGTAAAAATAATTTTTCTTTCAGAAAATTAATCAAACAGTTGATATACGTAAAATAATAAAGAGTGTAAGGAATAGAAAAGTTGACACACTGGATTTTTATCCTGGTTCGATTCAACAGAATCTACGTCCAGTCGTTAATCACTATAAATAGTGATTAACAGTTCCACTAAAAATGGTTTAACAGATTACAATCAAATGAACAGGAATAAAACGAAAAGAACCACTCTACCAACTTGAAGAGAACCGCTCCGGCAATCGACCAACGATTCGCAAGCTTCTCCTTTCACAAGACCAGGCAGAGTACCTTGCTAACTTGAAGAGAGTTTGCTCCGACTATCGACACACGATACGCGAGCCTCTCCTTTCACAAGACCAAGCAAGGGAACAATGAACAAAAAGCTCTCTAAGAACGTTCCTCTGACACACAGTGTTCTAAGCTTTCTCAGTTCACAAAAAAAAACGTTCACTTCTGATTTCTCCAAATCAAATTATATAGCCAAGTACACTGAATGCCAAAGGTCAGCTCCCAACTGCCATGAATAATCGATTATTGTAAGTGATAATCGATTATTCAAGTCCATTACAGAGTTTTCAAAGAAGTGATAATCGATTATTCAAGTATGACTTGTGATAATCGATTATTGCTTAACCATAATCGATTATACTAGTAAAAATTACAATGTTAACATTTTCCTACTACATTCAAAATCTACAAGTTGCTTTTTTTAAATATTTTCCTACTACATCCAAAATCTATAAGTTGCAGCATCATCAAAATACATCTTCAGGTTTTACCAATACTCCTTATTGGTAACAAATACTTATAAGTTAAGATTCAACTATTATAATAAAATAACTTATATATGTAAAAAAAAATAATTATTTTAATTTATCTAATTACATACAATTAATTAAAAATCTAAAACAATATTTATATGATTAATTATAAGTTACAGGTAAAATTATATTTTAATTTTTATAAAAATGTAATTTAATTTCTAATTTTTATTTGGTTCAATTTAGACATTTATTTTTTAAAATGATTCAATTATATTTTTTTCATGAAATTGATTTTAGATTTATATTAAGATTTATACACTAAATCACTCACCTAAAAAATAAAATTAATTTAAATATTTAAAATTTAGTATATAAATTTTAACAAAAAACTAACATCAATCTAATAAAAAAAACTTAATTGAATCATTACGGGACTAGTAAAATGTAGAAAGATATTTAATTTGTTTTATTATAACATTTCAGGCAACCTTATCTCATTTTTACATACCGATAAGATATTAAGACAAAATAAGTTGAGTTAGTACGTACATTTGTCACCATTAAATATAATTACATTATTAACCTTTGAAAATAAATATGCTTAAGCTTTCACTAATAAACTTAGATAGTTAATGGATATACTCTAGTTACTCATATAATAGTATTATCACAACTAAAAGATTAACAATAGTTAGCTATTGTCAGAAGTGGGAATTACATAAGGGCAAATCGGAAAAAGAAATTAGAGGAGAATAATTTTGTTAGGGAGAATGGACAGATGACAAGTACTCCTACAATTGTGAATAACAGAAAAAGTGCAAGGATGAGGAGGTCCAATGTACGTATGAAAGATTATGTGTGAGGCGGGGTGGTTATAGGAGTGGAAGGGAAAAAGAAGGGGATATGGATGGTTACATTCTTTGTCTTCTCTGTTAATTCTTTGTACTTCGGATATTATGGAATGACCTCTCTATCTAGTTAAGGAAGATGAGCATAGGAAAAGGATCACTGGACCAATACATTGGATAATAGGAAAATGATCACTGGACCAATACATTGGATAATAGGAAAAGGATAAAAATATCTCATACTCAATTTCTGGTTTTTTCTCAAAGCAACCGAAGTCTGTCTATAAGGCTCGAGCTTCACCAACACCATATCTCCCACTTTGAATTCAATATGACGCCTCTTCTTATCCACCTGTTGCTTCATATACTGTTGTGCCTTATTCAAATAACCCTTTAACTGATGCAAAACAACATCACGCTACTGTAACAATTCCTGTAAAGTAGGAGGATCTGTGGAATCTGTAATATACTTATCAATTCGAGGTGAATCCCTTCCATAGACTACCTTAAATGGTGTCATACCCGTACTGATGTGGTACGAAGTATTATACCAAAACTCTGCCTACGGTAACAATTTCAGTCACATCTTTGGATTGTCATAAGCAAAACAACACAAGTACATCTCCAAACAACGATTGACAGCTTCCAATTGACCATCAGATTGGGGGTGGTATGCGGTGCTCATTGCCAACGAAGTGCCACTCAATCGAAATGTTGTTTCCAAAAATGACTCATAAAAACTGTCTCTATTTGATACAAACGACTTGGAAAATCCATGTAATTTCACCACCGTTTGCATGAACAATTCAGCCACCTGCATACTATTGTAATTAGCTTTTAAAGGAGTAAAATGGGCATACTTAGAAATTCGATCAACCACTACCATGATCACCGTAAACCCCCGAGCATTAGGTAATCCCGTAATAAAATCCATTGTTATATCTTCCCATATCTGTGCTGGAATGGGGAGAGGATGCAATAACCCGGAAGGTAGGGTATTGGAAGACTTAGCCTGTTGACAAATGAGACATTGCTTAACAAACTTAGTTATGTCTTTATGCATTCCTTGCCAGTGAAATTGTGTCGCAATCCGAGCGACGGGTCGTGTAATACCCGAATGTCCGCCTAGTGGAGAAGCGTGGAATTCATGTAAGATGTGCTGAATCAAGAAATGATTCCTAAGGATAACCAATCTGCCATTCCAGTATAATAACTCATCATGTGTGGAATAATTGGGATGGGGTGGGGTACCCTTGCGACATAATTCACGGATGTTGTGTAATTTCGTATCCTCTACAACCGCGGCGCGTAAGACGATTAAAATTGCCAAGTTTGGTTGAGACCACGCCATGAAAAATGATCTAAACAATGTGTCTGCTGCCAAATTGTCCTTCCCTGGTTTGAACTCAATAGTAAAGTCGTAGCCTAACAATTTATGCAACCACAACTGTTGTTCAGGTGTTCGTAAGGATTCTTGTGTCAGGCTCTTGAGACTTTGCTGATTTGTCTTAATTATGAATTTATGCCCCAAAAGGTAATGTCGAAATTTTGCTATGACTTCCGTGATGGCATATAATTCTCGCGTATAAGCTGATTGTTTCTGAAGTCTGAGATTTAATTTCTTTGAAAAGAAGGCAACTAGATGATTGTTCTGACTAAGCACCGCTCCTACACCAATCCCTGATGCATCTGTTTCTAATACAAAAGCAGTAGTAAAATCAGGAAGAGCAAGTACTGGTGCTTGAGTTAAAGTGGCTTTGAGTGTTTCAAAAGTTGTAGTAGCTACGACATCCCAATTAGAGTTGTCTTTCTTGAGCAAATGTGTCAAAGGAGCTGCAATAGATGGATAACCCTTGATAAACTTCCTATAATAACCCGTAAGTCCCAAAAATCCCCTTAATTGTTTAAGATTAATAGGAAGAGGCCATGCTAACACATCTTGTACCTTGGAAGCATCGATAGCTACGCCTTGACCTAAAACAGTGTATCCTAAATATTCCACTTCATTGAGAGCAAATGAACACTTAGAGAACTTGACAAATAATTTTTGCTTCCTTAGTAATTGCAAGACAAATTCTAGTTGGTGTAAATGAGAAGACCAAGTCGGACTGTAGACTAGTATGTCGTAAAAAAAAACCAACACAGATTTTCGTAACATATCCTGAAAGATTTCATTCATCAAGCACTGAAAGGTAGTCGGAGCATTCATCAACCCAAAAGGCATTACAAGCCATTCATAGTGCCCATGATGTGTTCTGAATGTTGTCTTATATCTGTCTTCCTTCTTAAGCAAAATTTGATGATACCCAGATCTGAGATCAAGCTTGGAAAAATATTGAGCCCCAAATAGCTCATCAATTAACTCATCTACAGTAGGAATGGAAAAGTTGTCTTTGATGGTTATGGCATTTAAGGCGCGGTAGTCCGTACAAAATCTCCAAGTACCATCTTTCTTCTTGACTAATACAATGGGTGATGAGAAAGGGCTATTACTAGGCACTATAATGCCTTCTTGTAACATCTCCTTAACCATCTTCTCAATTTGTTCTTTTTTACTGTGAGGGTATCTATAGGGCCTAACCTTAACAGGATCAACCCCTGCAATCAAAGGAATACAATGATCGTGGGACCTACTCGGAGGAAGACCAGTAGGAACTGTAAAAACATCCTGATAGTTCTGCAAAAGTAATGCTAATTCAGGGTCCAAATTCGTAGGTAATTGCATCCCATGATCAACAACACAATGAGGTTGCTGAAACTAAAGTGCAAAGAGTTCAGATATGGCATTCGTTCGTTGTTGTCTACGAAGATGATTATATTGGGCTAGAGTCGGAAGTTGTGGCCTATCCCCATGAAGAGTAATAAAGTTCCGTTCCACTAAGAATTTTAATGTCAAGGCCATGTAGTCCAAAATATGGGGACCTAAGGTAGCTAACTACACTGCCCCTAAGACCAAATATGCACCCGTGATTGGTAATAAGTAAACTGAGAGTTGTAAAGAGTGCCCTTGGATTTGCACGTCAACTATGCGCACCATATCTTCCATTGTCAAAGAATTTCCATTACCAACTAAGACCTGAAATCCAGTAGTGGGTTCAATGGCTAACTTTAAGCAATGGGCAAGTCGTGGTTGCAAGAAGTTATCCGAACTCCCACTATTCAGTAGTACTTGAACCGTGACCCCATTGATAGTACCCTGAAATCGCATAGTACCAATGCTAGAGACTCCTTTAAGAGCATTAAAAGAAAGGTGATGCTCCTGGTCTAGTGATTGCATGTTAGAATGATTAACAACATCGGGTGGTTCAGGTTCCAGTGTAGAGTCTACCTCTTCCTCTAATTGTAAGAACAAATATTGTTTGTTGGGACATCTATGGCGAGGTGAAAATTTCTCATCACATGTGAAACAAAATCCTTTCTCTCGACGCAATTGCATTTCTGCTGTAGAATTTTTTTTGACATTGGCAAACTTACTGGATTGGGAATTAGGCTGGGTTATAGTGTTTGGGTTGGGTAACAAGGGTGGTAAGCTGGTAGATTTGGTTGTTTGGGCTAACGAGGATGGTAGGTATTTTGGGTAAGGAAGGTGTAAGGTAGGTTTTTGTTTTGGCTGGTATTTCTCTTCGAATAGCTTTGCCAATGAAACAGCTCGTAACAATGATATGGGATTTTTAGCAATAACATCACGACGAATTTCAATCTTAAGCCCACTAATGAAACAATCAAGTAAAGCATCTGCATTAATGCCCTGAACCCGATTAGCCAAAGTTGTAAATTCTCGATAATATTCTTGAACGGATCATGTTTGCATCAACTTAAAAAGGGTAGATCGAGGACACTCATAAGGTGAAGATCCAAATCCCAATTCCAAGGATCTAGTGAAACTAATCCAAGATTGAAATGGAGTGGTCTTAGCTAGCATTTGGAACCAAGGAATCACATCTGCCTCCATATGAACTGCAACAATGGTCAAGCGTTGCTCCTTCGAAGTATTCTAAAACCTGAAAAATTGTTCAGCCCGAAAAATCCACTCTAACACATTTGAGCCATGGAAACGTGGAAAATCAAGTTTAACATTTCGAACCTGAAACGGAAGCGCAGAACTCGAATCGGACCTGTTCGATGAGGTACTCGTACATGCAACGACGTCAATGTAGTTTCCAGGCTCTCAAAACGAGTAGAATACTCCATGTGCATAGATTCCATCAACTCTAAAATGCGCTTAACATCATATGATAGCTCTTTCAAGCGAGTGTTTTCAGCCATGAAGAAAAGTGCAAAATGAAAGCACCAAATGTAATAATAATAAGTCACAGAGCGGAAAGGTAAGCAAATAAAGTAATCACATATCAGAATATTCTTTCATAAAACCTTTTCGTATTATTATGCTCATCTTCCTTAACTAGAAAAAGAGGTCATTCCATAATATCCAAAGTACAGAGAATTAATAGAGAAGACAAAGAATGTAACCATCCATATCCCCTTTCTTTTCCCCTCCACTCCTATAACCACCCGCGCCTCACACATAATCTTTCATACGTACATTAGGTCTCCTCATCCTTGCACTTTTTCTGTTATTCACAACTGTATGATTACTTGTCATGTGTCCATTTTGCCTAACAAAATTATTCTCCTCTAATTTCTTTTCCTGATTTGTCCTTATGTCATTCCCACTTGTGATAGCTATAAACATATTTAAAGTTCATTTTTAAAATGAAGACTATGAAATATTGATTCTAACTTAAACACTTAACATGACACGATTAATGTACATACTTATATATAGGGTAAGGTGCATAACAACCTATGAAACATATCATTAATCAAATTACAATCCAACAATGAAAGAACTAAATAATGTTTTTAAATCTTCTAAGTATCTTTTACAAATTCAACTGCAACGAAATAATGTTTTTCAATTTTGCCGTATCTTTTAAAAATATTATTCTTGGTCTAACTTCTAATAATTGAGTTCTTCGTTTCAATAAAGTGTATAGTAATGTACCAAAAAGATATATATTATGCTGTAAGAGACGTTTAAACAAACCAGCATGACATCAAAGTATCAATTAGATTGCTGTCAATATCAATCTAGGTTCTTTTTCATTTGCTAATTAATGATAAAATTGAGGTTCCAATCACCCATGTCCAATTCAACATCAAAAACACTTTTTTTTTCATTTTCTCTCTTTCAGAATGAAATTATGTACCAGTTTTGTTCATCACTAAACACTTAAATTTCAAAAGCATATATAAATACTACAAAGAATAATTCAAGTTATAAACATAGGAATTATGTATAATGATAAATAATATAACTTTGAACTTTAAGAAAATGTGGCCTATTAGCTCAGCTGGTTAGAGCGTCGTGCTAATAACGCGAAGGTCGCAGGTTCGAGACCTGCATGGGCCATAATTTTAATTATTTTTCGTAATTTAATATACTGATGACATTCCAAGCTTGCATTGGGATTGATTTTCCTAAGGATCATCATCTTTTCCATCCTTCAAAACCCAACATGAAGATGAGTATTACCTTTATTTTATAACAATTATTTCATTAAATATTCCCCAAAACATATAAATGAGGGAGCCTTTAAAATAATTAATGCTCTTAGTTGTTTTCATTAAGGAAATTAAGAAAATCTCAAATTTCAACTTTTCATAACTGTTTTATATCATTAAAACTGGAAACGATAACTAATGAATAATAACTTAGTCCTTCTTTCTTTAAAACAGAATATGATTTTTTTTTCAGTCAAATAAAAAGTATTTAATTTATTTTTTAGGTAATTTTAAGTAAATAATATAATATACACCTTTTTAGATTTTTTGTATTTTAATCTGTATTTATGTGTTATATCATTACTAAATATTTGCTCTTTTCACATTAATACAGAGAAAAAGAATACGTATAATAAAAAAGAAAACATAGTAATACATAAATATATATTAAAGTAGTAGACCAACTAAAAAAATATAATACATAATCTACTTCCAATTATATCAAAATGAATAAATAAATATTTCTCGCAGATGAAAATACCTTCAACAAAATACTATAAAAAATATAGAAACGAATATCTTTAATATTGTACATGATTATCTGTATTTTCCGAAACGGTAACTTAAATATGGAACCTTTCACTAGTGAAAAATGTTAATATCAGAACATGATAGCTTGTACAAAATTAATTTAATTCTGTGAAAAATGTTAATATCCTGTATAGAGTATCTACTATATGTATATTAGATTGATTTATTTTATAACAGAATATATATATATATATATATATATATATATATATATATATATATATATATATATATATATATATATAACTGATATTATATGTATATATATATATATATATATTATATATGTTAAAAAATTTATCTAATATATTTTTTTGACACCGAAAACTATCTTTCAAACTTTGTTTTCTCTCCCGTCTTTATTATTTTTTCTTATCTTTCTTATGAAACAATGAAGTTCTCTTAACTTCTAAGTCATTCATCACTAAAGATGATAACACGTCGAGTAAGGAACTAAGTCTATCAATTATTTGATTTGTAACAAAAAAAATCATTTTATGATACCCGTCAAATACCTGTTTAAAAAATACCTGTAAATATTTGTGGATATTCGTAGATATTTAGATAAAAATATTTTGTAAATTTTAAAATAAAATCTAAATAAAATCAATTATGTTAAATTAAATATAAATTAAATTTTAATTTTAATTAAATTTTGTTATTATTTTTTAATATAATATTGCAAAAGAAGATTTGAGTCATCAAATGCGGAAGATTTTTCTGAGCTTGGATCGAGAGTTTAGCTTCCAACATTTTGATTTAGAGATATATCCCAAACTTCACGCTGCAACGTTATAATTTTGCTTCAACGTTCTTAATTTGATTAAAAATCATTTTTTAATAGAAGATATTTTGGATTTTTGGATCATGGGTCTGGTCCATGAACTCTATAAATAGAGCACCTCCTTCATTCTTCTCTCTTTCTCTTTTCTCCTAATTCCATTCTCTCTCTTTTCCTAAAAATATTCTGGGTTTATTTATTCTCTATTTAAGAGATCCTTGCTAGTTCTGAGATCCTCAGAAATTCTGAGAAGTTCTTGTTGTATCCTGGGGGCTTGCGCAATACACCGCGGATAAGTCCTTAAGGACAGTGATCTACACGCCTCAGGAAGTATTTTGTTCGTGATCTTTATTCCTTTAAGAAGAATGGAAATTGCTTCGTATGAGGGAAGCCGGGCCATCATGCACCGCAGTGCAGGCGCAGAGTAAGAAACGACAATCCTCTTAAGGCTAATATAGTCGAAGGGGATGACATTATTGTTGCGGTCGTTTCTCAAGTAAATCTGATGACAAATGTGAGCAAGTGGGTGGTAGACTCTGGTGCTACCAGGCATATCTGTGCAAACATAAATGCCTTTACCTCTTACACTAGTGTAGGGGATGGAGAAGAACACGTCTACCTCGGTGATTCCAGGACCACTCCTGTTCTAGGAAAGGGGAAAGTTCTTCTCAAACTCACATCTGGAAAGACTCTGGCCTTGAGTGATGTGCTACATGTTCCATCAATCAGAGTTAATTTAATCTCTGTAGCACTACTGGGAAAAGTGGGGGTTAAAGTGTCATTCGAGTCTGACAAGATTGTAATGACAAAAAATAATGTTTTTGTGGGGAAGGGATATTGTGATCAAGGTCTTTTTGTACTTAACATTTCTGAAAATATTAATGAATCATCTTCTTCTGCTTATATTATTGACTCATATGATATATGGCATGCTAGATTAGGACATCTGAATTCTTCCTATGTTATGAAATTAAAACAACTGAGATTAATTAATATGCATGATAAATAGAGTAGTAAATGTGATATATGTGTAGAATCTAAAATAACTAAGAAAACATGTTTTGCTGTAGAACGCCAAACTGAACTGTTAGGGTTAATTCATACTGATCTAGCTGATTTGAAACAAACTATGTCTAGAGGAGGTAAAAATTATTTTGTGACCTTTATAGATGATTATTCTAGATACACCAAAGTATACTTAATCAAACATAAAGATCAAGCCTTTGATGTGTTTCTAACCTATAAAGCAGAAGTAGAAAATCAATTAAATAAGAAAATTAAGAGGATTAGATCAGATAGAGGTGGTGAGTATGTGTTATTTAATGACTATTGTGTTAAAGAAGGTATCATCCATGAGGTAACTCCACCATATTCACCTAAGTCTAATGAAGTAGCTGAGAGAAAGAGTAGAACTCTTAAGGAGATGATGAATGCTATGCTTATTAGTTCTAGTGCACCTGATAACCTTTGGGGAGAAGCCTTGCTTACTGCGTGTTTTTTACAAAATAGAATACCTCATAAGAAAACTGGTAAAACTCCGTATGAGCTGTGGAGAGGTTATCAACCTAACCTTAAATATTTAAGAGTGTGGGGGTGCCTGGCTAAGGTGATGTTACCCGATCCTAAGAAAAGGAAAATAGGCTCTAAAACCTCTGATTGTATGTTCTTAGGCTATGTTGAACATAGTGCTGCCTATAGGTTTCTAGTTCTTAAAAGTGATACACTTGAAAGAAATTCTATAATGGAGACGAAAAATGCTGAGTTTTTTGAACATGTTTTTCCTTTAAAGGTTAGTGAGACGTCTCAACCTATAGAAAATAATAATAATAGTGATGCCATGTGTGAGGAATTAAGAAGAAGTAAAAGACAGAGGAAGGAAACTTCATTTGGTAATGATTTCTATACCTATCTAGTTGATAATGATCCAAGTAACTTTGTAGAAGCCATTAGTGCTCCTGATGCAAAACAGTGGGATAAAGCCATTAAGATTGAAATTGAATCAATTCAGAAAAATAATACTTGGACTCTAGTAGATTTGCCTAAAGGAGCAAAACTCATTGGTTGTAAGTGGATCTTTAAGAAAAAGTATCATCCTGATGGATCTATAGAGAAGTATAAGGCAAGATTTGTGGCAAAAGGTTTTACTAAAAAACCCAACATAGATTACTTTGATACTTTTGCTCTTGTGATTAGGATTTCCTCTATTCGAGTGTTGTTAGCTTTAGCAGCAATTCATAAGCTAGTGATACACCAGATGGATGTTAAAACTGCCTTTCTAAATGGTGATTTAGAAGAGGAAATTTATATGACTCAACCTGAAGGGTGTGTTGTACCTAGTCAAGAGAATAAGGTATGTAAACTTTTAAAATCTTTGTATGGATTGAAACAAGCACCAAAACAGTGGCATGAAAAACTAGATAATGTATTGTTATGTGATGGTTTTTCACCTAATGATGTTGATAAATGTGTGTACTCTAAATTTGAAAATGGTGATTGTGTCATTATATGTTTGTATGTGGATGACATGTTAATTTTTGGTACATGCAATGAGATTGTTACTAGAACTAAATTATTTCTAGGATCGAACTTTGAAATGAAAGACATGGGTGAAGCCAATGTAATTTTAGGTGCTAAAATCATAAGGAAGGGAGATAGTATATTACTATCCCAAGAACAATACATTGAAAAACTTCTTAAGAAGTTTGGGTATTATGATTTTAAACCCGTGAGTACCCCTTATGATGCTAACTCTAAATTAATGAAAAATAGAGGAGAATCATTATCTCAGCCTCAGTATGCCCAGATAATTGGGAGCTTACTACACTTGATGAGCTTTTCTAGACCTGATATTGCTTATGCAGTAGGTAGACTGAGTAGGTACACTCAATGTCCAAATCAAGAACATTGGGATGCACTTTCCAGGCTTATGAGATACTTAAGAGGTTCAATGAATTATGCCATTGAATATAGTAGATTTCCCACTGTACTAGAAGGGTATAGTGATGCTAACCGGATCTTTGATTCAGATGAGACAAAATCCACTAGTGGTTATGTATTCACACTTGGGGGTGGTGCGATTACATGGAGATCAGCTAGACAAACTATTATTGCAAGATCAACAATGGAATCTGAGTTTGTCGCTCTTGAGATGGCTGGTAGTGAGGCTGAGTGGTTGAAAAACTTCTTAGCAAACATTCCACTAGGAATGAAACCAACCCCATCGGTGTCAATACACTGTGATTGCCAATCGGCAATAGCTATAGTTAGAAACAAGAATTACAATGGAAAGAATAGACATATCCAATTGAGACACAATTTGGTGAAGCAGCTGCTAAAGAGTGGAACTATTTCCATTGACTATGTGAAGTCAGAACGAAATCTAGCAGATCCTTTGACAAAACCCTTGGGAAGAAATATGATCTTAGAAACATCGAGGAGAATGAGACTTAAGCCACTAGTAAACAAACAAGTGATGGTAACCCAACCTTTGTGATTGGAGATCCCATGAATAAGGTTCATATGGGTAAAAACAAGTCATTTGTTAGTTCTGATAGCACTAATTTGATTTTAAATCAAATATGTCCATTCCTATGGTGTGTGTGTGTGAAAGTGCTAGAGACTGCATTATTGAGAGGTTAAACTTTGTAATTAAACAAAGTTTTGAATGATCTTCATATCCCTTACGGGTGGTGTATGACTTGCAACATACACTTGATGAAATCACCTATATGAGTGTCAAGTGGGGCCGCTTGCATGAGATCTTAGCATGATCTCTAGAGCACTCATGAATATCGGGCAAGCGCATGGCCTAGTAAGCGCAACACAACGATACCAGCAAGGATTGTGGGGGTGTAATGTGATTGATAAACCTCTAACACACTCAAGTGTCTTTGGTTCATATAGCTTGCTATACCAGCTCTGATGCATTACATCTTATAAAACCCAGGATTTTTCTTCTTTTCTTTATTTCAATCTCTCTTTGTCGTCTTTTGCAATATGTGGGGGATTGTTATTATTTTTTAATATAATATTGCAAAAGAAGATTTGAGCCATCAAATGCGGAAGATTTTTCTGAGCTTGGACCGAGAGTTTAGCTTCCAACGTTTTGATTTAGAGATATATCCCAAACTTCACGCTGCAACATTATAATTTTGCTTCAACGTTCTTTATTTGATTAAAAATCATTTTTTTAATAGAAGATATTTTGGATTTTTGGATCATGGGCCTAGTCCATGAACTCTATAAATAGAGCACCTCCTTTACTCTAAAATCATCAGAATCATTCTTCTCTCTTTCTCTTTTCTCCTAATTTCATTCTCTCTCTTTCCCTAAAAATATTCTGGGTTTATTTATTCTTTATTTAAGAGATCCTTGCTAGTTCTGAGATCCTTAGAAATTCTGAGAAGTTCCTGTTGTATCCTGAGGGGCTTGCGCAATACACCGCGGATAAGTCCTTAAGGACAGTGATCTACACGCCTCAGGAAGTATTTTGTTCGTGATCTTTATTCCTTTATTGTCAGCTTATACAACAAATTTAACCTACTTACCATTGTCATTGTTAGACCCTATCAATATCGCATTGCGCTTCAACAAGCTTATTCTTGTCTTCTAGGCCACTCCAAATTGTCGTCGTCGCCACACCTCTATCAAACGAGTTTTGATCTCTCTTTTGCCCAATTCTAATTTCTCAATCTTCATATCTACAATTGTTAGGTTCCACGACCTTAGTTTCAATTCGATAATTTTATGAAGGTAGGGTTTTGTTTCACAATTTCTTTTTCCCTATTTTCTTGAATGTAGTTGAATCCAAACATTTGTTGTTTCACTTCAGTCATTTCTTGCTCTTTAAACAGGGTTTTTGTTCGATTGTTAGAATGTTAGGGTGTGATTTGTTAGAGTTTTTGTTGTTGTTGCTGCAAGATATTTGATTTTCAAGATCTTTTGTTGAGTGTGAGTGTGTGTGCGGGGGTGTGTGTTTGTTTATGTATGTGTGTGTGCGAGTGTATGTGTGTTTGTGTCTCTATGTGTATTTGTGTGTGTGTGTGTGTGTGAAAGAGAGTGTGTATGTTTCTATGTGAGTATGTGTTTGTGTGTGTAAAAGAGAGTGTGTATGTTTCTATGTGAGTATGTGTTTTGTGTGTTTGTGCATGTTTGTCAGTTTGTGTGTGTTTTAGTGTTTGTATGGGTGTGTATGTGTTTTGGTGTTTGTATGTGTGTGTGTGTTTGTGTTAGTGTGTGCATGTATGTGTATGCATGGGTGTGTTTGTGTGCATGTGTCTATGTGTGTTAGTGTTTATGTATGTGTATGTGTTTGTTTATGTTAGTGTGTATTTGTGTGTGTGTGTGTGTATGTGTGGAGTGTGTATCTGTGTGCGCACACTCGTATGTGTGTGTGTGTCCTTTGTATTTATATGTTTGTTTGTCAATGTGTGTTGTTTATGATGGAGGACCATCTAGGGCTCATATAGGATCTGCAAGATCCGGAAAAAAATAAAATATCTAGGAAGGTGGTTTAGACGTTAATTATGTTTATTAAAATAAGAAACAACATGTTAAATAGAAGTGAATTTTAACACAATTGGTTAAAGCTCATTAATATAGGTTAGAAGTCATATGTTTGATTCTTGCTTTATGGATAATATATGTTTATTATCTATTTTCAATTTGTTTTATGTGCAAGTGTGGTATGTATTAATAATTATAATAATTGTTGTGCATGTGTTTGATAAAAATTAATTAAACTTAGGAGAGTGAAATTAATGGGTTAATTACAGTAGTTTAGAAAAAAAAGGGATAACTTATTTCTTGTGATAATAATTATATATTTTTGTATTCATATAAATAATATTTTATGGGGCAACTTTCTTTTGTTATATTATTTATAATTATATAAATAATATTTCTTTTGTGAAATTACACTTTTAGTATGAATTGGGTTGGCTGTAGTAATATTATATATGTTTCGGTTGAATTAGTCCGAGGGTCAGTCGCTCTTCCTTGCTCTACTCTCTTTTGATCTTCAATCCTCTCCGAGAACGCGGTCTACTACAATGGGTTGTTGACCTGTAGAAAATGCTAAGAGTTCTCTTTGAAACTTTTTCCTCTGCAAGAGATTTTTACTCAAAAAAATATGTTTTTAAATAAAGTAAACGCTTCAATATTTATTTTTATAATGAAAAGGCATTGGAACCTCACAAAGCTGAACCTATTGAATAGTTGACTGATAAGAGTTCTTTTTCGAACTTCCTGCGTTGAGCGGGGATTTCTAAAGCCATTTTTCTGACTTCCCCCCGAGCAGCTTGAGGCAGGAGTCATTTTTCTCACTTCTTGCGTTGAGCGGGGATTTCTGAAGCCATTTTTTTGACTTCCCCCCAAGCAGTCCTGAGGCAGGAGTCATTTTTCTGTCTTCCTGCGTTGAGCAGGGATTTTTGAAGCCATTTTTCTGACTTCCTCCGAGCGGTCCTGAGGCATGAGTCATTTTTCTGACTTCCCCCGAGCGGCTTGTGGCAGGAGTCATTTTTCTGACTTCATGCGTTGAGCGGGGATTTCTGAAGTCATTTTCCTGACTTCCCCCAAGTGGTCCTGAGATAGGAGTCATTTTTCTGACTTCCTGCGTTGAGCGGGGATTTCTAAAGTCATTTTTCCGACTTCCCCCAAACGGCCATTATAACCTGACCAAGTTGAGGTCTGAACCTTCCTCCACATAATATTTTATAATTTAAAATTAAGAGTCATTAGAACCTGACAAGGTTGAACGCAGCTCTGAACCATCCTGTGCATAATATTTTATAATTTAAAATTAAGAGTGGGTAGACCCTGACAAGGTTGAACGCAGCTCTGAACCATCTTGTGCATAATATTTTATAATTTTAAATTAAGAGTCGTTAGAACCTGACAAGGTTGAACGCAACTCTGAACCATCTTGTGCATAATATTTTATAATTTTTATAATTTAAAATTAAGAGTGATTAGAACCTGAAAAGGTTGAACGCATCTTTGAACCAGTCTAAACCATCTGTGCATAATATTTTATAATTTAAAATTAAGAGTTGGTAGAACCTGACAAGGTTGAACGCAGCTCTGAACCATCCTGTGCATAATATGTTATAATTTTTATAATTTAAAATTAAGAGTGGTTACAACCTGACAAGGGTGAAGGCAACTCTGAACCATCCTAAGCATAATATTTTATAATTTAAAATTAAGAGTCGTTAGGTTGAACGCAATTCTGAATCATCCTGTGCATAATATTTTATAATTTAAAATTAAGAGTTGGTAGAACTTGACAAGGTTGAATGCAGCTCTGAACCATCTGTGCATAATATTTTATAATTTAAAATTAAGAGTGAGTAGAACCTGACAAGGTTGAACGCAACTCTGAACCATCTTGTGCATAATATTTTATTATTTAAAATTAAGAGTCGGTAGAACCTGACAAGGTTGAACGGAGCTCTGAACCATCTATGCATAATATTTTATAATTTAAGAGTTGGTAGAACTTGACAAGGTTGAAGGCAACTCTGTAGCTTCCTGTGCAGGGTATTATAATTTGTGACGCAAGTCTATAGCTTCCTGTGCAGGATATTAAGAGTGGGTAGAACCTGACAAAAATATGAGTTAAAACTATATTATAATTTGTAAATTATAATGAAAAGTGAAACGTGTCAAGGTTGAATGTAGGGTTGAAAGTTCCTGAAAGTTCTTAAAAACAAAAGACATGCCTTTAGAAATTATTACGGAATGCAGGTCCTTCCTTGTCGTATATTTGTAGAGCGTAAGACAATCTGATTAATGAGAATCAATTCCGATCTATATACTTCATATAGTACAATATAAATATAAATATATATATATATATATATATATATATATATATTATGTATAATATAATTTCGTTTATATATGTAGTTAAAATATATAAATGAATAATTATATTGTGTGGCTTTGTAGTGTTTAAATATTATTATGAAACTGATGGGCCTTTTACAAAGATTTTAGAAAAATTAAATCAAAAGGGTTAGTTATCTTTACTGTTTATATAATATTAAAATAGAAACCCTAGCCATTAAGAAAAGAGATAAAAAACACTATAGCCGTAAAAGAAATTGGAGAAGACAAATTATTTTCTGCTAAGGAAGAAGGCTACGAACCAAGCTTTTAGAAAAGCCTAGAATATCTAGAATTTTTTGCTGGATTAGAGGTAAGGAGAACTATCTCTATTTGAGTTTCGTACGTTGTTTTGTTGTGATATTTGTAAGGAGTACAGAACATTTGTCTTTTGTTTTGTGAATGATGGTATGATAATCATGTGTGAGGTACATAATATAGATGCCATTTAAAATAATCAATGTGAGGCAGAGTGATTCACGTTAAATTAACTCTTGCAGTGCAGTCTTTGAGCACTTAAAATGTGGTGCAGATTTGTTTTAAACTTAAAGTTTAATTAAGTATTATATTGAGATGCAGTTTTATATCTTTAAAATATTATAAATTATGTGCATGAAACTATTATTAGACAACGTTATTATTGTTTCCGGTGCAGGATTGCTATATGATGGAATCATTCCATTTAAATATAATTTTTCTTAAAACTATAAATGGGCACTACAGTTTTGGTGTCGCATGAAATTTTTAAGCCATAGGCCCTATTCCTTTTTAGTCTAAATCATATATATATATATATATATATATATATATATATATATATATATATATATATATATGTAGTTGCGAAAGTTAAACAGAGAAGTGTTTTTGTTATTAATTATTTATTAGGTTACAAAATTGTAGCAATTATATCATTTATATTGGTGGTGTTTTACTTTTTAATTATTTTTTTTCTTTAAGAGAAAATTTTGGGTTGTGATCCCTCACTTAGGAAGCAATTACAAATAATAATTTATGTAGTACTGGACATATGAGAATGAGTTCTTAAAAGTGAATTTTAAGTGTTTATTTAGGATTTGAGGTGTAGATTTTGGTTGTCTTTGCTATTGTTATGCCACCTATTTTTGTTTCAAGAAGTATAATGTATGGTTATTAAATACCATTTAAGCGGACATTTTGGGTTTGCTTGTTATGGGATCATGTGAATGCTAATTTCCTTATAAATAATATTTAATAGTATGTTATGTGTGAAGTGTATTGGTACGGGGTATTTGATGTTGTGAATGCATATATGGGTTATTTAAAATGGTCGCCAATGGCGAATGGTTTTATTATTATGGTTGGTTATGATTCGTTTGTAAAATATCAATGTTTATATTATTTTATGTGGTGATTGATAAGGATATTTATGGTGTTAAATTGCGATTACAATATGTCTTGTATTATCTTTCTATAATCTCGTGATGTACTCACGAAAGTCCTGTTTTGGTAAGCAAGCTCTATTTTGGTAAACATGATCATGAAAGTCCTACTTTGGTAAGTAGGTCCTGTTTTAGTAAACATGATCGTGAAAGTCCTCCATTGGTAAGCAGACCCTGCTTTTGTAAATAGGATTGTGAAAGTCCTACTTTGATAAGTAGGCCCTGATTTAGTAAACAGGTTGAGGGGCCATAGTACAAAGAAAATATAGTAGTTAGTGTGATAGCCGTAGTATTTTATATATTGTCGTGGTATTTTATAGAAAGTCATAGTATTTTTATATGAAGCTTTGGTGTTGTATATGAAGTTGTAGTATTTTATATGGTGTTGTCATGTTTTTATAGAAAGCCGTGATTTTTTTATATGATGTTTTAGTGTTGTATATGAAGTCATAATGTTTTATATGGTGTCGTTGTGTTTTATAGAAAATTGTAGTATTTTCTATGATGTTATGATGTTTCTCGAATGCATGGTGGTGTTAAATACTTGATGTGCATTTTGGAAATGTTCCTAGGAACAGTGATCATTGAAGTGTTGTGAGTTTGACTTAAGTAGGAGTGTTATGAGCTTATGTCTTAATTGATAATTGTATTATTATATTATATATTATCTCTGAGTTAGATGTTGATTCAATTAGCTCACCCTTACATTCGTGGTGATAGTTTCCACCTGGGATGATTGTATTTATACGGGAGCAGAGAGAGACGAGTGGGGAATTATTTTCGGGGTTTTCAAAAGGTTGTTTGTTTCTTTTTATTCAAACAAATTATAAAGAGATTAGTATGTTATTTAAGTTGTAATTGGATTAATTATTATTCTCGCATGTTTTTATTTATTTTCACGATAACTTATTAAAGTTTAAAATTTTATTATATCGTGATGGTATCAGAGTTTTATTTTCCTAAACAATGGATGTTGTTTTACTCACACGTGACATCCTAAACAGGGATGTTACATTAGTGGTATCAGAATCTAGTTTTTGAAAATCTTTTGGGATATTGGGGAATTAGCTCACCTAATTTTTGCGGTATATATTTGTAGTTTATTGTGTGAATGATGTAAATCTATAGCTTGTTGTGGTTATTTTGAGAATTGTTGTTTGGTCAGCTTTGTTTGAAGGGTCTCATGGTATTTGTAGTGGTATGATTAGACTTTGTTAATCTTGATGTGAGTGAACTTGGCGAATATATATAGTACAGGTTTTATTAATATTAATAAGCTCATTGTGTTTTTTTTTATGCGGTGTAATTATTTTTTTAAAAGTGGTGAAGTTTTTGTTCTTTATTCTGGTTTGCACTGAATTATAGGCCATGTATGGTGCAGTTTGTTTATTACGTTTATTTTATTATTGATCGGCTATGGTGCATGTTATATAGTTATATGGCATGCATTTTATTATAGTATATATGGGGTGCATGAAACCATTGTGATATATCATTAATGCATCAGTTTTCTACTTCATCATTATCAATAAATTCACATTGTTTTTCTTGGTTAAAAATTACTTTTATGATATGACTTGGTGGCTTTCATTTCATGTAATATTCCATGAATTGCATATACAGTGCAATTATTTTTATCCCATTCATCCTAGTTAATTGCTTGCAAGTGGTTATCACATGCTCTCTTTCGATAGGGTCATGTGGTTTTGCTACAATTAATAAGTCATATATCCTTTTAATTAATTTTGACAATCAATTCAGAGAAAGTATAGGTGCAGGTTGGTTTTGATAAGCAAAACAATATATTTTTATTGTTACCACGTTAGTAACCAAATAAGTTATAAATTAGATTTTTACAAATAAATTATAAAGTAAGAAATATTATATTATTTGATAATATATAGTGTAAATACAAAATTTAATTTTGAGTTTAGAAAATTGCAGTAGTTTGTTTTTTTTTTGTTATATATATATTATATTATGTGATGCATATAAAAGATAAAGATATTATTATATATGTGTTTTAAAATATATTGGAAATTAAATAAGTTTTTTTTTTGGAGTGTTGTCATACTGTTTTTTTTTATGCCATGAGGTTAGGGGTTATGCATATAATTTTAGTTAGCCTGAGTGAATGGTTTAGAAGGATTAGGATAAAGAGAATACTTTTTTTCATGGAAATTAAAGTATGGATGTAATTCATCCAATCCCTCGACTTTACTTTTTTAATCACATCCCGCGATTCAAATCACAGGTAAATTCCTCTTACATCCTTATTTAAATGCCATAATCAGTAAAATCCATCAATTTTATGTGGCTCATTTTCTCCAAACCTGAATTCTTAGTTCTTCTGTCATGCACCCAACACACTGCGTGTTTATTTTGTTTGATTATCTGAAATAAATGGTAATATTTATTAAACCTGATGCATGTTTTAAAAGGAAGTTGACAATGAAATCAATTTTTTGTGCATTGGTTTTAGTATAGAAAATGTTTTTAGTACAGTGTTTTTTTCTTTTGAAAAATGTTTTTTTTTTTTCATGCGGTGCATACATATATTGAGTAGGTAATTGACACTTAGTTTTAGAAACTGGTGCATGCTTCTAAAAAGAAATTTGACACTGAAAAATAATCTTTGGTGCAATTATTTTTTTTCTTTTCTAGAATTTTTTTTTTTATAATTGATGATTAGACTCAGTTTAGTACAATATTTTTAATTCATGAAAATTGTTTTGGTGCAATGAGATTAAAGGGTTAAAAATCTGTTTGATGTATTGGTTTTAGTTCTGGAAATAGTGCATTTTGACATGTAAATTAAAATGAATTGAAGCCTTAAACTTCTTATTTTTGAGTTATGGTGTGGTTTAGAAAAAAAAATTGGCCTTTGGTGTAGTGATTTAAGGGTTGTTTTGAGATATTTTGGAATGATAAATTGTTTAATTTAGCTTCTAGAATAAATGTGGTTGTTGGGTGAATATTGCAATCTGTTTTGAATGGTTTAAGTGATAATGTTTGGTTGTTGTTTTTTAATGGTGCAAACTGTTTTTTTTAGTTTAATAGGTTGTTGTGTACTTGTTTGTTTTTGGTTCGTTTTCTATTTTGAAATTATGCATTGATGGACCATGATAGGAAAAGCGCATGGGTTCTTTTACATTTTCGAAACTAAACCAGTAAATTCTAAGGATTTTATAATTTTATTTGGACTTATGGTGACAAAATAATATGATCTGTACATGGGAATAGGTTTTAAGGTAGTTTATGAATTTTTTTCATAACACATGATTCCCTCCCTTTCAATGTAATTTTCGAGGACGAAATATTTTTGGGTTTTGAAAAGAAAAAGTTTTCAAAATATGTCTAAGTGAAGAGCTTAAAACTAGTTACTTAATCAATTAAGTCTGGTATAGTTTGAAAACTATTTTCAAGCTTAGTCATATATGAAATAATGGTCGTATATGAAATAACGGTCATATTTTTAAATATGTTTGACTAACATTTATTACAAATCGATTACTTTAATTGTGCATTCAATTGGAATTGTGTTAATTGTAATTCTGTTACATCTGCTACTAATGTAACCGATTACATTACTAACGTAATCGATTGTTTTGCGTATGTCATGAGAAAAACTATAAATTGATGCATTACACATAACTATGTAATGATTTGATCATTCTAAAGTTTAAATTACCGACGGATGTTAACGACAGATTTCAAAATATTTTGTTAGCGACAAATTTTTGTCGTTGATAATGGGTTTTGCATTTATCGAGGGATTTTTCAGTCGGTAAATCCGTTGGTAAATGTACCATACATTACTCACGAAAAAATTCGTCGGTAAGTCCATCGGTAAAATGGACGAGAGTTTTCTCGCTCACTATTTAACTTATCGATGGAAAAATCTGTCGATAAATCTATCGATAAAACGAGTGGAAATTTTTTTGCCCATTTTTTCTCTTGTCCGCGGGCCAGACTCGTTATATATCTCTCACTCTCACATTTCTTCCTCATTTTCACGAGGGAGCTTTTTCTTCTCCTACAACATACATCTTCCATTTCATCATATTCTTCTCTTTCACTCCATTGCAGATACAAATCAAGAGAGGCTCCATCTCCGTTTAGTAAAGTCGACACTCTGTTTAGTCAAGCCGCCTCCATCGTGCTTTAGCCTAGGCGCCCTTGCCACCACCTCGCATTGTCACCACCGTGCACTGCCACTACCGCGCACTACCACCACTGCACACTGCCACCACCACGCATAGCCACCACCACCCACTGCAACCTCCACACGCTTTGCTCCAAGTTCGGCCAACACCAAAGTTTATCCCTACCTTTAATGTATTCAATCTTCTATATTGATAAAAAAAATGAAGAAACAGAAAAAGGAAGAAGAAGAATTGCATCGGTAATAATGAAAGAAAGAAAGAGACGAAGAGGGAGAACGGGGAAGAAGATGAACCAAATCGGGATATGTACTAACGGATTTTTCCTTCGGTAATTATCGATGGATTTACCTCTTCGATATTTACCGACGAATTTACCAATAGAAAAAGCTTTCGGTAATTACTGACGGAATGAAAAATCCGTCAATAAATGTTACTAACGAAACTTTTACCAACGGATGTTTGGCCGTCTGTAAATTGAATTTACTAACAGATGTCGCTCATTACGGACGGATGTTGGCCTTCGGTAATATCAGTTTTTATTGTAGTATCTTTGATTTTAGAAAAGTGTTACAAGTGTTGAGACGCTCCAATAAACAAGATTCATAGAGTTTGATACATCTTGAAGATTTCATGAAGAACAAATCTGGATTTACATTGCTGATCAAATACTCCACGAGTGAGGTGTATTTCTAACTGATTAGACTTCGTTTTCTGCAATATCGGATTGTGCTGTTTCCCTGTGCGTGCAGCCAGGAAGAAGAGTGAGGAGCTCTTGGTACTTTGAGAGGTGTTCTTAAAGGGTTCTACAGTGAAAACGTGTGGTTCTTTATACAGGTGTTATCTTTCTATATTTGATTGTTGAGTAGGAGAGGTGTTTAGATTTGAGAAAGTCTTTGTAAAACCTTTGGTGTAAAACTCAAATCATTATAGTGAAAGTTCCTTCAATCTAAGGTTGATTGGAAGGGAAACTGGATGAAGTAGGCATTGAGGCTGAACAAGTCTAAATCCTCTGTTTTTATTTCTCTCCTTATCTGTTTTACTTTCATTGCATACGTGATAACGGTTGATTTCACCGTTATTTGGGATTAAATTTTGATAATAAATGAACCTTTTTTGACTTAGAAACTTGTTTGTTCTCTTGTTGTTAGCTTATTTTGGTGAATAAGAGAGTTGAGGTTATACTTGAAGATTTTATCACTAAATTTCCTTGATTTTGTAGGAAACTAGGATGAATTCGATGAGGAGTTAAATGTCAAGAAGTTGGAACTTAGAAAGGACAAAAAGAGCACCAGAAGAGAAGGCTGCTAAAGGTCGCAAGACGCTTAGGCGTCCTTTTCTGGGGCCCTCAGCGCAGGATGCCTCGCACTCACGCCTGAGCGCCTTTTCAAGGACGCTGAGTGCTGGGCGCCCTTCCTGGGGCGTTGAGCGCCACTCCTCTCGCAAGCTCGCCTGGGCGCCCTAAGTTGGGGTGTTGAGCGGTGTCAATGTTGGCCCATGATCCAATTCAGTTGTATGACTTGGACGTCCTAGAGGGAGTATCTTTTGACATAATTGACACAACTTTCGATTTTTCCAACTCTCTAGAGGCAAAAGTGGATGCAGAAGCTCTCCTCTTCGGTTTTTAGGGTTTATCTTTCATTCTCATTCCATTGTTCATCTAGTTTCCCCACGACAAGGGGGAACTAAATTCAATTTGTTGTTGGGGGATGATGTAACCTTGTGAACTCTCATGTATTTGAATTGATTCCAATTTATTTATGTTTTTTCAATAATTGTTAAGGTTATTCTTCTTTGCTCTAGGCTTGTTATGTTTAAATCATTCATGACATGATCATTGGTTTTCGTGATACAGACACATACGGGGAAACCTAGATTTGGAGAATTGCTCCCAAAAGTAGTATTGCCTAGACATAGGGATATGAGTTTTAGTTATCTTAAGCTTCTAATCGTAATGCAGAATTAATTACTAGTGATACAAGACATTGTGATCTAGTAATTAAGGATAGGCTTTCTTCGCCGAGACATCGGGTTTTAAGGAATTTAGAAAGTGATATTAACATTAAATGAAGAAGATGAATTCATATATGCTTGAGAGTAAACTAGGTGAAATATAAACCCAACAACATATTCATATCATATTTGCAATATCATCCATTCATCTTTGTGTTTTCTTCAATTGATCAAAAGTGCATTCATATTTACTTTCTTGTTTTTGCATTCAAAACCCTAATGTTGTTCTTCAAAGTCTTAATTAGTTAAGAAATCACATGACTCTTTAATGCCATAAGTCTCTTGGAAAATGATACTTGGTCTTACCAATTATTATTACCTTATATGATTCGATACACTTGCCGACATCTTAACAAGTTTTTGGCGTCGTTGCCGAGAACTCGTGGTTTAAACTATACTTTTGTGTAATTCTTAACCGATTAAACTTTATCTTGAATTTTATCTTTTTATCTTTAAATTTTATCTTTTTATATTTATTTTTTATTGTTTTTATTTGTTAGTGCTGATTCGGTGCTCTAGTGTTTTGTTCTCTAGTGTATGTGTTAATCTCTTTGGCAAGTGCACCAAATCGTTCAAGTAATAAATCGTGGTAAGACCAGGTATCGTTTTCCCAAGAGACTCGTAATACGAGAAAATTGTGCGATTAATAACTCATCTAGACTCAAGAACAACTCATCATTTAAGAATATGCGCAAAAAGATAAATTCACAAGTAATTACAAGGTTGGACTTTGGTATTGAAGGCATTTGGAAATGGAATGTAGTTTTTGAAACACATCCAACAGTTGATCATATCTGACTTCAATAGGCTCGTTTTCAAAGTTGTTGTTGCTGCTTTCTGAACACATTGATCCAGCAATGAGACATAAGTTTGTCTCTTCTTCTAGACTTTGATCATCATCACTAGACAAGTCTTCATCACTGTTTTCCCATGTAATGTATGCTTTCCTTTGGTTTTTCCTCCTTCTATCCTGAATGTATTTCACATCAGCTTTCTGCTTCATCTTCAAATCTGGACAGTCAAGCTTGATGTGTCCTTCCTTTCCACACTCATAACATGTGACAGTTGCAACTTTTGCATTCCTTTTTCCTTCTCTAGAATTCCCTGCAAAATCAGATACAACATTTCTATTTTTCATGAATTTTGTAAATTTCTTTACCATCATGTTCATCACTTCTTTCTCTGGAATATTTGTATCAGAATCTACATCAGACTTATTTCTCCTGGAGGCTTTCTTGCTGGTTGCTTTGAGAGCAATTAACTGTTTCTGTTCAGTCTCCTCTTCTTCTTTCAACCGTCCCAACTCCAATTCATGTTCCCTGAGCTTACCAAAAAGTGTAACCATATTCATAGTGGTTAGATCTTTTAATTCAGATATAGTTGTTACCTTTGGTTGCCAACTTCTGTTGAGATTCTTTAAGATCTTTATATTGATTTCTTCTATCTCTAAAACTTTGCCAAGCACAATTAGATGGTTGACAATGTGGGTGAATCTTTTTTGTACATCATAGATAGTCTATCCAACCTTCATCCTAAACATTTCGTATTCCTAGATTACAGAGTTCTTTCTATCTCTTTCCACTTCATTAGTCCATTCATGAGTCACCTCTAGGACTTCCCACATTTCCTTGGCACTCTTGCATGTTGACACCCTGAAAAACTCTTCTATTTTCCTCTTGATTCCATTCAGAAAAGTTTTTCAAAACATGTTTTCCATCAACTAATTTTGTGGGTTTAAAAGGACCATTTAAAACAACATCGCATATGCCCTTATCACAATATTCAAGAAAGATTCTAATTATAATTTTCCAGAATGGATAATTTTCTCCCGCAAACAGAGGAGGTATGTTTGTAGAAGCACCTTCACCGAAGGTCTGAGAAATAGAGGCCATTAGGATCAAATAATCGATTTCACAAAAAGGGTAATCGATTATTTTTCAAATAACTTTTGAAAAGCCAGCTCTGATGCCAATTGTTAGAAATGAAGTGCCTTGTTTCTCAACACCAAGAAGGGGAGGGGGTGAATTGGGGAACAATAAAAACAAAGACTTTTTAAATCTTTTCGCAAACTTAGAATGATCTTTAACTTTCTTGTAATCTAAGTAATACGCATATTGTTAAGATGTCGGCAAGTGTACCAAATTGTATCAAGTAATAATAATTGGTAAGATCAAGTATGGTTTCCCAAGAAACTCATGACACTAAACAATCATGTAATTTCTTAACTAATTAAGACTTTGAAGAACAACTTTAGGGTTTTGGATAAGGAAGGGGCTTCTCAATTATTTTTTTCTTTTTCCTCTCATCCTCTTCTCCTTTCTTTTTCCTCTCATCCTCTTCTCCTTTCTTTTTCCTCTCATCTTTCTCACCTTCTTTTCTCTCTTTATTCTTCTATTCTTTTTCACTCAACTCAGCTTTTTCTTTTCTCTCATCTAACATCCGTATTAGCCTCAAAACTCCTGTCAGGCATCTCCTCCAACTTCTTAGCTAGTTCATAAACCTGTATCTCTAAATTTCTAATGGCAGCTTCAGTGCTTTTATGATTGGAGATTGACACTTGCATGAACTGTTGGAGTGTCTCCTCTAACTTTGCAGTTATTTCATATAAGGAGGTTTGTTGTTGCCATTGTTGTTGTTGTGGTCTGTTGAATTGCCTAACTTGCCCTTGACCCATACTTGGGTGAGGTTTCCATCCTTGGTTGTAATTACCTGGACGAAATTGATTACCTTGACCCATAAAATTGACTTCCTCTTGGGTAACTTCTGGCATAACACATTGGCCATTAATATGATCTCCACCACACAACTCACAAAGTTGTTGTTGAACTTGAGAAACGTTCTGCAACTCCCTTGGCAATTGAGAGATTTTCTTCATCAAAGTTTCCAGTTGTTGAGTCATAATCTTATTCTGTGCCAATAGAGCATCTTGAGATTGTAGTTGCATAACTCCTTTTTGTTGAAGTTGAGTTCTTTCACTGTGCATCTCATTTTCATTTGTAGCCATATTTTCAATCAACTCATAGGCTTCCTCTAGAGTCTTGCACTTGATATTACCTCCAGCTGAGGCATCTAACATCAATTTGGTTTGTGAGCTTAGACCTCCAAGGAATAGAATGACTACTGTAGGATCATCAAAGCCATGTGTGAGCGTCTTTCTCAACAAGCCTTTAAATCGGTCTCATGCTTGACCTAATGTTTCATCCATGCCCTACCTGAAAGAAGAAATTTCCTGCTTACCTTTGTTTACTTTTGACTGTGGGAAGTATTTGTTCAGAAACTTTGCAACCACGGCTTCCCACTCAGTAAAATTATTCTCTGAAAAAGAGTTCAAACACATCTTAGCATTGCCTCCCAAAGAGAAAGGAAACAAGATCAATCTAATAGCTTCATCTAGCACGCCATTAATCTTCACAGTATTGCATATTTCATTGAATGTGGTCAGATGCTCATATGGATTTTCATATGATAATCTATTGAATTGGTTGCTCTTCACCAATTGAATCAATGCAGGCTTCATCTCCATATTTGCAGCATTAACTCTCGGTCTTGCAATGCTATTAAAATGATGAAGGCCAATAACTGTCGCATAATCTGCCAGGGTACGTTTACCATTCTACTCTTTAGCCATATTTTCTGTTTCTAGGTCAGATCTTTGAGGTGATGGCTGTAAAAGAGTCTCAGGAGAAAGGAAAAGTTCTCTGGACGTCCTGTTCCTCCTTTTTCTTCAACTATTGTCTAGACCTACAAGAAGAGGTTCAGAAACTTTCGTGTTTCTAGTCCGAATTGTACCCTACATACTGATAATGCTAATTCTTACCATTATCTAAGCATCATTTTAGTAGCAAAATCAACTCTTCTTTAGCTTATTACTTGCTTAAATCCTCTCTTTTATTTAGTTTTAGTATTTATCTATATTTTGAGCTACATTACGTAAATAATACTCTAATCCCTTGTTTTTTTTTATCTATTTCGATGTTAGGAAGATCCTCCATTACATTGAAGAGCCTCGGTGATCCAGGAAGTCATTGATTTAAAAGTCATTTTCGCTTAAGCGAGAATAATTTAGCTTAAGCGAGAATGACTATCTTCTCCAAGAAGTTTATTCTCGCTTAAGCGAGAATAATTTAGCTTAAGCGAGAATTCAGGCAGTATATATACTCACAAGGCAGAAAGAAAAAAGGATCTTTGGTTCTTTGAAGGCGTGATTTCACGTCTGGAGCTCATGGAGGGCGTGAGGAGCTTGTGGGAACATCTCCTCCTCTTCCTTTGGGTCTCCTTCTTCTTCCATCTTCCATGTTTGTAAGCTTTAGGGTTCTCCATGGAAATGGAGAACCAGATTCATCTTGTTAGGGTTAGATGTAGCCTATGAACTCTTGTGTAATGAATGATTGTTTCGTATTTATAAATGCATTTTCTATTTCTTACTGCTATTCTTGTTTCCGATCTTAAAGCTTGCATGTAATGGGGACGTTCATGACTTGATTTTGGGGTTTCATTGAGCCAAGGATGGGTTATGACATCTTGAACTGAAACAAGAGTCCTTGTGGGTCATTGAGCCAGGGATGGGATATGATTCACATGTTGTCTTAGATCATAGTTCTAGAGAATCACTAGAAACAAATTAATCGATTTCATTACTAATGTAATCGGTTAAAAGTCGTGAAAACAATTTTTAAACTAATTTTGCAAAGCAGACAAGCATACATCATACACACACATCAATACACATTCATAGATAAGAACAATGATGTATGAGCTACATATATAACGGATCCCCAATGAATGACCTGCTCGACTAGATTGGAATATGTCCAGTTTTCCGGCAGGGAAAATTATGTGTTACCGTAAGTTTTTTGACACTTTCGGTGAAAGCATTAAAAAGTGTATCCACAGCGTTTTGCTCCAGGGGATCGTAGTTCAAATTCGTATGGGGAGCGGGGGAGGGTTAGATTAGAGGGAGGGGGACTGCGAAACAAAGATCATACTCAAGAGATTTTTGAAATGTCCTTTGAAATTTCTCCTTGAGTGTTGTTTGCTACTAGTCCAATTTATTTTCCTGCAAACTTTCAAAAGGTTTGGATGCAAGTACCCAAATGAACTTGGGGCCTTTCTTGTTAGTTACAGGAGATTGTTCTTTGGGAATCCACTTGAATTTTCCCTTTGGAACACCAACTTTCTTATAATAGCAATTTCTAATAGTATGACCAATATGAAGGTTTTACTCAAATCAATAAATTTTTTCGAGTTAACTCTTTCATTTTTAGCTTTATATCTTATTCCCTGTCTATTGATTGCTCTCCCTTGTGATCTTAATACAACTTCTAAATTAGATTTACCAAGAGTAAATTTAGCCAGTGTACTAGCTAGATATTCAATCTTTTCAACATGAGCATGACATTCTTTACAATCCTTCTCAACAATCTTAATTTTTGTTTTAGCAGTTGCAGCAGATTGTAAAGCTTGATCAAGTTCAATTTTCAACTTATCATTTTCATCAACAAGGTTAATTGAAAATTTGAGATTGGTTTAAACTTAACCGATTTCAGAGCTAATCAAATCGATTAAAGTATTATTGGGTTTTCAAACATTCAAAAAAAAAATTCAAACGAGCCTAAACCTAATCAATTAGGCCTTTTACAAAAATTGTTTCACTTAGTCATGAATCACATTGTCTCATTGCCTAGTCTGTAAACCCTATCTGAGTAAGATTATATCTATGAATCCAAAATCTGTGATGGCTTCTTCATCTTCACGCTGGGGAAAATGTTCTGCACCGATTGAAAGGAAAGCTGATCATATTGGTTGGTTTAGTGACGATTAAAAGCGAACTGATTTTGTGTGTTTCTAGGATTTCAAGGAAGTTATAAAGCACAAGACTTTGAGTATTCTGTATTTTCGCAATGAAGGATTCTTTTTCCAGGAATGGTTGGTTTACTCTAGTTTAGCCAAATTTGTTGAACTAGAAGGGGACTACTATCCAGAACTGGTTAAAGTATTTTATGCAAACTTGAGGGTTGAAGACAGTCGCATTCTTTCTCGAGAAAAAGGTGTAGACATCCGCATTGATGAAACTGTTTGGAAGACAGTCGCAGGATTTCATCTTGAAGGGGATTAAGTGACATTTGGGTATTTGAGGAATTAACAAAATGGTCATCTACAAAGACTGCTTAAGGTCTCCTAAAGAGCTAGGAGACTTCACTCTCTTCAAGGTTGGAGGACTAGAAAAGAATGAGCGACTGTGTGCATTTATCATAGCCTGGATTTTACTGCCAAGAGGTGGAAATCATGCTCAACTTACAACTGAGGATGTGTATTTGTTGCATGCTTTACGTGCCAAAGTTCCAACAAATTGGATTTTTATGGTGAGCGATCACATGACAAAAATTACCAGACAACATGTGTATCATCTTCCCTATATATGTTGTCTTCATCATCAGAATTATGAGGCATCATGGAGTAGATGTATCAAATGAAGTTACCTTGAACTGCTCAAAGAAGAATGTAATTAAGAAGTTGGCTTTGCATTATATGGGGCTACGAAAAGATGAAAAAGGTTGGTCCTTCAAAGATGAACATGTTGTTGAAGTGGAAGAGATTGAGCCCATTGGTGTTGATAAGTCCACGTACCACTTCAAGCCTCAATCAGAATTTGAATAGTTTGTGGTTGATCAATTCAAGAGACAAGATGATAAATTGTTCAACGTACAAAGGTCATTGTCCGATCTACATAGGAAATTGGATTATGCATTAAGAACCAATGCCTTTGGCGAAACATCTAAGGATGTCACTGAAGATGAAGAAATCAAAACAAATGAAGATTATATAGAAATATCTGACTCAGAATAATTGTTCAGAGTCTTAGTAATATTTAGTCATGACTGTTTTGGATTTTGTTCTATTTCACCTAGCAATTCATCTTTTGGTTTCACTTGTACTTATTTTGGTTAATATCTATGAATGAAATTAAGTTGTTTTGCATTTCAATCTAGTGATTAATCTAGAAATTGTGTGCTGGATTGTAATTGATTGAGTATATCTGTTGTATGAATGCAAACTGAACTATTCACTGTTACATTTATCGTTTTGCATATTCATACTTAGTTTGTGATGTTGTTTACTTCATAATTATACTGCCTAAATTTGGGCACATTACTTCTCCTTGACCAAGACTGGAGCAACCCTAGAGGCCCCTCTAGTCACCTTCCTCATTGATTTGGTCTAACCTCTCTTTAAGCCTCTAAACATCACATCACCACCATTCTTTCACCTAAGGCCATGAGCCTACCTCTATCCCACTACCATTTGCGCCACCTTAGACCTTCATTCTGACCATTTTTCGCACCATAACACTCTAAGGGACCATCTCCATTTGCTTCCTTCTAGCTTTGACCCAACCTAGCTAAGGAGGTGGATATACAATTATAACTTGCTTATTAGTTAAAATCAATATAAATAGCTTTTCTTACCTGACAGATGACTAAACCGCTCTAGAGGTCATAAACTAGCTCCAAAGGCACATAAAATTCTATTTATTCCTACATATTCAAGACATACCGTTAAAACCATCAATTAGTAAAGTCTTATAGAAGTTTCAGGTCTCACAAGCTAGAAATGCTTAAATATACAAAAAAAGAAAAACATATAAACAAAGGAAAAAAGTAGAGACCAAACTGATTGCATAGAGTTGAAGATCTTGTCTCAAAAATTACTCATAGGATATTTGATCTTCAAAAAGATATTAGAATCTTTAAAAAGAGATAAAGAATTCTAGATTTTTTATAAAAAAATAATATAATTTTAGATAATAAAACTTATTTATAAAGTTTTTATTTATATTTTAAATTTTTAATATAAAATAATTAAATATCATTATTTAAAAGATGCTATTTATATAAAATATCATTTCTAAAATTCTTATCATAACACCCCATGTATTGTAAAATAGATTAAAACAACAATGAGAAGATAATAATTTATAATTGAGTCTCTCCTTCACACCCTCCCACAAAATATACAAAAAAGTCATCTCAACCTAAAGAAAACGTCTTAAAATCATTTAATATATCTAAAATAGGAAATTATATCATACATTTGGTTTGTAACAATCTTTTGTCAGCTGCATGAAGAAGAAGGTGAGACAGATTGTAGCAACAAAGCAGAGTGTAACCAAACATGCCCTACCCTCAAACCCTAACCCTATCTATCTTCTCCACCCTTAACCTTACCCCTCACTTCACAACTTCCTCCATGCGTTCTTCCTTCCGCTCTCTCACCTTCTCTCTTTCGCATCACCTCACCCTCCCTTTCCTCTCCTCGCCGCGGCTTCTACAGTTGCGGCGTCTTGCCGTAACGGCACCGGAGCAAGAGGCTCTGCGGTCAGCAGAACTGGAGTCGAGGCGGCTGCGGGGCCCGGAAGTGGAGGTGGGGGAACTGAGCGCGGTGCCAGAGGAATGGCGAAGGGCGAGAGTGGCGTGGCTGTGCAAGGAGCTGCCAGCGCACAAGGCAGGGATGCTGGTTAAAATACTGAACGCGCAGAGGAAGTGGATGACGCAGGAAGATGCCGCCTACATCATCGTCCACTGCTTGCGTATTCGGGAGAACGAGACCGCCTTCAAGGTCTTCCTCTTCTTCTCTTCTCTCATGACCATGACCATGACTTCAGAGTTGATTTGTAATTTGGAACTTGCATTATAACTTTGCGGAATAATCTTGAGGATTAAACCTGTTGTGAGAGGCTCAATTCCTGAACCTTTGGAAAAATTATTACTATTATTTATTTATAGAAGATGCTTTTTCTCGTAGGCGAATGAATTACAGTATATAGAAAAGTTAGTTATTGGCTTCTGACAGGAGAGAAACTGGTTCAAACAAAAAATAAATAAATAAAGTGGGAATTTTAATGTAGTATTTTTATTTTGAGGGAGCGATGATGAAATTGAAAATTAAGTTGTAGGGATTGATGAGAACCGTACGCATTAAACTGGACGGGTGTAATTTATATGTGTGAAACATTTCGACACATACATCTAAGGAATTCAAGTTGTTGTTATATTATATCGATGGAGCATATAAATTCAATTCATTACCAATTTGCTATTTTATGTTCACGTTGTTGTTATATTATATCAATGGAGCCTATAAATTCAATTCATTACCAATTTGCTATTTTATGTTTGCATCAAATGGTTTTAGTGAATATGAAAGAAGGGAAGACAGTATTGAGAGAACAGGGTAAATTATTTGATATTGAAAATGTTGATTTTGAAATTTATGAAATTGATGCCTAGATGTAATGGTGCTTTGAGAGTGGGTGTTGACCATAATTTATCATATACTTGGGGAATGCTTTTTGTGGTTATTGGTTGATTATCAGTAAGAGGTGGTGTGCCTAGATTTCTGATGCTTCATTTGCAGAGCCATAAGCATGAAAACCCATTGCGTTCATGTTGACTTTGGAAATGTTTTGTACCTGGAATATTATTTTATGAAATTAAATCTATCTTTCCTTCATGTGAATTGATTGTTTATTCTTTGTTTCTTTTACTGTTTGGAATTGGTATTCAACTATAAATTGTTATTTGGTTTATTACTTGACCAAAACATCTTACAAAATCTCATCATAAGCTGTTATGTTTGTTCACAAGTTTGATTATTTTTTCCCTCATAAAGGTATACAAGTGGATGATGCAACGAAATTGGTATCGGTTTGATTTTGCTCTTGCTACCAAGCTAGCAGATTATTTGGGTAAAGAGCGAAAGTTTTCAAAGTGCCGTGAAGTATTTGATGATATTATCAATCAAGGCCGCGTTCCTAGTGAGTCAACATTCCATATATTAGTCGTTGCATATCTTAGTGCTCCTGTTCAAGGCTGTTTAGATGAAGCATGCGGCATTTATAATCGTATGATTCAGTTGGGTGGTTACCAGCCCCGTCTTAGCTTACATAATTCCCTTTTCAAGGCTATTGTAAGCAATCCAGGGATCTTGTCAAAGCATTACCTTAAGCAAGCTGAGTATATATTTCATCATATGGTTACAACTAGACTTGATGTGCAGAAAGATATTTATGCGGGCCTTATTTGGCTGCACAGCTATCAGGATTCCATAGATAAAGAAAGGATAGCAGAATTGAGGGAAGCAATGCAATGTGCTGGATATGATGAGGATAGAGAGGTGCTACTATCAATCTTGAGGATATGTGCAAGGGAAGGGGAGGTAGAGGAAGCTGAGAAAACTTGGGTCAAACTTCTTAAGTTTGAAAGTGATCCCCCAGCTTTGGCTTTTGTGTATAAAATGGAAGCATACTCAAAAGTTGGCATGCCTATGAAGTCATTGGAAATATTTAGAGAAATGCAGTCAAAACTCGGAAAAGCAGATGTTGCGGCATATAATCAAATAATAGAGATATTATGCAAAGCACAAGAATCAGAATTGGCAGAGACGATAATGGCAGATTTTGTCAAGAGTGGTCTGAAGCCCCTTACGCCATCATATGTGCATTTACTAAGCATGTACTACAATTTGGAGTTATATGATAAATTAGAAGAGGCATTATCCCAGTGCCTGGAAAAATGTCGTCCTAACTGTGCTACATACACTATATATCTGGATTATTTGGTGAAAATTGGTAATATTGACAAGGCTCAGGATATATTTAACCGAATGAACAGTGATGCCTTTATTGGTGTTAATGCTCGATCATGTAACACCATCTTAAGTGGATACCTTTCATCAGGAAATCACATGAAAGCTGAGAAGATCTACGATTTTATGTGTCTAAAAAAGTATGAAATTGAATCCCCATTAATGGAAAAGCTTGATTATATCCTTAGCTTGAAAAGGAAAGTTGTTAAAAGACCAATAAACCTGAAGTTGAGCAAAGAGCAGAGAGAAATCTTGATTGGGTTGCTTTTAGGTGGTTTGCGGATTGATTCTGATGATCCAAGGAGGAATCACATTATTCGCTTTGATTTTGATGGCAATTCAAACAGTCATTATGTCCTCAAGAGTCATATATATCGCCAGTTTTATGAGTGGCTGCATCCTTCTTGTAAGCCAAGTGATGACAGTGAGAATGTACCAGATAAGTTTTGTACCATTGTAAGCTCTCATTTTGGCTTTTATGCAGATCAGTTTTGGGCAAATGGTGAACCTACCATTCCAAAACTAATCCATAGGTGGATGTCACCATGTGTTCTGGCATACTGGTACATGTATGGTGGGCATCGAAATTCATCAGGGGATATATTTCTGAAAATCAAGGGAAGCCAGGAAGGTGTAGAGAACATTGTCAAAAAGTTTAAAGCCATGTCCATGGATTGTAAAGTCAAGAGAAAAGGAAGGGTATTTTGGATTGGTATTTTGGGAAGCCATTCAACCTGGTTCTGGAAATTGGTTGAGCCATATATGATTGAAGATAGAGATTTTCCTGAAGTAGGTGATGAAACGGAGAAACATTATGCAATGGCAGCTGAAGAAATTAAATTCAATAGTGATTCAGGTGAATAAAAAAATGATGATACTACATCGTCGTGTTTTGGCGAAGGTTTTTAAGGAGCTTTCCTTCAACCAATTTTTTATATCGAAGTCATGATTGCTAGGGTTGCAAAATGAAGGCTTTCATGAATATTTTGGTATTTATTCTTTGTAATATTGTAGTTAGGGGTGGGCAAATCAAACTAAACTGCACTGCACTACTAAAAACTGTATTGAACTAAAAACTAGTTCAGAAAAACTAAACTACACTAAAAAATAGTTCAGAAAAACTGAATTGAATTATACTTAATTGTACTAAACTACACTGTAAACTGAACTGAACTAATAATTATACTAATTTTAAACTGAATTATATTAATTTTAACCAAGAATTGCACTAACTATACAACACTAACAACTACAACACTAACTAGTAAAATTGCATTAATAAAATTGCACTTCATCCTGTAAATTAAACATGAGAAGAGTATCATTTTGTACAGTTGGGAAACTAATATCCTGAATAAATGCAACAAGCTTTCTAAGAAGGGAGTCGAATAAATGCAACAAGTTGTAGATATCTGCTTTTGTATAATAGCTGGTCCTCTATTAGGTTTTGTATGATACAAGTGGCTTCCTAGAAAAGAATAGAGATCCACTACCATCTGATTCCATTCAACTACTATCAACATGTAGCTGTGAACTGCTTCAGTTGTTCCCTAAGATGCTTAATCAGCCTTAGAAGCAATCAAATTACTCGCATGGAGGTGCTCTGGACTCAAAAAAGCAGAGTGTTTTTTATATATTAATTCATAACCTCAACATAGTTTTCTATACTCTGAACAACAATCAACACATCCTGTCTAAAAAACCATTGCCACAATAAACTTTATTAAAGGATAGCCATCAAACTTGATGCAAAAGATTCTAATGTGTTAGCATAAGTTATGTATACAAGAGTAGCAATGTCATCAGATTTGATTGCTCTATACATGTACTGCTTCCCTGAAATAACAAAGTTTTAGAGAATCGGATCACTGCTCCTTTAGATTATAAATACAAAGATCAATATGTCTCTTCTACTGTAAAATAAGCAAGCACATAATTTCTACCACTCTAGTAAAGGCCAAACTCAAAACCTAGCGTTTGCAGACTAGATATGTTACTAAAACCAATTCACATTATCTTTTGATAATATTTTTTTACATCAATTTTTAGGAACATTTCTCATAGAACATTTTTAAAAGAAAAAGTTTTACACTGTTATATACTGTGGTTGTATATATGTGTTTTTCTGAAATAAATAAATAAATAACTAAATTAATTTATATATACATGATGCGCTTCAGAGGAACAAGGGGTGGACTAAAAACAAAAATTTTAATTAAAGAAAAGAAAGGGAATAAAATGGTGATTGTTCCAAGAACACACAAGTAAGAAATATCAAACCTCTAATCACACTTACAAACCATAACAAAGCTCAAACAAATATTCCATTTCTCATCAATTCTTAGAACTTGTCAAGATGAAGTTGACCGGTCCCAAATTTTCTACACAAAGTAAAATGTAATTATCAATTGAGCAACAGTTTGAAATGACAAGTTAAAAAGGTGTTATATTGTACTCACAAAATCAACTCCGATGGTGGTTATGTAGCTTTCAATGTATGAATCATCCTGTAGCAAAGCATTGAAAAACAATATTGAGCATTTGTGTACTGTTTCCAAGACAAAACAACATGAAAAACAAAGCATTAAGGTTATAGTCTTACGCACATGTACTTTAGATAACTAACAAATTGTGGCAAAACTTCAATCATCCAAATTAATAGCAACACTTGAAGGTCCCACTTCATCTTGAGAGGTTATCTCTACAAAAATAAAATAAAATATTTCATAATTTTTTAACACTTAAAATATAAATTAAAAAGTATATAAATTTGTCATATAATCTCACCTTGCTCAAATTTATCAAGTTCTTTAGGATCCTCATCAAAAAGTATAGAGAAAGGTGTTCCTTTTAACCAATCTTGTGTGCAAACAAGCACTTCCACTATTTTAGGCGTTAGGCAACTACGATAAGGATTAACCACTCTTCCTCCTGTACTGAATGCATACTCTGATGCTACGGTAGAGATAGGAATGACTAACACCTCTCGAGCCATGTTCGCAAGGATAGGAAATCTAGTCGAGTTGACTTTCCACCAATGTAAAATATCAAGCTCAAATGACTTCATATAAGGTTCAAGATCCTCTCTCAAGTATTTATCAAGCTCTGATATATAATCAAATATACGTCCTGTAGCTCTTAGGTAGAAACTCATGCCATGAGGATCATCATCATCATCTAGTTGAGATTCTTGTTGGCTACTTTGAGAACCCTCCTCAATACCTTGATATTGTTCATAAAGTGTTTTTAAAGATGACAATAATTTTGATTTCAATTCACTAGCCATACTAGATTCAAAGAGGTAGTCAATGAAGTAATTAACAAAATCCAACTTACTCCTAGGGTCAAGCACAACAACAATCAATAATAAGATATTAATTCCATTAGGATTTCCCCAATATTTTTCATACTTGCCCTTCATCCTCATTGCCATCAATTTTATGCTCACATCACTACTCTCAGAATATTGTCGAATCCTTTTACCAATTCCAAACACCTCCTTCATATACATATGACTCGTGACATAAGATGAACCAGAAATGCGTAGGGTAGAGTCATAAAATATCTTTAAAAATGGTAGAACAGACCTCGCATATTCCCAATCTTCTTCTAATGGCACACCATCATTACTTTTGGCCATTTCAACACCAAATTTCTTATCTTGCATATCTAGCAAGACAAAGGCATCTTTGTACTTCAAGCTTGCCTCTAACATTAAGTAAGTTGAATTCCACCTAGTTTCAACATCAAGACAAACAATACCTTTGTAAGAAATTCCCTCTTGTTCAACACATTTTCAACTTTGCTTTTTCCTCTTCATAGAGTTCCCATATTTCACGCCTCAATGTAGTGCGGGATGGGACTTCAAATCGTGGTTGCAAGGACCATACAAAGTCACGGAAATCCTCATTTTCCACAAATCGAAAAGGAAGCTCAGACTTCACAAACATCTTCACCAACTTCATTCGAGATGCATTTTGGTCAAATTTAGAAATAGTTGGTGAAGGGCTAACACTAACTTCTGCAATTGATGATGAAAGCTTTTGCCTTTTGAATGCTTCTCTATTAGGATTTTCTTTACATCTCGCCAAATGATTCCTTATCTCACTTGTTCCAGCCAAATATTTAATCAAATCACCACAATAATTGCATTTGGCCTTCTTCTCAGAATGTGGTTTTTGTTTAGTAAAATGTCCCCACACATCTGATCGACCCTTACTATTCTCAGTTGATGATGAATCGATACAAGGAGGTAAATAATCCATTCTAGAAATATTTGGTGTGAGGGTTTCTATTGTTTCTAACATTCACGTCACTACATTAATTAAGAGTTCAATCAAACAAAAGGTAAATTTATCTAAATGATGATGATATAGGGTCTGAAAACAAATTCAGAAATCACGTCACTACATTATGTCACTACATTTTTCTTTAAAAAGGATTAAACTTCAAAAACTATCAACATGAACATGATGTTGAAATTTCTCCAGCCAATTCAACAATAATTCCTTACAATCGCTAATTGACAATATTACATATCTAGTTAAGTGTTAAAGTACCTAGTCAGTCTGTACTCACCCAATAATTTCAAACATACTAGTTAGATAAAAAAAGATTAATATCTATTTAGATTTTGAGTTAACAAAAGGAAGAGAAAAGAGGATCCAATAGAAATAAAAAGAAATAGAGTAGATCAGCAAACTGCACATCAGCAGTCATAGGATGATGATAATAGTTTATAAGCTTTGGATATGTTTTTAATTTATAGACTTCTAATGTATTCAGTGATGGTTTATTTAGCCGATCTAATTTCTTTTTCAATTCTTCTATCTTTAAATCTGTATCGTTTTTTAATCTTAATGAATCTAATTCTTTATGTGGTATGTTGAATAACTTATATATTAGTTTTATAGGTTCTTTTAAACTACTAGAAGTTTCTTTTTGCGTCTTACTTTCTATTCTAGTTAATTGTTTTGACATAATATGTATTTGAATAATTACGTTGGGAATGCAATTTTTTAATATCTTTTACTTGTACAGGCTTATCTTCATTTTTAAAATATTTATATGGACTAACCTCTATTTCTATATCTTTTATGGGTTGTATTACGATTCCTTGTTGTGGAGAATATTCTGATTCTATTATTTCAGTATTTACTGTTTTCCAAGTATTCGATATTTTGTCTAATGGACATATAGATTTATTAATACTAAAGGGATATTCCAAGTTATTATCTCTATTGTAATTCGAAAACCAGTCAAAGAAGTATAATTTTATTTCATTTTGTCTTAGGTATGTATAAAATTTTTCTCTAAAATTTTCTACTTGTTGTTTTGTAAATGTTTTATAATACCAATCTCTCATTTCTTTATTAAAATTAGCTTCATAATCTTGTCTAATCCAATTTTTATCTATTTCAAAAGTTTCTTCTCTACTTAAAGTATTTAATCTTAAATCACTTAAAGTTCTAAGTATGTTTGACATCCTTAATCTTTCTCTAGTTTCCATGTAAAGGGACCACCTCTTCCACTGAACTTGAAATGATTCCACAAGAACTTGTTCATAGTTTTGTTCATAGTTTTGTATAACACTTAGAACTTGAAATGATTCCACAAGATTTGTATCTGACTGCTGCTCCACAGAACCAACATCATAAGAGGTTCTTTGTGGCTTCTCAATCTCAACTACCCCCTGAGCATCACTTGACAAACATGGACCCTTTGCCTTAAGGCATTGCCTGTTTTCATTCCCTATACCCATCATTTCACTGTCTTTGGAATTCAATGGAACCTGGGGTGTGTTCAAGGTGACCGGCATATGTGATTCACATTTCTCGACCCCACTCACATTTTAAACTTTTCCAAGATTTATGCTTCTTGGTTTTTTTGGACTACAGAGCATAAAGCCACTACCCCACTCACCCACCACACATCCCTGAATTCGAGAACCACTGAACCTAGCAGCAAAGGTTAAAGACACAGAGCTTTAGCCTATAATTAAAATTCTAATTATACCCTTATTCTATGTTCTTAGAGTTTTAATGAAAATTTAGTGGTAACATACAACAGTCATACCAGATGGTAACAATCAACACAGAGAAAAAAATATTGGGAGAGCATGGATTCCATCTGTCAAAAGCTAAACAAGACACAAATATGCCAAGGTAAAAAAATTCTGAAAATCACATCGAACAATGCGACTAGGGTTCACACCAAAAGTTCACAGCAGCCTGGTAAACTCACCTTTGACGAGGCGAGTCTTCGACAACAGTTTGGCGACGGCAGAGTGCGGCAAAGCCTTCAACAGTGGCAAGTCTTCGACGACGGCGAGTCTTTGACTACAGCGAGTCTTCAACGACAAGAACCTTCGAGAACCTTCAACGGCGGCGAGCGAACCTTTGACGAACGGGAAGTAACGAGAGGACGACGAGTCTTTGACTACAGCAAGTCGGCAACGAACCTTCGGAAACCTTCAACGGCGGCAAGCGAAAACTATGAAAACTGTGATGGAGAAAGGGAAAAGAAAACCTAATTTTGAGAGAAATTGTGATTGAGAAAAAGAATTGGAAAAACTGAAACACAGTTAACTGGTTAACTGTACTAGAATAAAAACAGTTCAGTATTTTTAAACTGAACTATTAATAAGTATAATTAGTTTTAAGTAAAATTAGTTTAAGTTTTTTAAGTTTAAAACAGTATAGATAAACTATAGTTTAAATTTTTTTAATTAACTATGCCCAGCCCTAATTGTAGCTGTATATTCTTAATTTATGATGCATAGAAGGTTACAGAGTAAGTGACTATCTGCCAAAGGATTTGGAAATTGTCAAAGTTCATATTAGTTTTGTTTAGTATGGTTGTGGAAGTAATAGAAATGTTCATAATTCATCTCAATATTGTAAATGGTAACTGCACATGAGTGACGATGTTCCTCTGTTTATTTTGTCATATGCAATGTTCGTTGACTTTGTTTCAGGCTTAAAATAAAGTGCTTTAAAAGAGTAATTATTAGTGAGACTTATAATAACAAAAATGGTTTGTTTTGCTGTAATTATAAAAATAATTTTTTAACTAAACAGTAGCAATGTATTAACCAGTTGATTCAATTTTTAATTTTAGTCAAACTAATTGAATCATTATGAAATCTAAGTCCATATATAAAAAAAATGATTTGGATTTTGTAAATCTAAATCTAAATAAATGGGTTAAATTTTAAATTGAAATATATATTTCAGAAATAGCTTCAATGTTTATAAATTATTTTGATAACGAATTTAAAATTGATATACTTTAAAATTTAATTTTAAATCAAAAATTTAAATTTGTTATATATGAGATAATGTATAATGAAAAATTATTGAAATTTTTAATATTTAATAAAATATACAATTAATTAACATTTTTAAAAATAAATTACTTTGAACGAATGACTTGGATAAGATGTTTCACTCTTCATTCTATACATTAATAATTAACCTTGATCTAATGTTATTTCTTTTGAACGATTGAATTAGATATACCGTTTGTGTACCATTTATTTTGAATGACTGATATTTATTTGGAATGACTGATTATATACATCGAATAACTTTGATTCAATAAGAAAGGGACATACATAGATTCTTCCAAATATTTAAACTTTAACTAGTGTTTTGGTCTCACTATTTTGAAATTTATTTAATATAATTCTTTAATTTTCTTATTTTCAATTTAATTTTTATTTAATTTAAAATGATATATATGATTAAGGATGACAACGGGTCGGGCACGAATAGTGTCTATCCGCAATTCGATTCGACAAAAAAGAATTCATCCTACTACCTATGGATATTTGCTTAAAAAATATCCGTGGATATTTTAAAACCCGCAGATATCTGTGGATACCCGTGGATATCCACAAATATTTAAAAAAAAATATATTTTTATAAATTATTAAAAAAAAATTAAATAAAATTATAAAAAATATATAAAATATAATATAAATTAAAATTTAATTTTAATTAAATTTAATCATATAAAATATAAATTAATGTTAATTTTAATTAAATTTAACTTAATAAAATATAAATTAAACATTTATTTTTATTTTTTGCGGGTAGCGGATATCTGCGGATACGGATAATATAATACTTGTACCTGATTCGTTTATAAGCGAGTATTAAAATACTCGCTACCCGTAACCCACGTGAGTAATAAATATCCACGAGTATTAACTATTCGTTGCGAATTTTATCCGCGAATATCCGTGAACGCGGGTTTTTTTGTTATCTTTTTATATAATCATTTTTCTATGTTAACATTAAAAGATAATGATATGTTAGTCTTGAATTTTTACTTTTATTTTCTTTTTTTGGGTTTTCTTTTGTTTTATTTTCTTTCCGTTTTTTTTGTTTTTTTAAATGCACACTTTTTCCATCGCTATCTCTTCACCATCAACCTCCTTGACCATTTTGTTTTGTTTCACTCACTCTCTTCTGATTTTTCCTTTCAAAGCCTTTGTTCCTCATCTCTTGATGTCGACATGTTTCTTTCTCTTACATTTTGCTTTTGACGAAGGTGAAGGCTCTAGGACAAGGCTAATAAAGGTTGAGGAGCGAGCCAGTGAGATATGGAGGAAGTGAAGAAAGGAGACAATGATGCGTTTGGAGAAGAAATCGAAACGGAGAGAGAAGAAAAAGACTAAAACAAATATACTAACACATGGTTACCTTTCAAATTATACCAATTTGACGAAAAGTATATTGAATCCTTTTAGATATATAATACTAAATTGAGAAAAAAAGAGAGCTAAAAATCATATTGAATAAACCCAAAAATATTGATACTAAAATACTATTTAAGAATCTGTCTCATTGAAATCACACTCCTTAGAAATAAAATCAAAATACATAATCGTTTTACAATTATTGAAATTTGTGAAAAACAGAAGAAACACAAGAAGAAGAGAGTTGAATTGTGGTTCAAAATTCTTTTAATACATTTTGGAGAGTATTGTCTCATAATAGGTAGTTAGATGATAGTTTTTTTATGACAAACTATCTCTCGGTGAGTTTTAAAAAGAATTTCATAGATACTCTCATTCTTTAGTTAACAAAAAAAACATGTAATGTAACTTATTAGGAAAGAGACGGAAAGATTATACAATATTTTTATGTTAGTTTTTTTTAATATTGTAGATTATATCCAATTCTTGAACCATTAGTCAAGTTCTCGATTAGGTTTACTAATATTGTGAAATACAAACAAGTATTATTTTGGATCGTAATTACTATTAACTTTATATGAGTATTATTTCAAAATGTAATCTATTTTGGCTTAATAGGAGTATTATTTCAATAAGTCATTTTTGAAGTTTACAAGGTTAAATTCTCTCTTTTGTTTGTTAGATAAACACAAATAATGTTTCTTACCATGCTACTTAGGCCATAAATATTTTATGCAACTCAAACTCTTATCTTTAATCGTGGAATAAAATTAGCCGTTAAAAATCTTTTTCTGGTTGTTGAATCTACTTCAGACTTTACTTGAATTACTTATGTTTGAAAATCTTTGATGTTGAAGATGCATTAAATGTGCTTAATGCAAGAATTACATAAACTTCTCTTCTTCAAGCAACATTTAATAGTTTATTATACATATCAAATCTTAATTAGAGAACCTTTAGTTTAAACTAAGTAAAGCATAGATTTGTACAAAGGAAACCATTCTTTCTAGAGTTGATAAAACATGCGTGAAGGAATTGGTGAAGCAACCTAAAATTTTTATATTTTTTAATTAAGTATTTGTTGATCAATTGTGACGTGGTTGTTATCTTACCCAATATTTTTCTTATTTGTAGTTAGTAATATTATGGTTAACGTAAAACGAAAAGTGACTATTATTATTTTTATTGAAAATGTGTTGAATAACAAGAATGGTACGATGACGAGGACAATCTTTTAATCATTATAGGTGATAACATGAAAAGTAAGTAGCATGAGAACATGAAAAGTAGCCAAAAAAAAAACAATTTGACAACCTCATTATTTAACACGTTTTCAATAACAACACTAGAAGTCACGTGTCATTTTACATCAACCACAATAATAGTTTTATATTAACCCCTTACTTTACATTTTTTAATACATGAAGACATCTAAGTAAAATGAAAAAAATAAGATAATAATTATGTCATCCAAATAAAAAGGACTATATCAAAATATATAAATATTTTGAGAACTCAAAAAGCAAAAAAAAAAATTAATAAACACTCAACTAAAAATATTCAAATTGATGAGGACTTTTGGAATTTAATTGAGTCTTAATTTTTTTAAACTTAATTAAGTTTTAATTTTAAATAATGTTACTTTTAATCATAATATTTTTAATTAAATATATCATTTCTAAGAAATATTAAATATTTTAAATACTTTTGTTTAAACTCATTCATCAATGGAGAATAAAACAATAAATTGTAATTCTTTTTACGAAGATAAATTTAAAAAATTATTCCAAGCTCAAAATAAATAATTGAGTTTATTTTTAAATTAATAATCTTAAAATTTTTAACTTAGATAAATGAATAATACTAATTAATTCGTAAAAAATATATAAAATAGTATTATAAGCATGGTTATCGAAAACGCGAGTTAACTCGTTAACTCGACCGAGTTTATGAGTTCAGACAATGCTTTCGAGTTAACTCGTAAGCAAACTCGTTTTTAGAGTAGGATCGGTAGACTCGGTCGTTGACTCGCTAAACTCGCGATTTTGGTTCCGATTTTGCGAGTTTGGAAAAAAAAATTTGAAAACGCAAAACGGCTACGTTTTTAGGACGCATCAGATTAGGATTTATAAAAGATTCACTCACTGTTCATCTTCTTTCTCGCACTCTCGCATTCTATCTCGTTCGATCTTGCCTTTCGTCGCTTTCTCGTCCATCAGGTTCGCAGTCCGCCGCGTCGTCGATCTCGATTTTCGAACTCAGCCTCCGTCGCGCCGTCGATCTCAACGTTCGACCTTGCCTCTGTCGCACCTTCGTTCTCATCGTTCTGTAAGTGCAAACCCTCTATCACGTTCGACCTTGCCTCCCTCACATATATTTTAAACACTTTCTGGCACTCACAGGCACTGCAACATGATTTTTTTTATTGATTTTAAGTTGAGTTGATGTCACGGGCCATCAACATATTTTTTAAACATTTTTATGGCACTGCAATACTTTGGGTTCACGTCACGGGCACTGCAACTTGTAATATTTTATTGATTTTAAGTAAAGTTGAGTTCACGGGCACTGCAACTTATAATATTTTATTGATTTTAAGTAAAGTTGATGTTACGGGCACTGTACTACAGCAAATATTTTTTTAATAATTTTATGTGGGGTTCATTGGTATGCAACAACAACACGTATTTTAAATATTGTTTTGTTTTCCAGCTGCAACATAATAGTATGTTACGGGCACTGCACCACTTTACAACATCATTCCTTTTATTTTTTTCAAAAATAAAGTGTTGCATATTGCATTGTTAATGAGGATGCACAAGCACAACATTCATTAGAGGAAGAGTTAGATGATGATGATGATGATGGAGATGATGATGCCATTATTAGAGGATTAGAGGATTAGGCATAAAGACTTTGACATTTCAATTTATATTTTACATTATATCTTTATGAACAATATTTCTATGAACTTATGTATTTCAATTTATATAATTTTGTTATCTTATTTGAATTAGAATGTTATTTATATTTTTTTCATACAAAGTAAACTCTTACGAGTTTACGAGTCGAGTTTACTGGACTCTCACGAGTTTACGTAAACTCTCGAGTTTGACAACCTTGATTATAAGTAATAATAATTCTTAATATATATATATATATATATATATATATATATATATATATATATATATATATATATATATTGTTGAGATTGTTGATAGGAAGAGTACTGGTTTAGCTCAATCTACAATCTTAGAGCTTCTAGTTTGAGAAAAAGTTTTGGGAGTCGCCACTATAATTTATTATGGAAAAAAAACTATAAAATAAGACATGGTCTACCCGGCAACTTACAGGAAATATTGACTGCCCCCACACATGAAGTTCTTATGGGTTAGGCTACCGAAAAGAAAATGCATTTTGGTGATATGAGTAGCCGAATCAATCCCTTTAAGCTATCCTTCAACTGTATAGTCTCATACCTATACAGTCTCTAGATCCCTCCCATTCCGGTGTATGTTCGATTCATACATGTGTCCCTTCCACTAGAAGCCTGCCAGGAGCCGCTCCTTGTTTGTGCACCTTGCACTTCGTGCCTCTTGCACCGACGATCACTCCCCGCCCTCGTCAGTGCCCGGGTGTCACATGTCTCCCGTATAACGAATTATACGATCATCGCACATACACAAACACAAACAAGTAGGGTGAGCTAACATGCAACAAATCATTTATAAAACATGCATAATTACTTTGATACACTCAACAAACCTCATATAATAATTATGTCAGACACCCTCATACCATCATACAACAATCGCATCATATATACTCATCCCATCATACCACGATCCCTAATAGACACTCATTCCACAATACCTAATAAACACTCATTCCAGAATACCCAATATACACTCATTCCAGAATACCCAATATACACTCATTCCACAATACCCAATAGACACTCATTTCAGAATACCCAATATACACTCATTCCACAATACCCAATAGACACTTATTCTAGAATACCCAATATACACTCATTCCACAATACCCAATAGACACACATTCCAGAATACCCAATATACACCCATTCCACAATACCCAATAGACACTCATTCCAGAATACCCAATATACACTCATTCCACAATACCCAATAGACACTCATTCCACAATACCCAATAGACACTCATTCCAGAATACCCAATATACACTCATTCCACAATACCCAATAGACAGTCATTCCAGAATACCTAATATACACTCATTCCACAATACCCAATAGACACTCATTCCAGAATACCCAATATACACTCATTCCACAATACCCAATAGACACTTATTCTAGAATACCCAATATACACTCATACCACAATCCCTAATAGACACTCATATCAGAATACCCAATAGACACTCATCCCACAATACTCAATAGACACTCATTCCACAATACCCAATAGACACTCATTCCACAATACCTAATATACACTCATTCCACAATACCCAATAGACACTCATTCCAGAATACCCAATATACACTCATTCCACAATACCCAATAGACAGTCATTCCAGAATACCTAATATACACTCATTCCACAATACCCAATAGACACTCATTCCAGAATACCCAATATACACTCATTCCACAAGACCCAATAGACACACATTCCAGAATACCCAATATACACTCATTCCACAATACCCAATAGACACTCATTCCAAAATACCCAATATACACTCATTCCACAATACCCAATAGACACTAATTCCAGAATACCCAATATTTATTTAGTTTCAAGTCAATTACAACTTCTAATAGTTAAGTGTTAGTACATAATGATTATGGTAATATATTTTGATTCTTCAAATAATTATTCACATAAGTCATACTATGAATTATATATATCAGATGTACTATATATCACTGTTAACTTCCTTTATGGGTTACCTAGTCAATTTAATTTATACTAATTACTCTACATATGATATTATGAGTTACCTAGTCAATTCAATTTATACTAATTACTCTACATACAAATTCCAGAGCATTTTTTTTATTCTAAAAAAAATATAACAAACATCTAGCCCTTTAACAAATCAAAATACCATACACAAGAAATTTATCCAATAATTTCCCATACTTCTCACGTATACCAATATTATTATTATTATTATTATTATTATTATTATTATTATTATTTAAATAACCGACACTGTGACACAACCGATAGCAACAACCGAAACTGTTGCTACAGTGAAAATGTTTGGCTATAACTAGAGTATTCCTCCGCGTTGAGCGACACTTGAGTCTCATAGTGGAGCGTGAGTTTGCTCTCCTTGAGTGTCCTTCGAGAGTGTCCTAATTTTGTGAGGAGCCTCTCTCTCTAAGTGTGCCTTTTGTTTTTGTATTCTTGTAAGTGTTTCATCCTCTCAATCTTTCATTTTGTTCCTTCTTTCCTTTAAGCTTTCTTTTAATCCATGTTCTTTTTGCATTTACGTTCGTTCCTTGTTCTTGTTATACTTGTTTATTTGTTTTGTTATTTCACCACTCTTCACTTTTTTTTTATACTAATGAACTAATAATGGGGTATAAAAGCTAGAAAACCGTTGTTAACCTCCCTTCGCTTGAAGGTATGATAAAGGAATTCGGGTAGAACAATGCTACGTACCCTAAAAATTATTTTAACTTAAACAAATCATGGATATAAACTTGTTGGACTTAGATCTAGTAAGATCCTTTGCAAGGACCGGAGGATACATCTAGACTAGACTTCAAACTAGACTATGGACAAAATTGAGTTAAAAGAAAACTAATTGTATCAACCCTCTTTGACACAAACATAATATTCCTTCACTTTTGTCTCTTAGAAAAATGAACAAAAATTTAAAAAATTTGGAAGTTCAAGACAAGCTGGGATATAAACGATGGAGTCCTACTAAAGAACAAGTTGCTCTACTAGAGGCCCTTTTTGCATTTGAGATACGAAATCCAAATAGAGAGCAAGTGCACGAGATTGCAACGAAACTTAAAATTTATGGGGAAATTGGAGAGTATAGTGTTTATTGTTGGTTTCAAAATTATGGGTATCGTGAAAAGCAACGATGCTTGAAGCAAAGCACCACCACCACATCTTACTCTCCACTACCCCTCTTGCCACCTTTTATGAATGGTAAGATATGTTGTATTTTTTTTTATTTATTATTTTTATTATTATTATTTTAACATTTCTAATTTTATTTATTTGGAGATCTTGCATGGGTAGCGTTGTCGGTTCCAGATCAGGTGACGTTGGATCTTTTTCCAATCCCTTCCATTCCTGATAAAAGAGAGGTTTCTCCTCCCCTACTGTTCCAGGTGAAAGCTCCTTCCATTGAGCTTTCCTTACGATTGCCTTCCGCCGAAGAATAGTCTCCTCGAGGAGACTACAATTGTCTTTATTTATTTCTATTACTATGGACTGTAATCTTTAACGACCACTTATGGTCGACTTTTGAACATCTTTATTATTATTATTAGTATTATTATATATTTATTTATAGACTTAAATCTAACGTAGTGATGGAATCGTGCCTGATGTGTTTTCTCAATGTCCTTTTTTTTGTAGTTTTCACATTTTATTGTGCATGTATTTTAGCTTGTAAGAAGCATGGGTTACTATAAATACCCAGCTCCTCTCTTGTATTGGCACTTTTGAGCTTAATGAGAATTTGATTTTTTGACCTTCAGAAATAATTCTCTCTTGAAAGTCACAGGCTAGAGAGTCCAAAGACTCCTTCTAGCCACCTTCCTTGCACATTGCCTCCATTCTCATTTTCCTTGAATTCCATTGTGCTCCACCTCATTTCTCTCACTTCCACGACGCTGTTTCCATACGCGTCAGCCATTCATTCGCTGCCACATCTTCAGCGCTTCAACCACACCTCACTGCACCTTGCGCGTCTTCATTTTTGTGTTTCTTCTTTCACGAGAGCATTTCTCTCTCGAGCCCCTCGTCGCCAGTCATTGTTCTTCACGGTGAGTCTTCTATCCTCACAGATTCACTTCGTCACTCTCGTTTCTCCCTCGCCATAGCCTCTTTCCACCATTTGTTCATATTTTGACCGTTTAAACACCTCTCTTCACATCGCTTTCCATTTTCCCCCAATTGAACCCTTCTTTACTTCGATCTAACCCTTTTCCACCGTTTAATCTTCATTTTGAACCGATTAATCGGTTCATATTGGGTTTCCTTCCATTTCTAGGGTTTCTATCAAGTTTATTTTATGTTTAGAGCTTTTCTCTCGATTTTCGTCAAGCTAGCTCTTGATTTAGCGTTCTTCTTTAATTCCGCTGCATCTTTTCTCACTGGAGGAAGCTTCGAGAACCTTAAACGAGTCTGCATCGCTCCTTCAGTCACTTCTCGGAGCAACTCTTCCATCAGTTGGCACCAGAGCTCAGGTTTTGTTCACGCGTCTAAGGTAAGTATCTCGGTTCGTCTCTGTTCTGAGTTTTCTTCAATTTCTGAGTTGTTCGGTTTTCTTCTGTTCTTGCATTGTTTTGCGTCTCTGTTCATTCATCTTGTTTTGTCTCATTTTGATTTTTGATTCTGAGTTTCTGTTTTCGTGTTTCTGTTTCGTTCATTGTTTCTGTTTTGAGTTTTGTTTCATTTGATTCAGTCGTGTTTTTGTTTTGTCTCGCGTCTCTAATTCAAATTGTGTTGATCTGTTTAGCTTATGCGTTGTTCATCATTTCTTTTGTTGTCTTGGTTGATTTCAGTTCAATTGTGATTTTGTGTATCTGTTTGAGTTATTCAAATAGGTTTCCGATTTCTATATTGTGTGTTGAGTCGTTCTGTGCTTTGAGTCTTATATCATTTTATTCGGTGAATCCAATTTGTTTGAGTCTTTCATTTTCTGAATCTTATCCTGTCATGTTTAGTCTTGTTATTTGCTTATTTTATCATTTTAAATATGTGTTTAACTGGTTTAGTATTCAATTTCGTGAGTACTTGAAGTTAACCTTGGTGTAATTTCTGTCAAGCCTCAAAAGCTATGACTCATTCGAATGAATAAGCTGACTGACAGATTTCCATTGGCAATTTTGAATGATTGCATTGTCATATCTGATTTGAGTCTGGCTGTTACTCACAAATGCACACCATATGAGCTATGAAAAGTTTAACTAAGAGCTCGGGTGTTTGTACTTGGCAGTAGTTAAAATTGACTTTTGATTTGCAAGTTTCCTTTGAATTCATTGTTATCTGTGAACTAAGTTTGGTTCTATAAGTTGAACTGCTAGCCAGTAACAAGTACACATCTCATAAGCAATGAAATACATGGCATAGCTTGGTGGTACTTTGTGAAAACACAGCATTCTCTTGTTTCAATTACACCGAGATTGAATTTGTCTTAGTGTCTTGTGTGTGTGGTTGTATTCTATACTTAGTATTAGATCATTACTAAGTTGTAAAATCAGTACATCCTAGAGTTATTGTGTCTGAGTGCTTTAATTTCTTTTCTGCAGAATTAAATTTGATTTGACTTGTGTTACTGCACCTTTGTGTCAAAGTTGTTCTGGCTTAAGATTTGTAAGTGGTTGATGATTAAGTCCACAAAAATCTGCATCACATCAGCAGTACTTGTAATCTTGTACAAAACAACCACTAAATCTGTGATTTGAATTTGAACCAAGCAGTAACACTTGTAATTGGAGTTGATTCTACTGATTTCATTGTAAAACAGTGCATAAGGCTGAAATTAACAATGTTAGATGCTGCACTACAATTCTGAAATAAAGTGAATCAGTTTGAACATTTGTTTACAAAAATTCTGCAATTTGTTCTTGATCTTTTTATTACTTTTGAAATCTACTCTAGAACTGATCTTAGGATCCTGTTTGAGTGCTCACTTTGATCAAAAGCTTTGTTTCTTGATTGTCATTGTTGAATGTTCTGGTTTTGTCTTAGTGCACGTGTGAACTCTAATCTGCTGTTCTTTAATTGAGCTTTTGTTTGCTTTTGTAATCTGGTCTAGAGTTGATCTTGAGTCAGTTGCTATTTTGTGTTGTCATTCCATTGCTTGTGGCTGTCCTGTTCTGCTCTGGTTTCTGATTTTTGACCTTAGCCTAGCCATTCTTGATTGAGAAGCTGTTACACTCTGGTTTCTGGAATCTGAAAGAAGGTTTGTGTGCTTGGTAGCATCTTAGGTGGTGGTGGTCTGAAAGACTCTCAAGCCTTGAATTGCCAAGGGAGAATCTCCCTTCCAAACCTTTTCATTTATGTGCTTTAAATTTTCAAAAGAGAAGCCTGAGTGTTGTGAGTTTTGTAAGGCTGATTTAGCCTAATTTCCTTGGCACTTTGTATAAGAGAATAAGTTTTTACATAACTGTGTTTTAACTGTTTACTTCTGCATTTAAATAGTTGCAACAGGTTGGAAGTTGGGTCTTGAATCTGATGAAGAGTGAGTACATTGGCCTATGAGTGCATATCAGAATTTCAATGTGATGATTTGAGAGCTTAAACAACTGAGATTTATTTGTGCAGATTTCCATTCTGTTTAAATTCATTGTTTAATCTTAGCTGAATGTTCTGCATTACATCATATCACTTTTTGTCCATTGGCTTGATCAGGTTTTGATTAATTTGGAATGATTGTTTAATCAGTTTGGTTTCAGCCTTGAATTACACCCATTTGCAGCTGGTTTAATATCCATGTTTATGTGTATTTTGCTGGAATTGGTGTAATTTCTGTGTGCAGATTTGAACTGAATCAGTGCAGGGAGAAAGTGTAGAATAGGTGTGTTGTTAATTTTCTTACCTCTGGATTGATTAACTGTTTCTGTCTTAGCTGGAAATTGATAGCATTGATGGTTGCTCTACTGAATTGAGTGTGAATATTTGATTGCAGTTTGTCATTTGAGAGCAAAAGAAATTTATATATCTGCATCAAGTGCACGAGACTAGGAGAAAAGGGAAGAATCTTTTATATTGTGTGAAGTTAATCCTCTTGATATCTGTGTGTAAATAAGGTACATTGATTCCAATTGTGAATTGTGATTGTAGGATTATACTGGCCAGGAGATTCAAAAGCATTGATTCCAAAAGCTGTCAAGAAGCAACAAAGTTGAGCAAAAGTTTAGTTGGAGCAGGCTAGAAGCTGTCTTCTGAACTAAAGGAGTGGTGAATCAGATCCAAAGAGAGTGGAATCCAGAAGCTAGAAAAAGGGTCAAAGCTGCCAGAAATAGCAACATCAGTGTACGTGTTTTTAGCACAAGGATTTGGCATCAAAAGTGACTGTAGCTGAACCAGGACCAGACCGTGGCAGCGTGCATCTTTTGTATTTTTTTTTGTTCCATTTGATGTGTAATAGGCTGATAGGCTAGCTTTCTTTTAGTTTCATTTTTGTTTGTAAAAGGCCTTTTAAAAAGTCCAAGTATTTGGAAGAGTCCTTGGTGCTCTTTCAACTCTTGGCAACTTTTCTTGATTATTTGAACTTTAATTTGTGTTCACGTTTAGGGGTGATTTAGGCTAAAAGGGATTAAACTCTAAGCCTTATCACATTACAGTCCGAGAGTCTAGTCTTTTAAATTTGCTTAATTGTTTGTGATTGTTTGTGAGTTGTGTTCTTTGATTTTAAAGGTGATTTTTGTTTAAAGGGTAACTAGTAGTAACCTAGGACATTTCTGGCAAGGTAAGACTTGGTACTTAAGCAGTCTTCATGACTCACCTCTCTTACCTGGGACTTGTCTAAGTGTGAATCTTGTATACCTTTCACACAAAGAAAACTTTTAAAAACAAAGATGTCTTGTTATAGTTCATATAAGTCTTCTAGGTTAGATAATGTGTATGACATGTTTAAACAAGTTAGGAATCTTCCATTCTTTGGTAAAGACATAGGTGCATTAACATACCTAGCTTGGGAAAAAGAAATTGATAAAATAAATCCTTGGTTTTATGGAGAGAGTGAATATTATGTCCTTAGCATATATCTCTCTAAGTTAGAAGAGCATGCAAGTGAGTAGTGGGATGAAAGACAATATCATGTTAGGAAAGGTAGAAAGTCCTCCATACGTGATTGGCATGATTTAAAAGCTTGCATGAGAAGAACGTTTGTGCCTTCAAGCATTAAAAGAAACCTAGAACTAATTAGGGATTGCATTGATGATGGAAAATTATTTCTTCAGAGTTTAAATGATCATGGGTTTCTTCGTAGAGAATTAGAATTTGGGGCAAGACTTAAAGAGATCAAGGATAAGAAAAGAGAAAGAGAGATTGAGAGAAAAGAAGAGGAAGAAAGGAAAGAAGAAGATAAGAGAGAGAGAGAAGAAAACGAGAAAAGAGAAGAGAGAAGAAGAGAGGAATTAAGAAGGGAAGAAGAGAGAAGAAGAAGAGAAGAAGAAAAGGAAGATGGAGAAGAAGAGAAAAGAAAAGAAGAAGAAAGAAAAGAAAAAGAGAGAAAAGAAGAAAAGAGAGAAATGCAAGAAAGAGAGAAGAAAGAAAAGGAGAAATTGTTACTGATGACAAATCCTATTCTTTCAAAGACCATCGAACCTAAAAGGAAAGGTTTCCAAATCTTTACTTCTTTTCCAACAATTGATTATTTTTCAATTTTTAACTTCTCTTTCAAACAAATTGTCATCTCATATTCTATGCAAACTTTTTCAAAATATGACAATTCAAATCTTGAATTATTCTTATCATTTAGGAAAGAAATAATTCAAGACAAAAGTGAATTTGGACTTCTAGAATTTCCAAATATGATAAAACAAAATATTAGAAGTCCTTATTTCCTTGTTTTTATAGAAAAATTCTTTCTTGGATTGATATTAATTGAAAATATATTTGATGTTTATTGCAGATTTGTGTTGATCCAGGAGGAAGAAAAAATGGATATAAAAGAATAAGGCCACTCCAAGATGGCCATGCTCCCAAAGATTGTGTGGAGTTTCTTCATAAGGCGATTGCCAGATTTGAGGACAAATCTTTTTTTAAGAGGGAGGGTATGATGGAATCCTGCCTGATGTGTTTTCTCAGTGTCCTTTTTTTTTTGTAGTTTTCACATTTTATTGTGCACGTATTTTAGCTTGTAAGAAGCATGGGTTACTATAAATACCCAGCTCCTCTCATGTATTGGCACTTTTGAGCTTAATGAGAATTTGATTTTCTGACCTTCAGAAATAATTCTCTCTTGAAAGTCACATGCTAGAGAGTCCAAAGACTCCTTCTAGCCACCTTCCTTGCACACTGCCTCCATTCTCATTTTCCTTGAATTCCATTGTGCTCCACCTCATTTCTCTCACTTCCACGACGCTGTTTCCATACGCGTCAGCCATTCATTCGCTGCCACATCTTCAGCGCTTCAACCACACCTCACTGCACCTTACGCATCTTCATTTTTGTGTTTCTTCTTTCACAAGAGCATTTCTCTTTCGAGCCCCTTGTCGCCAGCCATTGTTCTTCACGATGAGTCTTCTATCCTCACATATTCACTTCGTCACTCTCGTTTCTCCCTCGCCACAGCCTCTTTCCACCATTTGTTCATATTTTGACCGTTTAAACACCTCTCTTCACATCGCTTTCTAGTTTCCCCCGATTGAACCCTTCTTTACTTTCGATCTAACCCTTTTCCACCGTTCAATCTTCATTTTGAACCGATTAATTGGTTCATATTGGGTTTCCTTCCATTTCTAGGGTTTCTATCGAGTTTATTTTTTGTTTAGAGCTTTTCTCTCGGTTTTCGTCAAGCTAGCTCTTGATTTAGCGTTCTTCAATTCCGCTGCATCTTTTCTCACTGGAGGAAGCTTCGAGAACCTTAAACGAGTCTGCATCGCTCCTTCAGTCACTTCTCGGAGCCGCTCTTCCATCACGTAAACTAGCTAACCATCATTTTTTTTAAACATGGTTTAAAGTTGATTCCTTGATTCATGGTAAAGTAACTTTGCGTCCTTACTGTCAGATCTGTCGATTTGTTTTTATCTAGGAGCATTAATTTGTTTATTTATTTTGTTTAAGTAGTGTAAGATAGATTTTATTTATCACAACGGTAAGACCATCTTTGGTGTAATGGTTAAGACATTTGGTTTTTCAATAACTCTACTCATATTGGTGTTTCTTCCTCAATAATTCTATAGATGTTCAATCTTCCTTCCTCGGTCTATACTAAGGTAAAATTGGACACTTGAAGAGTTGTATTGATTTTGGGTATTTACAAGACTCAAGCCACAAGTGAAATTTTCAAAGGCTTAGGAAGGAAAATCTATTATTGTAAATTTTTACTCTGATGATGAAATTAATTAAATCTTATGTTTTTCCTTGATTCATTCAGTTTAAACATATCCTACTTACCTATATATATGTGTCTAGCCGGTTTAACGTGCAATGCTAGTTATTAATTAATTCACTTAATTAGTATCTACACTTATAATATTAAGACCTATTCTAATATAATTTAGTACACTATCCAGCAGTATCTTACGTTTATAACTCCTAATCCTATTATGTATCCACGCCATAAAAATTATAAATTCAACAAATCAATGACAAGTAATAGTTGAGACTGTATCAAACATGTTTATAGAATTGAAGTTCACTCAAAACAACCATGAATCGCTACACTGATACCATAAAACAATGACAAGTAGTATTTGTTCATCATGTGAATTATGAAATCATGATCAGCCCTATACTAGACATAACGTATGTAAAATCCACATAGACTAATAACCAAAGATAATATCATGTGGAAATCAATAGCAAAAGATTGACTTCATTTACCTAATTAATTTATAATTCATTTCAATAAACAGTCAAACATATACGCATCGCAATGCCAAAGTAATTAATTTTCATTTGCTCATTCGATACACGTACTACAAACTAGATGAGCTCACTCCCCAAAGCCCTTGCCAAGCTAGGCATATTAGAGGTTTCACAGTTGGGTTGTGTGCGTGTCATTTCTCTGTTCACACAGAGAATTATTGTCATTATGATTCATAATGAGTTCGTAGGATAAATCCACAACTCTTAGGTCGTCATAAGGACGAACCGCTCTGATACCATTAATGTAACATCCCATAATCTCACACTTGACAATTCATAATTGATATATTGTAGCATTACATTTAAGGTAACATCCCATAATCTCACACTTGATAATTCATAGTTGATGTGTATATATATATATATATATGTTTTAAACTCAGATTTCAACTATAAACTCATAAACATAACTCGAATTCTTGTAATTTATTCTTCTATCTCTTTCTTCATTGACACTGAAGCAGACGACGTTCCTTCATCTGCTCCCGTATAACGAATTATACGATCATCGCACATACACAAACACAAACAAGTAGGGTGAGCTAACATGCAACAAATCATTTATAAAACATGCATAATTACTTTGATACACTCAACAAACCTCATATAATAATTATGTCAGACACCCTCATACCATCATACAACAATCGCATCATAAATACTCATCCCATCATACCACAATCCCTAATAGACACTCATCTCAGAATACCCAATAGACACTCATCCCACAATACTCAATAGACACTCATTCCACAATACCCAATAGACACTCATTCTAGAATACCTAATATACACTCATTCCACAATACCCAATAGACACTCATTCCAGAATACCCAATATACACTCATTCCACAATACCCAATAGACAGTCATTCCATAATACCTAATATACACTCATTCCACAATACCCAATAGACACTCATTCTAGAATACCCAATATACACTCATTCCACAATACCCAATAGACACACATTCCAGAATACCAAATATACACTCATTCCACAATACCCAATAGACACTCATTCCAAAATACCCAATATACACTCATTCCACAATACCCAATAGACATTCATTCCACAATACCCAATAGACACTCATTCCAGAATAGCCAATATACACTCATTCCACAATACCCAATAGACACTCATTCCAGAATACCCAATATACATTCATTCCACAATACCCAATAGACACTCATTTGGATACTACGTTGATGAGCGGTCACGAGAGGTTATGCACTTGTGATGACTTCTACTTCTTCTTACAAATACACTTCTAAAATACTCCATACCATCCACAAGGTTAGTCCTCAACACTATGCCCAAAATCGGCACATAGTTCAGTACCTCCTGCCCCTCTCACCACATAATTCATCCTTCTCTACTTGAGACTGGATGATTATTAGAGTATCAGGATAACCTCCAACAACAGGATCCTCAACATCAACATATACACAAATACCATATCATTACTGAATCTCTCCACGAGACTCATACCATGCTCATATTCCTCAACTCACTTTAAACCATTACAAAATCTCCCCATAATACTCATATCATGTTCAGATGCATAAATTCAAATCCAATATAATAAAATCCAATCATCACAGAAATCATAAAAAATGAATGTATCACAAAATAAATTAACAATACTAAAATATCACCATAAAAGGTCACCGGAGAAGAATCAAATGTTTGACGAATCAAACTCACCATAAACGCCAGTACATATGACTAGTCACAACTTACTGGATTTGACCAAGGCTGCTCTATGACCAGGGATGCACCAACTCTGGTTTTTAAGATTCCTTTATCCTACCATCACAATTATAACCTTAATATAAACGTTCTGGGGAACTAAGAAGTTGAATCTAGCATAACCGGTTACACATCTTCTTATCCTTCCAGAAAGATGAATCCATCACATATTTTATATCAATTGAGTATATTCAATAGGATTTAAGTTAAAAACTTGTCGAGTAGACTTCCAAGACAGAGAGGTGCGTCACAATGGACAACTTAAGTACAAAGTCTTTCCTTAGCCAAAGTGTTCCTCAACTAGTTTGTAACAAATTTCTTATTTATAGATTCAAAACAACAACATATAATATTAACACAGCAATTCAATACAACAAACACCTATGTTTTTCATTAACAATATTCACATAGAATTTCAAGACATGAATAGTAATAAAACAATATTAAATCATAATATAAAAGCTTAGAAAGGTTAGCTCCCCTACCTCTATTCCAGACTTAATCTCTTGCTCAGAATTTGTTTCCCCGAAAACTCTCCAGAACCAATACTCTTCTTGCAACTAACAATTTCTTCCTAACTCTTTCTTCTCTATTTCTCAAGATTTCTCACTTGATTCTTCCTCTCTTTGTGCAGAATAGCCTCCCCTCTAATGACTATTTATAGTCCAAAAATTTTACTATTTAACAATTTTTTAATATTATTTATTATTTTAATATTATTTTATTATATTAATATTTTAATCACCACTTGACATATTGGATCCTTCAATAATGCCTTCAAACGTGGAGTGCTTGTCCACTATCAATATTTTAATATATTAATATTTTAATCACCACTTGACATATTGGATCCTTCAATAATGCCTTCAAACGTGGAGTGCTTGTCCACTATCAATATTTTAATTTTTTTTTTTAAAAAACAAAAAGGTAGAAAAGAGTTTGAACCCATGTTCTTGAAATCACCACAATTTTCTACCATTTAAGCTACCAAAATTTCTTATTTAACTTTCCACATTTTATTTTTACATAAGCTTATTATATTTTCCATTCATAAAGAAATTTATTACTACTAGTAATAAAATTGTTACTATTAAGGTAAATATTTTTCATGGGTCTTACACTTAAGGAAGGTGTTAGCACCCTAATGCGTCTGCCCAAAGGCAGTACCATTAATTAAATGTATAAAGTTGATGTGGTTTCTCAAAATGTTTAATTTTCCCTAAAAAATATAATATAAAAAATCTATTAAGAAACAAAAAATATTTTTTTGTTTTATGAACCCGACAAGGATTGACCTTGCTCCTACGTATATCCATTTATGATGGACAATCAGGGATCACGTAGTTCTCTATCTAGAAAAAGGTTTATGAGTTTGTTTGAAAATTATTATGGATTATTTTGGATTTTTGAAAAGTGAACTCGATTAGGATTGACATCGTTTTTTTTTTATTTTGAAGAAATTCTTTTATTTTGAAAATGGTAGGAAAAAAAGGAATGAAACTGGCCAAAGGCCAACGAGTACTTATAAAATTTATTTTATGACTTATAATTATATTTTGTAGGAAAATACGTGATAAGAAATTCTTTCTTTCTTTTAACTGTTTTCAAATTATTTATTTATTATTTATTTCTTAAAAAAATACATATCATGTGATGTGGGAGATATGACCAATACCAAAAACGCGAAAAGATATTCCTTTTTTTTATGAAAAAACAATAAATCAAAATCTTTTAACAAAAAACCTTCAAAGTACAATAAAAAAAGAATGGTGTAGAGATGACATACCTTTTTGGCTCTAAGTATTCCCCTAGTTCTCCCTTGGTAGTTTCTTTTGGCAGAGTTTCTCTAGCTTAAGAACTTACTTTTCTCTATACTCTCTCGTACTCTTTCTATCTCTATTATTTCATAGTATTTCTCTCTATTTTTTTTTCATCCCTTTTTTCTATCACAAGGTGCGTATTTATATACACACATTGTAATATTATGGTAATCTTGTCTTAATTGAGAATTAATTGATAATGAACAAAATAGGGAAAGAAATGGTCTTGGTTGCTAGAAAACAAAATAAATAATATTCAAGACATTGATTATAATTATTGTCAGAAAATATATTTTTCCATTTTAAAAGCAACTGACGCAGCAAATTATATTAACATACTATTTTAATTACTGCTTATAATTATTGGCATAATGTTGATTCAAATTATTACCATATTACACTAATATTTCAAAAATATTGTGTTGTGTATTAAAGTTATTATTTTATCATTTTTACCCAGTATTAATTATTATCTTTTTATTCTTTAATTTATTTATTTACTTACCCGGACGAAATTGGATGTTGAGAGCTGTCCTTCTTTATTTAGATTTTGCTAGATAACGTGAACTTTAGAGTTTTTGTGTTATCATAGTAAAAGCTAAATAATGATAAAGACACTAATTTCGTTTGGGTCTAAAGAAAAGGAAAAAGATTACCTCAAAGCGTACCTGGTAGAGAGTGTAGCAACCTTGTGGATTTTGCTGAAAAGCCGTGACACTTGTGGAGGGTGTCGTACCCTATGAACTTTGCCAGAGAGGTGTATGAACCTTGTGAATTGAAACCCCTCTTTTTTTCTTTTTGTTTTCTTTTGAGAGGCGCAAGAACCTTGTAAAAATTTGCTGAAGAGGCGTACGAACCTCGTAAAATTTGATGGAGAGGCGCACGAACCTCGTGATATTAGTCGGGGAGGTGCACGAACCTCATGAAATTTGATGGAGAGGCGCATGAACCTCGTAGTATTTGATGGAGAGGCGCACGAACCTCGTAATATTTGACGGAGAGGTACACGAACCTCGTAGTATTTGATGGAGAGGCGCACGAACCTCGTAATATTTGATGGAGAGGCGCACGAACCTCGTAATATTTGATGGAGAGGCGCACAAACCTCTTAATATTTGATGGAGAGGCGCACGAACCTCTTAATATTTGATGGAGAGGCGCACGAACCTTGTAATATTTGATGGAGAGGCGCATGAACCTCGTAATACTTGATGGAGAGGTGCATGAACCTCGTAATATGAACAATTCTTTTTTTTTTGAAATTCTGAACTTTCTCAATGATGTACTTGTTGAATCAATTTCCATTGAATTCATGAATTCCTTTTGTATGTTGACGATGCATGGTGCGTTATGCTTTTTTCTTTGAATCCCTATGATGATGCATGCATGAATGTATGGGTGAAAATTCATGTGAGACCCAAATATGGTATTATATTTCCCGTTTTGTTTTAATTCCCCGACATCCTTTAAGAACAAGCTCCCACCCCGTGAATCTGCCTGTGATGCTTATTATTTTCAGGAGGTAATTCAAAAGTTAAGAGCTACCGTACGAAGAAAAATAATTATTGAATAAAGCATAATACAATAATGTCAATTCCACTTTAAAAACATTCCCTATCATGGAATCATTATGCATAGAAGTTTTTGACTACGTTAGAATTAACCGGCAAAGGTAACTCCTCCCCATCCATTCTTGTGAGAATAAGTGCCCCATCGTCAAATGCCTTCTTTACCACATATGGGCCCTCATAATTTCGAGTCCACTTGCCCCTGTGATCCTTTTGTATTGGCAAAATCTTTTTTAGGACCAGTTCGCCTTCTTGGAGTTCTCTAGGACATACCTTCTTGTTGAATGCTTTTTTCATTCTTCGCTAGTATAATTGTCCTTGGCATGCTGAGGTCAACCGTTTCTCCTCTACGAGATTGAGTTGATCAAACCGGGTTTGAACCCAATCTGCTTCTTCTAAACGGGTTTCCATTAACACTCGTAAGAATGGGATTTCTACCTCGAAGGATAGTACTGCTTCCATTCCGTATAACAAAGAAAAAGGTGTTGCACTGGTCGACGTGCGTACTGATGTGCAATAACCATGTAAAGCGAAAGGAAGCATTTCGTGCCAGTCCTTATACATGACTACCATCTTTTGTACAATCTTCTTGATGTTTTTATTTGCAGTTTCGACTGCTCCATTCATCTTTGGACGATAAGGTGAAGAATTATGGTGCCGAATCTTAAACTCTTCGCACAACTCTTTCATCATTTCATTGTTCAGGTTTCTGGCATTATCAGTGATAATCTTGTCAGGGAGCCCGTATCGGCAAATTAAATCTCTTTTTATGAATTTTGTCACTACCTTTCTAGTGACATTGGCATAGGAGGCAACTTCTACCCATTTAGTGAAATAGTCCATTGCGACCAGTATAAAGCAGTGTCCATTTGTTGCTTTGGGTTCTATAGCCCCGATGACATCTATTCCCCACACTGAAAACATATATTCCCTACACTGAAAATGGCCAAGATGTCGTTAATACATTTAGGTTTACGGGTGGTGCATTGATATTATCTGCATACTTTTGGCATTTTTCACACTTTCTTACATACGCACAACAATCTCGTTCCATGTTTAACCAAAAGTAACCCGCTCTCAGAATCTTTCTAGACATTGAGTATCCATTCATGTGTGTTCCGAATGTGCCTTCATGAACCTCTTCCAAAATTGACTCAGCCTCCCCTACTTCCACGCACCTGAGGAGTACCATGTCATGGTTTCTTTTGTACAAAACATCCCCATTTAAGATAAAATTGGCCGCCAACCTCCTCAATGTCCTCTTATCGTTCTCAGATGACCCTTCTGGATATCCCTGAGTCTTTAGATAGTTCTTAATATCATAATACCAAGGCTTTCCGTCTGGCTCTACATCTATGGAATGACAGTATGCTGGCTCTTCATGGCTCTTCATTTTGATCATTCGTACTTCCACATCCCGATTAATCTCAAACATTGATGATAAGGTAGCCAAAACATCTGCCAATTGATTGCCATCTCGCGAAATGTGATGAAACGTGATGGAGTCAAAGCCCTCAATCAACTTGTTGATTTAGACTTGATAGGGGACTAGTTTTGCATCCCTGGTTTCCTATTCCCCCTTCAATTGGTTGATGACCAGGGCTGAGTCCCCATGTACACTAAAAATCTTTATCTTATATTCAATTGGTGCTTTAATGCCCATAACACAAGCCTCGTTGATGAATCATTATTTTCTTCACTTCACTTAGCTTATTGTGCTAGATTTAATTAGGGAATTGTGCTTAATTGTTCAGTATTTTCCCATTTTTACTGATTGTGCTTAATTTGATCAGAAATTCTTATTTTACTTAATTTGAATTATCTGAGAATAATTATTTACATTATTGAGTGCAGGAAAAATTCTGAAAATATTTTAGGACATTTAGAAGAAAATTCATTTGCACACTGTGTTATTTACTTAGAAGAAGCTACACTGCCTTGATTTATTCTGTGTGTTGATCTGTGGAAACTTGAGATGAAATATTTTTTGGATTGACTGAAAAAAATTAGAAGAAGTGTAGGGTGTCCACGGAACCAAGGGGCAAACCATCTCATAAATTCTTGAATTTTAAGAAGCAAGGAGGGACCACATTGAAATGAAGTTCACGGTTTTGTAGCTCTTTTGGAAGATAACAAGTGTGATTTTTATTTTGGAGGGAGGCACATTCTCTATGTAAATGCCACGGCAATGAAGAAGAGTAGATGGACTTGAAGTGGAATCAAAGAGGGGGACCACACACTTGTACAAAGTTCACGTCTGGCTCCAAAATGAAATGAATTGAATTGGTATTATGAAGGTAAAGCACACGGCCATTGCAAAGGGGCACTTGGAAAACTGTGAAAGCATTAAACACATAATGGAGGGGCCACACTTTGAAAGCTTACGTGAAAGTGGAGGAACTATAAAATGCAAAGTTTTTGGTTTTTGAAATACATGGCCCCATGGTGGATAATTCATTTTGGCATGATATGGAATAAAAGAAAAGGTGGCCATATTGGAAATTGGAAGCTAACGTCCACAGAGGAGTTGCAAATGCTGAATTTGATTTAATTAATGTTATTAAGGAAAGTGGTTTCATGGCCCACATATGCAAAAGATGTGCAGATTTTTGTTTTGACCATGTTCTTCCACTCCACATAAGCATTTGGTCTTGGACCTTATTTGGAAAACAAGCTCACGACCACCACTCTTTTGCTGAAGTATCATGGCTGGAAAATGGAAAGCACACGGCCCACATCCTCATTTTGCACGTTGAAGAAAGTGGAAATAACTTGCTATAATACACATTGGGTCCGCCACACCTTCTTGGCTTGGAATGTGATTTCCATCTGGTTTTGGAGAAAGCAATTCATTCTCTTTTGGGGGCTGTTCGGAAAGGATACACATGCACATTTGGAGAAGCATCCAGCAGCACCACGTTGGAAGGCAGCTGGGAGAAGAGATGGAGATTACGGTTTGGTGAAAGGCATGGTAATAGCTTACAATCACGTCCATCCAGAAAGAAGATAGGGGGCACTCACGGCCTTGAGGACCTTACGGCTTGGTCCAGCAGATGGGAAGAAAGGCAAATGTCCAGCAAGAAGAGGAGCTTCCAGCAAAGATGAGAGTTCTCGGTCTCCAAGCTTGGGCAGCAACAACGTCCAAGGATGGTCCAGCAAAACAACGTTCCAACAATGAAGAAGGAAGGGGCTCTCGGTTCTCTACTCCACCAGCAAGCTCAGCAAACAAAAGCATCTTGATCCAGTAGCTTGGTGTGCATGGTGATGAAGGCAACAACTTGGTGCAGGAAGTGGAGAGGAATTCACGGAAGCAAGATATTCACGTGATGGATGATTGGAAAGAAAGAGTAGTTCACGGACAGAGGAAGCTACAGAAGATTGGAATGGTGTGCAAAAGAAGAAGACAAGTTGGCAAAAGGAGAGGCTCACGGGTTCAGATTTTTGGGCTATAAATCCAGCAGCATGCAGAGAAGCAAAGAAAGTAGAATTTATTAGATTTTAGGAGTAGGAATTAGGAGTTACGTTCTGGCTGGCTGGGTTTTCTCCTCCCCTCTGGGGAGGTTTTGTATTTGGTTTAATTTTCACTTGCATGTATTGAATTTTGGTGATGTTGTTGGATTTGATTTTCATTTACGCACTACATCCGTTTTCACGTTTAAGATTTTAAATGCAATTATTTTCAGTTCATGAATTTCAGATTTGCAATTTTAATTCTGTTAAAATTTTGTTTTTACCGTTTTCAGAATTTTACTGCTTAATCTTGTTTTTACAGTCAATTAATTTTACTACTTTCAGTATTTAATTTTTCTGCACAACAACCTTTAAACCCCCCCCCCCCCTTCGTAAAAAAATCTGAAACTGAACCGACACAAATTGGTCCTTGAGAGACGACCTACGAGTCACTTCCTAGTCCTGTACTGCATTAATTTTGTTGTATAAAATTTGTATGACCGCGACAGTCGTATCACTCGTATTCGGGGATATTGTTGGTGCAGTTGAAGCACAACCTAGCGGTCATTGGTGTGTATTGATTCTTCGGGGATATAAGTACTGCTCCTATTCCGTGTCCTATTACATTGAAAGCCCCATCAAACACTAATGTTCAAGACTTTTCATTTTGGCCTCCCTCAACGTTTTCAAACAGAGCCATGATATCTTCATCAGGAAAGTTGGGTTGCATCGGCTGATAATCTTTAATGGGTTGTTAGGCCAAATAATAAGCTAAAGCACTACCCTTGACAAATTTTTGAGTGACGTATATGATATCATATTCTGACAAAAGTATTTGCCACCGCGTAATTCTTCCTGTGAGAGCAGACTTTTCGAAAATATATTTAATAGGATCCATTTTGGATATCAACCAAGTAGAATGATTTAGCATGTATTGTCTTAGGCGATGAGCAGTCCATGCCATTGCGCAACAAGTTCGCTCTAGCGGTGAATATCGTCGCTCGTAGTCTGTGAATCTCTTGCTTAAATAGTATATAACATGTTCTCTTTTCCCGACTGTGTCGTGTTGACCCAACACACAACCCATTGATTCATCCAATACCATTAAGTAAAGAATGAGTGGCCTTCAAGACTCGGGCGGTCTCAATACAGGAGGGTCTTGTAGATATCGTTTGACTTTGTCGAAAGCTGCTTGACAATCCTCATTCCATTTTACGGGATGATTTTTTACGTAACAACTTGAACATGGGTTCACAGGTGGCTGTTAATTGAGAGATGAACCTAACAATGTAATTTAGCCGACCCAAAAAACCTTGTATCTCCTTTTTTGTGATGGGGGAGGGCATTTCCATTATTGCTCGTATCTTGTCGGGGTACACTTCTATCCCCTTTTGACTGACCACAAAACCCAACAACTTTTCGAACTTTACACCAAATGTGCACTTAGCTGGGTTAAGTTTGAGTTTGAATTGTCTCAATCTTTCAAACAATTTTTTCAGATTGAGAATGTGTTCCTCTTCTCGTTCAGATTTGGCAAGACATTGTAAACTAGTGATTAGGAGTAGGCTTTCTTCACCAAGACATTGGGTTTAAGGTAATTTAGAAATTGGCATTAACATTAATGAAGAAAGATGAATTCTTGAATACATGAGAGTGGATAGGATGAATTGGTAAACCCCAACAACATAATCATTCATATTATTCATCAACCGTTTTTGCATTGTTCAAGTCCATTGATCAAAACCTTGCATTCATGTTTATTTTTTCATAGTTCAACAACAATATTTTCGGTTATAAGTCTAAGATAATCAACAAATCACATAATTATTTAGGTCGTGAGTCCTTTGGGAAACGATACTTGGTCTTACCAATTTTATTACTTGATACGATTCGGTTACACTTGCCGAGGGTTAACAAGTTTTTGGCGCCGCTGCCGGGGACTCGTGGTTTAACTATTCTATTTGTGTGATTATTGATTAACTTTGACTTGATTTTTTTTAATATTTTATCTTTCTATCTTTTTATTTTTCTTAATCTATCTTATCTATCTTTTTGTCATAACAATTGTTTCTAGGAACTTGTTTTCTTGTGTATGCAGGATACAGTTCGAACTAGAAGCAAAATCACTACAGAACCTCTTCTTGAAGGCTTGGATGAAAGTAGAAGGAGGAGGAGAGTTCGAACTTCAAGAGAATTATTTCCTCCTCCGGAGATACTTTTACAACCTTCACCACAAAGGTCAAATCAAAGCATTAAAGATATGGCCGAGGAGAATAATGGTAGACGCACTCTTGTGGATTACACCACTGTGGTTGGCCCTCAACATTTTAATAGTATAGCAAGGCCGAGGGTCAATGCCGCAAACATGGAGGTGAAGTCGGCATTGATACAATTGGTGAAGAGCAACCAATTTAATGGGCTATCACATGAAAGTCCATATGAACATCTCCCCACATTCAATGAGATTTGCAACACTATGAAGATTAATGGGGTGCCGGATGAAGCAATAAAGCTTAGTTTGTTTCCTTTCTCGTTGGGCGGCAATGCTAAGTTATGGTTAAACTCTTTTCCAGAGGGTAGCTTTATTGAGTGGGAAGCTGTGGTTGCAAAGTTTTTAAACAAGTACTTCCCACAATCTAAAGTCAACAAAGGGAAGCAAGAGATATCTTCTTTCAGACAAGCATGGGAGGAGACATTAGGTCAAGCATGGGATCTTTCAGACAAGACTCCCACGCATGGCTTTGATGAAGCAGCAGTAGTCCTTCTTTTCCTTGGAGGTCTTGGTTCACAAACCAAGTTGATGTTAGATGCCTCAGCTGGAGGTAATATCAAATGGAAGACTCTAGCAGAAGCAACCGAGTTGATAGAGAAAATGGCTACTAATGATAACGAGTTGCACAGTGAAAGAGGAACTCTAATTCAACAGAAAGGGGTTCTACAATTGTAATCAAATGATGCCTAGCTCGCTCAGAATAAGATCATAACTCAACAGTTGGAGAATTTAACAAAGACACTTGCTCAATTGTCAAAGGAGCTAAAGGGAGTTGCACAGGTTCAACAACAACAGATGTGTGAACTATGTGCTGGTGACCATATCAATAGTCAATGTGCTTTTCCAGTGGAGGTTTTAGAAGATGTAAATTTCATGGCCAATCAATTTCCATACCGCCAAGGTAATTACAACCAAGGGTGAAAACCTCACCCAAGCATGGGTCAAGGTCAAGGACAAGCTAGACAATCAGGATAATTCAACTGGCCACAACAACAACCATCATTATGGCAACAAGTGTCTTCACTCAATGAAAGATCAACAAAGTTGGAAGAGACTCTTCAACAATTTATGCAGGTGACTATTTCCAACCACAAAAGCACGGAAGCGACTATTAGAAACTTGGAGATGCAAGTTCGCCAAATAGCTAAGAAGTTGGAAGATATGCCTGATAAGAGTTTTGGGGCTAATAATGAGGTTAACCCTAAGGAAGATGTAAAGTTTTATTGAGTGTGGATGTTGAAAGATTTGAGTTAGAGAAAAAAGAAGAAAAAGAAGAGAGAGTAGAGAGAAAAGAAGAGAGAAAAGGAGAGGATGAGAGAAAAGAAAAAGACGAAAAGAGAGGAGAGAAAATTTTTGAAAAATTTGAAAAAATTCTTCCTTGTCCAAAAGACTCTTCCTCTTTCTTCGCCATGTGGTGTAACTGTAACCTGTCTGGCGCAATATGCATGTTGTATTTGTACTGCCTTACAAAGGCATCTGCCAGATCTGCCCAAGAACGAATATGCGGGGAATTTAAATGTGTATACCAACTCAATGCTGCTTCAGCCAAACTATCTTGAAAGAGATGGATAAGTAATTTGTCGTCATGAGCGTAAGCAGCCATTTTTCGACAATACATGGTCAAATGGTTCTTAGGGCACATGTTTCCCTTGTATTTCTCAAATTCTGGCACCTTAAACTTGTGCGGAATCGCCACTCCTAGCGCCAGACTCAACCTTGCCACGTCACCAAACCCGTAACTTTCAAACCCTTCTATGGCTCTCAGCCTACCCTCTTGAACTTCGAGTTTATCCTTCGCTTCTTCTACATTCGTGTGCAAAGCAACATCTTGCGTGATAATTGTGTGAGGAAGCTTGGATGTTTCATTCGACTTTGTCTCAGTCGTGTGGATAGGCCCCTGGGTACTAATGGGGAGTACATTGCTAGTTATAGGAAAAGCCAAAGAAGTGTGCTTTGCCTCTAAATGATCTCTAATAGGCGGCGTGTAACCTGGTGGTAAACCATACATTGGAAATGTGAATTGTGTGCCCACAACGTTATGTACTAGAGGGTGAGCATTATCATCAATCTTCACAGACGAAGTCTCTCCTGCAGTTTTCATGGCTTTCAAAGCGTCTTAAATTTGACCAACTTGATCCTTTAGCTGGCTAATATCGGCCTTTACAGTTTCACGTTCCTCTTCCCAATCTTCCATAGCTTTGGAGTTTGCTCGAGTCCTATAAAGATGTTTTGGAAGTCTCGCCGTTGTTTTTTTTACTTTATAATGTTTTTATTAACTTGGATTAGATGAAAACGAATTATGCGAAAATGCAAAGATAATGCGTGCTAAAAATAGGCAGAAATCACATGTCCTTGATATCGTTACGAGAGAAATTAACACAGCCTAATACCATTGCAAACAAAACAAATTTTAGATTTAAAGAAACCGAATAAATGTCAAAAGTTACTAAAATGAAAATATCAACTCCTAGCTTAGGCGATGAAAGTCTTCATCTTACCCACTAGCCATTTACAACAACTAATAAAACGAGTGACTTCTTCAGGTGGGTTGTAGAAATATGTCATCACTTCAACATCAGATATCATCTTGGGAACATCTTTGATAGCTTCATTAGCAAGAGCAGCTAGTTGAGAGAAATTTCTCTTCCAATGCCTCAGAACTTGTTCTTGATCCCTAATATGATTCTCCATCTATTTCATCATAGCTTGATTTATTTCTTCTATTTTCATCCATTCTGCCGGTTTGGCAATGTAGCTCTCCATCTGCTTCACCAATGTTTGTTGTTTTTCTTCTCCCTTTTCATGTTCTTGGTCTAGCTCTTCTTTAAATGACACCGCCATCCTTTTCATTTGTTGCTCTATTTCCTTAATTTGAATTTGGGCTTCCCTCAATCTTTTCAGGACCTCTTGTTTATCTCTTTTGGTCTCTTCATAAAGATATTTCCAATTTTTTTCGGCCTCCAATGTTGTATTCCTTTCTTTCACTCTCATGGTTAGCTCAGCATTAGCGGCTGCGAGATCCTGCTTTATTCGGAGAGTGTAATCTTTTTCGATGCTTTGCTTCATGAGAATCTCTTCATATGCCCACGTCATTTCATTCTTTTCGGATGTTAAATCTACAAAATCATTGCAAGCAATTCGTAACTCCTTCATCAACTTAATATTTTGATCTCTCATTTCTTCTATTTCTTTCTTCAATTGTTTTACTTTATCAGACTCTGGATCTTGAAATGGCCCCCCACTTGATTATTGACCTATGATTGACTCGAATGACAATTTAATATCCTTTACCCTTTGTGTAATCCAATTGTAATAACTGACTTCTTGGGTTATCACTCTCACTCTTTCATCTGCTTCAAATCGCATGAAGTTTCCCCATGCTCTTCTGATCTCTCTTAGCTTCTCAACAAAACCTTCATCTTCATAATAAATGAATAATGGAGTGAGATGATCGGGTGATGGTGCTCCTCTCATGGGATGCCCAAACTGTCTCTGAACCAAGATAGGATTGTAATTGATACAGTACCGAGCTCCGATGAGTGGAATGTTAGGGAAATTGCCACAATAATGAATGAAATACCTGCCCCCAAGCTAAGAAGAACGCCATTTTATCTTCCCTCCATTTAGACCTGCGAAGAAATGAGTCCATTCATCCGCTTTTATGCTTTTATCAACTGTCCCCTTGAACACACGAGAAGCCAACCACATATATAATGCTGGTAAACAACATATAATCTTTTGTCCCTTCCTTTCATGGCAGAAACTCAATATCCCATAAACATCCGCGAGGACTGCAGTGACAGGATTCTTGAATCTTGTCCTATTTGCCACAAAAATATCCATTGCATCATAATCCACAAAATCCTCAACCTTAGGAAATAACATGACGTCATATAAGGTAAAGGCCAACACGTCCATGAAGGTTTCCCACTCTTTGTTGCTAGCCAAATGATGTAAGTATTGCTCCAAATACTCTTGAGTGAGTCCTTGCACTTGGTTTCTTGTTACCAACCTGTCCCTCAACTCTCTAGGGTGTAATTTCATGATAGTAGCAATGGTAGTAATAGAGGTATGATGCTCTAAGTGTTGGTATGGAGTTGTGCCTTCTAGCGGTAAGCCCAAGATATGCTCGAACTCTTCTATAGTTGGTGCCAACTGGAAGTCTTGAAACGTAAAACATCTAAGTGGAGAATCATAATATTGGGACAAGGCTCTGATAGCAGGTAATTGTACATTCACTTCCATCAAACTGAGCAAATTTCCATATCTCTTCCTGAACGCTTCCCTCTTCATGGTCTTCATTTGCTTTCCTAATCTTATCAACCCCGTCAAATTCATATCTGAGACTCTAATGTGTGTTTTTCTTCTTAATAGGGTAGAATTACTTTGTTGCATAGTTTCAAATTCCATGTTAAGTACCAACCTTTACGATATCGAACAACTTTGTGATTTCCGCTAGTACTAGTAAAAGAAATGTTGCTAATGTATATGATGCATGGAAATGCATATGCCAAATAATAATTAAAAGCCATTTTTCATACCCTTAAGATAAGTACAATGTTTTAAAGTCTAAGCATTGTATATGCAACCTCACAGAGATGGCTTCCTAAACCTACCATCAAGGCCACCAGAGTTATGGTCCTTTTTTCACAGCATTTTCCACAACAGTTGAGATGCAACTAGATGTGAAATTACATGTGAAGAGAACAGACAATGGCTGAGATTCTCACGATAGCCAAACTGGAAGTAGTCCAGACGTGACACTGCTACGCAACCCGTCTAATTCTATGTTGCACTCAGACCCGGGTATAGGGTCCTACTCATGATATGCCCAACAATAATGATAATAATAAAAACAAATATAAATAAATTACCAAAATAAATAAAGACAATCATATATAATAAATAAAGGGAAAATAAATAAAATAAAAATAAAATAAAGTAAAACCACATCAAATTTGCACATTTAATTAACAAGGCCTGATTCTCTAGCGTTCCCAATGGAGTCGCCATCTATCGCAATCGGGATCGCGACGGGATGGCGAGCCAAAAACAAAACAGGTTTGAGAAAAAGTTTTCGGAGTCGCCACCATAATTTATTATGGAAAAACTATGGAAAACCATAAAATAAGACATGGTCTATGAAAACTAGATTTTAGGTTTGTGAATCGGTCTATGAAAATATTTTTTTTGTTTTATGAACCCAACAAGGATTGACCTTGCTCCTACTTATATCCATTTATGATGGACAATCAGGGATCACGTAGTTCTTTATCTAGAAAAAGGTTTGTGAGTTTGTTTGAAAATTATTATGGTTTATTTTGGATTTTTGAAAGGTGAATTCGATTAGGATTGACATCATTTTTTTTTGAAGAAATTCTTTTATTTTGAAAATGGTGGGAAAAAAAGGAATGAAACTGGCCAAAGGCCGACGAGTACTTATAAAATTTATTTTATGACTTATAATTATTTTTTATAGGAAAATATGTGATAAGTAATAGTTTCTTTTTTTTAATTGTTTTGAAATTGTTTATTTATTATTTATTTCTTAAAAAAAATAAATATCACGTGATGCGTGATATATGACCAATACCAAAAACGCGAAAAGATATTCCTTTTTTTTATGGAAAAAAGATAAAATCTTTTAACAAAAAACCTTCAAAGTACAATAAAAAGAGAATGGTGTAGAGATGACATACCTTTTTGGCTCTAAGTATTCCCCGAGTTCTCCCTAGGTAGTTTCTTTTGGCAGAGTTCCTCTAGCGTGAGAACTTACTTTTCTCTATACTCTTCCGTACTCTTTCTATCTTTATTATTTCAGAGTATTTCTCTCTTTTTTTTTTCATCCCCTTTTTCTATCACAAGGGTGTGTATTTATATACACACATTGTAATATTATGGTAATCTTGCCTTAATTGAGAATTAATTGACAATGAACAAAATAGGGAAAGAAATGGTCTTGGTTGCTAGAAAACAAAACAAATAATATTCAACACATTGATTATAATTATTGTCAGAAAATATATTTTTCCATTTTAAAAGCAACCGACGCAGCAAATTATATTAACATACTATTTTAATTACTATTTATAATTATTGGCATAATGTTGATTCAAATTATTACCATATTAAACTAATATTTCAAAAATATTGTGTCGTGTATTAAAGTTATTATTTTATCATTTTTACCCACCATTAATTATTATCATTTTATTCTTTAATTTATTTATTTACTTACCCGGACGAAATTAGGTGTTGACAATAATTAATAACACATGTGATGTTTATGTGTTACATGTTCTATTGCTTACATGCTACATGTTTTAATCAATGTATAAATCTGTTTAAAGCATGGAGAACATGATTGTGTTGTTACATTGCATTTTACTGTGCTATATAATTGATTTTATTAGTGAATGCATGTATGGTGTTTTATAGAATGAAAACCACAAGCACTTATATTGAACTTTTTATTGTGTGGCAAAACAATAGTTTTAAGTCGACTTCATTATAGGGTGAATCGATTAAAACTCGTGGCTTTGCACAAACTTGTTAAAAGTGTGTTGTGAAGTTTTTCAAAGAAGAATTTTTCAAAACTATGTTTAACTGTGTTACATAGTCAATTATATGCAACTTGCATTCGACTAAGTCTGTTAAAGTTTTGAAAATCTGTTAATGCTTGTGTTAAATGTTACAACAACTATATTTTTATATATGTTGACCAAGCATTTATTATAGATCGATTGCATTAATTGCGCATTCAATTAATTGCATTAATTGCTGCTAACTGCTTTGATTGAACTGTTACATTCGACTGCATTAGTAGCTAAGTCGATTAAAATGAGTCTGAATTGTCAAAATCTATAAATTGATGCAAACTTGATCTTTGTAAGAACTTTTGTGATTCTAATATTATTGTGATATTTTGCAGAAAGTGCATTCTTACAGAGCGTACTGCGTTCTTGACTTTGAGGGTGGCTCAAAGGGTTGGACTGCAGGAGAGGGGATTCTTGCTGCTAGTCTGTTTTGTATATGCCTATATTTTGATTAGAGGGTTAGAGAGGTGTTTTATATTTTTGACGTGAGGTCGCTATAAAAGCCTTGTTGTAAAAACCTTGATCATTATAGTGCATTGGCTTCCTGTGGTTGGAAGGACACTGGATGTAGGCTTGGTCGAACCAGTATAAAACCAAGTGTTTGATCTTTCTATCCCTGCACTTTTATTTAGTCGACTCTATACTGCAATAAATCGATTACATTTCCGCTGCATAAAAAAATCTTTTTCTTTGCATTTTAAGAAAGCTTTTAAAGGCATCTACTTTGCGAAAAAAATTTAAAGAAAACTTTGTTTTACATTTCATCAATTCAACCCCCTTCTTGATGTGAGAAATCAAGCCATTCTATTTTCAATAAATATATATATATATATATATATATATATATATATATATAACTTAATTAGTTTTTAATATATAAAGATAAAACTTATATATTTTTAATAATTTTAAATATTGATTATTAAATACTTACTTTAATGATACAAAATAATTCTCTAAAATTTTAAAGAGTTTAGAAAGAGTTATTTCTATTTGAGATTTCACTGTGTCAAATTTTAAATTTAATTGATAAATTGATAACAGAAAAATTAAAAATAACATAAATTTTACTTTTTAATTACGAGCTTACAGTAAATAAAAACTTTATAAGTATTAAAAATGAGAAACACGTAAAATTTAATTGAACTGTTAAAAATTAAGATTACATAGTTTTGAGTAATTACTTAACATCTTGCTGACGTTACAAAAAAGTTAAGTGTTATATATATATATATATATATATATATATATATATATATATATATATATATATATATATATATATATATATATATATATATATATATATATATATATATATATATATATATATATATATATATATATATATATATATATATATATATATATATATATATATATATATATATATATATATATATATATATATATATATATATATATATATATATATATATATATATATATATATATATATATATATATATATATATATATATATATATATATATATATATATATATATATATATATATATATATATATATATATATATATATATATATATATGGCTTTTTATTCTTAAAAAAAATCGAGAATCACTTGTTTACAGTTTACAGTTATTTTTGAAACGCTAATTATACATAATCGAAAATTATCTGCTTATTCTTCAAGAAATAATACTTATTCTTTCTTTAGTGATATGTATAATTTTGTGGCTGTTTTACCAATTTTTAGTTTATCAAATTCACAAAAAAAGAAAAAACAAGCATTTCATAACATAACCTTATTTTACAAATTTATTTAATAAATTTCTTCAATACATCAATCAAACTTTAAGTATATATCTTTTAGAATGTTATTATAAAATTATATTTTCATTCAAATATATGTAAAATATATGTAAGAATTAGAAATTATTTTATAATTGATAGTGTGTTTAGAATTATAAAATTTGATTATTTTAATAATAAAAATTTAAAATATAAATAGAATTCTTATAAATGAGTTTTATTATCTTAAATCATATTATCTTTATAAAAAATCCCTTTTTCTATAGATTTTCTTTCTCTTTAGATTTTTTAACCATCTCTTCATCTGCTTGAAGATCAGAGACTGTTAGAGCTATCTTTGAGACAAGATCTTCAATTGTATCTGATTGGTTTCTACCATAAAGTAAGTTAGTTTTTGTCATTTTTTCTTAGGTTGTACGTTTCCTGGGCATGTAGAGTGTTCTAAATTGCATATGGGGTATGAGTCATTTTTAAGAGTCTTTACTGATTAATGGTCTTAATGGTATGTCATGATCGTGTTTTTGTTGTTAAGAGGAGTAGAAATGACTTTTTGTTTGTTTAAAGGTGTTTTGAGAATTCTAAAGTTGTTTAATCTTTTGTTAGGTAAGAAAAACTAATTATATTGATTTTAATTAATAAACAACTTATAATTACTTAATGTACACTAGTATAAAATATACCTTTTATAGTGACTTTTTATACCTGTTAAAATCCATCAGGTATAAAAAGTGGTATGTGAAACTTTTTGATATTAATTATAATAAAAATAGGTATAAAAAATAATGTAGTGACAATATTGTAATAAAGTATAAATAGCTTTATACCGTTACAATCAGAATAGATATAAAAAATCTATGTTTTTTATACCTAATCACCCTAAAACAAGGTATAAATCATTTATCTGTACCGATTAAATATTATAACTGCTGTGGATTACTTTACATATTCCATTTCTTTTTCTCGCACCACTTCCTCTGTTGTGCAATTCTTTTTTTCTCCCTCCTTCCTTCTTCCTTCTTCTCCATTCTCCTTCATTCTCCGAGCCAAACCCTAATCAGTTCCGTTCTGACCTGGAAATCAGAGAGAAACATTGAGATTCATTCTATCACCTTAACTTAAATGTCTGTAGCTACGCATTGCGTGGAGGGAACTTCGATCTTCGTTATCAACGATGGATGCGTGGAAGGAAGATTTTGCAGAGTAGTAGATTGGGAACTCCGCAGAATCGTTCAAAATGTTTTTGCTAGATCGATCAGTTTCAGGAAATTGTCGTCACGCAATGCAAACTCACCAGCGTCAACCCTCTCTCTCAAGAAATGGTGTGTTCTCAAACATTTGCACTTCTCTCTTTGGTTTGTTTAGCTTTTTTTATAATCTCATTATTTATTTTTTGTTAATGGAAAAAGTGAAGGGCCTTTTAGTTTAGTTTCGTTTCGTTTCCAGAGTTATGTTGTGTACTTGGAATCATTTGAACTCTTGAATCCTTCGTAGAATTAGTTGTGAACACATTCGGGTTATAATTTTGCTTTTGTAGTAAGTGATTTTAAGGCGTCGTGGTATAAGTGTCTGATTTTGTTCAAATTTGTGTTTGTTTTTGGTGCAGGCAGCTGGTGCTTTGTCAATAAAAATTGACTTACTCGATGCTGGGGATATCTGAGTTGTACTCACCAAGCGCTCTTCCATGCTCTCCACTTACTCGGGTCAGTTCAATTTCATACAAGTGCTTTGTCCTTTTTTTTGTAAAAAAATGATATATTACTATCATATAATTGTAACTACATTTGCAATGTGTAACAGTGCTAAATGAGGTATGTATAAAAATCGAACAGAGCAATGGAATTTTATTGAGAAATAAAGTTGTCTCATTACAAGTAATACGTGGCTAACAATGAAAATGACAAATGCAGAAAATAAAATTGTATGAGTCACAGTTGAACCATGATGTGTTCCATTCCTGTAAAAGAATAAAGGAAAGGAACTTAGAGAATTATCCACACTGAAATCAGAGAAGAAGAATCTGAAGAAAAAGTGATTGCAGAAAGAGGGACCATACCACCGACTGACTATCCCTGAATGAAATCCCTCCATTTAGTATTTCCTCCCCTCTCACGTGTCCCTCTGCGCACTCTCATGCCTTCATCTTTGTTTGACACGTGGCCACTAGGTGTAACCGTTTCTCCCCCTTAATATTGTCATGCTTTATGCGTGTGACAATACTCCCATCTTGAATAGCAACCTTGTCCTCAAGGTTGAAGTGAGGGTATGCTTTCTGTACTTCTTCAATGGCTTCCCATGAATTGTCTGCATCATAAAACGAATTCCATTGTATCAGCACCTCGGTTACTTCTCGTCCGTTTCTAATAACCACTCTTTTGTCCAGAATGTGATAAGGTTGCATGATTGGTCCCACTTCAGTACTAGTAAGAGGTAATGGAAAATATGGTTGCTTAGGATCTCCATGAAATTTCTTAAGTAATGAAATGTGGAACACTGGGTGTATTTTTGCGGAATCTGGGAGTAGGACTTTGTAAGCTACCTTGCCAATCTTCTCAATAACTTTAAAAGGTCCAAAGTACCTTAAGCTCAACTTTTGATTCCTTCTCAGGGTCACCGAATGTTGCCTGTAGGGTTGTAATTTCACTAGAACAAGATCCCCTACTTCTAAGAAAACATCTCTTCTTTTCTTATCCGCTTGCCCCTTCATATAATTCTGAGAATGGTGAAGCTTAGCTTTTAATTTCTTCAATAAAACATCACGGTTCTTTAAGCTCTCTTGTAGGTCTACGGGGTCATTGTCACTATGCTCATATTTAATTATAGTTGGTGGTAACTTTCCATAGACCGCTTGGTAGGGAGACATACCAATACTATGGTGAAAAGATGAATTATACCAAAATTGAGCCCATGTGAGCATCTCCAGCCATTTCTTAGGATGGTCAAAGACAAAACATCTAAGATACATCTCCAAAGTTCTGTTTAAATTTTCGGTTTGGCCGTCGGATTGAGGATGGTATGATGAGCTCATGGCTAAAGTGGTGCCTTGATACTTGAATAATAACTTCCAAAAGTTGCTGATGAAGACTCTATCTCGGTCAAACACAATGGATTTTGGAAATCCATATAATTTGACAATATGTTGAATGAAAGTTTCAGCTACAATTTTGCTATTGAATCCTGTCTTTAATGGAATAAAGTGCGCGAACTTTGAGAGTCTATCAATGACCACCATGATATTGGAATAACCCTGCGAAATTGGTAATCCAACAATGAAATCCATAGCAATGTCTTCCCAAATCAAGTTTGGAATTGGTAGGGGCTGCAGCAGACCAGTAGGTAAAGACTGAATGACTTTAGCTTGCTGGCAAATAGAGCATTCCTTCACAAACATCCTTATATCTTCTCGCATTTTAGGCCAGAAAAATTGAGCACTCAGTCTGGCCATAGTTCTTGTAGTTCTCGCATGACCACCAATTTTTGATCCATGGAATTCTCCTATGATTCGATTTATCAATTCTGCATGATTTGGCAGCATAATTCGTCCTTTCCACGTCAAAATATCTTGTTGTATTGCATAGTCCCCCTTCTTTCCTGAGTTGTTCTTGCATTCCAGAAAAATTTTCATCAATTCCTCATCTTTTCTAGTTGCTTATGCAACTGATTGTAGCCATGTATTACGTGGTTCTGACCAAGCCATTACAAAGCTCCTAGATAAAGCATCAACAGGGATATTCTCTTTCCCTGGGGAGTATTGTATTATGAAATCAAACCCTATAAATTTGGGTAGTCATTGTTGTTGCTCAGGGGTTTGGAGTGTCTGCTCCAATAATTCTTTCAAACTCTTCTGATCTGTTTTAATAATGAACCTGTGGCCAAGTAAATAATGTCTGAGTTTTGACAAAGATTCAGTGATAGGATAGAATTCTCTGGTATATGCCGATTGTTTCTGCATCCTTAACGATAGTTTCTTTGAAAAATAAGCAATAGGGTGCTTATTTTGACTTAATATCGCGCCAATGCTTAACCTAGAAGCATTTGTTTCCAAAAAAAAAAGTTCTTCAAAATTTGGAATTGCTAGAATAGGAGCAGTGGTGAGGGCTAGCTTCAATTCTTGAAAAGCCTTGTCTGTTGCTGCACTCCACTTAAATGAATCTTTCTTTAATAAATCAGTCAATGGTGCAGCTATTTGTGCATAACTTTTGACAAATCTTCTGTAATACCCCGTTAATCCTAAAAAACCTCGTAACTGTTTAAGTTTTGTAGGTTTCGGCCAATTTTTTACTGCCTCCAACTTTTCAGACTCCATAGCAATTCCATTTCCTGCCAATGTGTGACCGAGATACCCGATCTGCTACACTCCAAAGCTGCATTTAGAGAACTTAGCAAATAATTGATTTTGTTGGAGAATCCTCAGCACCACTTCTAGATGGTATAGGTGGTCTTTCCAGCTTGAACTGTAGACCAATATATCATCAAAGAAAACTAGGACAAATCTTCTCTATACACCCTTAAAGATTTGATTCATTAAACTTTGAAATATTGTTGGTGCATTGGACAATCTGAATGGCATAACCAACCATTCGTAGAGTCCTTGATGAGTCCTGAATGCAATTTTATGTCAGTCCTCCGGTTTTAGTAAAATTTGGTGGTATCCAGACCGTAAATCCAGCTTGGAAAAATAACGAGCTCCATACAACTCATCAATAAGTTCATCCACTGTTGGAATTGGGAAACTGTCCTTAATTGTCATAACATTCAAGGCTCTATAGTCTGTGCAAACCCTCCATGTGCCATCTTTCTTCTTGACTAAAATAATTGGAGATGAAAAAGGGTTGTTGTTGGGTTGTACAATGCCCTCTTTTAACATACCTTCCACCAATTTTTCAATTTCTTCCTTTTGACTGTGTGGATATCTATAGGGCTTCACCTTGACTGGATTTGATCCTTCTAACAAAGGAATAGAGTGATCATGACTCCTTGGTGGAGGTAGTCCACACGATTGGCTAAAGACAATGCTGTAATTGTGTAGTAATTTCACCAAGTCTGGCTCCATGTCCTCTGGAAGTTCAAGTAGAGGAAAATTTTGAGTGGCTTGATGGACCATCTGCATACTATATATCTCATCTAGGGCATTAGTGTCCATCATTCTCCTTATGTGATGTAGTTGAGTTGTTTCAGGTAACATGTCTCGGTCTGTAATGTTGTGAAGCGACCATCCTGCAAAAACTTGATTTGCAGCGAATCATAATCTGCTAAGTGGGGACCAATTGTCTTCAACCAATTTGCACCAAGGATGAGATCAGCACCAGAGAATGATAAAAGAAACACAGGTAATGTGAAAACATTGCCCTGTGCTATTAAAGTCAAATTTTGTATTAAGCCCTCAAATTCCATGTAATTCCCATTACCAACCATTACTTTGAATGAAGGAGTCATCACCACGGTAAGTTTCAAAAATTTTGCAACCCTTGGTTGTAAGAAATTATCAGAACTGCCTCCATCAATATATACTTTGACTGACATAGTTCCAATATGTCCTGTGAATCGAATTGTCCCTACTCCGAAACCACCTTTCAAGGCATTCAAAGATAGGTGATGATCTTCGTTTCCAGTTGCTTCCTTGTCTTGGGGTAACTCAGTCTCTAATTCCAGATTATTTGATTCGTCCTCCCCCAATTGCAGGACAAAACATTGCTTGTTTGGACACTTGTGATTAAAAGAGAATTTCTCATCACAGAAATAACATAGACCCTTCTCTCTTCTTAATTGCATTTCTGCTGGGCTTATTCTTTTGACATTGGGGTTTCTTAGTGGTGGTCCTGGTGGGTTAGGTAACAACGGAGGTAAGGAAGATTTGGAAGCTGGTAGGATGGTCCTTGTGGTGTTTTGAACCCCGGACTTAGTTACTTTCGGAGAAGTTGTGTATCGAATGGTGTAATTAGGAGTAGGCTTGGTTCCTGGCATATATTTCTCTTCATACAATTTAGCTAATGCTACTGCTCGTAATAGGTTTGTTGGAGTCAAGGCAATCACATCTCTTCTAATATCAACATTTAAATCACTCATAAAGTAATTTAAAATAGCTTCCTCGGTTAAACCCTCACAGCGATTTGCAAGCGACATAAATTTCATATAGTAATCTGATACCGAGCCTTGCTGTTGGAGCTTAAACAATTCTGCCATTGGACAATCAAAGGGAGAGGGCCTAAATTGAGATTCCAGAGCACGCTTCAACGCTGTCCAGGTTGTGACCACTTCAATCTTCTGCAACATTTGGAACCATGGCACCACGTCGTTCTCAAAATGCATAGAAGCTATTTCAACCCGCTCAGCATCAGGTGTGTTGTGGTAGTTGAAGAACTTATCTGCTTTAAAAATCCATTCTAAAACTGGGGTGGAGCCATCGAAGTGCAGAAAACCGAGAGAAATGTCTTTTACCGGGTTCGTAGAATGTAGCGGATGAACTCTGACTGTGGAATTTGAGTTCGAAGGACTTCCAAATGTCTGAGTGGAATTTTGCAATAGTTGCTGTAAGACGAGTTTGATTTCATCCATCGTCGAGTCTTGATTTCGATTTCTCTCATCTATCGTGCTCTGCAGCTTTTCCACCGTTGCTGTTAGACGACGCAGATCATCAGTCATTGTATTCTCAACCATGGAAGACAATGAAAGCACCAATGTAACAGTGCTGAATGAGGTATGTATAAAAATCGAGCAGAGCAATGGAATTTTATTGAGAAATAAAGTTGTCTCAATACAAGTAATACGTGGCTAACAATGAAAATGACAAATGCAGAAAATAAAATTGTATGAGTCACAGCTGAACCATGATGTGTTCCATTCCTGTAAAAGAATAAAGGAAAGGAACTTAGAGAATTATCCACACTGAAATCAGAGAAGAAGAATATGAAGAAAAAGTGATTGCAAAAAGAGGGACCATACCATCGACTGACTATCCCTGAATGAAATCCCTCCATTTAGTATTTCCGCTCCTCTCACGTTTCCCTCTGCGCACTCCCATGCCTTCATCTTTGTTTGACACGTGGCCACTAGGTGTAACCGTTTCTCCCCTTTAATAATGTCATGCTTTATGCGCATGACACAATGTGATTGTTTTGCTGTGATAACAAAGATCTCGATGTTAGTGTCTTTTAAATTTTTTATGGCATGTTAGAAATCTTTATCCCCTCCCTTCATATTTAGGCTCTGTGAATGAATCAGTAGGGAATGAAATGAGGGTTGTGTGTATTGCATGTTGTTTTGCAAGTGAAGTGGCCTTGCGTGGTGGGAAAACGGAGGAGAGGGACAAAGACGATAAGGACACGCCAAAAAGAGAGGCGATGGAGGAAATTGGGTTGGACCTTGAACTTCTTGATGTTGTTACTGTTCTTGAACCATTTTTCTTTAAGGTATGGACTCTTTTTCACACATCTACTTGTTGGAGTAACTGATATAATATTTGGGGGCTAGTGTCTGAGAAAATTTGAACACTCCAATATGTGTGCCTTTTCTCCAAGTGAAAGTTAACCTCTCTTTTTTTCCTTTTATAGTACCTCATAAGAGTGGTTTCTGTCATTGGCATTCTTCATGACAAAAAGGCCTTCAAAGCTGTTCTGAATCCTGCTGAAGTAGAAGCTGTATTTGATGCACCTTTAGAAATATTTCTCAAGGTTGAGTCTTAGTTTTATTTTTGTGTGATGTATGTTTTACTTTGTATTGATGTAGAAGTTAATGTGAATCAGGATGAAAATAGGAGTGAGGAGAAGATGGAATGGATGGGAAAGAATTATCTGATACATTTGTTTGACTATGAAATGGAGATTAAAAAATATTTGATATGAGAAATGCTATGGAAACAGTCTTACTTAATCGTTAATAGAGTTACTCAGGACTTATGTCTTTTGTTAACGTTTTAATATTGAGAAATGCTAACTACATACTTCTATAAAATTTATTGAAAATATAAAATTTTATACCTTTCACATCTTGTTTAATGATTCTAACCAATGACTTTGTAATTTTTTACGAATTTTAACCGATAATAGAGACCATGTAAGAAAGAGTTTATTAGAAAATGTGTTGCTAAAATTTTTCTTCAATATTTTCACAAATGTTTGCATCAAACACCTTGAACATCAAGTAACAGTTAAAATTCAACTTCCTGGAATGCAATAACTGAATGTCTTGTTTTAAATTTAATTTCTTTAATCTTGATGTATCCTTGTAGTAAATTTAGTTATGTAAATCCATTGTTTCTGGAAAATAAAATTAAATCTAGTTTTCAGGATTTTGTTTTATAGTGTTGTGTTTCCTACCGTTCATGTACTTTGTTGTTGATGTTTACTTTAAAGTGTTGTTGATAGAAAACAATTGAAAACTTTCTATATCTCCTGCTTCTATACCTACTCAAAAATCGGTATAAAAAAGTCTTTTTTAACAGGTATAAAAAATCTTTTTTTGTATAGTGGTAGGCTTATATGATAGTTAATTTGTGAAATTGAATTGTCTGATGAATTATGACCTATTGAATTGAGTTAGGAGTTTTGAATAATCTTTAGTGATCGTATGTTGAAATGTTGATATATTGTATGATTGAGATTACATTTGAGGAGATTTGAATCATTAAATTGTATATAATTTGATGGTTGGTTGATTTGACATCTATAGTTAATGTTAAACAGATTTTGCAGGGTTGGAATAATATAAATTTGCAAAATTATGTTTTGTAGAATTATGTAGATGTTTGCGAGTCTATGCAACCCAAACACAAGCAAGTATATTGAGTAGTTAAGACAATATCTTCTAGAGAATAGATTGTCTAAGGAATTTAAGTTTTAAAGTTTAATAATAAGCATTAAACAAAATATCCTTTCAGAAAGAAAATTGCCTACTTGACCTAAAGTGTTTAAGTGTTTGCTCAATCAAAATAAAAGACATAAGGTCTTGTATGAGAAGCTACACAGATCGTCCAAGTGATAATACAAAGTCTTTTCAAAATAAGAACATATAAAACAATGTTTTCCTGAATTCTATATTGTCTAAACATGTTATTTACAAGAAACGTCTCATCAATAAGAAAATCCTACATGAACCTTTTATGTCAATATGCTTAAGGATATCTATTCATGAAGTGTTGAAAAGAAAAATAGTTTACAAAGGTACAGTTTAAGGAATATGTGCAAAACAATAAAATGTTTCAATCTTTTGAAACATGTATTCTTAAGAATCATAAAAACACTGAAGCTTAATGTCTTACATATAAAAACAATGTTATAAGCTAAAGCATCTTATGAAGAATATTGTCTAATGAAAAGTGTGCCAAATTCTATATCTAAAACAACTTTTCATTCATAAGTGTATAACATTTTACATCATCTACTATAAATGTGTTATACATCGTCTAACATTTCTTGAACTTTATACTTGAATGACGCATTATATTTACTGACAAGATGTATGACAAGATGTTTTGAACAAGTAATATAAATTAACGTCTATAAGCGTTCAAAACATTTAATACCATTTAATGCATATACTGTAAAATGTTATTTTGCTTGTATATTTTGTCCTTGTTATTTGTGCAGCTCGAGGAATACACAAAGGATTGATCAGAACATCTACATAAATTGGATAAAGACATAAAGATAAGTAAAGAACATTTTGGAAATGTTTCGCTTGAAGAGTTCTGCTCTAACAAGTTGTACAAGTTGCTTTTCAATATAAATTTTGATAAAAACATTTTACCTCTGCAGAAAAGACTAAAGTCTGACTTCCCATTTAAAGGATACGTACTCCCCTAGAATCAACTCAATATCCAATGATTATCTCTCAAGAGGGCCTATATAAAAAGATAAACTAAAGAGAATGAGTTGTTGAAGAAGATATGAAAAAGAAGTGAGAAATGAGAAAGAAAAAGGGAGAATATGCTTAAGAAAGGTTATAAAACATCAGCTTTACCCATATATTGTGTAGTGATCTTCAACCCAAAGAAAAATTATGAAAGCAAGGTCAAGAAAATAAAAATATGAAGAAAAAGCTATCATTATATCTCGCTTTCCATCGTATCTCCAAGCCTACAACGTTGGAAGTCTTTAGAATGAATGAAAGATTCGAAGCAGAAAAGAAGATGAAGAAAAAGAAGAGAAGAAAAGAAGAGAAGAGAAAGAAGAAATTAGTGGAAGAAAAAAGAAAGAAGAAAAGAAAAGACAGAAAAAACTACATAAGCCTATATTATCATGCTCAAGTCGCATCATTAGTTTCATCTAATTTATCAATAGATAAATGCACATTGACATAGTTAGTATACATGGATGGGTCAGACGTACTGGTGGCAGCAAAGAGGACATAAGTCATGAATGAGTAAGAGAGAGTAAAAACCTAAAACTTAAAAAAGGCCCAATCAATACAACTAGGCTAGATCCACAGAGAGGAGGTCGCGACAAGTCCAACGAAGGTGGTCGACGTTGAAGACAATGACAGACGTGCAGCCCCGAGCAGCTAGAAAGTATGGTGGAAGCAAATTGTGATCGTGAAAGCATGTCTAGACTCCAATGGTAGCAATCTCGACGATGTTGTGGTCGCTTGGCCAAGACGAGCAAAACCATGGTTGCTAGTTGAAACTATTGTTATATAAAATTTAACGCAAAATTATATAAAATTAATTTATTTTATTATTTTTCTCGAGTTTTACATTCATTAATTTTAAACTATTTTTACTTTTAAAATGTCATTTTTTATATTTTTAGAAAAATAATAAAGTGTAATTCTTTTTTATGAAGATAAATTTATTTGAATGATAAATTTTTTTTATAAAGTTTTAAAGAGTTTAAAATCAGTTATTTCTATTTGAAATTTTAATTTGGATCAATTTAGATATTTAAATGAATGAATTGGTAATAGAAAAATTAAGAATAACATAAATTTGACTATTTTTAATTACGATTTACAGTAAATAAAAATTTAATAAATATTAGAAACGAGAAATACATACAACTTAATTGAATTGTTATAAATAAAGCTTACATAGTCTGAGTAATTTGCTAATTATCTTGACTTTACAAAAAATCAATAAATTAAGTGTTATACATATAACTTTTTATCCTTAAAACAATTACAAGAATCACTTGTTTACAGTGTACAGTTATTTTTGAACCACTAATTTCTCGTAATCGAAAATTATCTACTTACTTTTCGTGCAAACCTTAAAAACAATATTTATTCTTTTTTTAATGATATTTATAATTTTGTGGCTGTTTGACAAATATTTAGTTTATCGAATTCCTAAAAAAAATACAAATTTATTTAACAAATTTCTTCCACACATCAATCAAACTTTAAGTATGGATCTTAATTAGAATATTATATTTAAAATTAATCATCGTTCAAATCCTCCAAACTTGATCCATTGTACTCTTGAGCATAACATAATCCTCATTCAAATAAGAGAAACTTTAATATATATATATATATATATATATATATATATATATATATATATATATATATATATATATATATGATAATTTATCATTTATTGATATTTGTAATTTTTTTCGTTTTTTACCAAATTTTATTCATCAAATTAAAAAAAATAAATGAAATATTTTTTCACAAATTTCTTCACTACATCAATCAAACTTTAATTATTGATATGAATTAGGATATTATTTTAAAATTGAACTTCATTCAAACCTTTAATTGATTACATTCTTGAATATATTCAAATCAAAGAAAATTAATAGATTACTTTCTGATTTTTAGAGTTTGCATGTTTAGAATTTGAAACTTTCATCAAAAAGCTTAAACAAAAGTGGCCTATTAGTTCAGTTGGTTAGAGCGTCGTGCTAATAACGCGAAGGTCGCAGGTTCGAAACCTGCATGGGCCACGTTTTCACATTTTGGTTTTATCCTACCTTTTCAAACTATGTATATATTCACATTTTTGTAATTAAATCATCTCCTTCAAAACTACATTTTCCGGAAATTACAATAAGACAAGGATTTCATCCTTTGAAGAGCTTGTCTAAAAACATTTTATCTCCTTATAAAAAAGCAAACATTTGATACTAATCATGAAATCAAAAGTAAACTTTTTTTTTTATATTTTAGAAAATAAGACAAAAAGTTCATTCTTCTGTAATCTACCCAACCAATTCTATATATTTAATGTGCATCTTTAACATATTTTATTTTGCACTGATACATTATTGGTTTTATCTAATACCCTGTGAAAAAACTTTACAATTCTTGAGGAGTTCCATCCAATTAGTATTGGGTATTATATATTAAGCTATCTTATGTTTCCTAAAACCAGTTATTATATATTTTTCAATTACATAATTCATGGACAATTAATGATTTTCGAATTAATAATGTTAGAAATTATTGAACATTTTATAAAGGTTGTGAACTATAGATTGCACTGTTAACTCATTTTGATGTAAATCATTTAATTATTATATTCTATAATGTTAAAATATATATTATTTTCAATAAAGATTTATATCTTACGCTAAGTTTAACTAAAGTATGACGTGATAATTATTGATCATGTTTAATGTATCTTTGGTATGGTATATTTTGTAATATCCAAATTACATAGTATTAAAATATAAAACACTTATAGCATAATTAATAAAATAAAACCGTTGACAAAATAAGGAATAGAGTTTTCATTATAATTATACAAAACATAACCATAAATTAAACTTTATATATATAACCTAACTATATCAAAAATATATATACATAAATCTAGTCTAAAGAAGACTAAATATTTGTCGTCTCTCCTCCTATCACCTGCTCCACAAATACCTCGTCAACATCTGCTCACATTTACTAGATGGTCATAGTCAAAACATCTAGCACAAGAAAATATCAACAAAACACAAATAAAAAGGTAAGCTAGTATAAATAGAAATAACACATTATAGTTCAATTCTAACATATATCACACTTCAACCCAAGAACTTTACACATGCTAGAATCACACCACAAACATAGACCTGACTCATGTGGATATAATATGAATGTCGAGTTATGTAGTTCATTTGGTAAAACAGCTGACCTACCCCAAGCTGCCACACAAGGTTAGTCCATTAACCAACGCCTTAGGCCAAGGTAAAGCCCATGGACGAGGACCTCCTACTACTCTCATCACATGCCTCACCCCTCTCTACGTGAGAATTGATGATCATTAGAGTGTCAAGATGAACTCAAAGACTGAGCTCCCTGCATTCATACTTAGAATACTTTGATACAACCATTAAGAATCCTTCTTAGGACTCTTACACACCTCATTCCATTTAAACATTAAGTTCTAAACAATTCCATAGATCATACAACAACCAATATATCTTTTAAAAACTATACACATAATTAAAAGGATTCAAAAACACCCAAGAACACAAACCCACTCGCCTAGCTAACAACCTCTGCTTGCCCAGCGAGAGACAAAATAACAAGCCTCCCAAGCTAAAAGAGTTGGCTCGCTCCGTCTCTGCAACTCTCTGCCAAAAACCCCAAATACTCATCCAGCAAGTTCCTCCACTCACCTAGTGAGCTCCAAAACAGCAAGCTTCCCAAGCTAAGCGAGTTGGCTCGCCCAGCCTCTAGAACCCCACTGCTTGAACTCCCATAAACTCGCCCAATTATCTTTTTTTGCTCGCCCAGTCGGACTACATAATTCTGCTATACTAAACCTGCAAAATTAACACTCTTAAACCACTCATTACCTATTTAAATAATTTTTACCAACTTTTAACACTTCTTGATTGGATTATAATATATTTTAGACCTAAACAAAAGTGTATAACTTATCTTAAACTAATAATGAACTGTTTACAACAAGGTTGTCAGAGCGGCTGCAGCGGAATGGTTAGCGTGGAATAACAAACCAAGAGGGTTTTTAATTCAAACGTGTGCCTTTTAATTTCTACTCAATTAAACTTACTTAGCAATTAATATTGACAAATAAAGAGAGTAAGGTTGAGAGAAATTTGCACAGATGATTTTATCCTGGTTCGGATCTTACCAATCCTACGTCCAGTCGCTTATCTCAAAACAAGATAAACAGTTTCACTAACACAAAACAATTACAAACTACAATCACAAAGATACAATTTGTAAGAGTTTAGAAACCACCTCTCTTGATACCACAAGAGATGAAACTACACTTCCTTTGAGTCTTCACAAAGGATGAACACCTCCTCCGAATACTTCACGAAGGATGAACACCTCCTCCGAATACTTCACGAAGGATGATTCTCTTCCGAACACCTCCTTAGACACACCAAGGATGAACCGGCTATTTCCTCTGTCACCGTAGTAGCACTTCACCAGCTCCACAGACAAGAGCTTCACAAGCCGAACAAGAACACACAAGTCTCAAGAATTTCTGAGTATTTTGAGCACAAGGGAAGAGTTTCTGTGTCTCTGGTTGTTTTTCTTGAGAGGAAATGAGAGTCTATTTATAGACTCATCCAAAGGCTCTTCCATTCTTCGAAAATGAGCCATCTGACTGTTTTAATCGATTAAACCAAGTATTAATCGATTAAACTGAGTACAACGGCTAGATTTTCAAATCTGAAACCCCAACGGACTGTTTTAATCGATTAATTTCAGGATTAATCGATTATGTAATCGATTAAAACAAGCTTTAATCGATTATTACAGTGTAACGGCTAGTTTTCAACTCTGAAACCCCCAACGGACTGTTTTAATCGATTAATCTCAGGATTAATCGATTATGTAATCGATTAAAACAAGCTTTAATCGATTAATCCAGAGGCAATTTGGTTTTTCAAGTTGCTACAGTGTTTTGCTACAGTACATTGCTACAGTAATGTGCTACAGTATTTTACAAAACACTTTCTTTTTCTAATCTAAGTCCTATACATATTTCTAAGAGTATTACAAAAGTTTTCCATATCAATACAAGTCTTCATAACATCTTGATTCTTGATTGGTCTTGACTTGATTTGGACATCATCAAAACTTCATCTTCATCATTTTGCTAACAAAGGTATCAACTAAAAAACAACTAAATTCTCAACTTAGAGACCAAAATCGCATTCTACCTATTCTAGCTCACTTTTAAGTAGCTTAAGGACTCTAACAAGATAGAAATGACTTACCAATACTCTATAAACTGACCAATTTAACCCAGAACCTATACTTCAAAATATCACTACTCTCCAAACCCCCAAAAATCAACTTAAGACTAACCAAAACACTACCAACTCATTATTACTCCTTTCTAAATCAGATTCCAATACATTCGTCACTCTAACTAGTTATAAATCACCTCTAAAAAGACCCTAAAACTGAACTTCCTCTTTTTAACCCTTAACTCAAAACTAACTTATGCAAAACCTCTTATTTTGACCACAACCTCTATTACTCATGCTAATTCAATACACCTCCACTTTTAACTAAACTCAACACAACCAACAACATCTCAACAGCTCAAAACATTACAAATTGTAAATTTAGCACAGAGTCATACACATCCAAAATCATCATCTGACAAAACACAATTTCACAACTATAATTCACATTAAACCCCAATTCAAACTTAAGTATTCAACATCCACATATCACACACTCCAAATATTATCAATTCATACTTTATAATTTAACATGAGACAATAACTAGCTTCCCTTACCTCAAAGAACTACTACAACTCTAAGAACGTCCAACCATTATTTCAAACTCAAGAAACTCTATAAACGCCTACAAATCATCAAATTATGATCAGAGTGAGTCCTTAAGACCTAAGATTGACAAAAAACTAGGAAAAGATAAGACAAGACTCATGCGACAAAAGAATCAACATGTACGATTTCAACCTAAGAACAAAAGTAAAAATGAGTCGAAACTTACTTGCTCAATACTAAGAACTAATAGGATAGAAATGAAGATTACTCAACAGTAATCTCCTATAAACTTCCTAATTGTCAAACAGAGGATCGAGGAGTCAAATATCGTAAAGAGAAGTGAGAGAGAATTAAGGAGAAGATTTTTAGAGAGATGATTTGTGTTTTAAGTAATGAGACGGGTTTAAAAAATTTTATTTATATTATTGAATTATTTTAACTTTAAAACACTTGGTCTCATTATTTTAAAACACATATATACTAATACTTTATTTTACTAGTTATTACATATTTTATTTTACATCTTCATCTTCATCAATTAAACAGGAGAATGAAATTAGGTTGATGTTTTAACACATAGACTATGTTTTAACTTCAAGATAATTTGAAAATTTTTAATTAATTTTTTAACATTTTTTTACGATTAATTGAGTACTTAAAAATTTTATATTTTCCAATTCACTTTCTTGTCGTGAATTTTTTCTTTAAAACTATTATTAAAATGAAAACTAAAGAACAAAGACAAATATTCAAAACCCTAAAGCCAAACTCTAAATTTATATCCATGAAATAATAACATGTTAGACTAGGCTATATAAAAATGGGTGAGTGATGTAACATCTTCTAAGTGTTAGTTGAAGTTATAACTTGTTATACCACTTTGTAGTTTTTCCTTAAATATGGATTGAATCTACCAATTTAAAGAAGACTTTAATCTAAAATCAAGTTTTTATATCGTTAAAAAAATTATCAACCAAGTCAAAAGAAAAACATGAACAACATAAATTAAATATATATATATATATATATATATATATATATATATATATATATATATATATATATATATATATATATATATAAAAGGAAAAGAAGGACAACAACAAACTACTTAAAACAATATATAATATATTCGGTAGGGATTTTTAGGATCGAAAAACGTACCTTTTCAGATGTGACTTTCCTACTTTCTGATGCCTGAGTCCCCTGAATCGCTTGCTTGTTGACTACTCTGTTCGGTCGTCGCCTGCTCCGCTCGGTTGTCACCTTCTCCGATCGATTGTACTCTTGACTGGAGGGGGAGGTACCTGCAAAAGACATTCTGATGCTCAAGTTATGAGCCGTTTAATGAACTGTTTAACACAATTTAATATTTAAGTCCTGATCGGACGTAAGTAGAATGTAGTGGAGTTTCAATTGAATGTAAGTGGAACGTACCTGCCTTTCGGCCTTGACCTTATATTTATAAGTGTCTCATGGATCCTAAACCAACATAGATCCAATAAAATAAAAACAGACTTATCTTTAGATTCGGTTGGTTATTGATAAATAGCTTATCAATATCTTTAATCAGTTATCAATATCTTTAATCATTTTATCGTCTGCTGGACTATTAGCCCAATAATAACTTAAACGTTGGCCCAATTATGGGCCAACATTTGGTGTAGCAGTTGGACCGAACAACTTTTAGTGGATGGACCGAACGACCCATATTGCATACCATACATATGTCCCCCAAGTCCGAGTTAATCCGTTCAGCTTTAGCCAAGGTTAACTATAGGACTTATATGAGCCTGAGAGTGATCTTTTCCGTTGTGTTGGACCCTGAGTTTTTCGGATAACGTCTCTGGTTTTGTTTACGAGAGTGAAAGATCGTTGAGAACTTGTATCACTGCTCGGGTTGGACCAGGAGTTTTTCGGATAATGTCCCTGAGTTTTGTTTACGAGAGTGACAGTTCGTTGAGAACTTTTATCATCACTCAGTTTGGACCAGGAGTTTTTCGGATAAAGTCCCCGGGTTTTGTTTATGAGAGTGATAGTTCGTTGAGAACTTTTATCACCGCTCGGTTTAGACCAGGAGTTTTTCGGATAATGTCCCTGGGTTTTGTTTACGAGAGTGACAGTTCGTTGAGAACTTTTATCACCTCTCGGTTTAGACCAGGAGTTTTTCGGATAAAGTCCCTGGGTTTTGTTTACGAGAGTGACAGTTTGTTGAGAACTTTTATCACTGCTCGGTTTGGACTAGGAGTTTTTCAGATAATGTCCCTGGTTTTTGTTTACGAGACTGACAGTTTGTTGAGAACTTTTATCATCACTAGGTTTGGACCAGGAGTTTTTCGGATAACGTCCCTGGGTTTTGTGAGGTGGCCCGAACGGTAAGTTCCTGATTTGCCAAGTAATTCGTGGGCATGATCCTTTCATCTGTACTATTAGGCAGAATGGTCGAATGGTTGAATAGTCAAAGTATTGATACCATAATTGGCTAAAGTATTTGAGGCCTTGTAAGGCCGAGCAGTTGAGGCCGAAGGGCCGAATACCTGTGAGGCCAAATGGCTGAATTGTTGTGAGGTCGAATGACCTAATATTTGAATGGTTGAACACTTGATGCCAAATTTGGCTAAGTGGTGAGTGTGTCATTGGACCCTGAATAAGTCTTGAATAATATTATAATATCGGATTAAGATATTTAAATTAAATCATTCAGCAAGGAAGAATAATTATCAAAATATTTATCTGTAAAGCCGTAGAAGCTTGCTGCGTTGATGGTGAGAGTTTCTTCAATCGGGATCAATATGTAGGGGCCTAGTCGACATGATGATGTTGAGACTGCGTCCTTGTCTGGTTCCTTGTGGTTTCAGCGGGATGCCGCTCGGTCCCACGGTGGGCGCCAAAATGTTTCGGTAGGGATTTGTAGGAACGAGAAACGTACCTTTTCTAACATGACTTTCCTACTTTCTGATGCCTGAGTCGCCTGAACCGCTCGTCTGGATCGCTCGCTTGTTGACTACTCTGTTCGGCCGTCGCCTGCTCCGTTCGATTGTCACCTTCTCCGATCGATTGTACTCTTGACCGGAGGGAGAGGTACCTGCAAAAGGCACTCTGACGCTCAAGATAGGAGCGGTTTAATGAACTATTTAACACAATTTAGTATTTAAGTCCTGATCGGACGTAAGTAGAATGTAGTGGAGTCTCAGTTGAACGTAAGTTTAACGTACCTGGCTTTCGGCCTTGATCTTATATTTATAAGTGTCTCATGGATCTTAAACCAACATAGATCCAATAAAATAAAAACAAACTTACCTTTAGATTCAGTTGGTTACTGATAAACAGCTTATCAATATCTTTAATCAATTATCAATATCTTTAATCATTTTATCGTCTGCTAGACTATTAGCCCAATAATAACTTAAACGTTGGCCCAATTATGGACCAACATTTGTTGTAGCTGTTGGACCGAACGACTTTAAGTGGATGGACCGAACGGTCCATATTGCATACCATACAAGTATCAAATTCTCTGTTATTATTTTGAGTGTTTAATGATGTTTTTCAAATAAACACCATAAAAATTTTCACAATTACTAATAGAATTTTATTGATAGAAATAAATATATTGATAAATATTGTTTTCGGTTATGTAAACAATAAATTATAAACTTTTACATAACAATATAATATAGATTTTAAAGAAATTTTTTCGTCTATAAGATTTTTCTCCTTTTATCTGGCTGCTACTCACACTTTGGCATCTAACACAAGATATCAAGACTTCCTTTCTCAATGGTAATCTTACGAAAGAAATCTTTTCCACATCCACTGCTTTTAATTTGCAAGTTACACAAATCTATACATGGACATGGCCTCAAAAGAAAAAAACTTCACATAGGGATAAAACACCACTTTCATTACTATCCTTGTCTATGTAGATTGCATTATTATTGCTAGTCCAAGCCACAAAGTCATCAACTCTGTCAAATTCATGCTGCAAGACAACTTCAAGTTGAAAGATCTAGAAGACTTGAAGTTTTTCCTTGCTCAACTGTCAAAATCTAAAGCTAGAATTTTCATGTGTCAATGATATTACACTATGTCTATTCTCTAAGATTGCGGCATCCTTGCTTGCTAGCCTTCAACTATACCTTTAGAAAATAATTTGAAGCTGGAACTCCTCTTGTCAATCCCCGACACACACAGAAGACTCGTTTGGAGGCTCTTGTATATAACCATATACGTTGTTCACCAATTGAGCCAGTTTCTATCTAATCCAAATTCTGAACAAATGAATGCTACACATATTCTTCTAAGAGACTTAATAAAGCATATTGTTGGCCAAGGTATTCTATTCAAAGCAAACTCTAACACCAAACTTCATGTCTATGTTGATGCTATTGGTGCTCATATGCATTGATAGTAGAGGATCTACAATATGTTTTTGAATCTTCTTAGGCAATTCCTTAGTATCTTGGAAGGTTAAAAGACAAAAGAACATCAGCAAGTCATTAATTGAAGTTGAATACATATCCCTAGCTTCGGTATTTACAGAAGTTACTTGGATGAGAACCCTGTCAACTGATTTCAACATTAGAACACCCTATTCAGTTGTCTACTGTGACAACAAGACTGTTATTCACATTGCCACCAACCCTTCTCACCTTGAAAGAACCAAACATTTCGAAATTTATCTTCACTACATCAGGGAGCAAGTAGAAAGAGGAACAATCAAGTTGATTCATGTCAGAATGTCTTTACCTCTTAATGTTTTTCTTAGCATCTTTCCAAGCTAGGCATTGAAAACATCGTCTTCCTCCCTTCTTGAAGAAGGTATTGGCTTAGTTATGTTCTGCTGTTAGTAGCTATTAGTTCTCTTTTGTTGTTTGTTTTCCTTCTGTTATATAGCCCTCTCCTAGGTTGTGTTGTAAAACGATCTATGCAGTATCAATAATGTTGTTTTCTTCCTTCTTCCTTGCTAATCCATTCATCCTTGTACACAAATGTAGTCAAAATCTACCAACCAAGATAATCATTGCTCTAGTTTCATCTTTAAATCTCTTTTCCTGTCATTTTTTATCAATGTTTTCCCACTTTCCCCCTTAAGCTATTGACTTTGTGAGTCAAACCATACTCAACAACTTTTAACTGTTTATCTAGCTTCTCTTCATTAGCATTGTTGTGGCCTATGGTTTATTTTGTAGGGAAAACGGAAATCAAAATTCGAGACACAGAAATTAGAATTGTTGTGACATGTGGTTTATTTAGTAGGAGAAAAAAAAATCATAATTTGACACACATAGAAACAGAAACTACTCACTCTACTGTTATCATAATTCTACAGCACGTAGCCAGGTGTACAAAGTGTTTCCAACTTCCACTAATTTTTGAGTATGAGAAAATGAAAATGATAATGAAAATCCATGTCGGTTAACGAGAAAAGGATAAAAAGATGATGCATTCATTATTGCAAAAAAGGCTGTTAACGTATGTTATTTTCGATATTCAACATCTAGTTCATCCGAGGTCTTAATGGAAGAAGTTAATGTGATGTTGGATCTCTTTTCTCGGACGTCAATTTTGATATCGGACCCTACTTAAACCGATGTTCCTTTTGTTTTTTTTTAATAATAATTTGTTTTTGCATTATTACCACACCTGAAATACAGAAAATCATTTTAGCACATCATAAAATTGTATATACTATGAGTTTCAAGCAATGGAGATTGGGCCCTCAATGTCGCCGTTGAGATTCGTAAACTTGCGCACAAAACTGCATCATAAGCCAAAATTAATCGATGCAAACGAAATTTAATTAGTGCAAACTAAAGTTAATGGATGCAAAAAGAAATTAAATTGGAAGAAAATCAATCAAACATACCTTGTAGCATCAATGGCGAACGTGAATGAAGCCAAAACTCAAACAAAAACATGAAAGAAAGTGAGGCTCGAGTTATGAGTTTTTGGGATTTAAAAGGGCATTAGACGTCGGTCCCCCTTCACCATTGACGTCTAATTTCTAAAAGAATTCATTTTGGAGTTACTTTTGATATATTTTCAAAACTTATTGACATTCGGAGAAGGAGATCCGACCTCTAATGTGTATAAGACATCACCCCCCTTTCATATTAACGTCTAAAGGTAATAAAACAGTGACTTTTCAATTCTGTTTGCAAACCATTTGACTTCTGATCCTGAGAAAACCGACATTTATACCTTATTTGTCATTGGAGACCCCTATAACACCTTATTTGCTATAACACCTTATTTGACATTAGACACCCCTATAAGGTTACACATTTAATGTGTATCGAAAAAAAATTCAATCTAAAAAATGATTGCTAACAGTTTTGTAAATAAAACATTACGAAATCCATTTTCCAATTTTTGAAGACAGTTTGGTTTTTCTTCTTTTAGATTTGATGGGAATGGAAATGAACCAATATCGATCACTATTCATATCTTTTTCTTAAAATTCAACAAGTATAAATATAGTTTTTAATCATCAATTTTGAAATTACTGACTTGTTAGTTGATAATGAAATAGAAATATGTCTTGATTAGATGACGTCAATAAATTAATGTGATTATCTTGAAAGAAAATGATAAATTAACTTTTAAGAAAAGACTTCTTCACATAGAGGGTACGTTATAAAACTCGTACACAAAACTCACATCTTGCTTATCACTTTAGAAACATTTAAAACATGATGGTATATAAACATAAAAGGTTAAACTGAAGAATGTGGTATTTGGTGCTTCAGTGTTAGAAGAACATGATAATAACATACAAGGGCACAACCAATTTCATATTTAGTTTCTATAAGAAAGATCATAAAACCTATTTTGACTTTTCTTTTGTTCCGAGTCAGAAATTGTAGATCAAGATGTTAGTTATTCTTGTTGCAAAAGGGAATCCATGGCCTCTGTCACTTTTTTCTGAAGAGCATGAAGAGACGCTGTGAAATGAAAGACTTCTGTTTGTTCCATTTCTATAGACATTGCAGAAATATTTCCTTCATGATGGCACTCAAGATGCTTTACAATAGGAGATTGTTCACCCAAAACCTGACATATGGAAAAGATAAATCATAAAAATGACCAGTATTATGATGGAGGTCTAAGCACATTAAGCACTAAAACAACATAATTTGTCATCATACCTCAGCCATGGTTGAAATGGCCAGAATAGTTTGTAATTTTTTGACAGCAGATTTTGATTCATGATCTTGTAATGGTCTGAGAATTTTATGGATTTCACGACCAAGGCCACTACCAAGCATGCAATCTGCCTCATCCAACACCTGCTCAAGAAGCATGAAAAAGAGTAGTGTGATCAATGATAGGAGCTTCCAAGAACTGGTAACCTGCGAGCTCTACATAGATTATGACAAATATTTTTAAGTGATACTAATTACTAACCAAGTATCTTATTTCAGAAGGAACAATGCTGCCCTCTTCAATATATTGAAGAATCTCACAAGGTGTTCCTATCATTAGGCCAATTGAGGCTTGCGACTGCCCATTATCTGGTGAAGCACAATCCTTTGCAGACTTCAATTTTGTGTTATGGATGATATACTTTGCAGCATTGAAGCACTGAAATGCCAATAAATTTTGAAAGGAACATGATCAGTTCATAAATACCAGGAAGGTACTCTACAGAACTAAATAGACAAGACGGTGAGATAATACATAGTAGAAATTGAGTCACCTGTGCAGCTTTCTCCTCCGTGGCACAAAGCACGATGGCTTGTGGATGTTTTGAATTTGAACCAAGCAACTCTCCATCCCGTCTTAGCAACTGTACAAGTTGACATATTTAATTTACTCCATTTTTTCTGTAAGGAAAATAATAAACATGGCAGGAACAGCAAAAGTAGATAACAGTTATCATCGTTTGTGTTGATGTGATGAAAATGAAGCTAAAAAAACTGTCACTAACTTTATAAGTATTAAATTATTCAACCCGATTAGAGATCTTATATAATCTTGAAATATGATCAAATTATAATATATATATATATATATATATATATAAACATGGGTGCAAACTTGATAGTGCCACCCATTTGTAAAATTGACATAAGAAAACATTTGAAATGGAGATATTTTATAATTCAACTCAATACAATGATTCTAAGATAAATCACTAATTCGATCATAATAAGTTGACTTGGGAAATTTGTTTTCTCTTAGTGCAATTCTCAAGTTAAAAATCAATTTTATATAACAGAGTTCCAATAGATGAGACATACAAGAATCCTTCTATGCCATAACATGGTTGGTTATGAACCAATTTCACTTGGCATCACCTTCCAAGTAACAAAATTCCGGTATTTTCTACAAACTTGAAACCCATACCAATACAAATACCAAACAAATAACGCAACAACAATGGTCATATGAACTAGGTGAAATACCAGATAAATAAAAATAAACAAACTACAAAAATTTAAGCCAGCCTGCAAAGTGAATGCATTCCCAAATTTCAGTATCTAGTATCCACTCAACTCAAGGAATTTGATCCTAAGGCTCAAAAGTCAAAACCTTGGAAGGAAAATGAAGAGAATTAAAGTAACCTGAATAAGGGGCAACAAGAAGGCCAAAGTTCTGTCAGGTTCAGATGGTGAACTCAGCAACACACTCTTCCCTTCCAAGATAGCAGGAATAACCACACACTGTATCTCACTGGGAATAAACCCTCCAATCTCCTCCATTACCTCAACAAGGTCCTCACTCACACCCAACTCCTTGAAACTTCTAACAACCATGGTGGGTTCATCCTCATTCTGCACACCCTTTTGGACCACCTTTTCAGTATAAGCATCTGAACTTAATGGAACTGAAGTTGAACCCACTTGAGGGGTACCCTTGGAGTCTTTTGGGGACCCTTTGAGTTTTCTTTGCTTGAACTGTTCCAAAATCAGTGAATCCCTTTGGGACTTGGAAGATGAAGTCTTTGACTCTTCGATAAGAGGGGTTATGGAGGAGGAAGAAGTTGAGAATGTGATGCTACTTCGTAATAAAGAAGTGAGTGGTGTTGATTTTGATAAAGGATTGTGCTTTACCGGTGAGAGCAGAGAAAAAGACTGGCTAAGAAGCACTCTGCCTCTTCTTGACATGTTTCTCTCTTCTTCTGCGTTCTCTTTTCGTTCTTCGAAATACAGTGTGGGAAATGGGAGTTTTGGGTTTTTATGGCCGTAGGGTATACTCGAGCTTTTGAGCGATTTGTTATGTGAGGTTTTTGTAAGGAATATATTACTTTACTCATTCTTATTTAATATAGAAATTTTAAGGTTTAATAAATTCGGATCTCCTTATTTGGATAAAATCATCTCAAACAGGTTTTCGTATTTTTTTTTATCTCAATTAGGTCCCTATTTATGTAAAATTAAGTCAATTTTAACTTTGTTGTTAATTAAACTGGACGCGTTAAATTTGGTATCTAGTGGCATGCTGAGTTAGCAATTATTAATCACATGGCACAAAAGTCTCATTACACCCGGAGAACCCACCGACTTCCATCGGGAAATGATTACCAGAAAATCGACCCACGGCGAATCCTCCTCCTGGAAGCCTCAAAATAGTTAACCATATCGCCTCCTAGTTGATCTAACTCAGAGCCTTACTTTCCAAATCGGAAAGAAGCTCGTGGCGGTAAATATGTTTGCTGGGTAACTCACGCACCTCCACGTGGAGCTCAAACGCTTCCTTGCACACGGCGTAGTGTGCCTCGGTCTCGACCTGCGCTTCACCGATCTTGACCTTCGGTGTAAGACCCTTGAAAATAGTTGTAATTAAGATACTAGATTTTTTTGAAAAAAAATTAATAATTTTATGTATAATGCTACAGTAAAATACGTATAGTGCTATAGTGAAATATGTACAGTGCTACAGTAAGAATACCTCGTGAATCATGTGTTGCTACAGTACTTCTACAGGAAAAATGTAGTACAAGCTACAGTGAATTGTAGTAAAGCTATAGTACTGCTACAATAAAATGTAGTACAGCTACAGTACTGCTACAGTAACCCTAACTTCATCTATAAATAGGGGTAAGAAATGAAGTTTTGGGGAAGGAGAGTGAAATTGAGCAAGACTTTCGTCGAAAATAAGGAGATATTAGGACTAGAATATGAGTTGTAGAGAAGGTAGCAAGAGCTTCTGAAGAGGTGTTCTTCATCCAGGAAGGAGCAAGAATCAGGTACGGGGACCTAACCTTAAGTCTTGTGTTTTTTGTATGATCTGAAATCATAAATATTTTTAGAATTTTGATTCTCTTAATGGATTTAGAATGATATTTTGCTTCTGTTGCATTTTTCTGGAAGGATAAGAAGTTGTCTAACCGGCTTTGCCAGATTCAACTTCTTGTTTCCCCATAACTTTTATTGTGTTTCTTTTTCTCTTACATTTTTTAGAAGGATAAGAAGTTGTCTAACTGACTTTGCCAGATTCAACTTCTTGTTTCCCCATAACTTTTATTGTGTTTCTTTTTCTCTTGCATTTTCTAGAAGGATAAGAAGTTGTCTAACTGGCTTTGCCAGATTCAACTTCTCGTTTTCCCATAACTTTTATTGTGTTTCTTTTTCTCTTGCATTTTCTTGAAGGATAAGAAGTTGTCTAACCGGCTTTGTCAGAATAAACTTCTTGTTTCCCCATAACTTTTATTGTGTTTCTTTTTCTCTTGCATTTTCTTGAAGGATAAGAAGTTGTCTAACCGGCTTTGTCAGAATAAACTTCTTGTTTCCCCAGAACTTTTATTGTGTTTCTTTTTCTCTTGCATTTTTCTAGAAGGATAAGAAGATGTCTAACCGGTTATGCCAGATTCAACTTCTTAGTTCCCCAAAATGTTTATATTGTGATATTTTATTATTGTTAATTTATTTTGTGATATATTCATTTTGTATGAAATATGTGATGAATACATTTTATTATGTTGAATAAGTAAACTATAAAATTGTTGGAGTAAATATTCAATCAAATTGTGAAATTTAAAATTTTGATCATGTTTTTCCATTTTTCGAAGCTATCTTAGTAAAACTCTAATTACTACTTAGTCTACCATTAGATCAATCTGGAAATTTAATATATAGTTTATAAAACATAGAAATTAACTTTAACTGTCAGGATCTTTAATTTGAGAATTGTACTTTGAGGAGATAATATTATAATTTTGGGTAGAATGACTGTCACTTTATTTCTATCTCTAACTTATATAAAAAAAATCTAAATTCCCCCTTCTTTTGCCAATAGATTAAGTTGGAAATTTTGATAAATGATTCCAGAAATATATTACTATATTTTGACCACTTCAATTTGTAACTGGATGTCTGTACTTGGAGGAATTAATTCCGCAATTTTGATAGAGTCGACAACCTAATTGAATAATGTTTTCGAATTGTATAAATCTCAATTTCTACCTAGTTAACCGTTAGATTAACCTAAAATTTAGATATGTAGTTGCTAAGATATGTTGATGTATTTTGATTGTTCCACTTTTTTTTAAAAACTAAGTGGTGTTTATTAAGGATCTCAATTTTATGTTCCTGAATTACGAATGCAAAATTTCAAATTTCCACTTTATTAATGGTTAGATCGAACTGAAATTTTTATCCAAGATTCTAGTAAATTATGATTCAATTTATTAGTTTAGATACTAAATGTGAAACTTGTACTAAGAACAAATTTTTATGTAACGTCATAAAAAAATAAATAAAATGTGGCCGGTCTATAACCTTTGATTGGTGAAATTATGTTGAGTTTGTACTAGTTATGGAAAATATGAGATTATAAGAAGAGTATGATATCTGGAAATATGTTTATTTTATTTTGGATATTGACACGAAAATGAGTTATTATCAATTTATGATTAGAGAACGAACATGATTGAGTTAGGTCGATGAGAAGATATGATTTGTTGATGTTAAGGAATGTTGGGGTGAATATAAGAAATCATTAATTATGAAATGATGTTTACTATCGGGAGTAGTATATTTGGTTTATACCATGAGACCTTGATATGAGCAGAGTAACACATGAGGTTTATGAAAGTAGACAGAGAGTGGTCTGACCATAAGGCTTTGACATAAACATATGACTCATAAGTCTTATAGAAGCAGGCAGAGAGTGGTTTGATCATAAGGCTTCAGAAAGTAAAACATAGTATATGGGTAAGGCTTAAGGAAGCAGGCAGAGAGCAGTCTGACCATAAGGCTTCGTGAGTAAGCATAGTATACTTGTAAGGTTTATGAAAATGAGAAGGATGATTGTGAAGAAGTTAAGGAAAAATGAATTAATGACATCGGGATAATTGTGTTACTACATGATTGAATTATATATTATAAATAAGTTTAATGATTGTATGTTATGGTTAGCTTACTCTTATTTGTTTGTGCTATGATCATATAACTCATGTTATATGTGAGCAGATAATGTTGCAGATGTAGTTGAAAAAACTTAGAGATGATGAGAGACATGCTGGGAAAAACTTTCAGGGATTTTTGTAAAAAGAATAAATTTGTATTGGAAAAATATGTTGTGTAAGACTTGTAAGTTAAATTTCGAATTTATGTTAACTGGTGAAGACTATATTGATTAAAGTTTGTAAGTTTGGAACCGTACTTTGGTTGAATTGAAATAAAGTTTGGTTGTTTATATGAGATATCGAATTAATTTAGTTTTATTACTAGTAATACCCTTAAATTATTTGGGTGTTACAGTCGGCATGGACTCGATCGCCGCCTTGGACGCCGGCAGGTTCTCTGGGCGACCGGAGTTGTTCATCTCCATCTATGCAAATTGCTCGAGTAAGCGGTCAAAGCCTGAGCCGAGGAAGAACTCTGACATGGTGGGCGGGAACAGAGAGAGGCCAATGCCATCGTCGTCATCGTAAAAGAGCTCAAAGGTGCTAGAGCTTTCGTGTTCGACGATAGAGTTATCGCCAGATCCCTGGAGAACAATGACGGGGTTAAAGGGGGAGCAACTGCCAGCAGCATCGCGACGACGATGGCGGTAGCGGAATCCCTGTCAGCAGAGCGAAAGATGGTCGTCGGGGAAATGCTAAGATGGGGAAAGGGCGCAGATCTCTTCGACGAAGCCACTCTGGCAGTGGGGGCAGGCAATGGTGGCTTGCGATGAGAGGTGAACAAAGCGGGTACAACTGTAGCACCAATACGACGATGTTCCATGTTGCGTGTCGGAATTCATGTTTTTGACCAAAATAAATTAATTCTATGTAACGATTCACTATGCCACGTGATTAATAATTGCTAGCTCAGCCACCAAACACCAAATTTAACGCCGTCCAATTCACGACAAGGTTAAAATTGACTCTATTTTACAAAAATAGAAACCTAATTGGGATAAAAAAATACGATTTTACATAAATAAGGACCTCCAAAATGATTAAACCTATCATTAACTCTATTAATATAAATTTTTTAATATTTTATATTTATTTTTGAATAAATGTTTTATAATTAGTTTATTTCAAATGTAAAATATCTTTACTTGTACAATGTAATTATTCATGAATTTTCTTGTAAGTATTACAAATAATTCAAAACAACATCTTTATTATATAGTTCTATTTATTTTTTAAATTTATTAATATATAACGAATAAAAAAATTAAATATTTTACGAAATAACATTTTATCATATAATTTTGATTATCTTATTAATGTCTAACAAAATAAGATAATAAATAATTTGTAATTTCAAATATAATTAGAAAATAAGACACTTTTCTCATATAAATGACTTATTTTATAAAATATGATTTTAACAACAACATAATGAAATATTCTATATAATATTTAAATGTAATATAAAAAAATAAGATGTCTGTAAATATATATAATATTAAAAATAATTAAATAGTTAATGATGCTTAAATATAATAACACCCAATATATTATAAAATAGATAAAACAAATAACAACTTCAAAAGATAAGAAATTTATAGTGTCCATAATATAAATTTCAAACCTAAAATCCTTGAAAAACTGAAAATTATATCACTCAGAAGTTAGGGTGTTACACTTGACATTGTGAAGAAAGATAAATGTAATTTATTGAAAATTGGAAAAAGTAAATAAAGATGGGGCTAGGTATATAAATATAACCTCCTTTTCTTCCCGCCACTTCAAAGTCTGCATTATTTGTGCCCTCGCTATATCAGATATCAGTAGAAGAACACACAAGTACCACGACCAACCCTTACCCAAGATGTTGTGGGTAGACAAATATCGTCCCAAAACCCTCGACCATGTTATGGTCCACACCGATATCGCTCACAATCTCAAGAAATTGGTACCATGTCCTTCATTTTCCACCTAATTAAGCATTTTATCCTCGTTTTCAATTTTGTGTCGATTTTGTTATTCTTTTATTGCAGGTGAAGGAACAAGATTGCCCCCATTTACTCTTCTATGGCCCTTCTGGCTCTGGCAAGAAAACCCTAATCATGGCCGTTCTCCGCCAAATGTTTGGATCTGGTGCTGAAAAGGTTTTCCTTTTCTATTCTTTGCTTTACTTGTCACTAGAAAAAAGGACAATTTTTTTTTAGTATTTTAGTTTATTTTGGTGTATTTTATTTTCTTCTGGATACCCTCATTCGAAACTGAAATCTGGCTTTGTTAACCTTGCAGGTGAAGGTGGAAAATAGGACGTGGAAAGTGGATGTAAGCTTCTTCCATCTTTTATGTTGTGGTTTTAAAACTCAATGCTCTAATGTTGTTATTGTTCAGGAATTTTGTATGATTTTAATGTTACCCTCTGTGGTTAGTGGCTGCCAATACCTAAAAATTTTCCATATCAGCACAAAAGAAGGCTTTATGTTTTTACAAGGTTTTTTATTTTTATTAAGAGAGAGAAGCTTTTTGTTGTGAAAAGTATTCTGACGGAGGAGCTGTGTTTTATTTACTGGAAAATGGTAGATGTCTCTTTGATGAACAACAAACAAACATTCTTTAGATTCTTTTCGTTTAGACATATCATGTGTGCAACATATATGGATCATTCATTTGCAACTTTATGCTGGTGTCATTTTCATATAAGTTTGAATTGTATTCCTATTGTTTTGTTATGCATGGTGAAACTGAATAATTAGTTTTTTCTTTTTTGTTGTTGCTTGTTTCTATTTTGAATTGTTTGTGAATTGGTTTCAGGCTGGGAGTAGATCTCTTGATATAGAGTTGACAACATTGTCAAGTGCCAACCACATTGAAATAAGTCCGAGTGATGCAGGATTTCAAGACAGATATGTTGTTCAAGAGGTAATCAAAGAAATGGCTAAGAATAGACCCATTGATACTAAGGGGAAGAAAGGATTTAAAGGTAACTGAAAGTCTTTGTTTTCATCATTACTCTAGTGTTGTTTTAGGTAAATATAAAAGTGCACCTGAATCCTGATAGACAGAGGAATAAGGATAGGGATTGGAAAGTATATTATAGAAAGAAATTTAAGTATAATCGTGGTTAGCTGTGACAGTTAGCGGTTATGGGGCTGAGACTTTTGGAAAGTTTGTATATAATCTTTTTCCTTGGGGATGGGAGGTTAGGAAGAATTGTAGTATTGTAAATAGGGAATGCCCTGTCAAAGGAAAATTAGTTCCTTTGTAAACAATTGTTGAGAAATAATAACTGAGGTATATTCAGTGGAAAAGGGTCTACCTACGCTCATCTGGGAATTATTCTGATTTTTGATCAAGGTGTGTAATAGCACCTTTGCATGGTTAACATATATTTTAGTTTCGTTTTCACTTTTGATTCTTTTGCAATTCATGTAAGACTATCTTGCAATTTTGATTTATGTTGTAAAACATCTTCTCTTTGATTGTTGACCTTGTAGCGTGGGTTGATAGTGGTTAATTTACTTTTGTAATGTGGTCTTCTAATATCTTAGTTGTCCTTTTCCTTTTGTGTATGTCAATTTAGCAACTTGTCCCACCTTGGTATAAATGTCAGGACTACATTTGTTTACCTTTAACTTTTTCTGTGTTTGATTTCATTCTCTATCAGTACTCGTGCTCAATGATGTTGACAAACTCTCTAGAGAGGCTCAACATTCTCTTCGGAGAACAATGGAAAAATACAGTGCTTATTGCAGACTAATTCTATGCTGCAATAGTTCTTCTAGAGTCACAGAAGCAATCCGCTCTAGATGTCTCAATGTAAGGATAAACGCACCAAGTGAAGAACAGGTAATTATTTTTAATATATACAATGGTGGCAAAGGAAAGTTAGGAATTTGGTTTTTTTGTGTTGTTTTGCTTGAGACATTTCGAGTAGATTAATGATGTGTTTCCGTTGTGAGCATGTTATTGTTTATTCTTATTTCTATTATTGTTAGGCATTATTCATTTTCAAGATCTGTGATATGCTGTTATGACTCACTCTCAGAGATACCCAAATTCAAGCTTGAAAAACAAATACTCCTCCCTTTCTCAAGAACAGATAACTGTAATACCTCTTTATCCAAGTATCAAGCATTAAAGATGATAAACAAGTTTATCCCTGAAAGAAGCACTCTCCTTTTCTACACTGGAATTTCTAGTTTACACAGTCAACATTTCCTAGCCTCATCCGGGTTTAACCAGAATACTTTATTAAGGGAAATTTATTTCTTTGACAACTGGAACAAATACATATAGAACTCTGACTAACAATTGCAAATATAACAAACTATAAGTCCTTTATTTATTCCTTTCTTTCTCTTATTATAAACCTGATATGAAAGTTGGAGAGGATGATTGTGTTTTATGTTATAGAATATATAAATGTAAATTTACAATTTTCTAAATGTCAAACAATGCTAAAATTTTCTTTCATAATCAATTAATCATTATACTTAGGCCTGATCTTTTCTTGAATATGAAAAAACTATTGGATTAGTTATCATCAGTAATGTTGTGAAACTCTAGGATAGTTAGAGGATTGGAAGAGGTGAAAAGATTGTAACTCAAGCAACATAAGATTCTTTGGAAAATGCAAAATTATATATACATACTTGCACATAAAATACTAAATATAAAAAATTTTAGACTGTTGGAACCGAACGATAGTGGACTAACGGATCCGAACGTGAGCGAACTGCCAGAACCGAACGATAACAGACTGTTGGATCTGAACGTGAAAGAACGGATGGAACCTACAGAGAGAGGACTTATCGAGCCAAACGGGAGGAGACGGCCAGAACCGAACGTGAGAAAACTACCTGAACCAAACGGTCTAGTATTGGAAGGAAGAATGAAGGCTTTGGAAGGAAGGGCAGATGGAAGAATCAATACCCTGGAGAGAACAATGGAGTCTGTGAAGAGATGGGCCGACAAAAAGAACAGGGAGCTTGCAGTGTTTGGTACACTGGCAGAAGGAAGAGAGCGACGTGAAGTACTGAAAGACATTGAAAACCATTCCCTTAGGGCTTATGATTCAGGAGAAGTGGTAACCAGAATGCTGGACGAAGAATGGAAGACATTAGAGAAGGTTTTACCACCACCCAAACCTCCAGACATGAATTGATGAGGAGCCATGAGATCAAGCTCCCCGTTTCCAACCTTGAGGACAAGGTTGTTTTGCAACGGGGTGTAACCTTACGATATAAGGTAGGGGTAATAATAAGGGTTGGAAAGTATATGAGCAGAGAGAATATTTAGTATAAGTTAATTAGAGTAAATAAATATAGTATAAGTTAATTAGAGTAAATAAATATATATTTAGGGAAATATTCAATATAAGATATTTATAATTAAGGATATATGCTAGGATAATATACAGAGAGATATTTATATTAAATATAGGGATATTTATATTAAATATTAAATATAAGGATATTTATATTAAATGCAGATATATTCTAGAGAAATATTTAATAAGAGATGGGAGGGAAATAATTAGTATAAATAAAGTTAGAGTCTAGGGTTAAAGACATGCTTTTTATTATTGAGTTTTGTGACAGACATTATTGTCTTGTGAGGGAGGTTATGCTCTCAAAGTAATTGAAGGAGGTTATGTTCCCAATTATTGTTTACCCTTGTTTATTCAGATATTACCATCAATAAAAGAGATTCATTTATCCAATATCATTCGTTTATTGTTCTGTTACGTGTGAGAGAGTGTAAAAGGTTGTATTTGGTTAGTTTACGCACGTAACATATAATGAGGACAGAAAAGAATACAAAAGGTCATATCTAGAAACTAGGTACAACACAAAGCAGCCTTTCAGGAAAGTCTATTTAAGATGACCTATTTTAATAGTCTCTAAATCTATTTTTTTTGTGCCTTGTTTCTTTAAAGGGTATGCCAAAGGCATTTTGATGGCATCCAAGGTTTTTCATATAGTATGTAACAGATTGACATTCAACAAAATGTACTATTTCAATGGACATTATAAGTATAAAATACAGTGATCTTATTTAGCTTACCCATTCTCTGAATTTAATATTTATCTTTATTGAATTTTGGAAATCCATATGGCAGATTCTTGAAGTTTTAGAGCTCATTGGTAGGAAAGAAGAGCTGCAACTTCCTGCTGGTTTTGCTGCTCGCATTGCAGAGAAATCAAATCGGAATTTAAGGAGGGCAATATTGACATTTGAGACTTGTCGTGTGCAACAGTAAGTTTCGGATGCTTCCTATTATTAGTGGATTATAACTTCAAATGTTCAATTCCTTTTCAAAGCTTTGCTCTTAAGGGGGTAACTAGTTAACTACTGATAGCCATCTCTTTCACATATTGTCACATGTTATGCTTGCAGGTATCCTTTCACTAACAAACAAACAATTCCTCCAATGGACTGGGAAGAACATATTTCTGAAATTGCATCTGACATAATGAAAGAACAGAGCCCCAAAAGGTTTGATTTCAGAGCGACATACTTTGTTCTTTCCTGATAAATTGAATGTTCAATTCACATTGTAACTTGTCAGGTTCGTGGATCACCTATTGAAATTGTGTTGTAAACAAATATGTTTAGTTAGTTATTGTAGTGACTTTAGTGGTGTGCAATGCCCATTTCATCTTTTGTCTCATCTACCTTAGGTTGTTTCTAGTTCGAGGGAAGATTTATGACTTGCTAATAAATTGTATTCCTCCGGAGATGGTTTTGAAGGTAAACATGTTCCTTTATATTGTCACTGTTTAGTTTTTTATGTTTCTACATTTATTTTACTTGAGATCTAAAACAGTAAAAAATAGTTCTAAAAGGGCTTGAAAGACTCTTCTCAGTTCTATTATTTATATAGATAAAAATATGATACAATAGATAGATGGAAGATGAAGAGATTGTCCTAGACTGCTAGGAACAATCATTATAGATAACCCAACACACAACTACCTACTTTTAGGCCCTGCTCTACTAATCATAGGTAGACTTAATAATTATTCTAACACTCCCCCTCAAGCTGGAGCATACAAATTGTATGTACCAAGCTTGGAACAAATAAACTCAATCCGAGGTCCCCTTAACGACTTAGTCAACACATCTGCGAGTTGGTCATTTGATCCAACAAACTCAGTACATATTTCTTTTGACAATAATTTTTCCCGAACAAAATGACAATCAATTTCTATATGTTTGGTTCTCTCGTGAAACACTGGATTTGATGCAATGTGAAGAGCAGCTTGGTTATCACAATACATCTTCATACTTTGGATGCCACAGAAGTTAAGCTCTTGAAGGAACTGCTTCACCCATATAAGTTCACATGTTAATGAAGCCATTGCCCTGTATTCAGCCTCAGCTGTTGATCGAGCCACTACATTTTGTTTCTTACTTTTCCATGAGATAATGTTTCCTCCAAGGAAAACACAATATCCCGTAGTAGATCGTCTATCAATAGGAGAACCTGCCCAATCAGCATCACAATATCCTGATACCTGAAGGCTTCCTTTTTCTTCATATAACAGCCCTTGCCCGGGAGCCTTTTTCACATACCTTAGAATGCGAATGATAGCATTCCAATGGCCAACACATGGAGCTTGCATAAACTGACTAACCACTCCAACTGCAAAAGATAGATCCGGCCTTGTAATAGTGAGATAGATTAGTTTTCCAACTAGCCTCCTATATCTCTCCGGGTCGGAGAATAATTCACCTTCTTCTGTTGTTAATTTTTGATTTGGATCCATAGGGCTATCAACCGGTCTACAATCAATCATGCCTGTTTCTTGCAAAATATCCAGAGCATACTTCCTTTGGGAGATTACAACTCAAGAACAAACTCAAAAGCCATGGCAAACACTAATAACTTCTTAACCCAATTCTTAAACTGCACTTCAAAAAAGCCAAATACTTTAATCACCAACCTCTACTTCTGCACCTTCGCCACCTTCCTCTTCACCCTCTGTTACTTCCTTGGTCTATGGCACAACTACCCCACCACCACCGTCACCACTGCCACCGTAGCCACCGCCTCCAACCTCTGCTTCAATCCCACCACCAACTCCAAGTTCACTGAGGAAGAGTATCAAGAGTATCTGCGATTAAAGTCTAACAGTTTGGCGCAATCATCTCAGTCCCCAAGTACGTCCACAGCTTGCATTTCTCAATCCATGGAAGGTCTAAATTCATGGGTAATTGACTCGGGTGCTTCTGATCACATTTCTGGTAATACCTAATTGTTCTCAACCCTTTCCCTCCAAGAAAAACCCCATTTCATTACCCTTGCAAATGGCTCTAAAACTTGTTCAAAGGGAGTCGGTCAAGTCTCCCTGTCTCCCTCTCTAACTCTGAAATCTGTTCTTTTTGTCCCTCACTGTCCATTCAATTTAATTTCCCTAAGTCAGTTAACCAAAATGTTACCTTGTTCAATAACTTTCGATTCAAAATCTTTTGTTATACAGGAGCGTGGCTCGGGGAGACAGATTGGAGAAGGATATGAAGCTGGAGGTTTATACCATTTTGGATCTCGTCCACGGGTATCTTGTGTTGCAGCTCTTCCCCCTAAAGTGTTACATGATCGGTTTGGCCATCCTCACTTGTCAAAGTTAAAAAAGATGTGTCTTGAACTTAGTGGTCTTCAGACTTTAGAATGTGAGTCATGTCAACTAGGAAAACATGTTAGATCTGTCTTTCCTAAACGGTCTCAATCAATGTGTACTTCTAGTTTCTCTATTATTCATTCTGATGTCTGGGGACCTAGTCGCGTCTCTTCTTTTGGTTTTAGGTATTTTGTTACTTTTATTGATGAGTATTCTAGATGTACTTGGGTTTATCTAATGAAAGATCGCTCTGATACCAACTTGAGATCTAAAACAGTAAAAAATAGTTCTAAAAGGGCTTGAAAGACCCTTCTCAGTTCTATTATTTATATAGATAAAAATATGATACAATAGATAGATGGAAGATGAAGAGATTGTCCTAGACTGCTAGGAATAATCATTATAGATAACCCAACACACAACTACCTACTTTTAGGCCCTGCTCTACTAATCATAGGTAGACTTAATAATTATTCTAACAATTTTGATGCTATATTATATTTGTTGGTTCAGAGGCTTCTTCATGAGCTGTTGAGGAAGCTGGATGCAGAGCTAAAGCATGAAGTATGTCATTGGGCTGCATATTATGTAAGTGCTTTAGGAATATTGTTTTTCGTATGAGCTTATGGAATTGGTATTGTAATGTCTCCTACAAGAGTTCAAGCTACATTTTTTTTCCTATTTAACTGATACTCTTTTGTGCTTCTAATGTACTTTGGTACAATAACTCATCTGTGTTTTCTCCGCATCGTATGTTTCTCATCATTAGTCATTAACATGGAATTAGTTATATTAGTATATTATATTTTAAGAAGTGGTTCCTGATTTTCCCTTCATTGAATCAGGAACATCGGATGCGTCTTGGACAAAAGGCAATCTTTCACATCGAAGGTATTTTGACTGATAGATTGTGGTAGTCAGATTGACAGTTGCATCTTATGGTTGACGATTGTGAATTCTTTTATAGGCCTGTTTATATTTATTTTGTGGACTCTATATCTACTTGTTAAAGCAATGCCTTTGTACAATTACAAAGTGAATATAGGCCTTTTAAAATTTCTTACTAACCGACCACCTTGTTTTTATTTTGTTTACATTGGCAGCATTTGTGGCCAAGTTCATGAGCATTTATAAATCCTTCCTTATTGCAACTTTCGGCTGAAGGTGAAGAGGATGGTATACTTTAAAGTGATTCAACATGTTAAATGAATTGTGTACGGTAAACAACTTACAAAATGGAATTTTATCATCCTGTATGCCGCAATTGTTACAGAATGATGTTTTGATTTGCAAAGGTGCTAATGTTTTACTAAATTGCGTGGACTGTGCATGAAGCTAGACACTCCTGCTTAACCCAGCGTCAAATATTTATCAATTTAGTTTTGGAATGCCTGCCGGTATTAATACTACTGGCTTCATAATTTGACACTATTATAAATATCTTGGGTCCTTGATCTAATGTAAGTTAAATTTTAGGTGTTAAAAGCGTCAATTTTATGTGTCGTGAATTTGTTCATTTATTTTAATTGCATATAAAAAATTTAATCGGTTTTGGTGAAATAAATATAGTTGAACATTAACAATCTGTGGGCTTTTATCTAAAAAATATGCGATTTGACAAATGATCTAAAAAGTGTGTTTTTTCTTAGAATGTGAAATATTGCGAGACTAGCTGTTAAGAAAGGTGAACATCCTTCCAGCTATATACTCAGGAAGCATTATAAGGAGATTTATTTGTATGAGTTAAAAGATCAAAGTGATAATATTGTGTATTAGAAATGCTACAGTACTCCTTTTGGTGAAATCGTACATAGGCTTTTGGGTTATTATGATATCTTTAGTTGTTTATGTGTATATAATTGTGTAATTATTTGCAATTCATCGATTTTAGTTTTGTTTTTAAACTACCCAGCTGTTTTTATCTTGATATCTTTCGAGGTAGTTGGAAAGCTCCTCAAGCTTAATGTATTCAAGTCTAATAACATAATTTCGTTGAGTGTATAATCATGAGTCTATGAATAACCCTTATGAAATATACTAACAAACAGTCGTTTTGTGAATCTCGGAACAACACAATTTTAGCTGGTTACGGTTTGTGTTTTAAGACACTATTAAAAACATGACATTTTTGAAAACAAGCGATATTTCATGCCAATGTGAATTAATGTTTCCTTATGTAAGGTTGTTTTACCCTTTATTTTGCTTACGAGGAAGTAATTGAGAGCCGTTCCTCACTTCATTTAAAGTAGGTATGTAATCTTTTCCTTGATATCTTCCTCTAGTAGTTTATCCAACTCCTCATGGTGGGAATCTCGTTGTAGAGAGTGTTGCTGACATTTTAGACAACTCATCTCTAATAGTTACATTCAAATTTCATTTTTAATTTTTTTTTTTTACTTTGCATTACAACCAAGAGGGAGAAATTTAAGATCCATTTGCCTTGCCATGTATCCGCTTCCTTACTCTGTTTTCCTCTCTAAGGTTTTTGAGTATTACAATGTTGGTTTAAAGGATGAAACTTTCAAACTTGTAACTTCATCATCTCAGAACACTCAAAATGCCCATTATGATAGGGATGAAGCAAATGAAGAAGCATATGACGTAAGAACCAAAGAAAATAGAATACTTCTGCTATCTTGAATTTTACAATTCAAGTATTAAACAAACCTAGTTCTATGGACAGAAGAAATCTACACAAGTATACTAATATATTATAGTTACATTCCTTTCACAGGATAAAGTATTTCAAAACACATAACATTACTAAAATCCTTCAAAATACAAAATACAGTTAATAATTTACACTATATTATATATTTATATACATCACTTCCAAAAGAAACTCTTTTCACTGTACTGAATCTACTGGTTAATATCATCACCGCCTACAATATCCTTTATTCACGTCACAGAAGTACTGAAGGGCTTGTGTAAAAGAGACATAACCACAACTAAACAAAGGCGTGCAATGGAAACTAATGATAATTTTGAGTAAACATAACATTCAAATAAATTCTAAAATAAGACATCTATCAATACTAACTATGATATCCATCTAACATACATCCCACCATGAATCACATCCATAAGAGATATACGTTCGTAGTGCACTTACTATGATTTAAATAAAGATTAATCCATATTTTATTATTAAAAACGTTAAAAATCTTAATGGCTCAATCGCAATTAAGAGGAGTTAAATTTATTGTAAGGTTTAATTAGTCGTTTTATTCTAATTTTAGTTGAAATTTTGAAACAGATTACTTTGTTTTTCAATTAAGTTTAACTTTTGAAAAATTGATTCAATTATGTTTTTTCCAGTGTACCAATGACTTTAACTCAGTGTTTGCTTGAACATATTTTATTGTTCAGAGGCGAATGCGAGCGATGAAATGAAGCGAACGTGGTGTTCACTTTCGCCAATTTGCAACGACGGAATTGAGAGGATTTGCGGGATACATGCTTTTTGTATCACTCGCATATATGAGATAATTTGTAGAGAATTGAAAGCAAATCTCATCTTTGCCCTTAGTAAATATCATGATATCAGTTGAGAAAAAGAAAGATGTATTCAGTTATGAGGTGCGTATTCGGTTACGCTATAGAGTGAGAAGAAAGCTGGGTGCTGTATTCGATTCTGCTTCGTTGCATTTGGTTCCAGGTGCTGGTGTGTGAAAGTTGGGCGCATATGGAGGCCATTTCCGAGCAATAAACTCGATCTGAGGTGGCTGTTGTTGTGTGTGAACCTGAAACGGTTGGGGAAGAGGTGGACCGGTCTACACCGGTTGGTTCTTCTTCTTCTACATTGCATAACGAGAGGTTGGGGAGTGAGACGAAGTCTTCATTTGTTTCTCCGGTGAGTCGGATAGTGTTGTTGAAGATAATTCTGAGTAGAGAGAAAAAGGAAAGCGTTTTGGAATGTGTGGTGGGAGGGTGCAGCTCCACAACCACCGAGTTAGATGTAGAATGGGAAGAGTGTGAGTTGGGAAGTTATTCATGAGGATAAATTAGAGGTGATGTGGTGGTGCTGGATTTTGAATTGCAGACTGGGAGGAATCCTCATGTCATTTACCACTTATATGAAGAAATTGGGAGTTTAATAATTATTTTTAATTATTTACTTTTTACAATTAAATATAACATTAACAAATCATTAAATAATGATTAAATATAAAATTAAAAGAATAATAATAATAATTAATGTTAATTTTTTATTTTTTATAAACATTTTTACAATTAAATATAAATTAAAATTTATCATTTTATATTACTTTAATAATCAAGAACATTTTGGTAATCTTTAATTTATACCAATTAAACAATTTTTTTTATCTTTCACATCAATCAAATATACTTCTAAATCTACTCTCAATTACTTCCAAATTCACTCAACCAAACAACAAAAAATTTACCCTCAAATTCTCTCAAATCCATTCAATTATTCTCTCCAAATCATCTCCCACAAATTCTCACATGTCAACAAAGCCTAAAACATGATATATGATATATGTCAATTTCTAGTTTTTTTGTTATTTTTTAATTTTTTTTCTAAATATTTTTGTCAATATCTCAAGTTCATGACGTGACATGTAATAATAATGTAATAATAGTGTCATGTGACAATCACAATGATATGTGTTAGTTTCATATGTCACTATCAATATCAAATTGTCTATTGTATTGAACTTAATTTTTATATTTATTAAAATTGACTTTTTTTTATTAAGTATTTATAAAATTATTTTTATTAAAGATATAAAATAGTTTAAATTATTAATATCCACAAACTAAATTTTAGTTATTGTTATTATTGTTATAACATTAAAGTAATTTAATATGTAACTATTTTAATTTATTTAATCAAAGATATTAATTAGTTTATTAAAGACTTAAAAAATAAAATATTAATATGATTAAAGATTATATATATATATATATATATATATATATATATATATATATATATATATATATATATATATATATATATATATATATATATATATATATATAAACACAAACACTATTATGTCTGTGTCACATATTTTTTAATATCTATAATATTATATTAGTAGGTGATTACGTTATAATGTTATTAAATTAATATATGAAGTAAATTTATATTTATTAAGTTATGTTTATACAGAATTTATGTATTTTTATAGATGATTAGTTAAATTTTAAAAGTAATAATTAAAAGAGTAGAATTAAAAGAAAAAAAAACAAAAAGTGTATATAGTTATAAATATAACTATAAATAAAATAAATTTTAATTATTAAAATAAATAATATTGTTTAAATAACAATATAATAAACTTTTTAGTTACTAAGCCCACCATCCTTTCCATCAGATTATTTACGATACAGAACAAAATGGATCAATACTCTATGCCAAAGATTCTTACATTATGTGTATGTATTAAAATAACTAAAATTATGATTATAAATCCACTTTTCTCTCTCTATATATACATATTAAAAACATAAGGAAAATTTTCCATTTCATGTACATATTATTTATGTTTTTATTATGTTTTTAGTTATATTTTAAACTTTAACATTTTAGATATCAGCATAAAATAAAAGTAAAAGGGTTGAAGAAAAACTATCATTTTACCATATTTATTGTGTAAAAATAAGAAAAATAAAGAAAAAAATAATAGAAAAGAACCTACTACTCCTTGAAAACTAAGTGTACATGGATTGTTTATAATACAAATTAGGTTTCTTTATTTTTCTCTTACATATTTATTATAATATTTGTAAATCTATATTGTTTCTTCAACGTTGTCTTCAAATAATAACCTATATATATATATATATATATATATATATATATATATATATTAAATATAATATTAAAATAAATACATAAAAATAAAACTAATATAAATATTATACGGTAACTTATTAAATACAACAATATAGCAAAAAAAAGTATTATTTTCACTCGTATATATAAGAGATAATACATTGTTTTGTTTTATTGTAATCACTTTACACATTTTATTCAGGACAAAATGAATTATACTGAATTTTAGTTAAAAATACTAATTAACCAAAAATTAGTTTATTAAACTGAACTTCAATTTAGTTCATTTAAATGAATTGAACTGAAGTATTTTTTGTTCTATCAAATTGTATTGTACTGAATTATAATATAAATTGAACTATAATATGAACTAAACTACTATGTAAACCTTCGAAATTTGGTTAAATTCAATGGGGACGCACACAGTCAAAACTTAGTCAGATAAGTCTCAACCTAAAATTGATCGGCCATAGACGAAACTCGCTCAATATTCAATCCTAATAAGAAGTTGCCCGAATTTGGCTGAATATGCCTTGATCGAAAATTTGCTAATTCGACTGAAATGGCCATGACCAAAACTTAGTCGAGTTGGTTGTGGTAAAAATTAACGAAATTCAATTAAGTCGACATTGTTGAAAATCAACAAAATCGGTTGGAACAACCACAAATGTCTTTATTTTAAATTTTGATATATTTTGGTCTCCAAACTTAATAAGTAAATTTTTTAAACCAATAATGTTAGGTTCTTTTACATGTTAAACAAATGTTCTGACATTTGAACTTAACATGTCAAAGGTGTAAATAACTTAAATGAAATATGAAACACCATTTAACATGAAGACAGAATTTAACACAGTTGAATTAAAATAATCGAATTTATTTAATTTTAAAGTTTAAAAACCAAATTGTATTAAAATTTGGGACAATGATAAATTTTAATTTTATATCTAAATTTATAATTGAAAACATGATTAACCCTTATTATTATTAGTTTTTATATTTAAAAGAAATAGAGGCAATGTCTTCTCTATATAAAGGATGTGTTCAATAATCAATCTCTTCATTGTTTCTTGAGCCAAAGAACTTCTCTTTGCCAAACATCAAGAAGTCATGTATACCTTCTTAGGTCTCAAAACCCCTTTCTCTCTTTTTCTCATGTTCTTACTCAGTTTATTAGCAGAAAGTGAGAGTGTCCTTGCAAAGACCAAATTTTGTGATCAAGGAGCAAAAATATAGCCAAAAAAGAGCTTTTGAGACGTCAACAAATTTAGGTTATTTGTCCTTAAGAAAAGGTGTTGTCCCACCTTCAGCACCAAGCCACCAGCACAATGTTATTGGTGCACGCTTGTGATTTAAAATCATAAACAATCAAAACAAATGAAGTTGAAGAGCTCAGAAACTTTTGTGATTTCCAAATAACTGGAGAAAAATATGTTGTCTCCTCAGTGTTTCACTTCCAATAATATTTAATATATATTTTTTCCTCTGGCATTTATTGTGAATTGTGGTTATCGAAATGGTGAACCTCAATTAAATTTTACGCCTGCAAATTTTAACCATTTCCAACGTGTAGGTATCACGATCTGACACTTCATGATTCAGTCTCATACCATCTTTTTGTTATGCATTTTAAGAAATAATGCTTTTGAACGAAACCAACAAACTGTATAAATTTCTAATAAATTTCTAATGAAGATGCTTTTTATATTTTAGCTTTAAAATCAAGTGTTCACACACCGATGACAATGTTGATTCGGTCTCCTCACATTCTTGTATAATATTTGGTTTCCGGATTTACAGGCATTTAGTGCGTAAAAAGCAAATTGGGTTTGACATTCTTTCATAATATTTTGGTTCCGAATTTACAGGGTTCAAGTTTAAGAATTTTATTTTTATTTAATTAAGTTAATAAATAATAATAAATTTTATAAATTTATTTTTTAAAATAACTGTACAGTATGTATCGGTTGGCACATGAGAAGTCTATGATTCGTTATGAACAACCGACTAGCTCATGATGGAAGGAACCAGTAGATCGTTATGCGGCAACACAGTTAGCAGGTAAGGTGAAAAGTATTAATGACTAATTAATGGTCATATCAAGTACGAATATACAATATTAATGAGTAATTAACATATTATATTATCCAAAAATATATTGTGTTAATTATTAATCAATGTGTTTGGCTTCCATAAGCCCTATAAATATACTATTTATGTCTAGGTAAAATAACTGTGATCCTAATAAAATAAAGATCTCTTTGAAAAAGATATCTGAATTGAGCGTAAGAGTGTCTTATCTAGGTCAATAACCCATCAGAGTGGATTGCGTTCTCGGAGAGGATTGGACGATCGAAAGAGAGTAGAACAAGAAAGGACGACCGACCCTCAGACCAATTCAACCGAAACATGTGGCGCCCACTGTGGGGCCGAGCGGCATCCCCTTTAAACCATGAGGAACCAGATGCGGTTCGGTCTCGACATTGCTCCTTAGGATTAATACTAGGTTTTGCAACAAAAGCATAAAATTTCTTAATAATTTCTAAAGGCACGTTTTTGTTTTGAGAACTTTAAGGTAACCATTAGAGGTTTACGAGGCAAAAAATTAAACGCCTCCACAAAAAAAGAAAATTATAAAATATTGAAGTGTTTACTTTATTCTATTTATCGCGTATTTGTGTGAGTAAAAATATCCTGCACAGGAAGGTTCAATTTGGACCACTAACGTTCAACCTTGTCAGGTTCCAATGACTCTTCATTATAAAAGAAGATTATAAAATATTAAATATTTTGTTTAATCCATATATATTTTTGTGAGTAAAAATATCCTGCACACGAAGGTTCAATCCCTTACCGCTCACTCAGTTGGACCACCAACTTTCAATCTTGTCAAGTTCTAATGACTCTTCATTATAAAGGAAGATTATAAAATATTAAATATTTTATTTAACCCATATATATTTTTGTGAGTAAAAATATTCTGCACAGGAAGGTTCAATCCCTTATCGCTCACTAAGTTGAACCACCAACGTTCAACCTTGTCAGGTTCCAGTGACTCTTCATTATAAAAGAAGATTATAAAATATTAAATATTTTATATTTTTGTGAGTAAAAATATCCTGCACAGGAAGGATCAATCCCTTATCGCTTGGTTAGTTGAACCACTAAAAGTTCAACCTTGCTAGGTTCTAATGGCTTCTCATTATAAAAATAAAATATTCAATATTTTGTTTAACATATATTTTTGTGAGTGAAATATCTTGCAGAGGAAAAATTTCCAAAGAGAACCCCCAGCATCCTTTGCTCAACATAGGAAAGAGTTCTAGAAAAAGAACTCTTACTAGCCACCGCTCGGCCTATAGAAAAGGTTCTGGAAAAAGAACTTCTAGCGCCTTTTCTCAACGTAGGAAAGAGTTCTGGAAAAAGGAACTCCTACCAGCTAGCGCTCGACCTAGAGAAAAGGTTCTAGAAAAAGAACTTTTAGCACCTTCGCTCAACATAGGAAAGAGTTCTGGAAAAAGAACTCCTACCAGCCAGCGCTCGGCCTAGAGAAAAAGTTCTGGAAAAAGAACTTCTAGTGCCTTCGCTCAACATAGGAAAAAGTTATGGAAAAAGAACTCCTACCACGTACCGCTCAACCTAGAGAAAAAGTTTTGGAAAAAGAACTTCTAATGCCTTCACTCAACATAGGAAAAAGTTCTAAAAAAAGAACTCCGATCAATCGCAACTCGGCCTAGAGAAAAAGTTCTGGAAAAAGAACTTCTAGCGGCTTCGCTCGACATAGGAAAAAGTTCTAAAAAAGAACTCTTATCAGTTGCTGCTCAGCCTAAATAAAAAGTTCAAAAAAGAACTTCTAGTGCCTTCTCTCAACATTGGAAAAAGTTATAAAAAAAAAGAACTCCTATTAGTTGCCGCTCGACATATATATAAAACCCCTTCGCATCTGTACTCAATTGCTTGGGGCTTGAGGGGCTTATGTATTGTACAATATTTATCGGTCGGCGCATGAAAATTTCATGATTCGTTATGAACAACCGACGAGCTCATGATGGAAGTAACTTGCCGATCAGTTATGCAGCAACACAATTAGCAGGTAAGGTGGAAAGCATTAAGGGCTAATTAATGGCCATATCAAGTACGAATATGCGATACTAATGAGTAATTAACAAGTTATATCGCCCAAAAATATACTCTGTTAATGGTTAATCAATGTGCTTGACTGCCCCAAGCCCTATAAATATACGATTGATGTCCAAATAAAATAACCTTTATTTATCCTAATAAAATAAAGACCTCTTTTAAAAAGATATCTAACTTGAGCGTAGCCTAAAGAAAAAGTTCGAAAACAAACTTCTAGTGCCTTCTCTCAATTGGAAAAAGTTCTAAAAAAAAGAACTCTTATCAGTTGCCGCTCGGCATATATATAAAACCCATTCGCATTTGTACTCAGTTGCATGGGGCTTGGGGGGCTTATGTATTGTACACTATGTACCGGTCAACGCATGAGAAGTTCATGATTTGTTATGAACAACCGACCAACTCATGATGGAAGCAACTAGCCGATCGGTTATGCGGCAACATAGTTAGCAGGTAAGGTGGAAAGCATTAATGGCTAATTAATGGCCATATCAAGTATAAGTATACGATATTAATGAGTAATTAACATGTTATATCGCCCAAAAATATATCATCAATGTGTTTGACTGCCCCAAGTCCTATAAATATACAATTGATGTCTATGTAAAATAATCTTGATTTATCCTAATAAAGTAAAGACCTCTTTGAAAAAGATATCTGACTTGAGAGTCGGGGTGTCTTATGCAGGTCAACAACTTATCGGAGTGGATTATGTTCTCGGAGAGGATTGGATGATCGATAGATAGCAGAACAAGGAATAACAACCAACCCTTAGACCAATTCAACCAAAACAATAACTAATATTTATGATATTATAATTTATAATTTTTAAGTATAAGTTTTCTAAAAGAACTAACTTTGAGATAGAGTCAAACATAAGAATAAATATGAATGAAGAAATTAGACTCGGCTCAAATGTTGAATAGATTAAAGAAAAAAGTGAATGGCAAGATTTTGAAACGTACCAAGTGTTGTTTTATAATTGTGGGATTTGAAAATTTAAGTAATTTGAATTATGTGAGTTAATGCGTTATTAATCTCTGCGGGTTGTATGTAGAACGGATCTAAGCTTAGTAAATTAAAATACTCTGGTACCTTTTATTATGATTTATAGATTAAACTGTCATGAATTGTCATTCCTAATTCCTAAATTCTAATTTGATAATCTTAAAAAATATAATATGTATGCTTTACACTACAAGAAAAATAACTATTACATACCGCCAAAATCCGTATATAACATCAAAAATCCGTATATAAAATGATTTTACATACGAATTATATACGGACAAAAATCCGTATATAAAAAAGGCGTAGCTAAATTACATACGGAAAAATCCGTATATAAATTACATACGGATAAATCCGTATGTAATTTACATACGGATATTACATACGGATAAATCCGTATGTAATTACAGATGCATATGTATCTATTGTTTATAACATATTTAATTAGATTGGTTTTTTCTAATAATTATATAATTAATATTAAAATTTTTACACGTTAAAACTTCTCATAAAATTTTAAATAATTACTACCAGATTATAAATGTTAAGAATTTATAATATATAATTGTGTTGAAAATCAAATAATTAAAACATGAAAATTTTATTTGAATACTCTATAAAGAGAGTTCAAAGCAATAAATACAAAAATTACTACCACCACTTCTCTCTCCTAATCATTAACTCCATGTCTTGCCAAACAACATTCACGTGTCTTTGTTTCTTGTGAAAAAAAGATAAAATAACTTTCAACTTTTTGCTTGGAGTTGGTTCTCCACTAACCACTGCTCCTCTTTATCCACACCCCTACTACCAGCAAAATGCTAATGCTCTGAAAGAAAAACAAAGTTCTAGCTGCTGTTGCTGCTCATCATAAAGACCACATTCGGACGCTTCATGCTTCACAAGTTTGGGATGTACAAGCTGGAAATTCCTTCAATTGATGGTGTGAAATGTGCAGAAGATTCTGTAGTTGTGTCTTCATGCCAAGTAAGCTTAATAGGTAGTTCATCCTCTGCTTGCAATGTTCCTGGCTACAGAACCACTTCTAATGTGATTGCAATCAAAGCAAGAAAAGCTAACATGATAGCGTCCTCCTCGAGCTAGGTTGGGCCAAAGCACGAAGATGAAGCTATGGAGGTGGAATTTGTGCGGAAGCGATGGATATGGTGGTGGGCTCACAATTTTGGTGAGGCTTTTGGTGAGTATTTGTGGTAGGATGGAGGTGTTTGATGGATCTCCGGAGAGGTTGGGCCAACTCTAGAGAAGGGTGGTTAGAGGGACCTCATGGGATGCTCTAGCCTTGACTTGAGACAAGATATGTTTGCACACATTTTGGCATAATAACATTCAAATTCATCAAGTGATTTTACAAGGAAGGAGACCCTTCTATTTATAGAGAAAGGTGTCTCCAAAGTAGACAAGAAACCCTAAAAACTATCCACTCTTAAAGAGACATGTGGCAATCCTCTTTTACAAAGTTTCTCCATTCTTAGAAAGTGACACATGGCCACTTCCTTTTTAAGAAGTGTCTTCACTAAGAGCTTGCCATGTGGCCATCATGTCCCATGGTGGGACACACTCTTTTAAGCTAATATTACAAACCATACAATACTTGGCCCATTATACAAGGCCTAAAAATATACCCTATACTACTTGACCCTTAATACAAGGTCTAAAATACACACAATTTTACCATGGCTAGGGCATATGCCATCATACCCTCCCTCTTAAAAAGGATTTGTCCTCAAATCTTTAAGTTTCTTCAAAAACCCTCTTCTTCATATTGATCAACTTATGTATCAACAAAACCCTCCGGGGTCAAATAACTTTCTGCAAAAAACAAGAGATAAAGTAAGTATTATTAGAATAATCAACCCAATTATGTATTTTCCCTTTAAGTCCCGGCTTATCTTGTGTTGAATGCATATGCATTTGGAGTGACTTCCTTTTTTTACCACCAAGTCTCATTTGGTCTTGTCTTTCCAATCTACTAAAGGAAGATGGAAAGAATACCCCTTTTGAATCTTCACACAAGCTTGTGGCCTTTAACATGAAGGCTCTTTTGTTGGGACATTCATTGGACATGTGTGTATTGCTTTGACACTCTGAACATTTGATTTTGTATATGTTAGTGTCATCTCTTTCCTTTTCTCTCTTATTTTTCATTTGTACTTGGTCTGTTTCAACTTGAGATGGTGTGAGAGGATGAAGTACAAACTTTCTATCTTTATGGTTGAAGGTTATCTCATTGGTACGACCATGATGTATGGTTTCCTTTTCAAAAAGCCAAGACCTTCCTAACAAGATGTGACAAACTTCCATAGGTACTATGTCACATAGCACACTATCTTCATAATTCCCTATGGAAAACTTAACCTTCACTTGTTGATTAACTATCATGTCTTCACCATCATTAAGCCATTGAAGTTTGTAAGGTTGGGGGTGAGGCAATATAGTTAAGGCTAACTTTTCAACCAACCTAGTGCTACAACAATTGCAACATGAGCCACTATCCACAATAAGAGAACACGTGTTTTCTAAAACTTGACATCTTGTATGAAAGATGTTCTCTCTTTGGGTTTGGACTTGGGGACTAGGTTGATTCTTCAAAACTCTTCTCATCATGAGGAGATCTCCCTCGCATGGGTAGGAATCTTCCCCTTTACTCTCATCCTTACTTGTGCCTTTCTCCTCCTCCTCTTCACTACTATATGAGTCAACATCCCTCAAGATTATGGTCCTTTTAGTGGGGCATTGTGATGCCATATGACCTCTACCTTGACATTTAAAACATTTAATTTCACTAGTACGAGTGTGTAATGATGTTCCCTCCCTTGATCTATCTTTTTCTTTCTCCTTCCACAGATTCCTAGAGGGTTCCTCTTCCATCACTTGCTTACCTTCCTTCCTATAGTCTTTCTTAACACTAGAGTTAGAGTGGTCAATTTTCAAACCTTTTCTCAAATGTTGTTGCTCTACCTTTATGCAAATTTGTACCAAATCATTAAGATCTTGATAGGGCAACAATTCCACTCTATCTCTAATATCAAGATTAAGACCACTTAGAAATCTAGAAATTGTGGTTGCTTCTTCTTCCCTAATTCCCGCCCTCATCATGTAGAGTTCCATCTTTTGCCTATACTCTTCCACACTCATGGTTCTTTGTTGGAGCCTTTGGAGTTTATCCATAAGCTCTCTATGGTAGTAGGAAGGTATGTGTCTTCTTCTTAGAGCACTCTTCAAGTCATTCCAATATTGGACTTGAGGGGAATTGGAGAGTCTTCTTTCTCTCACTAGGGCAGTCCACCAATACATGGCATTCCCTTGAAAGCTTAAGGTGGCTAGGGAAACTTTCCTTTCCTCTATTATTTGATGACACTCAAAAAGTTGTTCTACTTTCATTTCCCAATCTAGGTATGCCTCAACATCTTCTTTCCCATGGAAATGAGGAAGGTCTATCCTAATCTCTCTTGGTGGTTGTTCACTCTCCCTTCTATACCTTCTAGGTGGAGGATGTTGGTAGAATTGTGCAGCAGTCCTACTATCTTGTTCAGGGTATGTGTTTTCTGTGGGAATTTTTGAACTTTTCCTTGAGTGACTCCTACTTCTACTTTTCTTTATCTCTTCTTGGACCTTTTCTTGTTTTTGGGCTAGAACTCTAAGTTCTTCTTCTAAGGTTTCAAGATATTGTTCTCTTTCAACTCTCTCTTTTTCTTTCAAAATGGATTCTTGCTTTTGCCAAAGTTTTAGTGATTTTAGTTCCTTGGCCATTTGTTCTAAATTTGGTTGGGCCTCTTCACTATAATCACTATCAATTTGGTAAGAAGGTTCCTTAAACATTCTTAAAAAAATTCAAAATATGTAATGCACACACAAACTTGTATTTCAAAAGTAAATTCCTTTAGAGATTTAAGGAGGCAAAATAATCTCAAGTTCACTTCCAGGAAAGAGAGGAGAATCACTAAGGATCACTTAAAATCCAAGCCTTTCCTAGCCAAAGTTTACCTCAAGTTCTCTTGCACCAAACTTCTCAAATGGAATTAGGTTTGATACACAAGTAGACACACAATAAATTATAAGCAGATAAAGACAACAATTAAACTAGACTATGCGGCCTAATGGTAAAGTTAGAAGGCACTTTGGAACCTTCAAACTTTAACCAACTAAAAACGTTTTCAATATGGTTTACAAGTCTTTGTTAGGATATGGGATTGAGTATCACAGACTACCCCAAGATACCTAACAAGGTTATGAGTTACAAATCCAAAAGCAATACAATTTTACAACTCAAAAATGCGTAATACAAATAAATAATGTGTGTTCCTCTCTAAAGTGTTTCACTCCTTTTCTTCTTGTCTCTTCCTCAAGGTTTCAAGGTCCATAGAGGTCTCCGATCACCCAATATACTATGTCCAATTTCGTTTTTCCTCCAAAGAATATCCTACACCAAATATCAAACCAAATCCGAAAGGTAGGAATCCAAAGAGAATGCAAATCAAGGGCCAATTTGAACAATAGCTCTTCAAAAGGAGTTATGTTGAGACAAAACAAAGAGTAATGAACAAGACAATCAAGAAAATAAAGCTTAAAAACAAAGGCTAGGCACTCAAAAGAATTACCTAAAGAAAGGCACTAGAATAGATGAATAAAACCAAAAACAATTAGAATAGAGAATTATTACTTCTTATCTTTACAAACACTTAGCTAATGGTGCAATGTAGGCAGAAACAATATTTTGCCAAAAGTGTCATGTCCAAGTCTCATATCCAAGGGTCATGTCCAAGTGTCATGTCAAGGTATTATGTCCAAGTATCATCTCCAAGTGTCATGGTAAAGTCTCATGTCAAAGTCTCAAGTCAAAGTAACTTTTTTTTTTCACTTTTGCTTTTACTTGTACTTTTACTTTTTTTTTATCTTTTTTTTTTTTTTACTTTGACTTTTTACTTTTGTCTACACTTTTGTTTTTCAACACAAATTAGATCTGGACAATTTGTTTGTGTAACTCAAAGTTCATGACTCAAAGAAAAAAAATGGAAGAAATCTTACTAGAATCAAAAATAGAGCATGAAACTCAAAGAAACACAAGAGAAACTTAACTCTAAGAACTTGACAATGATCTAATGACAAGCATGAACTCAAATATGAAATAGAAAATCACTCAAATGGATGTATATACTGTAATTTCGAAATCCCAATGGGACATATTTTTTTATGATTTTTGCAAAGCCCGAACTAAGAGAAAATGACATAAAAATGACTACACATGACTCTAGACAACATGGATGGAATTAAAAATAAAAAATAACCCAAAAATGACATTAAAACAGAACCAAATATATGAAGAAAGACTCAAAAAAAATATAAAAGCATGCCACAACACATGTATATGGAAACTTAGTGGTAAAAACCGAATGGTTCCGCAAAAGAACAAACTAGAACCATAAAAATAACATATATGGATGTAAACAATGGAAGACAATAAAGAACAACACAATAACAACAAGAAATACACAAAGATAGGTAAAGGACCAAGATACTTAGCTCTTGTAGACCCAAAGCTCTTGATACCAAATGATAGCGTCCTCCTCGAGCTAGGTTGGGCCAAAGCACGAAGATGAAGCTATGGAGGTGGAATTTGTGCGGAAGCGATGGATATGGTGGTGGGCTCACAATTTTGGTGAGGCTTTTGGTGAGTATTTGTGGTTGGATGTAGGTGTTTGATGGATCTCCGGAGAGGTTGGGCCAACTCTAGAGAAGGGTGGTTAGAGGGACCTCATGGGATGCTCTAGCCTTGACTTGAGACAAGATATGTTTGCACACATTTTGGCATAATAACATTCAAATTCATCAAGTGATTTTACAAGGAAGGAGACCCTTCTATTTATAGAGAAAGGTGTCTCCAAAGTAGACAAGAAACCCTAAAAACTATCCACTCTTAAAGAGACATGTGGCAATCCTCTTTTACAAAGTTTCTCCATTCTTAGAAAGTGACACATGGCCACTTCCTTTTTAAGAAGTGTCTTCACTAAGAGCTTGCCATGTGGCCATCATGTCCCATGGTGGGACACACTCTTTTAAGCTAATATTACAAACCATACAATACTTGGCCCATTATACAAGGCCTAAAAATATACCCTATACTACTTGACCCTTAATACAAGGTCTAAAATACACACAATTTTACCATGGCTAGGGCATATGCCATCATAACATCTGCATATACAACTTCAATGCTTTGACTTTCAGACCATCCAAGAGGGACATCACCCTCTGTGGTAATTAAAAGAAGAAGCTTACACAAGTAGGGCTAGAGCTTGGTCACTTGTGTATACATACGAATTTCAAGAAAATAAATGAAAAAAAAAACTCATATGTTCTCTTTTTGAAGCCCATTATGGGCACAGATCTCTTGTCTCTCTCTCTTCATTGTTTTACTGCATTATCTGAAAAAAAGTGAACATTTCTTGGTTTGGTTTGTAGACCAAAAGTTCTCTATTTACTAACAAATTTCTCCCCACTAAAGCTTCCAAGTTACCTCTAAAATAGACCAATTGGTTTATTTCAAAACTTACAACGATCACAGCAACAATTTTCAAGAATCAATTTTGTATTTTCTTCTTCCTCAAAAACTGATTTAGGGAGAGAGTTTTTTTTATGTCAAATTTTCAATGATCAAAGCAACGAAAGTAACAATTTTCAAAGAATCAAATATTGTTTATTTTCTTCTTTCTCAAAACCGGATGGGTGGTTGAAATATAAACATAAATCTCTGTTAATAACAACATTCTATGAAAATATCCAAAAATGCCACACAACTGAAGTGGTGGTAGTACAACTGACGGCACATGAAGAAAGAATGATGTAAAGAATAAAGAATGAAGAAATAAGAAGCTTCAAATGGAGAAGTGGGGCATGGAGAATGCATGTTCGAATTTTAATTTGGAGATGGAATGCAGCTGCCACATTTTCTAACACACACGACCACCACCAAAAAAAGCACTAGCATTAAAAATGATTTTGGAAGCTCACATGGGTTGTACGGAAAGTGAGAAAGAATATGGATTGTGCAGCAAGCACACGACACTTCATATGACTCAATAAAAAATATATATAGAAGTGGAGGTGCATCACGTGAATGATGGGCATTCATTTGTTTTTTTAATTCAAAAGTGCACATGGGAGGAGACAAAAACACACGGCTGAAAACAATAAGTGGAGGACCCTTTGTGACATGGAAAGCACTATATTATTGGAGAAATGAGAGACTTGATACGTGAAAGAAGAAGGGGGCAGTGTGGAATTAATGGAAAGGAAATGACCTATTTTCTTGGCTGAAATAAAATACATGATGACAAGGAAGCCATCCATATATAGGACAGACCAAGGAAGAAAGTGGAGAACACATAGTTAATTGGCAGGCAGCTCCACCCCACATTCACACGCACAAAAATGTTGGATGGTCTGAAGAGTTCACGACCCCTTGTCCAACCACTTTTGAACACATACACCTTCCATTTTGAAGAAGCACACAACCCAATAGCTCACACGATTCAACATCCACACAAAAGAAAGGGAGAAGCCGTAAGACAGCAGCATCCAGCACATAGACAAGTAATGTTTTGCTTCAAATGTTACAGGGAAATTAGAAGAAAGATAACATCTTCTTTTAAGCATGTAAGTTTCTTTGTTTTGCTCCACCCCACATATTACTCATGCGTAACTTGGATAGAGATGCAGGAGCAATGAAAAATCTTATTCTCTGGTTTTTATTTCATTTCATTACAGGTATATTACAAGATATTAACTAAAATTAGTCATGAAAGAATATCAGATGCAAACATTAATGCAATCATAACTAATAAGTGGTTATAATAAAAAACTTAACAGGACCATTAAGCATTGATGCAAACAGAGCAACCCAATTATCAGATGATTCATGCACTTACAATATTCAAAAGCAATCTGAAAAAGCATAAATTAAATTTAAAGTAATCTTCAAAAGCTTTATTCTTGAAATTTTTCACTACTTATAAGAGAATATGGTCTTAGAAATCCTCTGACAGCACCAATTGCTTGAAATACCTGATAGAGCAACTAGATCAATTAGGGTTAGTCCATGTGATGCAAACATTTGGTTCATTTAAACGGCCCTTTTATCCTACGCAAGATATGAATGGGATGAAGCTATTAGAAATAGCATTAACAACAACCTTGAGTTTGAAGTAAGAAAAGTAATGCAAGAATTACTGCCATGGCCTAGAACTATTCAAAGAGATGATCTGTCAAAAATAACATGTTAGACAAGTCCATACCACATCATAGCAACCCAGTCTGATAACAGCTCTCCACAACCTGCAGCCAGTTGAAAAGTAAGGGATCCACTATCAGAACAATGTAATAACACATTCAAATATCAAGGAGGTCAGGCCAACTTAAACCAGCCTTTAGAATGCTTATGAGAAAGGGGTTACACCCTTGCGTCACAAGGGATATTATACATACTTAAGGTAATTTAGAGGCTCTCCGTAAAACATAGGAGGCTTAAATTCCAAGGACCGCTGTCAGTAGAAATTCTCAAGCTCTTTCATAAATGTTTCACGGTCCAGAGGTGTGCCATACTCATCATACTCAGTCATCTGTGCATGAAAGGTAAGATAAATAGAATGTACAAAAGAGAAATAACAAAAACTCTGCCATCTTACTGGAAGTAGGTACCCATAATCTCCACTAAGTTGTACATGATCAAGTTGTAGGAGTCTTAGTCTCTTCATTTTCTTGAAAGAACGAGCTTCCAAGCAATCTCTAATGCTGGAATGCAATTTCAGGGACAATCCTTCGATAACTCTTATCCCCTGTGATGAATATAGGAAAGATAAATAGTTGTTGATTATTGATGCTTAACGTTTAGTTTAACAAGTTAACAACACATGCATTACACTCAGAAAGAAAACACTTTCAAAAGAAGTTTCAAAATTATATAAATAATGTTCTTACAGTATTCTCTTCCACAACCTTAACTTATGCTTCATTCACTCTCAAACCAAAGAAAGTACGAAGGACCCATTTGTTTACCTGAAATCTTTGTCATCCCAACCAGTGATACCTGCAGTTGCGGCGAAAGCATGGCTCCAGCTGGATAACGCATCTTTCAGTTGTTCTCCTGAATAGCATTTGTGTGCAATTTCTTCCAAACCCTGAGAATCCAGGAATACTCCAAAAACAGAGAGGATAAGACGCGAAGAACCCTAAAACCCTAGGTTGATGAAGGAAACCTAAAATGGATCGATTAATCGGTGCAAATGCAAGATTGATCGGTGTAAATGATGCTAATCGAAGAATCAATCGGTGGAAAGGCTTTTAATCGATAGAAAAGAGGATTTAATCGGTTGAAAATGAAGAAAATGGTGAAAAGAGGTTGGAGCCCTAACTAGAGATGTAGATCGACTAATGAATCGGTAGAACAAACGTTCGATGGTTGCAAAAGCCACACGCACGCACTGATGAAAACGAAGAAAAAGCTCGAAGGAGGGCCCAAGAAGTTCACGTCTTATTGAAGGAGAAGCATGAAGAGGAGTAAAGATGGGGAAGAAGCTTAGAGAATAGAGAAAAGTGAAGAAGGTTAAGGAAAGACGGTTCGAGGAAAGAGTCTGAAACTTTGATTTTTTTTAAATAATGATTTTCCAAAATCCGTATGTAATATTTGAATTACATACAGATTACAATCCGTATATAAATATTTGTATGTAAATGTAATATTTCTTGTAGTGTTACAAAATTATAATATGATAGTCTTAAATTATATTTATAATTTGTTATTTGAAAAAAAAATGTTAAACATTTTACATGGTGAATTGAAAGAAGTAAAAAAAGTGAATTAATTTTGTCTTTAATTAAATTTATAATTTATTGAGAATAACAAATTCTTGACCTAATTTCTTGTAATCCATCAATCGTGAAGTATTTAATATATTTATTCCTGTTTCGGCCGGATTTAGAACCATAATCCAAAACATTCAAAGTTGTCTGTTTCGATGTCCAGTTGAGCTGTCTTCTCTCTTTTCCTTGTCCGCGGGGGGGGGGGGGGGGGGGGGGGGGGGGGGTGCCTGCAAAAGACACTCCGACGCCTCAAGTAAGTGACAGTAATCTTGTAATCAAGATTAGTTATCAGAGCTTTAAGTTCATTTAAAAGTTTACTGTCTTCCTTTGCCAGACAAATATTTATAAATTATAATGAGCTTAACGTTAGGTCTGACTCATTAACCACCAATGAATGATAATATTAATTGTCAATAAATGACAATTATTTTCATTAACTCTCCGACAGTTATTATTATTAATTACCTTAACGACTTATTTAACCGATCGGTTCATTGATCTGAGAGGTATCATCGGTCGGGCTGATTTTACCGAACGATTCATTAACCTGAAAGATATCATCGGTCGAACAACTCTTCTACACCTTTAACGTTCGGTCGGCTATGAGCCCAAAGTAACAATTCCTAATATGTTATTGTCGATAAAGTATAAATATAATTTAAGCCTGTATTATAATTTTATATAATATACCTATTCCTACAGGAATCCGTCAAGAGTCTTCGGGACGAGGTGAAATATTTAATATCTTTAATCCAAATTAGTTATTGTCAATAAATTATAAATATAATTTAAGAGCATTATATTATAACAGATGAAGGTGAGGTGAAATGATAGTAATCAAAACCAGTTTCTTTGAAAGACAAAACCTATTAGAAGGGAGGTTTCGACAACTATGTTGATCATATTGGTGTTCATTTTTGCTTTGTTTGTTTTCAAGTATATTATTGTTAACGTTAATTTATGAAGACATATTTCGAGTTTATTTTATGTTCGTTTAGAAAGATTCGCGAGCAATTGAAAGTGAAGATTTGCGTGATAAACTATTTTTCCAATCACTGGTCCTCACACATTTGAGATGATTTATCATCAAATGTGTGAATGCATTCCATTATAACTGTGTGAATGTATTCCATCTTCAATCAAGTAAACATAAATAATAATAGACTTAAATGCTTACTTGGTCTCTAAATTAATTAATTTTTTTTAATTTAGTATCTGATTTTAAAAGTGCATACATTGGATTCCAAAATTGTAAAAATTGTATGAATAAGTCCCTTATGTTAAATGGATAGAAACGAAGTTAATTCCTAGATGATGTGCCGAAGGAATCTTCACTTTTTATTCTCTTTCCGGTGCTTTTCCTTTAATGCCCCAACTTTTTCTCTCTTTTCTATATCTTTCGTGTTCTTTAATCTTCCATCTTCAATCTTCAATCTTCAACCTTGAAGCTCATTCACATGTCTTCTCTCCTAGGTAAGCCTCGCACGATTCAATCTTCTTACAGTCAAATCGATGCTGTTTTCGGCTCTTTTGGACTCAAAACTCTGACAGATGATTCCAGGGAACACTTATTGGAAATGGATGCAAATGCCAAACCTAAATTCCAGATAAAAAATCTGACCAGAGTTTCCGATGGTGGGGTTTCAATCCTCAAAGGCATCAACCTTGACATCCCAAAGGTGTCATCGTTGGGGTCATAGGCCCCAATGACAACAGCAAGTCAACGTTCTTAAGAGCCTTGAACCGCCTCTGGGAACTGCCCTCCGCCTCCGTCTTCCTCGACTACCAAGACATTTCCCATCTCGACGTTCTTTCCCTCCGCTGGAAAGTTGGCATGCTCTTTCAACTCCCCGCCCTCTTTCAAGGTCACAACCTCTCTTCCTTTAAACTTCCCAAATTAATCACTATATTCATTTGCTAGTTTACTGGTTCTTTTTGTGTTGAAAGAAAGATTAGTTTTTCGTGGTTGATTTAAGTTGAACCTTCTGATAATGTTGGAGGGTATCTATTCTATAGGCACAGTTGATGACAATGTGATGTAAGGACCACGACTTAGAGAGAGAAAGCTAACCGATGATGAGGTGCGCAAGTTGCTTGACAATGATGGACTTGGATGCTTCTCTCATGGATAAGTCCGAGGATGAATTCTCTGTGGGTCAAGCACAAAGGTTGCACTTGCTAGGACTTTGGCTAATTCACCGGAGGCAACATAAAACTATTTTTTTGTCTCTTAACTTTATTTTTTGTCTGTATTTCTGCTTGTGATGTTCGTTTTATTTGGTATTTTTGAATTGAAGGTTTTGTTGTTAGATGAGCCACTATGAATGTACTTGCTGATTATTGACAGTGTACTGGAAAGGAAATAAGAGAGTTTGAGGAAGTGGAGGATGAGTTTGGTTAAAAAAGGGAGAGAGAGAAAAAAAAGTATTTCCTAAAGATACCGAAAAGAGAAAAAAAGTTGGGGCATTGCAGGAAAAACAAATAAGAGAGAAGAAAAAGCGCAGTTTTCTTCTCCACATCAGTTGAGAGTTAACTCTGTTTCTGTCAATTTAACAGAAGGAACTTGATTCATACAATTTTTACAACTTTGAAACCCAATGTATGCACTTTTAAAATTGGGTACTAAACTGAAAAAAATCACTTAACTTGGGGACCAAAAAAACATTTAAGCCATAATAATAATAATAATTATTGTAATAATAATAATTAATAATAATAATAACTATTATAATAATAATAATAATTGTAAAAACCTAGAAAAAGAGTATTAGAATTGGTAGATATTTTAAAATAATGAGATCGAGTATTTCATTTTAAAATAATTTCATAATATAAATAGTATTTTTAAACTCGTTTTATTATTAAAACACAAACCATCTCTCTAAAACTCTTCCTTCAAGTTCTCTTTCCTTCTCTTTAAGAAAAATAACTCCTCGATCATCACGATAGGAAGTTTCTAGGAGATCACAGTTGAGTAATCTTCATTCTCTATCGATAAGATGTTCTTTTAGAACACGCAAGTTTTGACTCCTTTTTCTCTTTCGTTCTTAGTTTGAGATCATGTATAAGGATCTTTTTTGTCACATGTGTTTTATGATCTCTCCTTCTAGTTCTTTGTTAATATGAGGTTCTAAGGACTCATTCTGATTCCAATTTGTTGTTTCGTAGGTATTTCTACAGTTCCTTGTGATTGAAGCAACATGTGTGCGTTCTTAGAGCTCAGTAGCTTCAATCTAAGGTAAGGGAAGCTAGTTGTCTAATTTTAAATGATGTTTGTTGTGTAAGTTTGGTGGTTGTGTGTATGTTAAGTTGATTTAATTATGATTACAATAATTATGTTCATGTTAGTTCATTTGAATGAGTGTAATTGGCTATTTGATGATGGATTTCTGGTGTCATATAAATTTTGATGCTATTGTTGTCATAAACTATATGTTATGGAGTTGTATTGATGTTTGAAAATGACTGAAAGGTTTAAGGAGTAGTGAGTTGATAAAGACAACTTTTGTGGTTAAAAATGAAGGTTTTGATAAGAAAGTTTGGGGGATAGTATTTGAATTGAGAAATCTGGTATTTCAAGTATGGTTATATGTTATTTGAGACTTGTTAGTACCTTGAGTTGATAAAAAAATCTGATAGGAAATATGTATGAGTCAATGGGGTGGTTTTAGAAGGTTTTAGGTTCAATTTGGGGTTTTGACAGTTGAGATTTTGATATAATGGTTAGAAGAGGAAATCAGAAGTTTAAGGTCATTTCTTAGTGTAAGAAAAGTAATGCCTCATATCTCAAGCCAAGAAGGGGGGAGTTTTTTTAGCCCTTTTTAAAATGTTCTTTTCAAAATCTTTATGAGTTCTTTGGCTTTCTTGAAATCAATAAACAAAAAGTAATGAATCAACAATAAGAAAGAAAGGATAGAGAAAGATCAACACAAACAATGTATACTAGTTCGGCTAATCCCTAGCCTACATCCAGTCCTCTTTCAACAATCTTAATTGAAGGGATTCCACTATAATTGATTGAGTTTACAGGAATGCAAAGATACCCCTCTCAATGCACCCCTCTCCACACTTAAAATCAATATAACAATACAAGAGATGAATAACCTCACTCTCTTACACAACCGAGAACAATCACAACTCTTAACCCCTTACAATCCCACACAAATATACAATCACATATTGTTTATGATGAATCTGATCTCAAAGTCGTACTCCTCTAGTGTAGATCAAATCAGAACAACTTTAACACAATTTCTTGAAAGAATTTCGATTGGTAATCAACCAATGAAGCCTTGATTGTCCAAGATCACTTCTTGAACGCTCCAAGGATAAATAATGGGCCGGATTACAAGGAGCAGGCATACACAATATGTTTTAATTTAATTTGTTATTGTAGCATGACTTGCTATGATTTTATTATGGATCCCGTTATTTTGAAAACACTCCATTGCCAACTTTTTTACAACGCCACGTGGTGGCACATGATTGGTGCTTTTATAATTAAATTGTAATGTTAAATTATGACGTGGAAAAGGGCTTCCAGTTCAGAAATATTTGCTTCCAAAAATACCCCTTGCCCTGTTTCATCTCTCTTTGTTCTCTCATATTCCTCTCGTCCTCTCTCTCTTCAGTTTTCGTTCTCCCTCCATTTTCGCGTCGAAAATTTGTTGAAGGTCCTGTTTTTTGTTGTCAGTTTTCTGAGCAATGGCAATGTCCGATACCATGGTCCTTCGAGTAAGGGAAATGGGTTGATCCATTTTGTTGATTGTGTTTTCGATTTGTATTTGGGTTTTCGTCGTTGTGTTGAAATTAATGTTGTTTTCGTTTTTGTGATTTGCCCTTTTCTTATTTTGTTTTCGTTGATTGGTAGTTGTGTGTTCGTCATTATTTTTCAACAAAGTATATTTGCACTTTGAACGAAAGATTGACAGAGGAGCAAGGTTACTTATACCGAATATGCCATTTTGGTGGTTTTTAGATTTGAGTGCTAATGTTAAACTTGGTAGGAATATTTTAAGTGAGTTATTGGTTAAGGGGGTCGATTCCAGTGGTGGGTTTATTTTTGGTGATAAAGTTGTTCAATTGAATGAAAGGGATTTTTGTTTCATATTGAGGTTGAGTTCAGATGGTGAAAATATTAACTTGAAGGAGGAAATGGGAGGTAGTACATGTGTCAAATACATAGGTAAAGGAACACAAGATTTGAATTTGATATACAAATTTTTTGTGAGAAAACATAAAAAAATATACCTTGTTCTCATTTTTGTAGCTTGTACATATTGGTAGGGATATGTGAGGTATTATTTCCAAAACATAGTGGAAAAGTGTTTCCAATAATGTTTGAAATTGTTGACAATTTAAGTGGTCTGGTTAATTATTGTTGGGGTAGTCTAGTTTATCGTTATTTGTTACGTAGTTTATGCAAAGCTTCTTTAGCTTTGAAGAAAGGAAAGGTACAAGGAACGTCTACGTGGACAGAGTACGCCTTGTGCAGAACCAGACATGGACAATGGCTTTGTTTCCCCGGGTGGTATGTACACCAACCAACCTCCTATGCAAAAGCTTGTAAGGGTCGGATTATAAAAGCGTTACAAAAGTAGAGCGCTTACCACTCCGTACACTCGAACTATAATGCTTAGAATCCGAAATGAGTGATTTTTGTATTGATTTGTTATATAAAGTCATACAACATTGTACGTAGATGACCAAATAAGTGTAATGTACTCAATTTTGTTGAATGTTATAAAAGATGCATCTTTGCTTCCATTAATTATTGTTAATGTTAATTGAATTGTTATTCCCTTCGTTATTGTGATTGTCATGTTTGTGAGATGACCGACTTAGGTGAAGTCCTGAATGTTGTGCAAGCAAAAACACACTGGTAATCGTTTACAAATGGGACGTAAACGATTACGCGTGAAAAAACTGCATTTTGTACAGAAAGTTGTACTGCAGTAGCCAGCTGTTTAAACCTGGGTGACCAAGGTCAATACTTTTAACTTTTTGAAAAATATCCAATAGTTTTTAGTAGATTTTGATGTTCAAGGGTCAGTAAAGGGTGAGAGGTCATCTATGGTCACTCCATCATAAAGGAAAGAAACAAGTTTTGTGAGATGACCAACTTAGGTTAAGTATTGAAACTTGTGCAGGCAAAAATAGACTGATAATCGATTACAAGAGCCTCGTAAATGATTACGCCAGAAAAAACTGGGTTTTGTATAGAAAGTTGTACTGTAGGAGCCAACTGTTTTAACATGGGTGACCGTGGTTAGTACTTTTAACATTTTGAGAAATATCCAATGGTTTTTAGTAGATTTTGATGTTCAAGGGTCATTACAGGGTGGGAGGTCATGTATGAGCACGCCATCATGGAGGAAAAAAACAAGTTTTGTGAGATGACGAACTTAGATTAAGTCCTGAAACTTGTGCAGGAAAAAACACAATGGTAATCAATTACAAGAGGCTCATAAACGATTATGCGAGAAAAAAACTAGGTTTTGTACAGAAAGTTGTACTCCATGAGCCAACTGTTTTAACCTGAGTGACCACGGTCAATACTTTTAACTTTTTGACAAATATCCTATAGTTTTTAGTAGATTTTGATGTTCAATGATCAGTATAGGGTGGGAGGTCATGTATGGGCACTCCATCACGGAGGAAAGAAACAAGTTTTGTGACATGACCAACTTAGGTTAAGTCCTGGAACTTGTGGAGGCAAAAAGACATTGGTAATCGTTTACAGGAGGCTCGTAAACGATTACACGTGAGAAAACTGTGTTTTGTACAGAATGTTGTATTGCAGGTGCCAATTGTTTTAACCTGGGTGACCATGGTCAATACTTTTAACTTTTTTACAAATATCTAATAGGTTTTAGTAGATTTTGATGTTCAAGGGTGAGTAGAGGGTGGGAGGTCATATTTGGGCACTCCATGATGGAGGAAAGAAACAATGTTGGTTAGAAGACCAACTTAGGTGAAGTCCTAAAACTTGTGCAAGCAAAAACACACTTGTAATCGATTACAAGAGGCTCGTAAACGATTACGCGAGAAAAAACTGGGTTTTGTATAGGATGTTGTAAAGCAAAAACCAGTTGTGGTAACCTAGGTGACCATGCTCAATAGTTTTAACGTTTTGACAAATATCAAGTGGTTGTTAGTAGATTTTTATGTTCAAGTGTCAGTACAAGGTGGGACGTCTTGTATGGGCACTCCATCATGGAGGAAAGAAACAAGTTTTGTGAGATGACCAACTTAGGTTAAGTCTTGAATCCTATGCAGGCAAAAACACAGTGGTAATCGTTTACAAGAGACTCCTAAACTATTACGCGAGTTAAAAATGGGTTTTGTACAGATTGTTGTAATGTAGGAGCCAACTACAGTAACCTGGGTGACCACAATCAATATTTTTAACTTTTTGACAAATATCCAATAGTTTTTAGTAGACTTTTGATGTTCAAGGGTCAGCATAGGGTGAGAGGTCATGTTTGGGCCCTCCATGATAGAGGAAAGAAACAATGTTAGTGAGATGACCAACTTAGGTTAAGTCCTGAAACTTGTGGAGGAAAAAACACACTGGTAATCAATTACAAGAGGCTCGTAAACGATGACGCAAGAAAAAAGTAGGTTTTGTACAGAAAGTTGTAAAGCAAGAGCCAGTTGTGGTAACTTGGTGACCATGGTCAATATTTTTAACTTTTTGACAAATATCCAATGGTTGTTAGTAGATTTTGATTTTCAAGTGTCAGAAGAGGGTGGGAGGTTATGTGTGAGCACTCCATCATTGAGGAAAGAAACAAGTTTTGTGAGATGACCAACTTAGGTTAAGTCCTGAAACCCGTGTAGGCAAAAACACATTGGTAATAATTTACAAGAGGCTTGTAAACGATTACGCAAGTGAAAAATGAGTTTTGTACAAATTATTGTACTGTAGGAGCGAGCTTCCTTAACCTGGGTGACTACGGTCAATACTTTTAACTTTTTGACAAATATCCAATGATTTTCACTAGATTTTAGGCAACCTATCATGAAGGAAAGAAACAATGTATGGCAAAAAAGAATCTCAAACATTGAATTCAATTTGCATTGCGGTGAATAAGAGCATTACAATCATAACATAACATCACATTTTTAAATATTAAATTAAGTGATCCTTAACAACATCATGAAGTCTAGGATATTAATACTACAATAATCTGACAAATTGTTTTAGTGGTGGTCATAAAATAATATTATAGTCATCCGTAGAAGTCATAATTTCGCCTGTATTACGAAATACTTATCAAATAAGTTCATAATAAAACTATTTCTTCTGTGGTTCTTTGGATGATGATGGTTCATGAGATAGAGGAACGAATTTGCGTAGGATGACATCCACATTGTTTTCTGCCTAGAGAGGTAGTCGAATAATAGGTTTTGGGGTTTCCTTTACTAGGTCGTTTGTGGGGGGACATATTTCAGCTAGAAAAACCTTGACTACGTTGCGATGCATGATATTTAGGTAGTGGATTCTTCCAAGTGCCCTAAAGGAATGTACCTAAATGAACATACATAATTAATATGAAATTTACAATCAAAGGTAAATAAAACTTAATTTAATATAAGTAGTCAATGGATGAGTTACAAGATTGAGTAAAAAAATGGAGCCAACTCCAATATTTTGTCCAAATTAAGGATCTTTAAGAACTTTCTTGTGCAAGGAAGCCTTCATTGTTGCTATTGGGTCCTGCTCACATGTAACCATCCATTAGTTTACATAAACAATAAATGTTGTAGTTTGGAACAAATGATACCTTGATAGTCAAGTGCATGTCTCTCAAACCATTGGGCTTACACTCTTTGACAATGCAAGCAACAAATGGTAGGATTTGTAATGATTTTGCATCATTAAGGGGATTCACATTCTCGAATTTTCCATCAGTGACGAGATTTGCAATTGTCAATGACATGTGAAGAAGAAATCATATTGTCTCACTTAACATTTACATTTTAATGATTGTAACAAATATTCTACCATGGTGTTGAATGAACATTTGTGCCCATTTCCATGCATTTGAGTTGAAATCTCATTCATGTGTTGCCTGAGCAACCTCACGAGCAAATTCTTGAGTCGATTTTGGTTTTTCTGTTGTTTTCCTATTCAGGAAATCCGCTTGAACATTACCTGTCGGACCAGGTATAGGCGATGATGAAGCATCACATTTTTAAAAAAAATGATTCAAGGATGTCATCATCAAAAGCAAGGCCTTCCCATGCATCCATAATTATCCTTTAATAATCTGCAAGAATTTGAATTTAAGGTTAACGTCACTACAACAATGTATGTGAAGATAAAACTACTTCACAACAATTCAAAAAATTTGAAATGACTTACAAATATAGTGAAGAACTTGATTACACAACGATGGGTGTGTGTGCATTATATAAAGACTTCTAGACCAAGTAATTAGATTTTAATTTTAATTAATATAACTTGGTTGATTAACGTGCCAGTTAGTGTCGTCAAAATCAAATTAATTAAATTAATTATTCAAATCCTATTATTTTTTTATTGAAATCAAATTAATTAAATTAATTATTCAAAACGCACAACCTTTATTTAGCAATAGAGCCTTTCGTGTTGTTGTCTTTCCAAAAGTTCCCCTTTGCCAATAAAACCCTAAGATTTTAGATTGGATAATATTATAGATGGAGATAAAGAAGAAGACGCTTCAAGAGAGCATAATACTGTGAATTTATCCATTTAAGACTCCAATTTAATAGATGGATAGTATTATAGATTGGATAATTCAAGAATATATCATTTGGTTTATCTTGTTTTTAGACCTATCTACAAGCATGACAATTTTATCTTGTGCTATATATTTTTGTTAACGACTATATGTAGTTTCTTAGTCAAACGGTTGTGTCTGTTTCATTAAACTAAATTGGCAAAATTTTATGCTTGATAGCTTAGAATATATATAACAATATATTTCTTTTGTTTCATTTTCTTTTATATCAATTGGTCCAATTATTACTGTTTCAATTTGATCGATCAAAGTAACATGTTATAAGAATCTCAGGAGAGAGGGTGAAAAAAAGTTAATTAAGTGAGCCAATGAGTCAACTCGTTTAACCCACCAACCCGTGGTGGGTCGGGTCGGGCTTGAATTTTTTCGGCTCGCTAATAAATGAGTCGGGTTGGGTTAGCTCACTAAATGGTCAACTCGTGGTGGGTCGGGTTGGGTCAGGTCAGGCTGGGTTACCCGTTTTGACAACTCTAGTGCTAGTTACTTTTTGTCACAATCTCATGAAAGAGAAGATCTTTTTTCTTGCTTGAATAAAGTTGCATTAAATGTGGGGAATGAAAAGTGACTTGCATTAAATGTGGGGAATGAAAGAGGAAAAACTTTTTTGTTAGCAAATTTAATGCATTCTTCTTTATCCAATGCATTGTTTGGTGAACGTAGCTTGTTTTCCTCTTAGTGAGGCTCTTTCGTCCAAACAAACTTCATCCTTCAAACTTCAACGTCAACTTTCCAGCTTCCAACATCCTTCTTCATTAAACACACGTTGAACAATCCCGTTGTGCAGTTTGGTGAGGACGACACTACCTTCATTTAAGAGCGAAGTAAATCCTTCAGAGGAGGTTGGTGAGGAACAATCAAGCTTCATTTAAGGGCGCACTGACGACTACTGTGTAGGTAGCTGTACTTGTTCTTTATTTCCATTGGTCATTTAAATGAATGTATTTGATGCTGTTCATTATTTTAATATTGACCACGATATATGTTGATTTCTATTATTGGTGAACATAGTTTTTCATTATTGATTTGTATTAAAGGTTTTTGGAATAAAGTTTTTGTTCACATTGTGCTATATGTTGATACCCATTTTCGTATGAAGTATTAGCTCATAAAGAATCTTTATCATTAGTAAAAAGTATTACTTTTAGTACATTAATCATCACTGTTTATTTTTTCAATCCATTATGATCAGGTTGGGTATAGGTTCTACTGATGGCTAACAACACAAGTAATGTGGCTGAACTGGCTGAGTGTAATTCCAATCTTAGTGACCATAATGACAGTTTTTTGGAGTTGGAGCCAACCTTGCATATGTGTTTTCAGACAATAGACGAAGCAATTTTTTTTTACACAAACTACCCCGTTAGATGTGGATTTGTTGTATGTACAAGAACTTCTTAAAAAGATGACAACAACAATGTCTATTACTTGAAATTGGTTTGCTCAAGGGAAGGGAAGTATGTGTCTTCCATCAGACCCGAGAAAACACTTCCTAGTCAAACTAAGCAATGTCCAGCTGGGATAACCATTGCAAGGAAGGATCATAAATTGTTTATAAAGACAGTTGTGCTAGAGCACAACCATGATCTTTACCCTAATACCTCCAGGCTAATTCCTGGCAATAGAAAATTAAGCATGCATGGGTAATAAGAGTTTCCTTAGCGTCGTCGGCGAAGCAGATGGATTTGAAAACATGGACTTCGTGAAGCGAGATGCACGAAACTACATTGGTCAACATAGAAGACCATTATGTAACGATGATGATGGTCAAGCCCTCCTACGACACTTTTCATCAATGAAAGATTTAAATAACGAGTTCTTCTATGACATTGAATTGGATGAAGGAAATATAATTTGTAGTGTATTTTGGGCGGATGCAAGAAGTCAAGCCGCATGTGAAGAATTTGGTGATGTCGTGTCTTTCGACACCACGTACTTAACAAACAAGTACGACATTCCATTTTACTTGGTTGTGGATTACTCTTGTCAGAGGACACTTCCTCATTTGTATGATTGTTCGAATCTTGGCTTAGATGCATGGGTAAGAAGGCCCCTCATGGTATTATAATCGAGATGGTGTTTATGGCACATTATGAAGAAGTTGCTTGAAAAATTTCAAGGCTATATTATGTGGCTATCAAAATCGATCTCAAAGCGCTTGTGTATAACTCTGGTTGTTCAACGGACTTTGAGAATGGTTGGGAACAACTACTCACCAAACATGGCTTGTAGGACAATGAATGGTTATGTAGTTTGTATGAGGAGAGAAAAATATGGGTACCTTGTTACTTGAAAAATCATTTTTGGGTGGGTATGTCCACTACTCAAAGAAGTGAGGGAATGAACGCTTTTTTTTATGGATTTATCAATTATAGTACCACACTTAACCAATTTGTGGTTCAATACGACAAATGCCCTTATAGTCAAGGCCCAAAAAGAAATACAAGTTGACTTCTCCTCCCTCAACACCACGGTTGCATGTGGCTCTCAATCACCGATCGAGAGACAATTTCAAGAAGAGTACACACATGCAAAGTATGACAAAGTGCAAACAGAGTTTCGGTCTATGATGAATTGTTTCATCAAAGAAACCTTAAAAGAAAACTTATTCAACACTTACACAATAAAAGAGGAGCGCATGTGGCAGGGTAAATGTGCGAAAATTTTTTATCAAGTGCAATTAGATCCACTAACACAAAATACCATTTGTTTGTGCCTATTATTTGAATTTAGAGGCATTATTTGTCGTCATTCCATATTGGTATTCGGTTAGGAAGATGTGTACAGTGTGTCCTCCAAATACGTTCTATGGCGGTGGAGAATAAATATCTGTATAAGGCACACACTCATTAGATCGGCGTATAGTACTTCCAATCATGAACGACGATGCAAAGATACCAATTGTTGTGCAAAAAATTCTATGAACTAGCCGAGGTAGCTTGTGAATCGAAAGTTGCTTCTAATGAGTTGGAAAAAGAACTTCATTTCCTTGCTAAAACGTTTGGGTCCAGTTCATCCATGACAAATAACATCATTAGTGCGGGAGGTTGACTACGGTATGACAATCCGGTCAGCGATACTGCATACGACACTGCAAGTGGAAGTCCTGATGAACTTTTTCGCAGCCCTTTAGCTGTGAAGCGAAAAGGCCGACCGCGCGCCAACATGTTGAAGTCAACAGTTGAGAAAATAACAAAAAAAAGGAAAAACGCTTAATCCAAAAAAAATTCAACACAATTGGTACAACAAGTTGTGAGTAATTAAATTGGTTGTGTCTTTCATTTATTACGTAAAATGGTTAAATGTATTTTAATTGTAATTGTGTTGATTCAGGAGACAAGAAGGACTGATGTCACAAAGTGTTGAGGTCCTTGAATTTTGATCCCGTCCTTACCAAGTATCACAACTATCCGAAGTACCTCCTTCTGGGTTTATGTATTTGTTGTCGGCGTACATAACAATTTAGATAACAACCTTCTTTGATGTATATAACTTCCATCTTGTATCTATATTATATGTACGTTAGTTTGACATTGTTGTGTAAATCAATACATGAAATTTTTTATAATCCATTTCAGTCACAAGCACATGAACATGGGGACAAGATTTGATGCCCTAGAATCAAGAGTTGGGATCATTCAGGAACAACTGCATTACTTGCGCAGCCGCTTTGCGAAGAACCTTGTAGTTAGAATTGGTTGTTTACTGTTATTTACTTTCATTAGCAACATTCAACGATTATTGTGTTGCTTCTTAAATATTGTACTGTTTTTAATACTCAAGTGCTTTAAGGATATTTAAAATTCTTTTGCATCAATGTTTACATCAAGCCTTTGCAAATTATTTATGATAAATAGTTAAATCAATCTACCAAATTAGATAACCTCCTGCGTAATGGAGTGCCCACACATGATCTCCCACCCTATGCTGACCCTTGAACATCAAAATGTAGTTAAAACCATTGGATATTTGTCAAAAAGTTAAAATTATTGACCGTGGTCACCTAGGTTTCCACAATAGGCTCCTGCAGTACAAGTTTCTGTACAAAATCCAATTTTCACTCATATAATCGTTTACGAGACAACTCTAAACAATTACCAATATGATTTTGCGTGCACAACTTCCAGGACTTCAACTAAGTTCGTCATCTCACCAAACTTGTTTCTTTCCTCTATGATGGAGTGCCCATGACCTTCCACTCTGTACTGACACTTGAACATTGAAATCTACTAACAACTATTGAATATTTTTCAAAAGGTTAAAAGTATTGACCATGGTCACCCAGGTTAAAACAGCTGGCTCCTGCAATACAACTTTCTGTACAATACCCAGTTTTTTCATGCGTAATCGTTTACAAGCCTCTTGTAATCGATTACAAGTGTATTTTTTCCTGCACAAGTTTCAGGACATCACCTAACTTGGTCATGTTAGCAACATTGTTTCTTTCCTCTAGTATGGAGTGCCCAAACATGAGCTCTCATCCTCTACTGACCCTTGAACATCAAAATCTACTAAAAACTATTGGATATTTGTAAAATGGTTTAAAGTATTAACCATAGTCACCTAGGTTAAAATAGTTGGCTCCAGTACTACAACATTCTATAAAAAACCCAGTTTTCTCTCGCGTAATCGTTTACGAGCCTCCTACAAATGATCGCCAATGTCTTTTTACCTCCACAAGTTTCAGGACTTAATCTAAGTTGGTCATCTCACAAAACTTGTTTCTTTCCTCCATGATGGAAAGCCCATACATAACCTCTCACCCTTTATTGACACTTGAACATCGAAGTCTACTAACAACCATTGTATATTTGTCAAAAAGTTAAAAAAAATTGACATTGGTCATCCAGGTTACCACAACTAGATCCTACAATACAACATTTTGTACAAATCATAGTTTTTACTCGCGTAATCGTTTACGACGTTTCTGTAAACGATTACCAATGTCTTTTTGCCTCCACAAGTTCTAGGACTTAACCTAAGTTGGTCATCTCACAAAACTTGTTTCTTTCGTCCAAGATGGAGTGTCCAAAAATGAGCTCCCACCCTATACTGACACTTGAACATCAAAATCTAATAAAAACTATTGGATATTTGTTAAAAAGTTAAAAGTATTGACCATGGTCACCCAGGTTAAAACAATTGGCTCCTATAGTACAATTTTCTGTACAATACCCAATTTTTTCTCGTGTAAACGTTTACGAGCCTCTTGTAATTGATTACTAGTGTGTTTTTGCCTGCACAAGTTTCAGGACTTAACCTAAGTTGGTCACCTCACAAAACTTGTTTATTTCCTCCATGATGGAGTGCCAATACATGACCTCTCACCTGTACTAACCCTTGAACATCAAAATCTACTAAAAACCATTGGATATTTGTCAAAAAGTTAAAAGTATTGACTATGGTCACCAAGGATAGAATAGCTGGCTCCTGTAGTACACCATTATGTACAAAACCTAGTTTTCTCTCACGTAATCATTTACGAGCCTCCTATAAACGATTACCAAAGTCTTTTTGCCTCCACAAGTTTCAGGACTTAACGTAAGTTGGTCATCTCACAAAAATTCTTTCTTTCCTACATGATGGAGTGCCCATACATGACCTCCTACCCTATACTCACACTTGAACATCAAAATCTACTAAAAACCATTGAACATTTGTCAAAAAGTTAAAAGTATTGACCATGGTCACCCATGTTACCATAACTCATCTTGCTTTACAACTTTTTGACCAAAACCGAGACTTTGTCGTGTAATCGTTTACAAGCCATTTGTAAATGATTACTAGTTTGTTTTTGCGTACACAAGTTTCAGGACTTAACTTAAGTTGGTCATCGCACAAAACTTGTTTCATTCGTCCATGATGGTGTGCCCCTCATTACCTCCCATCCTATACTGACACTTGAACATCAAAATCTACTAACAACCATGGGATATATGTCAAAAAGTTAAAAATATTGACCATGGTTACCCAAGTTACCACAGCTGGCTCCTGCTTTAAAACTTTTGGTACAAAACCCAAAATTTTCTCACGTAACCGTTTACGAACCAACTGTAAACGATTACCAGTGTGTTTTTGCTTGCACAAGTTTCAGGACTTCACCTAAGTTGGTCATCTCACCAACATTGTTTCTTTCCTCCAGCATGGAGTGCCCAAACATGACCTCGCACCCTATGCTGACCCTTGAACATCAAAATCTAATAAAAACTATTGGATATTTGTCAAAAATTTCAAAGTATTAATAATAGTCACCTAGGTTAAAATAACTAGTTCCAACAGTACAACATTCTATAAAAACCCTATTTTCTCTCGCGTAATTGTTTATTAGCCTCCTATAAACGATTACCGATGTCTTTTTGCCTCCACAAGTTTCAGGACTTAATCTAAGTTGGTCATCTCACAAAACTTGTTTCTTTTCTCCTTGATGGAATTCCCATACATGACCTCCCACCCTTTACTTACACTTGAACATCAAAATCTACTAACAACCACTGGATATTTGTCAAAAAGTTAAAAAAATTGACATTGGTCACTCAGGTTACCAAAACTTGCTCCTGTAGTACAACATTATGTGCAAAACACAGTTTTTTCTGGTGTAATCGTTTACGAGTTTTCTGTAAACGATTACCAATGTCTTTTTGCCTCCATAAGTTCCAAGACTTAACCGAAGTTTGTCATCTCACAAAACTTGTTTCTTTCCTCCATGATGGAGTGCTTATACATGACCTCCCACCCTGTACTGACACTTGAACATCAAAGTCTACTAAAAACTATTCGATACATGTAAAAAAGTTAAAACTATGGACCATAGTCACCCAGGTTACCACAGCTGGCTCATACAGTACAAGTTTCTATACAAAACCTAAGTTTCACTCGTGCAGTCGTGTAGGAGAAAACTTTAAAAAATTACCAATGTGCTTTTGCCTGCACAAGTTCCAGGACTTCAACTAAGTTTGTCATCTTAAAAAAATTGTTTCTTTCCTCCATGATGGAGTGCCCATACATGACCTCCAACCCTGTACTGACACTTGAACATCAAAATCTACTAACAACCATGGGATATAATTCAAAAAGTTAAAAATAATTACCATGGTCACCCAAGTTACCACAACTGGCTCCTGCTTTAAAACTTTCGGTACAAAACACAAAGTTTTCTCGCATAATCATTTACGAGCCATCTAAACGATTACCAGTGTGTTTTTTCTTGCACAAGTTTCTGGACTTAACCTAAGTTGGTCATCTCACAAAACTTATTTCTTTTCTCCATGAATCTACTATAAACTATTGGATACATGTAAAAAAGTTAAAACTATTGACCATGGTACCCCAGGTTATCACAACTAGCTCCTACAGTATAAGTTTCTGTACAAAACCCAATATTCACTCGTGTAATCGTTTACGAGACAATTGTAAACAATTACCTATGTGTTTTTCCCGGCACAACTTCCAGGACTTCAATTAAGTTCGTTATGTCACAAAACTTGTTTCTTTCTGCCATGATGGAGTGGTCATACATGACCTCCAACCCTGTACTGATACTTGGACATCAAAATCTACTAACAACCATGGGTTATATGTCAAAAAGTTAAAAATATTGACCATGGTCACCCAAGTTACCACAGCTGGCTCTTGCTTTACAACTTTCAGTACAAAACTCACATTTTTCTCTCATAATCATTTACAAGCCACCTGTTAACGATTTTCAGTGCGTTTTTGCCTGCACAAGTTTCAGGACTTAACCTAAGTTGACCATCTCACAAAACTTGTTTCTTTCCTCCATGATGGAGTGCCCATACATGACCTCCCACCCTATACTGACACTTGAACATCAAAATCTAATAAAAACTATTTGATACATGTAAAAAAGTTAAAACTATTGACCATGGTCACCCAGGTTACCACAAATGGCTCCTGTAGTACACGTTTATGTACAAAATCCAGTTTTTTCTTGCGTAATCAATTGTTGTACTATTATAAACGATTACCGAAGGAAACCTTACATAAATTTTCCTTCAACACAACATAATTTATACCAAACGAATACAAAAACATCATCAAATTAACAATGTAATAACTTAACACAATCATGTACTATAAAAGTGACGTTGCGCATTACTTTGTCATCAAAACACACACAATGTCAATCAAATCACATTGCACAATAACTATTCATGGTAGCTAACATCTTATTGCAATAACAATCCGTACATAAATGTCAATGTTTGTTACAAAGCCAAAAACTCGTCTTTATCATACACAAACAAAATATGTACAAATGAAATCAATCCTATAACAATCCATAGTCCGCTAGCGCTTCCATTCTTCTAATGTTCTCGTTGTTGAGGATCCAGTCCAATACATATTTCTTTCTAATTCCAAGAAACTCCTTCTAAAACCAAAATTTTGCACTTTAGAAATTACCACAATCATCAACTATTTCTAACAATCGTAATGTTACTTACATTCGTATATTGAGGCATGTTTTTCCCATTGTATTTCTCCTCACCATCCAAATTTCCATTGTTTTCAACATTATAATACCACAATCATGTATGAAAGAATGCAACCACAACATATATCAGTTTTGACAACATACATTATGGACAACATACAATGCTTATAACAACTTACAAGTTTGATTGGGATGAGATATTTTCTTGTTCAACAACCAAAGGTCCAATACTCCCTTCGGATCTATTGTACAACATGCGAAAAAATCCTTCAACATTTTCAGCCTACCAATTACCAAGTACAAAAACAACTTAATAAAATCCCACATTAAATGACAATAACAAGTTTATTTGGAATCATAAATTTTGAAAACATACAACAACTTTGTCAATCATTTTCCGGTCTTTGATACCCTGCCCAATGAGTCAATGACAAATATTTGTAATGTGCTAAGTTTCACTTAATAGCACCACCAATGATCATCATGTACAAAGGGCATAAACAACTACAAACAAAGAAAACCAAATGTCAATACATGTACAAAAAAAATAGCCAAACATTGTCCTTACAATTTAAACCTAACTCACAAAGTCAGCTGTGACAATGTCTCCAACTCCAAAAAAATCAGAACACAAGTAAGAGTTGTAATTATGTAGTGTAAACGACGTGTCTATTTTGGGAACGTCTCCTATAATCACCAAGAATAGGGTGTTGGGTACAGTTTAAAATTCATTAAATCTCAATGCTTTACACACAATTTGTACCATCAAATATATGTTATCAAAATAAATATTACTTACCCCGTATAATGGACTAAATAGAATCCTCTTAACAACACCGTAGGACCTTTCCTCAAAGTGCATAAAAATAGTAGTAGCAAATAACACCACCTACATAATGAATGATCATAAATTATCATCAACACAATTAAAATTGTACAATCAATAACATAACTATGAACATTTAACATAAACCCATGTCACATAATAGTTACCATGTTATCAACGTATTCCAATGGCACTAAAGTGTAACATGAAGTTGCGATCAAGGTCTAGCTAATGATTTCACATACAACCCATAAAAAACAACACTATTCAATCAAAAACCATCACCTTTCACCAATGTCAAATAACATGATCATCAATTACCTATGTTGTCTGTCTCTTACGCTGGCTGCGTAGTACAACTTGTCCACATCCACAGTACTAGTTGGATCACCAACATAACTTCGCAAAGGGGGGATTGCCAATGGTACTTCCCCTTCATCATCATCACCATCATCATCAATTTCAATACAAACACTTGGATGGTGAGATGTTGAAACTTTGTCATCCTCATGCGCAGGGTCTTCAGCAGCTCCCCCAGCAGCTTCTTCATTAAATCCACCATCAGCTTCTTCATCACCTCCACCATCAGCTTCTTCATCACCTCCACCTGCAGGTGCTTCATGAGCTCCACCACCACCTTCTTCATCATTACCACATGCAGCTTCTTCATATTGAAGTTTGACAAATTTCACACACAACAAAACTAGTCAAATAACACCATCAATAATTAAAAAACAACATATAACAAAGGCACACAAACTTACATCTCCGATCTGAAATAAATATTCAATTTTTTTGGTTCTCGAGTTAAACGGGAATCATTACAATATGCACGGGAACCTCCTATGAGAAGAATGACCAAGCAAATAAAGTCGTTCAAACGCCCAAACCTACAATATAAAAAAAATACTGAGCCATGTTTTACAATGTAGTCCATTCCATTAACATAAACAATTACAAATCATGTTACCTACAACACGATCACATTGGCAATAAGACTCAGTGACTGGGCGATAGCTCCCGACATTATTTTCTTCATACATTTATTTAAATTATGTACAATATGTTTATGTACACCGCTGACCCAATCATATATACACAAACTGTCCAAGTCATCTAACACTGCACAAGGCATGTTAGAAACATAAACAAACTTCCTAGGAAAATAAAATACAACCAAACACACTAATATATACAACCTACAGACTATATCAACCTCAATGTTTTCATCTACACAATCACATTAAACATGTCCATCAACTCCTTCAAAGTAGTGGTTTTTGGATTAAACAATTCACCAACCTTACCAACTACTGATTGATCAAAAGGGATGTCTAAACCCCTTATTTCTAAACCTAAGCATATGAAAACATCAAAATCAGTGAATGAGACCAATTGTTGACTCACTTTAAAACTAGCATCGTGCCCAACCCAGCGACAGACCATCACCTTCAATAATTTCAAATTCACCTCCAAAGAGCTAAGGATATGCAAACACCACCTAAATTGAGTCATCCTAATGCGCTCTACATGAGCTTCTCCTACTAAGCGATTCATTTCAACAATGTTGGATGAATCCATCGAGGTACGAAGGCGCTACTACACAACATTAACAAAACATGATCAATAACTAACATTCACAAGATAAAACATCATCTATAAAAAAAATACATTGCATCTTACATTTCCTTTTTAGGTTGTCATTTGACCTGCAGTTATAAGACATAGAATACTTATTAAATAAATAATACACAACAACCAAAGTTACATAAACAAGACAATAAAATAAACATAACAACAATGACTTAATCATTTCTTTACGGGTTTCACAAGTTAATCAACATCAACAGCCACAATACCACTAACAATAATAAACCACCAACATTTAATGCTACCAACCTTGGGGTAAAATTTCAATCTTGGGTGGCTTGGGGCAAAGAGGCACAATGGAAAAATGGTGGACACGAAGGTTAGGGTTCGGTGGACACGAAGGTTAGGGTTCGGTGGACACGAAGGTCAGGGTTCGCGAAAACACCAATGCTCGAGAAGATGCTTACGGTTCGCGCAACACACGAAGACCACAATAGAACACAATACCAATGGTGGACAGGGACGTCCAAGACAACTTCAATGTTGCACAACAACGTGTTGGGTCGCGCCACAAACAAGGAGTATAATAGAGGTAGGAGACGACAAAGACCAACGGTGAAGAAGAAGGTGGGCCAAGGCTTTAGGGTTCCACACAGAGATTTTGAAGATGAGAGAGATGAGAGAGTCAAACCACAAATGAAAGAAGAATAAGGAAAACGCGAAAACAAATTTCGTATTTTTTCCTTCCCAGAATAGCCTCTCTTGATCAATTGAATATTGAAATTATTTTTTCAAATTTAGCCAATGGAGATCCGCCACGTTGGCGTTGTCAGAAAATTGGCAAAGAAATGTTGTCAAAGAAACATTTTCCTTTTATTATATACGTATAGACATGGACACATCCTCTCATTTGCACGCCTTCATTTATTTGTACAACCACAAAAACAAACGGTAGTGCTTCTCCAAATCCATGCACGAACATTTTTTATAAGTGGAAACAAATTGAGACTCAATTTCGACATCTCTTTATCTTTATATCAACTATTCAATATTTAAATATAATGGGTACACATTTTAAAATAACCCTAAAAGCAACAAGTGTCATAAAAATGAATAAGATAAAACTATAGATCTTATAGCCAAAACATTGTATAAATATATATTAGACATTGTAATTAATGCTTTAGATTCAAAGTTATTATAACATGCTTTATATAAGATATATGATAATTTCTTTATTTATAAACTTTTCTAATGTTCATATATGATTCATATATAAGAGAAGATTAAATGTAACTCAAGTAATTTATTCATCCAATTTAGTGAGATATGTAATTAGAGAAAATGTGACAATGTCACTTAATATATTGAATCTAACAATTGTAGTAACTTTGTTTCAATACATTAAAATAGTTCTAAACACAAGATTGATACAAGATGATTTTAGAAACAAATATTTGAAAGGAAGAAATTACTCACCTTCTGCACTTAAGATATTAATTATACTTTGGGCTATGATTAATCTTTATCAATATCATGATAAAAAAATATTATGATATTTTGATTTAAGTAATTCTCTTCTTGTTGGTGCGTTGTTTTTAATCATTGAAAAGTTGGATATTCCATATAAATTCAAATGACTAAATGATAGATTCAAATACCAAAACTAAATTTTGAACTAAAATATTTACAAATAAATTATCAGTAAAATAAAAATAATTTCAAATCTTACGATTATAATTTCTGAAATGAAAATATTTAAATACAAACTGTTTGATTTGAAAACAAACTTTGGAAAACTTAGGCGCCAAAAAAAAAAGATAAATTTCCCCAATTTTCCCTGTATCGTCTGAAAACAGAACTCTCTTTGCATCTAATGTCGACGCTCTTCATCGCTCTCCAATGCTACCAATGCTCCACCATGCAGGTACACAAACTCTCTCTCTCATTCTTATTCTCATTCTCATTCTAATTCTAATTCTATTTTTATTTATTCGGTGAATGTGTTCAGGTGAAGCAGAAGAAGAAGAGCAGCAACAAATGGAGTTGCGCGATCTGTAACCAGAAGCAATCGGTTCGAAGAGTCTTTGCCCAGGGATTCATGGCTACGGACGTTCGCAAGTTCGTTCAGGACTTCAACATGTCGCGCAAGTCCTTCGACGACGGAGAATTGCCTCTCGCCGGAACCCTAGATCCGGCACCAGGAATCTCCGACGGCGAAGTTAGCCGCCAAAAGAAGAGAAACGATTGGTCTGCCTACCTCGACCAAGAGGATCATCACACTCTTGAGGAGCAACAACTTCATAACGATGGTTTGTTTTACAGCACTTGTACACTAAATTTGTATTTTGAATTTTAGAAATTAGTTTTTGGTAAACTTTTACTTATTTTCTTGCCTTAGAATTTCCTGAAAATAAATGCTGGTTTTGTTCTAAATTGTGTTTTTGTGGTTATGATTGTGAGCATTGCGGTTGTGCAATGTTAAACTTTTTGTCTGTACCAACCATGAGAAAGGATTATACAAGTATTTTAATTACTGATATATCTTTTAGGGTTTCTACATAACTTTAGAAAGAACTATAAGATTATTTTTATCATCGGTGTATCTTTTACTGTTTATGAAATCTCCCACCAATGCACAAACCATATGGTACCTCGTTTACTTTTTTTCAACATTCCATACTACCACACTATTTGACAGGTGACACTTATAAATTCAACTAAAAATTAAAAATTGTTGTGAATGAGGTGACACTTGTAAATTAAAATGAAAATTGAAATTTGAATTTGCTGTAGATGAACTACAACAGATTGTATGACTGAAATTTGGTGGTTTCTGTTATGGACAACTCTACAAAAGCATTATTGTGGTCAAAATTGTGATTGCGGATCACAGTTTAAAATCATATGGTGGAAATTTAAAAAGAATAGATTTTAGAATTTAATTTAGAGCCTAATGATTATATATTCAGGTAAAATGGTTTTATATTATTATCCAATCTCATATTTGTTTGTAAGACTACTTCTAATTATGGTAAAAAGTGAAGAAAATCTTTTCTCTTTAATTCATTCATTCATTTGGAATAAATATATTTACAGAAAACATCTAAGACTAAATATAAATTACACTGGAGAGGTTTAATAATATTAATTGTGTTATACATGTGGTATGTATGTATATATAAATTGTAAGGTTTTTAGAGTATTTTTTTAATGTTAATACTATTTTTAACTGGTCTTATAGTGATTACATATGAAGTTAAATTCCAAATTGTGACGGATTGAACTGCACAGATGATTGCGAAAGGCTTGTAGTGACTGAGTTGCCGACGGGTATGTTCAAGAAGAGCAGGGTGACGGAGAATAATGCTGCAGGAAGTGGCAAGTGTTTCAAGAAGACACTTTTCCTTAACTCTCAAGGTGCATATTCCTTTATTCTACAATGTGTTTCTGTATATTTCAATTTCTTCCGATGGTTCAGAGCATACAAAACTTCAAATTTTATACCTTTTTTTATTGCACTTAGCTTAGGCATTACCAACTGAGAATTATTGGCTTGTTACTTCATTTTGTGAGATTTTATCTACTTATGTCTTAAGGATTAAGGGTAAACAAAAAAAATATATTGTAAAATTTAATTATGTCATTAAACTAAAAACATTTTAATTTATTAATTAATTCATTAAATAACTTGCACATTGTGTCATTTACGTGGTTTCACTTTGATGCAGAGGATCCAGTTATACAAAGAGCTACATCAATGATTGAAAACAATCCAAAAAGAAGAAAAAATAACCTGACACAATATGATCAGGTTACTCAAAAATTCAAGCAAACAAGCACTGAGATAGCCTCCAAATGGAGCGGTTACTTAAATGAGTACGATGACAATTCAGAGTTTGGACTGAATAAAAGCTTCAACATGGACAAAAATTCAGGTTCATGTGATAACATTGTCTTGGAGACAATAGCTAATGAAAGGGTGGAAGATGATATTCACCCGGATTTTATGTGAATTGTATCAGTATTTATGATTGTGTGGACTAATTTTTTACTTTTACTAGAAAAAATCACTACTTATGAAATGAATATAACAAAGCATCCTACAAATGAATGTAAACAGTACTATTTTTTTGGGCTATTTGTAATGTTAGGTTTGTATATATTAGAAGGGAAGATAAAAATTTATGATCAAATTACAATTCCTTTGTTAAGACCTCGAGCACACTGCATACCGATTGAGGAAAGAATGGAGTGTTTATGTAGATCATTATCAGAGCAGAGCTTATTGTTTAGGGTTCCTCCACTAACTAATATAGCGTTAGTATTGGTGTTTGATTGATTTATTGAAACAAGGATTCATTGTTTTTTTATTTGAGATATTCATTTTGTGATAAATGAAAGAAGAGTATGGATGTTGTAAAAAGGGCAATTTAAGGTTTTAATCCTTAATATAATTTGAATCTTATTTAGAATACGGTACATGTGAAATTGTACAATGATTTTTTTTTTTATTTGAGGAAAAAAGAGTGAAATTTGAAATATAATGAATAAGATTCAATCAATATTGATATGTTGTTAAATAAAACTTCAGTATCACTTTGTACTTTGTAAGGAATATTTGACATAGTTTTAATATTGTTTTTCTTTTATCAATTATTATTGTAATTTTATTGTTTCTTTTATAGATTATTACATTTACAACTAATATTAAGAGGTCTTGTGTAGTTCTTACAATTTCAGGTGTTTGATTTGGCTGCAATTTATAAATGTATTCTTCAAATAATTAAAAATTTGAGAAATGTCTAAAAGAAAAGAGTAGAAGAAAACAAGAAAAGTAAGGCTATAAAATATGAAAGAAATTAATACTATTGAAAGCAAAACTCTAACATGTACAAACCTGGGCCAAGACGTATGTTATATATAATAGAAAAAAAAAATCAGAAAATTGCACTTAAGTGCAACACAAGGTGTCCTAGACCGCAACAAAGAAAACTATAAAAACAGTCGTTGTGTTGAACGAGAGGGAGAAATGGTGAGCGCATCATGCAGAATTTGATTTTTTTTTTTTGCTGAATTTTGAGAGTCTCCCTCAAGGTAAGAGTAGATAATTGAGCACTCCCAACTTGGAGCAAAGTTGATGGAGGAAGAATTTTGGTTAAGATGTTAGCTTTTTGAAGGTTAAAGCATATGGATAGAAGTTTAATAACATCGTGATAGTTTTTTTTTTTCACAATGTGACAATTGATTTTTATGTGCTTGATACTTTTATGAAATATTTGACTAGAAGCGATTTGGAGGGCGAACTGATTGTGATTATACAAAAGAAAGGGATGGTTGTGTATGGTGGATTTGAAGATCTTGTATGAGAAAAGTAAGTCATTGTACTTCACAAATGGTTGAAGCAAGAACTCTGTGCTTAAGTCATTGTACTTCTGGAGACATTTGGCTATTTCTTTGACTTCCAAGATATAGGATAATGATTGAGGTAGAGAATGTAACCACTAACAGAGCAACAATAATTACAGCATCTAGCCCAATCTGAATCATGGTTTGAATTGATCTTCACTGCTAGCAAGAAGATTCCTTGTTTTTAACATAAACATCCAAATACATGGATCTGAGTCAAATCAAACCCTTCATCATATAATTTTTCAAATGGAGAAAGATTTTTAAGAAAAAGAATGATAATACAATTCATCAAATGAATCACAAAATGACAACATAATTCCATAATTCCATAATTGCATACAAAGGTTAGATTGAAAGATTAATGCACAAGTGACATTTAAGACATGTTGATGTTTCCTTTCTACAATGTCTTGTGCAGGAGTTCCAATGCAACTTGTTTTGGTTTGTGATGCCATCAAAATTAAAATAGTTTTTCTTTTCAAACTCATCCATTATCAGAACTTATGACCTCATCGAATTTTCCAAATTGAGTTTTCATAAATGCAATGAAATTAACTAAGTGTAGAAGGGTTTCAACCCTGTTTTTCATAATGTAGAGGAAGTATATTGAGTATTGTCATTAATAATAATAGAAAGAGAATATCCATCATCATTTAGAGAAGAATTTGAACATGAACCTCAAATATCAACATGAATCCATTTAAAGGGTTCGCATGCATGAGAAGTGCTATAAGAAAAAGAATTTTATTTTGCTTTGCAAGATGAGAAATAGTAGACTCAATGAACTATATATGAGGATGTTTGTGTTTCATAACAACAAGTCTTTCATCATAAGGGTAACCAATCTTAATATATGCCAAATATTATATGTTACTATGGATCGATCGAGAAGGGTGACAAAGTGCAGGGACAAAACCGAGCGGGTGGATATGCAAGAAAGCGTCTCGCAACTGCTCAGTCCCGACAACCGTTGAGCAGAGTTAAGGCGCAATTAATGTCGCAACGGCTACTGTTAAGCAGTTAAAGTTTGCATTAATGATCATTAAGAGGTAAAATTAATTGGTCAGATTCCTTTAAACTCTATAAAGAGGGGTTTACTTTCGAGAGGTAAACGTACTTTTTGACCTACTATTGAATCATAAAAGACCTATAGAGAAAAATTCTGACTTGAGCGTCGAAGTGTCTTTTGCAAGTCACAACCTCTTCCAAGAAAAGCTCGAATTCGGCCCCGCCGCTCCTAAATCTCCGTCGTGCCCGATTTACTCCACCATGGTTCCAATTGAACCTCACGGGTCCGCTTTGCCGATCCGCCGTTAGCGCGTCAGAGTCTGACCTCGCCAAGATCTCCCGCTCGTCGTACGTCGCCGATGGCAAGAGCTTTTGGCTTAAGGTGGGGGACAATTAGCAGTAGCGGCTGCCGTGAAGCGGCGACCAAGGGGGAAACGCATGGGAGGTCGTACTCCATTGGTGCGTTCGAGTATTTAATAGACGAGGAGGCTGCAGCTGAGGTTGAGATTGAGGTTGAGTTAGGTTATGCTATCCAGATAAACGTTTTTGGCGAGAAACATGCAATAACCAGTTTTTGTTATAAATCTTCAAACCCCAGTAATGGACCTAAAATTATGTAACGGAAATGCTTTTTCAGAAGGAGAAGGTGTTGCAGGCATTGGCAAGCCTAAAAGGCGCATTGAACTAACTTCATTGGAAGAAAAAGGTTGGCAAATTTTTTCTTGTATCACTTAATGTGGAAACAAGAAAAAGGTACATCCAAGATGCTTGTTATTAGTTTATTAAAATGAAGAGGTGTCATTATCTTCATTCAGCATTATTATTTCCAAATTGCGATCATATGATTGATCATGGAGGAATAGCAGATTGAGAAATTTGCCAAAGGAGAGTTGACAACCTAGTTATGTCATATATGAGTCTAATGAGATAGCTACAAAGCAGCAGTAAAGCACTTACAAACTCATCTGTGACACATCCTAATGTGAATTCTCCATTGTAATCTTCAAACATTCAACCGAAAGCAGAACGGTCTTGCTTGTCCGGTCGTTTGGCCTTATAACTTAAACTAGCTTAATTTTATTAGCTACATTTTTCTGACTGTTCAAAATCCAATTGTTATTTTTCTTCAATGCAGATAACAGGATCATGGCGTCTACTACATAACATGAGAAAAAGTTCTAAAAAGAACTCTTATCAACATAGGAAAAAGTTCTAAAAAGAACTGTCATCAGTTGATGCTCAACATGGGAAAAAGTTCTAAAAAGAACTCCTATCAACATAGAAAAAAGTTCTAAAAAGAAATCTCATTAGTCGATGCTTAATATGGGAAAAAGTTCTAAAAAGAACTCCTATCAACATAGGAAAAAGTTCTAAAAAGAACTCCCATCACTCGATGCTCAACATGGGAAAAAAGTTCTAAAAAGAACTCCTATCAACATAGGAAAAAGTTCTAAAAAGAATTCCCATCAGTCACCGCTCAACATGGGAAAAAGTTCTAAAAAGAACTTCCATCAGTAGTTGGACCACCAAAGTCCAACCTTGTTAGGTTCTAATGGCTTCTCATTATCAAAATAAAATATTTAATATTTTGTTAAACGCATATTTTTGTGAATGAAAATATCTTGCACAGGAAAAAGTTCCAAAAGAACTTCAGGCGTCTACTGCTCAACCTAGGAAAAAGTTCGAAAGAGAACTCCTAGGTTTATTGCTCGGTACTGAGAAGAATGAAGACTTAAAGCACATCGAAATATACTCCCTAAATATAACGTGAATGGTCTCTCTCAGGCTCACAATAACCCATACGCACCTCTTCCAATAAAGAGCACGTTTGGGCTTGGGGGGCTTGTGTACCGTAGGACCACCTGGTCAGCCAAAGGACCGGGTGACTGACCGTCCAATAAGAAAATGACTGACCGGTCTGGAAATTAATCTGAGAAATCAATGGGAAGTTAATGAAAATCATTGTCATTTATTGACAATTAACAGGAATAATGTAATTTATTGGTGATTAATGAGTCAGACTAATGGTAAACTCATTATAATAATTTATAAATATTTGTCTGACAGAGAAAGCAGATAATTTTACTCTAATATTAATCTTTATTACAAGATTATTATTACGCAAAGTCACTGACTTGAGCGTATGAGTGTCTTTTGCAGACACCCTCCCCCGCGGCTAGGACAAGGAGAAGAGAGAGAACAACACAACTGGATGATGGAGCGAATAACCTTGAATGCTTTGGGTTAGGGATCTCAATCTTACCGAAACATTATATTTGATGGAATTACAATAAAGAATAACATAATTAACGTTTTTCATATTGTATAGAAGTTTTAAACACATAAAAGACCAACAATATTGTCAACTAAGCCAGTCCTCTCTTTGGTATTCTGATCCTGAATAACACATAAATTTGAAATAAATATAGCTTCATAACTGGGAATAAAAGCTAGTTTAGAAATAGAAGTTAATTTATATGCAAAACTAGGTGTATAAGACATCTTTGATAAAAAAAAAAAACAAAAAAAAAATACAAAGCATGGCTGAATTTGACAATGCCAGCATGAGTGACCATAACCTTAGATATATCAGGCAAGCTAACAACTACAGGTTGTATTTGCTTATAAGAAATTAAATTCAAAAGAAAAAATATATATAAGAAGTTGCATATGAATCAATAATCTAGGTGGTTAAAAGTTCTCTTTTGAACGAATTACAAAGGTAAAAAAATGTGCAAGAGTCCATTGGGTGAACTACATGTAAGCTTTATTATTGTCAACATTAGATTGTAGTAATAAGGTCATCAAGACTTAATGTTATGAAAACAATGACATTAATTTTAGGTTCTACTACAAGGAAAAAACTATTTTCAACAATCTGTTTTTCCTATTGAGCAACATAAGAAAATATTTTAGTAATTTGAATAATGGATTGATAAGAAGAATGTGTAAAAAAATTCACGTTCGCGGATACTAGGAGAAAAATCTACAACATATAGTTAGTATAGTTAGTATCCACAGGTATTTACTACCCACAGTTATAGATAATGGATATTTTAATATTTGTTTATAAACGGGTCAAGTGCGGGTATTATACTATCCGACCCACGGATACCCGTTATCTGCAAAAAATAAAAACAAAAATTTAATTTATAATTTATTTAATTAAATTTAATTTAAAATAAAATTAATTTATATTTTATTAGTTTAAATTTAATTAAAATTAAATTTTAATTTATATTAAATTTTATATATTTTTTATAATTTTATTTAAATTTTATTTTAAAAATATATAAAATATATATTTTTTAATATTTACAGGTATACGGAGATACTTGTGGATTTTAAAATATCCACCAATTTTTTTAAAACGAGTACCAACACGGATAACAAGCGAGTTACGGGTGAAGTTTTCATTTTTACAGACTAGATTGCGGATAAACATCGTACTCAATCTGTTACCATCCCTAGACCTAATATTGTTGTATTGGTCATTCAATCCTACCAAGAGCTGAATGGCATGGTCGTTAGCCTTTTTTGTGTAAAGGAACAACATGGCAGGGTCCTTAGCTTTTTTTTGTGTAAAGGAACAACCTCACATTAGCATTTTGTAGGGTAGGTGCAAGTAGGTTCAAGCCTAAAGTTGTCAACCTCATCCCAAATAACTCAATTTTTGTGAAAAGTTCTATAACAATAAGATCTTCTTCCTTAAGAGAAAAAGACTCCATTTGCAGTTCTAAAATCCTTAAAAGATATTTTTCGAATAAAAACTATGCATTTCAGGACATTCCATAATCCACAATATGTTTTGCCTTATGGAGGGAGACACTAAATGCACCAACCATAATATCACCAGGTTCTTGAATATTTTCCATACTTGATTTAAAGAATCATCTTTATCGGGTTCTTAGTAATTCAAGCTTATTTTTTTGGTCCTTAAGGCAATAATAAATAATATATATGCTCCATGAATGATATAGTTGTTAGAATCAAAGACAAGAAAAATAAGATAACTGACACAGTTTTAATTAGGATGCAGATAAAGATAATTATGTAAGGAAAAAGATAAGAAACAACAAACAAGAAGAGAAAGAGGACAAGATCAAAAATAAAATACGAAATAGAATCACAGACATGCGACATATATCATCCTGCAGAAAATAACTTTTCTGCCGAATTTTAAAAATCAAAACTCTAATTTATATTAATTTAATTATTAATTAATTTGAGAATTATAAATTATTTATAAACTCTTCTATAAAACAACAATCTATAACATACTTTTTTCTATTTAGCAGCTTTTCACTAAATATCTTTATCATAAAAGTAAACCTTTTTAGGACATTTTTTTATAAAAGTATAATGAAGTTTACCAATAAAGATGATCAAATTAATATAAAAAAAATTTAAACGTCATAATATTATTATTGAGATTTCTTTAAAAATATTATTATTGTAGAAATGACAAGTTTTCTGATTAAAGAATTACAAAATAAGTGTGAAAAAGTTAAAAGTAATACACCCAATAATGCTGTTATAATTTCTCTAAAAATATTATTATTGTGAGATAAGAACAAATTATCATATCAAAGAATTATGAAAATTATCAAAACGTGTATTCACCTGATATTAGTGTGATTTCTATTAAAAATGTTATTATTGAGACAATAACACATAATATTAAAGAGTCATACAAAAAAGTATGAAAATTTCCAAATCAGATAAAAAAAATTAAGTATTAATGAAAACACCTAAAAATAAAGAATTGAGAAAAATTCATAGTAATTAACGACCTCATAATTTAAATTGTTAGACACTTTTAAAGTGATTGATTTTATTTCTATAAATTGTTAGTTCTTAATAGAATTAAATTCATAACCTTTTTTTGTCATCCCTTTCCAATTCAAACCCTTCAAACTAATCTCATAACTCCCATATGTTATGGCAGAGTTGAATCAATAACCTCTCCCATCCTCCTTCCAAGTTTATCATTAAGTCACTTTATAACTTCTTTAAAGTGACTCTTGAGCAGGATAACGAATAAACTTGTTACCTTGATATTTTCGAATTTATCCTTGTTTGGATGAAAAATCTCTATATTAACTAGGTATGGATATGAGTATAGATAATATTCAACTTTTTCAATTAGATACAAGGATGGAAATGGAAACGTATATATTGACCCTGCACTCGTCTCTATTTAAATTATTAAAATACTTATAATTTATTTGGTAGTTTAATATATATATATATATATATATATATATATATATATATATATATTAATATCATTGTATATTATAACTAGGTATGGGTATGAGTATAGATAATATTTTCTAATATACTATCATAAGTGTACTACTAGAATTGTATAAGAAAAAAAATTCATTTACTATTAATAATTTAATAATTTAATGTCATTGTTATGAATATTATTTATATTACAATCTAACATATATCAAAGTCCAAAAGATAAAAAATCTACGCTAAATTTTAATTATTATTAGTTCAAACTTTTTTTTTAATTTCATTTATTAGTTCATATAGAAAGAAATTTTATTAGAATTTAAAGAATACGAAGATAAAGAAACATTTAAAATATTTGTAAATTTGATTCTTATTTTGTAATCTTGTCAAAAATATTTTAAAAATTTAAGAACTTTCTTTCGTTAGCTTTGTAAATTTAATAAATGTTTTGGTTTCATGAAACTTTATTTGATACTTTAATTTGAAAGGTATATCATTATAATTTTTTTCTAAATATTTAATATTGAAAAACACGAGAATACATCATTTTGATATTTAATATTTGATAATTTTATGTTTTACTTTTAAGAATTTTTATTATTTTATAAAAATTAATTAATTGATATTTGGGTATAAAAAAAATAGGTATGGGTACGGCCACAAATATGAGTGTACACTTGTTACTAGTGAGAATGAGATGAAACAAAACTTTCATATTTGGGTATAAGGATGAATTTTGTCTTTGGGTTGAGTATGAGAAAACAAAACCCGTCCATGCCCTATTCTTCTTCCTATTGATGAATTATTAAAAGAAAAATATTTACACTAACGTATCATATGATAGTCCGGTAAGCTATATATTGGACGTTCAATTTTCATCAAGACGGCACGAACAAGGTATTAAGACTAAAATGTCAAAGAGTCTAACCACCAATCAATGCTTAAGACAATTAGTCTTAATGGACCAATTTAGACATTAAGTGTAATTAGTCACAATTAGACCATAATTAGAATAATACTAATAAAAACTCACTCCAAAATCTATGGTTATATGTTTGAGGTATGAAGGTAATTAATCTATATTTACTACCATTAATATTTGAATTGCCAAATAAGTTAAAAACAATTATTAAATTCATGGATAATTTATTGGACATTTTAACTGTTGAACTCGTTCCTACACCCCAAATTAATTAATTATCAAATTTTATGAAAGTTAATTATCATAAATCATTAATGTATAGTTGTCAAAATATACACTTTATTTTTCAAATTTACTAATTTGTAAAAAAAATAAAAAAAAATATTTCATCTTAAAAAAATAACATTTTATCATATAATTTTTATTATCTTTTAAGATTTAATGTTGTCTAAAATAATAAATATTTTTGTAATTTCAAATATAATTAGAAAATAACATTGATATCATGTAAATCTACTTATCTTATAAAATTAATTTTGCAACAACATAAGATAATCAAATATTTTATAATATGTAAATATAACATAATATATAATACAATTATAAAATAAGACATTTGTAAACATTAGAGGTGTTAAAATGGGTCCGTCTGGCCAGTATAGGCTAAACTTTCTTCTGGCATGCTAAATTCAAGTCGGGTGAGACCACCGCCACTGGGTGGGCGAGCGAGCTAGTGGGCTAACCTTCCATTTCTTCATCCCCAATCACTGGCTCACCTATTTATCATCATCAACTTTGGTTTTCTCCATCATATTCTCACCCTTATACATGACAGGCAGACCTTTATACACAAAAAAAATAAAGGAACGAGATTCATCATCTTCATCTTTACACTGAGAACCTATCTCACGCCTTAAAAATCCCAATCCGCAAAAGTTCCAATCCAACCAGAAATCTCAATCTACAAAAATCGTCACAACCAGAATTCTCAATCCACGAAATGAGCACAACAAAAAACCAACCATAAAACAATGGTGCAAAGAAGAAAACCAAAGCAAAAACAAAAATTAGGGAACCACAAATTTGAACAAATGAATAGAAGAAGAAAAACGAACCTATGCCATCGTCATGGATGAGTTTTGCCACCATGGTTCAAAATGTTATGGAGACTCCTTGTTGTGGTTGCTGTGGAGACTCCTTGTTGTGGAGTCTCAAAGTAAGAAAAAGAAGATTAGATAAATGAATCAAAGAAGAGAAACAAAATCGAAGAATAGAAACAAACATGTTTTACTACTGAGGGTGACCAATGTCGCTGTGGATGAGCTTGGTCGTTGAGGAGTCTCGTCCCTAAGTCTCAAAGTGGGAAGATGAACGTTGTTTTGTTTCTGTACGTATGTCTCTCTTCGAATGAACGAAGAAAAGAAGAAATAACACATTTAAAACATACTACGGGATGGCTGCAAGTTGGCCCGCGTGTAAATATTCTATAATTCTCAGATAGCATAATACCCGAGATATTATAGAATAGATTAAAACAAAAAGAACTAAAATTCAAAAGATAGTAAACTTATAATTCAGTCCAAAAACATAAATTTATAAAACTAAAATCCTTGACACCCTTATAATAATCTAAGTCTAGTCCAAACAAAATAAATAAAGTCTCGTTGGAACCTCAAAATTGTCTCAAAATATATCTAAAACTGAAAATTATATCACTTTTGTTGATCACCAACTTCAGAACCTGCTGCATCATGAAGCACCTTCATTGCCTCGGACACCTTTGTCTTCAAATCCTCAGGAGATTCAATAAGATGAATCACTTCAGATTGATCCATTTCCAGCAGCATTCCTGTGACTTTTGCAGTCTGATGACTTGGAGTAAGACGTTCCACCAGTGGATATAAATGTTCACCCAGCATCTACAAGTATTAAAGTTTACAATTATTTCTGAATTACATACAAAATCAATTACATAAAATCATGAATATAGTTTACCCTATGTTGATTCTCCGGACTAGCAGAAGCCAAAGCTGAAGCAAGGGTAGTTGATGATGAAGCAGAAGTCTTGACATCAATAGGAGATACAGAAATGTCAGATGGATCCACCAGATTATAGGGCACAACATACTTATGTATGCCATTTGGACCAGTTGGTGGTATTGGAAGTGAATGGTTGAGAGTTACCTATTTTCAAAATTTCAAATTTATTAGCATGTATAATATTTTGTATGAAGAAGAATACAACTATAGTATGATCACCTGGGTATTTCCCATCCTTCGTGTAGTAGGACCCATCCTTTGTCCAGGAGGACCCTGTCTCTGAAGGTGGTATGGCATAATGTAATTTGGAGCAACCCCACGCATGCTTTGTGGCAAGACATGAGGTTGAAAACCATAGCCTGTTGCCTGAGGTGAGACAAACCCAGGTGTTCCTGGACCAAAATAAGCTTGATGATATCCAGTAATGCCAGCAGCAATTTGCATATGAGAAAACTGGGCCTGCATACAGTAAAAGTATTGATATATATTATAAAAGGCTAAAACAAGATTCATACAAAATTTAAAACAACATTAGTACAAAATTTAAAAACAAGCACACAATCACCTGTAAATTAGCCTTCCTTTCTTCCTTTCGCTGGGCTACTGCAACATACAGAGGCTTTTGTCCAATTATCTTCCCATTCATTTCATCCAACTGAAAATAAATAAAAAAGGTAACAAAATAAATAAATATAGTGATTATTACCACAATCTACTACTCTATATATATAAAGATTAAGAAAATATATATAGTATTATTATGTCAATCTTATATAATATATATAAATAAATAAATAAAAACTTACGGCTCTAGTGGCTTCCTCCGGAGTAGAGAATGCAACAAAACCACAACCTTTGCTACGACCAAGTGCGTCAACCATTACCTGCACAAAATATTGTATTAAAGAAAAAGTAATTTTACACATCCCATAAAGAATAAACCAATATATTACGGACAAAACTGTACCTTGCAAGATGTTGTTGTTCCAAACACAGAAAAAATCTCTTTCAATTTTTCATCATTAAAACTGTCATCAAAGTTTTTCAGATACAAGTTAGCACCTTGAAGTTTATCAAATTTTTTTTTTTTTTCCTGTTCAAATTTAGCTTTCAACTCTGCCTCTCTTTCTGCCTTCCTCTGAGCCCTCCCTACATATAAAACATTGTCATTGTTGATGGTTGTTCCATTCAACTTTTCAACGGCAGTAGCGGCTGAATCTGGACTTTCAAAATTCACAAAACCAAAACATCTGGAGTTCCCCTCTCCGTCTCTCATGACCACAGCACTGGTTATAGTACCATAGGTATTGAAGAGTTGCTTAAGGTCTTCATCAGTGTATGTTTCAGAAAAGTTTTTCACATACACATTGGTGAACTTTGGTGATTCATTCCCTGGAGCCCTTTCCTGACGCCGAACAAAAAGCCCAACATAGACCTTCTTATCATTTATTAACATGCCGTTCAATTTTTTGATAGCATTCTGAGCAGACTCGTCATTGTCAAACTGCACAAATCCATACCCTTTTGATTGACCATTCTCATCAACTGCTACCTTACTAGATAGCACAGTTCCAAAGGCAGCAAATGTGTCATACAGTGCCTTGTTATCTACTGATGCATCAAGGTTCTTAATGAACACATTTGCAAATCCGCTTTTCCTGATGCTGGGATCACGGTGAGAAAACATAATCCGAATGGGTTTTCCATTCAGAAGAGTGAAGTTCAAATGTTCCATGGCAAAAGCAGCTGCAACATAAATTTAATTATGCAGATCAAGCACGTAGATATGTTGTAAGTGGAGTGAAGAAAAAAAAAATACAACTTCATTCCACATCCACACCATAAAAACAAAATTCATTCGAAATACTATGTAGTGCACATGATCCTTTTCTTTTTTATGTAATTAAATATTCATCCAACACTCACCAACATACATGCAGATCAACACCAGATCTAAGCTTTAACACACACAAATATCAAAATAATCGACTGGTAAACCAAATAATAATGGTAATACACAAACATTAACTGAGCACAATTATAATGAAATCCAGTACTTCGATAGAAAAAAGAAATAAAAAGTAATAGCACTAAACACAATTAGAAACACCACTCACCTATGAACCTGACAGAAGACGAAGATCAAAATAATCAAAATTAAAAAGGGAAACATGTGATCCCAAAAGAAAAATAATAAATAAAAATAAATAGGTTTTCTTGTTAACATTTCTTTCCTCCCAAATCAAATTCAACACAACCATCTAGACGAGTATATTCAAATCAAGAAAATAATTAAGACAGATGTAGATCAAAATAATCAAATACAAAAAAGAAAAGAAATAATACTAAGAAAAAAATTAATAAACAATTAACTCAGGAAACGCTTTTCCTTTTCAATCCAGTTCTAAGAAAAACCAAAATCCAAGACCCCATCCAACAGATCAGCTATAATCAAATCCACAACTTCAATAAAAAAAATAACAAATAATCGTACAGACAACATCATTAAAAAAACAGTTATAGCCAGGACAGTAGACCACTCTAGATCAAAATAATCAGTGCAGAACACAAACAATCACCAATTACCGAAAAATAAAAAATAATTAAAAAGAATATCTCAGGATTTTGTTTAATCCTTTCATTTAGTTCTAAAAATAATAACGCAACTATTTCAACACCAACAACAGATACATTATAATCACATGCAAGATTTGAATAAAAAAAAATCAAATAAATAAACGACAAAGGACGATTAAACAAACCATCTTGAGCATTGGCGAAATTGACATATGCATAACCGAGGGAGGTTCGCTTAGTCTGATCCCTGCAAACCCTAATCGAAACCACTTGAGCCACGTGGCTGAACAGATCAAACAACTGACTCTCTATCACATTGGCGTCGAGATCTCCGACATACAGAGAGGCACTCCCGAATTGCGCACCATTCAACACTGTGGCTGGAACCACCATAGAAGCAGAAATCGCCGCCGCCATTGTTTTTCTGCAAAAATTGAATCTCCTTGAAACACACCAAAATTCCACACTGAAATCAAAGCAAAAGTATAAAGTGTCTCGAGAAAAAAAAATTTAGAAAATTAGAATAGACAGAAAAACATGAGAGAATCGGATTAGAGAGAGTTTTACCGGAGAAGGAGACTAAGAATTTTTTTTTGTTTTGATTTTACAGTATTGCTCCCTGCCTAGGGAACACGAGTGCCAAGGGGTATGCTCTGTGTTGGTGTGAGACTCTCAGAAACATGTGTGGGACTTATATACATATTGAGGAAACCTCGTTTTGTTTAGGTTTTCGTTGAATCGGGTCGTTTTGGCCATGTTAGCAGAATGGTACGTGCCGTCACTAATCATAAAGGAGCACGTGCAGCCACGAATCATAAAGAGGCACGTGCCAGGTTTCTTTTTGCTCTTAATTATACATGTTTTGATGTTGATGTGATGTTGAATTTGATGTTGATGTTTGTCACTTTCACACTTTTTTCAGGAGAATATATTTTCTGATAGAATTAAGGAGGAGAGAAGGGACCATTGACGTCAACACGAAAATTTTAGAAAAACGACACGTCATACTACATGCGACCAATCAAAAGTGCACAAAATAAAAGAAAACCAATGAGAACAAAACAATGAATCATTAGGGTATTTTTGTAATTTACATTTTTTTTTCTCTCAGACTGCTATCTTTGTAGATTGCTGAGACACAGTAGATTCAGGTGATTTATTTTTTTCAAAATTATTTTAATTTTAGTTTTTAATATAAAAGGATTAAAACCTATTTTAGTCTTTATTTAGCCTATCATTTCATTATGTATGAAGCTGCCGTGTTGAAGTTGGACTATCTCTATTTAATTGAAAATTTATTATTGCGAAATAAGTCTTCGATATATAATTATAAAAATATATAAAATTAACACTAAAATTGATAATGACATTTGTATAAATAGATGTTTAATTTAGAGGTTAGAATTTATATATTTTTTATGTTATATGATTATTAAAAGTCAGAATTTATTAGATTTAATTTATTTTTTATTTATATATGTACATTTATGTTCATATATTTATATTTTATTTTTATATTTATATTATTTCAAATAAATAAATAAATATATATATATATATATATATATATATATATATATATATATATAAATCTCCTCTTACAACTAGACGTTTATAATTAGATTAGGTTTAAAATTTTTTATCATATTTTAACCTTTAACTATTTTTGAAAGTTATGATTTTTACAATTATTAATTAACTATATATTTTTTTTCTATTATCATTTTGAAATGTGGAAGAACAATTTTTTTCCCAGAAGATGCAACATTGGACAAGGGTATAGTTATTCCTTATTATTTATTTTATTTGATATCTATGTCATAGGATAGTGGCTAGTTTTTGGATATTTAGTTCCCATTCTATAAATTGGAGACTTTGGCTATGTAGTATATAGTAATATCATGACTCACGCCCACTTTAATTTAATTTAATTGTGTTTTTATGATCATTTATAAATATTTTTGTAAATCTACCTACTTGCAAATAAATTTAGAATGTTCTGTAAGAGAAAATATAACTCTTTTTTCAATGCCGAGAATTAGCTATCTAGACCATGAAAGAAATGATAATATATAGCATCGGTCAAACAAACATAAAAGTGAAAAGAATAAATAACAAGTTATAGTCAATTTCACGCACTTCAATCTAACCCTAAAAGTTAATAAATATATATATCTATACAAAAAATAATAAGCTTAATTTGCTTAACTGAAAAGTATCTGAGGAATGATAGGGTGACACTTTTAGCTGACAAAGGTAAAAATAATTATAAAAGTAAACTTTTATAATTTCTTGATAAAGAATAATGTCAAATAAATAATAAATATTTTGTGTGTGAAAGTATTATTTATATAATAAAGAGAAACTAATCTATTAGAGCGAAATTAATGTAAGAGAAACATAACCATTTCAAAAATTTTAAATACCATATGGTGATATTAGGAAGTGAAGTATTATATTTAATATTATATCGGTTACCAACTGTAAAATTTTTCTTTTTCTCTTTTATTCAAGCATAATTTACATAGACATATTCTATTTCAAAATGGCTTCAGATAGAAAAAGTATCAATCGTCTCATTTGCATTGATGATTTAAATACCAAAATAATGTAAAAAAAAATAAGTACAAAAAGTAACATACAATAAATAATAACTTGTAATTATGCTAATAAAGACAAATACCGTCATAAACTGATGTTGATGAATGATTACTGTATTTAATGTAATAATACTACTGATGAATCGTTATTTTATATTATTTACTTAGCTTTCCGCACCAAAATATATTAGTGAATTGTGTTTAATTTTTTATTATTGTCTTATTTTCACTATTTGAGTTTAATTAGACTATTAATTCTTATTTTAATTAATTTAAATTATTTTGGCCTAATTATTCCAATTATTATTTGTAGGACAATTTTGGAATCATATTTTAGGACTAAAAGAGTGTTGCCACCTCATTTACCAATTTCCACATAACATCAGATTTTAATTTCATTTTTTAGTTTACCTTTGGGCTCATTTTTGGCCATATTTTGTAGAAACTCATGTAAAGGGCAAAACGGTAAATGGGGTCTTTAAAACCCCAAAAATCAGATTTCACATTCTCTTTCCCTTCATTTTTGTTTTTTTCCCTTAGGTCTTGGAGGATAGTTGTGTTTTCCAGCCCCTACCCCCCCTGCTTTGGGGGTTTAGGTTTCATTATGGAAATTTTGTTTTCGTCTCTTACTTTCAATTGCATTTCCAGTTTCGTTTATTACTTGTTATTGCGTTTTCAATTTCCTTTCTTGGTTCACATTTTGTTTTTGCATTTTCATTTTTGGTTGTTGTTCCGTTTTCCAATTTCTGAATCCTTTTTCATTGCAATTTCGTTTTGTGCATTCTGTTCCAGATTTAATGTTGATTTTCCTTTCATTTTGTTGTTGTAATTTCAATTTAATGTTAGCTTAGGTTTGCTTGGTCGGTCATTAGCGAAATTGCATCATTTCCTTGAGATTTCTAAGCTATAATTGTGTTTCTACTACTCTAACTTGGTTGGTATTGAATCTGGTTGTGCATTTGCAATTGGATACACGCTTAATTGCCTAATTGGTGTTTAATCTTTGCTTAGTTCATGAAACTGTGTGGTGCATAATTGATTGAATATGACCATGGCGTTTGCTTAATCTGCTTCTATGAAAACATGGTTAATCTACGCTTAGTTGGTTAATTCATGTTTAATTAAGGGTTGAAGGAGTGAGTTTTATTGCTAATCTATGATTGGAAGCATTGTAATTGAGTTAGTGACCAATCGTTTTCAATTAGTAGTTCAATTCGTGTTTTAGTTGTTTCAATTCAAGTCATCAAACTGTTCATAAACATCCCCCACCAAGTGTTCGATCTAATTTCTGAACCAATATTTGGTCCTTGAGTGACGACTTAGGAGTCACGTCCTAGTCTATAGTGCACTTAATTGCATATTAATTTGATTCGGGTACGACCTAGATCAATTACACAATAAATAAAAATTGATATTGTGAATAGCTAAAATCAACAGTCCTAAATGATAGTATATTGAACAGAGTATTTAACTCTGTCTAACTTTCCTCTCAAACTAGTGGTGACATGGTCATGTCAAGGCCACAATTACTTCCTTTTTTAGGACTTGATAACGTATGTAGTGCACATCTATCTCAATGTGTTCGAACTATGCGTGCATGACTGGATTAAAAGCAATTGACTTTGAACTTAGGTTATCACGCCACAACATTGGTTTCTGAGCATTGGTATTTTTAGTTTTGTTAGCAAAGATCTAATCCGCGCTACTTCAACTATAATGTTAGCCATGACTCTATATTCTGATTTTGTGCTTGATTGTGATACTATCTTTTGTTTTGTTGAAGACCAGGAAACAAGAGTTTCTCCAAGAAACACATACCATCTTGCCATTGATTTTTTGTCATCAGTACTAGTTGCCTAATCTGCATCAGAACACCCCATTATGTCAAGATCATTTGAGGGTTTTATATGCAGACATAAGTTCATTGTTCCTTGAAGATATCTTATAATTCTTTTTATTCCTTGCCAATGATCCATGGTAGGTGTCTTCATCTATTGACTGTTGACAACAAAGGTAATGTTTGGCCTTGTGTTGGTCAAATATTGCAATGCACCTATGGCTTGCCTGTACAAATTAGCATTGGTCATTGGTTCCCTTTTTGTAGTGAATTGTCTATCACCCATCATTGGTGTTGGACATGAAACCGTCTCCATGTTGAACTTCTTTAGAGTATCTTTTATGTACTTAGTTTGCCTTAGGTACATTCCACTATCATTCTTGTGTACTTTAATGCTAAGAAAATAGTTCATATGTCCTAAGTCTTTTAGAGAGAATGCAACATTCAGTTGATTGATGAATGTTTCTAAGCACCAGAGATTGCTTCCTGTTATAATAATGTCATCAACATAAATGAGAAGGAATATCATATATTTGCACCTCTAAGAATGAATAAAGAAGAATCACTTTTGATGTTTTTGAAACCCCAACTTAGAAGAATGTCTCTTAGTCTATCACACCAAGCTCTTGATGTTTGCTTCAAACCATATATGGCCTTGGACAATCAACATATATAATCTGGTTCGGTTGAGGCAATGTAGCCTTTAGGTTAATGTATAAAAATTGTTTCCTTTAGACTTCCATTTAAGAAGGCATTATTTATGTCAAGTTACCTAACATCCTAATTGAAATGTACAATGGCTAAAATAATTCTGATAGAGTTGGACTTGACAATAGAGCTAAAAGTTTCATCAAAGTTTATACATGCTATTTGATGTAAACCTTTTGCAATAAGTCTTGCTTTTCTTCTTTCAATTGAACCATCCACTTTATACTTGGTTTTGAAGATCCATTTTGAGTCTATGATGTTTTCTTGACCCTTGAATGACAGTAATGTTGAAGTTTGATTAAACATTAGAGCCTTGAATTCAGTGTCCATGGCTTGATTCTGGCTTCCTTAGAATTTTCTGGTTCTTTGTCATCTTCACGAACCTCTTTCAGTCCTATGTATGATTGCTTAGGCTTGTAAATTCCAGTTTTGCTTCTGGTCACCATCAAGTGAGTGTTGGTGTTGGGTTGATTGCTTTGAGTTTCACTAATTTCTTAGGCTTTTTCTTGACTTCTCTTGATGTACTGTTACCAATAAAAGATTCACCAAGATCTCCTTCATTTGTACTAGTGTTGGCAGGACTATGACCTGTGATTTCTTCTTGATGAATTGTAGTATTGTTGTCTGGTTTAAGAGTAGTATTGATAGTGGTATCTGAAGAGTAATTAGGAAGAAAAACTGACATAAGTTAAGTTAATTCTTTTAAAGAATTTCTTTTGTCAATGAAACCTTGATGAAAAGGAAAGTGATTCTCATTGAAAATCACATGTCTTGAGATGAAAATTCTCCTATGAGAGTTAATGCATTTGTATCCTTTGTGTGAATTATTGTAACCAAGAAACACAGACCTAGATGTATGAAACTGAAGCTTATTTTGATTATATGGTTTGAGACAAGGATAACAGGCACATCCAAAAGGTTTCAACTTTCCATAGTCAGGTTCTTTCTCGTAAATCAGTGAGTATGAACTTTTGTTTGGATTTATTGATGATGGTAGTCTATTGATTAGTAAATAATAGTTGAGAAGGCTTCCCATCAGTAAAGTAGGGGCATTTTGGCATGTGCTAATATGGTTAGGCCAAGTTCAACAACATGTTTGTGTTTTCTCTCAACATGGCCATTTTATTGAGAGGTGAGGGATAATTCCTGATTCTTAGGAAATTCTTTAAACCAATTTAAATTCATCACCTCCATCACATTGAATGATTTTAATTTTTCTATTAAACTAATTTTCAACCATAGCTTTGAAAATGGTGAAGGCATGTATAATTTCTTATTTTTGCTTTAAGAGAAAAATCCATGTGAATCAACTAAAAAATCATTAATAAAATGAACATAATATTTCAACCCAGATGGAGACAAAATTGGAGCAAGATCCCAAACATCATTATGAATTAAATCTAAGAGTTCATTAGCATGTGAGGAAAAGCCTTTGAAAGGTAACCTATACAGTTTCCTAAATTGAGAGGCTTCACTAAAAATGTGAATGAGTCACTACATGATGTTTTCACATTGCATTCTTTCAAGACCTTTTCATGAGCTTTATTGCTGGGATGTCCAAGATTCCTTTGCCAACTTTCTTTAAAAGACATGTAGACATTATAGTCTTTATTAGTTTATCTTTCACAAATCAATAATTTTCATCAATCTCAATAAGAATATGGTTTAATCATTTTTGAGGTCTCTATTTTTGCATAAATGTCTCAAATAGGTCCTTCCATAATTTGTGTTCTTAATTAGGTTCTTATTCCTATATATTGAATCAATTGTACCCTTTCCGTCAATTGAAGAGAATGACGTTAACGTTCCAGTGACGTGGCATGCTGAATATGCAAATGTGATGTGATCATGGATAGGTCAAGTAATGAAGAGTATAAAAGGATGACAAGAAGCATGGCTAAAGGAAATAATTTTACTTCTTGTCTTCTTTATACATTTGTACCAAAAAAAGTAGAATAGGTTCATAAGCGTGTATTTGCCTCTTTGATTTCTTTCTCTTAGTTTTTGCGAATAAAAACTTATAAACTCTTCTTTCTCTTTAAGAACAAGCAATGTGGGACTTTTCATGGTTTGGTCTTAAAAAGAAAAGGAGAGGAAATGAACGTCCTAGGCGTTAGTGCAAGGTAGCATAGGTAATTTTCATGTTTTGAACTATAGGAGAACTAGTTGCCTTATAAACCCTTTGGAGTGGAGAGATTTCATCAATGTGGGACTTCAAAGCTCCTAGAGAACGTGCAGCAGCTGGCTAGTCGGCCTCCTCACTCTAAAGTCCCACATCTCCTAGATCTTGCATCCAAGCTCATTCCAAAGGCTATATAATAAGGCTTAGGGGTCTCCTTTGTACACTCACCTTTGAATCAATTGATTTCTTGATTTGATTTGCACATTTGCGATCCTTTTTTGAGATAGTATTCTATCTCCAAAGTCCCTCTTTGGGCATACCTTATCTTGCTTAAGCAAGTGGCGATCCTCCTTTGATACTTATCTTGGAGCCTCCTTCAAGTGGCGCATCTTCAAGTCATAAGTTCCCTTTTCTCTAATCTTTTCCATTTTTAATTTCTCTCCATTCTTTTGTATGCCATTTAGAATATTCTCTCTAGGTATGCTATTCCCTATCATGTGGTATCATGAGCCTTAGGTCTTGATCATTTAGGAATTGCATGCTAGAGTAGAATAGCTTACATATGTGATTAGCCAAAAAAATTTCCGCCCAGCGTTAGCGTCATTTTATAGTCAACTTGTATGCTTTAGTTTAGCTTCATTTCTTGTCCGTTTTCCATGAAATTTTTTGAAAAGTTTCGTCTGGATGTCTACTTTCATACCTAGTTTTTACTTTGTGCCAATTCATCCTATACTGTTCGCAATAAATTCTTTTCCGTCGTTGTGTCATCCAGTTTTCTACTGTTGATTTAATTCTCCTCTGTTTGCATTATTGCTTGTTGTTTGGTTATTTTGGCTGTTGGAATTCATCACTGGACTGTGCTAGAACATCACCACACTCTTAAGCAAGGAATCAAAGCTTCAAATCAAGGTTTGGAGGTGTTAAACCGTGGCTGTCCAGAGGATTGTGCAAGCATGTTTCTTCAAACAGCAACAATGCTATTGGAGGTCTTCAACAAGTAGGTTTATTCTTTCCATTTGTTTGTTTTTCCAGCTTATATTTCTTGTCTTGGCTGGATTGTATGTGTCTTTTCTTGATTGCTTAGCTTTGAATTGAGTCATATGTGTTTCCTCCTTAGGAGTTTTCTAGAAAATAATTCTTGAAATTGCACTTGCTAAGAGTCCTTTTGCATCTTGGTTCTTGTATGCTGAATTGAGTTGGATCAACTTAGGATTTAAGTGTGTATGATTTGCTTGTATGTTCTGCACCAGTAGAGGTATTAAGCAAATCAAATTATAGCTTTGTCAAACACAAATATTAAAAGAATACATGCTTGGCCGAGACTAGTTGCTGCACATTGCATTTTTCTTTTCAGCAATACCAAAACTGCACCTGTTTGCTTAAATCTGCATGGTCTGGCCGAGACTTTCATCTTCTGTTTGATGTGTTTGACATATTCATTTTGTACCTCTCTTATCATAAATTTACAGAACATATAGGTTTGAAGCATGCCAAATTACTTCCACTCAATTTTAGATCCTTCTCTTCATGTATGCATAGAATTTAGGGTGTGAATTGGCTCTTGTTTGTGTCAATTTTTTGTTGCTGTCTTATTCAATTGTGCCACTGTTTTGACTCTTATTTCTTGCTGTTTTGTCTCTTAAAATCCTTAGATTACTACCACCTTGTTTTGTGCCAAGTTTCTTGATTTTTTTAGGTTCAAATTTCATCATTTGTCTTGAAGTTTTCTTTCATTTTCTTGACTTCTACCATGTGCTATCTTGATTTGGCTCCTTTGCATTAAGGGTGGATTGTACATTTTTCCATTTGCTTTAGACTTGAGTTGGTGCTCTCAAAGTGGACTTGTGAGATACTTTACTATTTTGAAAGAAGGGTGTTGCCCTTACCTTGTTTTTTTGAGACACTTTGCCAAGAGATTTGAGCTTCCTTTCTTGTTATTCTGAGTGAAACCGTGTGCTACTGTTTTGGCCATGATTTTTGGCTGTTTCTAACCAGTTTTGTGTGTTAGCTTTGTTGTTGTTTGCTTTGTTAACATGTCTGCAGGTTCAAGCCGTGCTTCCTCCAATGGAGCTAGTCACCATGGAAGCCCTTCTAGCAAAGTTGATTTGATGAAGGCCTTCCAACAAATGCAATATCAACTTGACTCCTTTCAAGACATGAAACACCAACTTGATGCCATTAGCAAACGGTTGAACACGGAGGCAAAGGCTAAAGGGAAGCTCTCTCATGGTCATGAGCATGGTTCCTCCAAGAAAAAGCAAGAAGACAAAGCTTTGGATCCAAACCTTGCAATGTCAAAGTTGACTTTGCCAAGTTTCAAGGGAGAAGCCGATCCTAGTATATTTTTAGAGTGGATAGCTAAAGTAGAACAAATTTTTGACTTGTATAGTGTAGATGGACATTTGCGTGTAAATTAGCTACTTTAGCCTTAGAGGGATACGCCATTCAATGGCTCCTCAGGGTGAACATTACCAGGGGCTCACCCGCGAGCTCTTGGGAACATTTTCGGTGCTTGTTGTACTAACGCTTCGTACCTTCATACTACCATAGGGACCTCCTGATTAAGCTCCAACGGCTTACTTAGGGTAGACAAAGTGTGGTGGAGTATGCACGTGAGCTCGAAGTGCTCTTATACCATACTAACACTAATGAGACTGACTCCGCGAAAATAACTAGATTTATTAGTGGTCTCAATAGAAACATCCAAGATATTGTAGAGCTCCATGATGATGAGGATTTAGATGTTGTGGTACATAGGGCTATGAAAGTTGAAAGACAAGTTTTAAGAAAAGAGTCCTACCGCAACAAATTTTCCACTTCTTCAAAAGAAAATTTTTACAAAAGCTCATCATCAAGGGATAAGGAAAAGGATGTTTCTAGAGAGATTTCTCATAAATCTCGGCCATCTTCTACTAACACCGCGCCTTCTTCTTCAAAACCTAAGTCATCAACGCGACCTAGTCAAGTAAAATGTTTTAGGTGCTTGGGTCATGGTCATATTGCATCTGCATGCCCAAACAAGAGGGCAATGTGCATTAGAGGAGAAGAGGTTGTCATCGATGACTCTCCTCCTTCTTCACCTTCACACACTTCTCACTCTTCTTCTTCCTCTAGTGAAAATGAGTACAAGGTTCCATTTGATGGCGACCTACTAGTTATAAGACGTCTCTTGTCTCAAGTCCACAAGGACTTTGACACAACTCAAAGAGAAAATATTTTTCACACTAGATGTCTTATAACTAGCAAGGTTTGCTCCATGATCATAGACGGGGGAAGTTGCACTAATGTGGCTAGCACTCGTGTAGTGGACAAACTCAATTTTCCCACTATTGCGCATGCCAAGCCTTATAAGCTTCAATGGCTAAGTGAGGAGGGTGAAATCTTGGTAAACAAACAAGTCCATATTTCCTTTTCTATTGGCAAATACCAAGATGAGGTTCTTTGTGATGTTGTAGCCATGGAAGCAACTCACATTCTATTAGGAAGACCATGGCAATTTGATAGAAATGTTCAACATGATGGTCTTACTAATAGAATGTCTTTTACTTACCAAGGGCACAAGGTTGTCTTAAAACCTCTAACTCCAAATGAAATTCATGACGACCACCTCATCATGAAGTCTAAAGAGGTGAAGAAAAGGAGAAGGTCAAGAATAATCTCATCATCTCTCATAAAGAGATACATAAAGTTATTGACAAAAGGGAGCCTATCTTTTGTGTTGTGCCGACCCAGTGTCTTGCACCCACTCCTGTCCTTAAGTCTTCCAAGCTAGATAGAAGAGTTCCAAGATGTGTTTCAAGATCCTCCAAAAGGTTTACCACCTATTAGAGGAATTGAACACCAGATTGATTTTATACTAGGAGCTTTTCTTCCAAACCGTCCAACTTATAGAACAAATCCCATGAAAACCCAAGAAATTCAAAGACAAGTAGAGGGTTTATTGTCCAAAGGGTGGGTTCGAGATAGCATGAGTCCATGTGCTATGCCAATCATACTTGTTCCTAAGAAAGATGGTTCATGGCGCATGTGCACAGATTGTAGGGCCATTAATAACATCATCATTAAGTATAGGCATCCCATTTCTTGGTTAGATGATTTATTAGATGAGCTTCATGGTTCCACCATATTTTCCAAAATTGATCTTAAGAGCGGATATAATCAAATTCGAATCAAAGAAGGGGATGAATGGAAAACCGCTTTTAAGACCAAGTTTGGTCTATATGAGTGGCTTGTCATGCCTTTTGGCTTGACTAATTCTCCTAGCACATTCATACGTCTCATGCATCATGTTCTAAGACCTTTCATAGGCAAATATGTTGTGGTCTATTTTGATGACATGTTAGGAGTGTTCTTCAAGCCTTAAGGGAGGCGTCATTATTTGCTAATTTAGAGAAGTGCATCTTTGGCATGGAGCAAGTAGTTTTTCTAGGCTTTGTTATTAGCTCCCAAGGAGTTAAAGTCGACTCCTCCAAAATTGATGCTATTAGGGAGTGGCCTATTCCTCAAAACATCAAGGATGCGAGGAGCTTTCATGGGCTAGCCAGTTTTTACCATCGCTTTGTGCCTAATTTCTCTTCTCTTGCCGCTCCTTTAAGTGACATAGTTAAGAAGGATGTAGGTTTTAAGTGGGGGATGAGCAGCAAAAGAGTTTTCAAGTCCTTAAAGACAAGTTAACTCATGCTCCCATTTTAGCCTTGCTTGACTTTTCTAAGTCATTTGAAGTTGAGTGTGATGCTTCTAATGTAGGCATTGGGGCCGTGCTTCTTCAAGAAGGACACCCTATTGCTTACTTTAGTGAGAAGCTTAAAGGGAGTCACTTAAATTATTCCACCTATGATAATGAATTATATGCTCTCATTCGAGCCTTCCAAACTTGGCAACATTACTTACTTTCAAAAGAGTTTGTGATCCATAGTGATCATGAAACTCTAAAACATTTGAAAAGCCAAGGCAAACTCAATAAGAGACATGCTAAGTGGGTGGAATTCTTAGAACAATTTCCTTATGTAATCAAACACAAGAAGGGTTCTTCTAATGTAGTTGCGGATGCACTATCAAGAAGACATACTCTTTTGACTACTCTTGAAACCAAGTTTCTTGGGTTTGATCACATAAAGGAATTGTATCAAGATGATAATGATTTCTCTTCTTTATTTGAACAGTGCACTCATGGACCACACAAGGATTTTTTCCTTAACAATGGCTTTCTTTTCAGAAATAAATGCCTTTGTGTGCCCAAGAGTTCATTGTGCCTTCTCTTAATTAAGGAAGCACATGAGGGAGGTTTGATGGGGCACTTTGGGATTACAAAAACTTTAGCTATTCTTCATGAGCATTTCTATTGGCCGCATATGCATAAACATGTAGCTAAGTTTTGTAATCAATGCATTCCATGAAAGCATGCTAAGTCTACCACTCATCCTCATGGCTTATACACTCCTTTGCCTGTGCCTAGTAGTCCTTGGGTTGACATTTTTGTGGATTTTGTTTTGGGTTTACCTAGGACACAACGAGGGATGAATTCTATCTTTGTGGTAGTGGACCGTTTTTCAAAAATGGCACACTTTATTCCCTGTCACAAAGTAGATGATGTTGTTCACATTGCTAATTTATTCTTTAGAGAGGTTGTCCGACTGCATGGTTTGCCTAAGACAATAGTTTCTGATAGAGATTCCAAGTTCCTTAGTCATTTATGGCGATCTTTGTGGAACAAGTTGGGAAATAAACTTCTTTTCTCTACCACTTGTCATCCACAAACTGATGGTCAGACTGAGGTGACTAATATAACTTTGGGACAATTATTGAGATGTTGTCTTGAGGGCAATCCACATTAGTAGGAAGAGTTGCTACCCCATATTGAGTTCACTTATAATAGGGTTGTCAACTCTACATCACTTCATTCTTCTTTTCACATTGTTTATGGGTTTAACCCCCTCACTCCATTGGATCTTCTTCCCCTTCCTGACCTTGAGTCCATGTGCTTAGATGGTGTGTCCAAAGCGCAATTCATTAAAGATTTGCATAATAGAGTTAAGACGCGCATTGAACACACCAATAAAAAGCATGCATCTAGTGTCAATAAGCGTAGGAAAAAGGTTACTTTCTCTCCTGGTGATTGGGTGTAGGTTCATTTACGCAAGGATAGATTTCCTTCGCAACGAAAATCCAAACTCAATCCTAGAGGGGATGGTCCTTTTCAAGTCCTACGAAAAATAAATGATAATGCATATGAGATTGATTTGCCTGACACTTATATTGTACATCCTACTTTTAATGTGGCTGATCTTTCTCCTTTTGCAGATTTCACAGATTCGTGGTCGAATCCTCTCCAACCTAGGGGATGATGTGATCATGGATGGCTCAAGTAATGAAGAGTATAAAAGGATGACAAGAAGCATGGCTAAAGGAAATAATTTTACTTCTTGTCTTCTTTATACATTTGTACAAAAAAAAGTAGAATAGGTTCATAGGCGTGTATTTGCCTCTTTGATTTCTTTCTCTTAGTTTTTGTGAATAAACGCTTATAAACTCTTCTTTCTTTTTAAGAACAAGAAATGTGGGACTTTCCATGGCTTGGTCTTAAAAAGAAAAGGAGAGGAAATGGGCGTCCTAGGCGTTAGTGCAAGGTAGCATAGGTAGTTTTCATGTTTTGAACTATAGGAGAACTAGTTGCCTTATAAACCCTTTGGAGTGGAGAGATTTCATCAATGTGGGACTTCAAAGCTCCTAGAGAACGTGCAACAGCTGGTTGACTGGCCTCCTCACTCTAAATTCCCACACCTCCTACATCTTGCATCCAAGCTCATTCCAAAGGCTATATAATAAGGCTTAGGGGTCTCCTTTGTACACTCACCTTTGAATCAATTGATTTCTTGAGTTGATTTGCACATTTGAAATCCTCTTTTGAGATAGTATTCTATCTCCAAAGTCCCTCTTTGGGCAGACCTTATCTTGCTTAAGCAAGTGACGATCCTCCTTTGATGCTTATCTTGGAGCCTCCTTCAAGTGGCGCATCTTCAAGTCATAAGTTCCCTTTTCTCTAATCTTTTCCATTTTTAATTTCTCTCCATTCTTTTGTATGCCATTTAGAATATTCTCTCTAGGTATGCTATTCTCCATCAAAATGGGAAACATGTAGTAGAGTTAGGGTATTAGTGACGTGGGTTTTGCAAATTTGAAATGAAAAAAATATGTGATTTCCTTAAATCCTTAATTTGAGAGAATCTCTAATTAAAAGGGTGTCTGAGGTGTTGGAAGCTTTGCTTCTGCGTCGTCGGAGCCCGGGTGGTGAATGCACTTCTTCTTCTTCGAACAGAACATCAAAAGACCATTCATGTTGTTCTTTCACATGTGTTGAGATTGTTGATAGGGGGAGCACTGGTGTAGCTGAACCCATAATCTCAATGATATCTGAGTTTTTGATGATGATAATACATAATTAATAACACACATATATTTGGTGTTACATGTTCTATGCTTACATGTTATATGCATTTTTTAGAACATGATTGCGTTGTTTGTGTTGTTCATTGCATTTCATTGTGTTATATATGTGATTTTATACTTCAATGCATGACACATGTTGTTGGAAAAGAAAAACCACAAGCACTTTTGTTGAACTTAAATTGTGTGGCAAAACAATAATTTTAAGTCGATTTCATTATGGGGTGAGTCAATTAAAACTCGTGTATTTGCACAAACTTTTTCAAGTGTGGTGTGAGAGTTTTTCAAAGAGAAAAGTTTTCAAAACTGTTTTACTCTGTTATAAAGTCGATTACATGCGTATTGCATTCGACTGAGTTTGTTATGTTTGGAATAATTGTTAATGCTTGATATAACTATCACAACGACTATATTTTTAAATATGTTGACCAAGCATTAAATGAAATTCGACTATATTAATTGTACATTCAATTAACTACATTGATTGCTGCTAACGGTAATAACAGAATTACTATATTCGAATGCATTAGTAGCTTAGTAGATTAAAATGCGTTAGAGTTGTGTTTATCTATAAACTGACGCGAATTTGATTTCTGTAAGAACTTTTGTGAATCTAACAGTTTGTGATATCTTTTGTAGAAAGTGCATTCTTACAGAAAAAGAGAAAGAGCTCTGGGAAACAAGAAGTGATTGTGGTGATCATCTACTTGTGGATTCTTGAAGGACACTGGATGTAGGCTTGGCAGAACTAGTATAAAAACTTAGTGTTTGATCTTTCTATCTCTACACTCTTTTATTCAGTCGACTTCTTACTGTACTCAATCGATTTAATTTCCACTGCATAAACAAGTATTTTTACCTTGCGTTTCAAGAAAGTCATAAAGGCATAATATTTGGTGAAAAAGACTTTGAAAGTTTTAAATTTTATACTTCACCAATTCAGCCGCCCTCTTGGTGTGAGAAATTGAGCCATTCTTTTTTAACAATTGGCACCAGAGTTGGTTTTCAGAAAATACTTGAAAAACTAGTCGATTAGTGTTTTCATTAAATCGACTGATCCTGGAAAATGACTTTCAATTTTCATACCTTTGGTGAAGGTGCATCCACAAATAGACCACCACTATTTGTTGGAGAAAATTATGTTTTTTGGAAAATTAGGATGCAAATCTTTCTTGAATCCGTGGATAAAGGAGTTTGGGATGCAACTCTAAACGGTCCATATGAACCCACTCAAATTGTGAATGGAAAAACTGTTTTAAAAAACTTTTCTGAGTGGACTCAAGATGAAAACCGTAGAGCACAATATGATGTTAAGGTTAGGAATGTAATACAAGAATACCAAGGAAATGGATGAATTTTTCAGGATATCACAGTGCAAGACTACTAAAGAAAATGTGGGAGGTTCTTGAGGTTACGCATGAAGGAACAGATGAAGTAAAAAGGGCCAGAAAGAACTCTCTTATACAAGAGTATGAGTTGTTCAGAATGAAAGCGACGATCTATGAGATACAAAAACGATTCACACACATAGTCAATCACCTCATGGCTCTCGAAAAAGTGTTTGATAAAGAAGAAATCAACATAAAGATCTTGAAAAGTCTCAATAGAAGTTAGCAACCGAAAGTTACTGCTATATCTGAATCAAGAGACTTGACCAGCATGAACATGGCTACATTGTTTGAAAAACTCAAAGATCATGAATTAGAGCTTGGAAGGCTAAATGAGGAAGAAGAAATTGAAGAGAAGAAATCAATTTCTTTAAAGGCTAAAAGCAAGAGAGCTACAAAGATTCATGAACCTGAAACTGAATCAGATGCAAATATACCAGAAAAGGAAATGATGAATATGATGGTAAGAAAATTTAACAGATTAATGAAAAATAAAAATTCTGCAACTAACAATGCAGGTTTCTCAAGAGGAGGAAAGAAGAGCTCAAGAAGCAACACTGTTCAATGCTATGAATGTGGAAAGGATGGTCATATCAAGCCTGATTGTCCAGACTTGAAGAACAAGCAGAAAGAATTCTCCAAGTATCCTCAGGACAAAAACAAGAAGCAGAGGAAAACTTATATTGCCTGGAAAACAATGATGAAGACTCTTCAAGTGATGATGACAATAGTGTTGAAGAGGAGTCAAACTTATGCTTTATGGCAGGCTCTGCACAATCTGATGATGATAGTGATCGTGAATTTGAAAATGAACCAATAAAAGTCAAGTACTACATGCTACTGTATGCATTTCAGGAAATTCATGCAGAGACCATGCGACTTTAGTTTAAAGTGAGTTGATTATCATCTGAGAGAAGAAATTATGAATACAAAATTGATAATCTTGTGCAGGATAATGAAAAGCTTGAAAAAGATCTTGAAGAAGGTCTAAAATCTACAAAGACAGTAAAGACCAAAGTACAAGTTGTTGAGAAAGAATGTGGTAATTGTCCTCGACATCTTGAGAAAGTTGAGTACTTAACCAACACGTTGGCAAAATTCACTCAAGGCAAAGAAAATCTTGATGCTATGTTAAGATCATCTGGAAGAGCTATCTACAAACAAGGTATTGGTTATAAAGCCAAAAGTAATAGGATAAACTCAAAGAAATTTATTGATCTGAGTAAACCTACTATTAATGCATGCTTTTACTACAACAAAATTGGTCACACTGTTAGAAACTGCTATTTTAGAAATGTTGGTGTTCGAAAGGGAAAATACAAATGGGTTCCAAGGAACAACTTCCTGCTATTAACAAGACAGAACCCAATTTCAAATGGGTATCAGCGTCAAAATCGTTTAACTATTGTGCAGGTGTTAAGATGTCAGCAAGTGTACCGAATCATATCAAGTAATATAAAATGGTAAGACCAAGTATCGTTTCCCAAGAGACTCACGACACTAGACTGTCATGTAATTACTTAACTAATTAAGACTTTTGAAGAACAATTTGGAATTTTGAATGCAAAGCAAGAAAGTAAATATGAATGCTCTTTTGACCAATTCAAAAGAAAAACACAAATGTGAATGGATGATATTGAATACGAGATGAATATGTTGTTGTGGTTTAGATTTCACCTAGTTTACTCTTATGCATATATGAATTTATCTTCTTCATTCAATTGTTAACATCACTCTCTAAATTACTTAAAACCCGATCCCTCAGCGAAGAAAGCCTATCCTTAATTACTAGACCACAATCCCTTGCATCCCTAATAATTAATTCTGCATTACGATTAGGAGCTCAAGATGACCAAAACTCATATCCCCATCCTGAGCAATACTGCTTTTGGGAGCAATCCTCTAGAACATGAATTGTAAGATACCTCCCGATACTCATGCAAATCATACATTATGCCATGAATGAGTTAAACATAACAAGCATTGAGTAAAGAAGAATTACCCTAACAATTGATGAAAGAAGCATATATAATTAAGATCAATTCAAATACATGAGAGTTCACAAGGTTACATCATCCCCCAACAACAAATAATGTTTAGTTCCCCATCGTCATGGAGAAATTAGATGAACAATGGAATGAAAAAGATAGAAAAACCCTAAAAACTGAAGAGGAGAGCTTCCACATCCACTTCTGCCTCTAGGGAATTGAAGAAAATCTGAATTTGTGTTAATTCTATCAAGAGATACCCTCTCTAGGTCGAGCTAATCCTTAAATAGGGCTGAATTGGGCCATGGGCCAACGTTGCCACCGCTCAACGCCCCTACTTGGGGCGCTCAGGCGTGCTTGCGAGAGAATGACGCTTAGCGTCCAATGGAGGCGCTCAGGCGTGACTGCGAAGCTCCAGTGCTGAGGGTCATGAAAAGGGCGCCCAAGCATGAGTGTGACCTTTTGGAACCTTCTCTTCTGGTGCTCTTTCTTTCCTTTATGAGTTCCAACTTCTTGGCAACTTAACTCCTCTTCCAATTCATCCCAATTTCCTACAAAACCAAGGAGATTTAGTGATAAAATCTTCAAGTGTAACCTCAACTTTCTTATTTACCAAAATAAACCAAAATCAAGAGAACAAACAAGTTTCTAAGTCAAAAATGGTTCATTTGATATTAAAGTTTACTCTCAAATAACGGTGAAATCAACCGTTATCACAACCCCAAACTTGAAACTTTGTTTGTCCTCAAGCAAAACAAAATGTAACTCAGCCTAAACAACACTTCAATGATTCAGCATATCACAAACACTTTCTTCCAAGACAAGTAATCACCCAAAGCTGCTTATCAAATCTCAGTCAAGATATATTGATCCATTGGTCAATCAAATTCACTATTATGCTCATATCATCACAACATACAACAAATGCAACTCATGAATGATCAACAACCAAGCAAGAATGTTATCTTATAATGCATGGAACTAATCCTCTCCATTGTTTCACTCAAAAAGTGTTTCACTCAAGCACTCAAAAGTGTATAATGAGGTATACACATGCACTCTACTATCACCATGTCACATGAATCAACTTTGCCTTTCATTTAATCACAAACAAACACACTCACAAGCAAGTTATCATCACAAGGACTTTTCAAGGCTTGTAACGTGGCTGGGCTAAGAAGAAAAATTGGTTTTTCTGTACAACAAAGTTCCTTGAGTTAAGAGAGTGCATAATTCATTCATTCACATGAACAATTCATCTCTCTTTTACTTTTTATGTGAGAAACCAAATTTTCAATTTATTCCCAACTTCACTTACATTGAGCTCATCCTTTCTTCTTTTATTTTTCCTTTTGCTCAATGCTCTTTCATGAATTTCAAAAAGTTCTTTTTGGTTTCTCACCTCAATTACCACATACACATACTCAACTCAACTCAAGGTAAGGATTTCAACAAGGGTTTTTCATCTTCCAAATTTAGGCTCAAGGTGCAAAGGATAAAGAAAAACATTGATCTTTGTTTGGTTCACCTATAGACATTGGCTCTAAGGGAGAAGAAAAACATGGCCTTAATCATTTGTAACAAGCAAACAAGTGGTTTAATCATAGAAACTTAGGCAAACTTAATCATGCTTCCAAAGCAATAACATTCAATCAATCAAAAACTCTAGAGCCCAACCTCTCACAGGTTAACTCAAGTTCCACAATTTGATAAACATTCGGCCAAGCACATTAATCACAATTAACATCATGCATAAGTTTCTAACAATCATGAGCAACCACCTACAATATAAGACTTGACCATGCATCATCGCAACATCAATCACACAATAAAACAAACAAGATAGCAATTACTCATCACACACATATTATAGCCAAACCATCCAAACATATCATTAAGCTGAGTACATATTTCAAAGCCATAGTTCCACAAATTAAAGTAAAAGAAAAAGAAAACTCCTGGTAAGATAACATTCATCAGTAAATGCTATCCAGCATCCATCAGTAGATGCTTCCCATAAATCAACCTCGGCTATCATCCTCCTCATCTTCATCATCTTCCTATTCCTCCTCTTCTTCTTCATCTTCCTGCATAGTCGTGGCACCAGAGGCTCCAAGAAACATAAGCCTGGAATTCTTCCTGAGTCATGAACTTCCTCTTAGGAAAGGCGAAAGTCATATTCATCATTATAGCCTGCTCGCCTCTATACAACGCCTCCATCCTAGACTCCATCATCTAGATTGGTGCAACATCCTGAGCAGCATCCTAAGCCTATCCTTGCTGATCCGATTATGGCACTCTCTTGTGAACCCTTGGAGGATGAGGTGTTGGCATAGGTATTCCAGCTTCATCTAGCATGCAGTACTGGGCATAGTATGACACATCAATTTCCTTCCTAAGTCTTTCAAATGGAGGATGTGAGACATTTACCCCTAATAACTCGTCCCTCTAAGAACACATAAAAGGAATATTGCCCTGTTTGTAGTAATATCAGACACATGGGAGCAAGGTTGGATATTAGCATGTGTAAATGTCATCCAATATTTAGCCAATAGGGTCAAATAAGTCCTCCTGATGTGGATGGGTGTATCATTCTTGTTCCTCTGAAACCTCTTACCTGGCATGCATAATGTTTGCTCCACCTCAGCATAATTGATGTCCTCATCCATAGCTAGAACAAACTGACATTGCTCTCTAGTTCATTCAGACCCAAGGAAATTGTTGATGGTGTCAGCATCATAGGGAATTCTCTTCCCTCTCACATAACTATTATAACCCTCATGATTGTTTCCAAATCCTTTGGCATTGGTGTAAAACTCCTTCACCATGACTATGTTGGACGATGAAGGGTAAGAGACTAAATTCTCCCATTGCCTCCTTCTTAGCTCTATTTCAAACTAAGGTGCCATGAAAGGTATCAGTCCCACCTTCCTCTCCATCAAAAGTCTCCTGTTCTGGACCGTCTAAAAATGCCTCTCATGCATTTTTGAGAGGAATTTGTTGGAATAGATATGTTCCTTTCTTTTCTATCCTCTATCATCTGTGTGCTTCACACACTTCCCAGATGATGAGGCCATACATACACCACAATCAAACGCAATATTCTACTAATGAGTATTCCATAATATCTATGCATTTTAACACATCCTCACTAGTCAACATAGACATCCTATCATCTAAGCACCCATCAACATAAAAAGCGTCTTTCTCCAGCACTGAGGGCGAATCAGAGGGCCCTTAGCTGTACCTGTACATGACCAGAATCACCAAAACACATCATAAGACAGCCGTGTCGGCGCTGACCGCCCCTTAGTGGGCCCTCAGCGCTATATCAAAAAAACCCTCATGGCCTTTGCTGGCCAAATGCACCATACACACACTTTCCACAATGCAATAATCATCAATAGTCCATCCAACAACAATTTATTCAATAGATTTACCAATCATGCATAAACCTCAAGAATAAAAAACTATCAAGAGTTAAAAATTGAAAGTGCAAGATGCTTACTTGAGTGGAGTTCCAAATGTTTCAAAATATGCACAAGAGCTAGTGGAAACTTAGGGATTCTCTGCACAATAGCCACAACAACCACACAAACCTTAAACTTAGTGAATGGAATGAAGCAAAGAGTATTGGAGATGGTGATTTTTGAAGAAAATATGAAAGGGGGAAGTAGTAGGGAACCCTAATCAAGGCTTTTTGGTGGCTGGAAAGTGGAGGAATGAGAAATGAGCAAGGAATCGTGCCTATTAGGGTTAAAAGAGTGAAGTGGGCCTAATGACGCTGAGCTTAAAAAGCCCATAAAACCAACCAGCGTCGCTGGCGCTCAACGCCCTTCTAAGGGAACAAATGGAAATATAATTCAAATGGAAAGCAATGAAATCAATTGCAACTAGGAATCAATCGATTACTGTTTAACAGAGGTTATAAATTCCATGATTTGGAATTTGGTTATTCGGTTTATTGGTCATATTCTATTGATTGTTATTTTTCAATATATCTCTGTTCTATAATTGATTGAAATTACTTGAGATAATATTGAGATTGTTGATTGAAATTGTATCTATGCTTCATTGATCTGTTTGCACAATTTCTGTTTTGATACAATATTGTCACATGCTTATACATGCTCTGAAATGTTTTGTGAAAACTGCATTGTGCATTTGGGTTTTGATTATAAAACATGCATAATGGCATGGGAGCATTGCATATAATCTTAGATAATCTCACATGCCTACACTTTAGGGGGAGATTATATCTTTATCATGTGATTATCTGTGACAGGGGGAGCATCATTGTTTGATTAATATGATTTACTGATGCATTTCTTTATAACTGTTTGTTAGCATATCATTATCATAAGGCATACCTTTTTTGCTAATGCACAAAGGGGGAGAAAACTGGGAGATCTGATATACTCTGATATTCATTTTGAGATCTGCATACTCTGATATTCATTTTGAGATCTGATATACATTTTGTTTGCTCTGATATGTTCTGATATGAATTGATATGTTTTTTGCTCTAAATAAAAAATGAGAATATTTTAACACGTTTGCTCTGATACATTTTGATCATTTGTTGATCATTTGCTCTGATACATTTTGATATAATATGATTTGATTTGTAGAATATGGTTGTTTATTAGTCATGGTTGTGCATGATAAAAAAAGGGGGAGATTATTGAGATTTTTGATAGGGGGAGCACTGGTTTAGCTAAACCTACAATCTCGGAGCTTCTGGTTTTTGATGATGACAACACATAATTAGTAACACATGTGTTTATATGTTACATGTTCTATTGCTTACATGCTATATGTTTTAATCATTGTGTAAATCTGTTTAAAGCATTGAGAACATGATTGTGTTGATACATTGCATTTCACTGTGCTATATAATTGATTTTATTGGTGAATGCATGTCTGATGTTTTATAGGAGGAAAACCACAAGCACTTATGTTGAACTTATAATATGTGGCAAAACAATAGTTTTAAGTCAATTTCATTATGGGGTGAGTCGATTAAAACTCGTGTCTTTGCACAAACCATTTTCAAAGTGTGCTGTGAGATTTTCAAAGTGAAAGTTTTCGAAAACTTTGTTTAACTGTGTTATATAGTCGATTACATGGAACCTGCATTCGACTAAGTGTGTTACAGTTTTGAAATTCTGTTAATGCTTGTATTAAATGTTACAACAACTATATTTTTAAATATGTTGACCAAACATTAATTGTGATTCGATTGCATTAATTTTACATTCAATTAACTGCATTGATTGCTGCTAACTATTTTAACTGAATTGTGATATTCGACTGCATTAGTAGCTAAGTCGATTAAAATGCGTCTGAATTGTGAAAATCTATAAATAGACGTGAATTTGAATTCTGTAAGAGCTTTTGTGATTCTAATCATTTTGATATCTTTTGCAGAAAGTGTGAAACTTACAAAAAGAGAGAAACACTCCAAGAAACAAGATTGAAAGTGTGATTATCAATTTGTGATTTCTTGAGAAGCAAGGTTGCTGGGTTTTCAAAGAGTTGATCAAATCTGCACAGAGAGGTGTTTACTGAAAGATCAGAGTTGACAATCTACTAAAGATTGGGTTATTTCCCTATTGTGATTATAGCAAGAAGAGCGTGCGATGTTCTTGACTTTGAGGGGTTTCTCAAAGGGTGTAGACAGCAGAAGAGAGGATTCTTGTTGCTGGTCTTTTTGTTGTATACACTAGTACAAAAACAGCGTACAACGTCGAATATTTTGGGCCTTTCACGTCGAATTCGAGAACGACGTCATATCGGGAGATGTTAAATTGACGTCGAATTTAAAAAATTCGACGTTAAATTTAACGTCAAATTTTATCAATAAACGATGTTAATCAATTTTTTTATTTTTTTAAATTAATTATGATCCTTTTTTTACAACTCTACGAGATCTGAAAAGCAGAAAAACAACAAATTTTAGTTTTTGGTATTTTGTAAAGCATGAACTATGAATGTGTAATATAGTATCAATAACAAACAACAATGACAATCAACAATGACAAACAACAAACAAGTCCAATCAAACAACAAACAAGTTCAATCAAACAACAACAATAAATAAGTTCACCCAAACAATAACAACAAACAAGTTCAACAAAAACTAACAAGAAACAAGTTCAACAAATAAGTTCTTCAAAACGAAAACGAAAACGAAAACTAACCTTGGTTCATCGGAATAAAGTGTTGCCACACGTGAGAGAGAAAGCAGAATGCGCCTATAAAGGACAACAACACGAAAATGATCGGTCAAAACAAACAAAAATCATACCTAAAGTAGTAAATTATCATGCATTTGTATCAATTGAAAGAAATATTACATGTGATGGTCGTCAAACTTCGTTCGAGAAAAGTTTGAGCAGAGAATAGGGTCTCGCACGCTAAGATAAAGTGAATGAATTTTCAATCTTCCGCTCAAATTTTTATTAAATTCACTGATTTTGACGTCTAACGCTGGGGCATTCGACGTTTTATATCCTTTTATGTCGAATTACAATTCTAAACGACGTTTAATAATTGTATTTATTTACAAAAATGCCACCGGTCACTTTTAACGTTGGCTATTGAGTGGTTCGACGTTGAACGCGTGATGTTATACGCTATTTTTGCACTAGTGATGCCTATATTTTGATCAGAGGGTTAGAGAGGTGTTATATATTTTTGATGTGGAGGTCTCTATAAAAGCCTTGTTGTAAAAACCTTGATCATTATAGTGCATTTGCTTCCTGTGGTGGAGCGACACTGGATGTAGGCTTTGCCGAACCAGTATAAAAACTCAGTGTTTGATCTTTCTATCACTACTCTGTTACATTCAGTCGACTTTGTATTTTACCCATTCGATTATATTCCGCTGCACTACAAAGTCTTTTTCCTTGCGTTTCAAGAAAGCTTTTAAAGGCATCTACTTTGCGAAAAAGATTTAAAGAAAACATTGTTTTTGTATTTCACTAATTCACCCTCCCTCTTGGTGTTGAAAACTAAGCCATTCTATTTTGAACACTTACCTTTCTTGACTAAGCTAGCAGCTTGTTTAGATACACTAGTCTTTGACACTTCTGTATCTTTTGGACTAGCCTTCTTCTCTTGAATCGGCTGCTCATCATCAAAGACATTGAAAATCACCTCTTCATCTTGGTCTTTAAGTATTCAAACTCCATCATCTACATTGATGACAACCTTGGCTGTCTTCATGAATGGCCTTCTAAGAATGACAGGAATCTTCAAATCTTCCCCATCTCCATTACCACAAAATCCACCGGGAATTTAATTTATCAACTTGCACCACAACGTCCTCCACTATGCCATAAGGATTCTTGGTAGATCTATCCGCCATTTACAACACTATCTTTGTCGGTTTGACCTCAAGACCACCAATTTTCTTTAGCATGGATAAGGGAATCAAGTTGATACTAGCCCCTAAATCAATTAGAACTTCCCCTACTTTACACTTGCCAATATTGCAAGGAATAGTGAAGCTTCCCAGATCTTTGACTTTAGGAGGGAGTATCTTTTGCAAAATCACACTACAATTTCCTTGTACTTCAATGGTTCCCTCATCTACATATTTTTTCTATTTGAGGGGCTTTTTCAACCAACTTGCATATGCAGGAGTTTGGTGTGGTGCTTCAGTCAGTGGAATGATAATCCCCAATTTCTTCAACATCTCCTTGAAACACCCTAATTGTCTCTCTTTTTCCTTTCTAGTAAACTCTTTAGGGTAAGGAAGAACTTTCTCAATTTTTCTCTCTTTCTTCTCTCCCTCTTCTTCTTTTCTTTCTTCTTTTTCTTTATTCTTCTCCTTCCTCTCAACCTTACTTTTCCTCTCACTTTCTTCTTTCTTTTCACTCAACTCATCTTTTCTCTCTATTTTTCTCTCTTCCAACCTCTCACTACTAATGCTTATAATAGCATTACACTCCTCTTTAGGGTTAACTTCAGTATTAGCCCCAAACTGCTTTTCAGATTTTTCGTCCAACTTTTTAGCCAGTTGGCCAACTTCTATCTCCAAATTCCTTATAACAACTTCAATGCTTTTGTGATTGGAGATAGACACTTGCATAAACTATTGGAGTGTCTCTTCTAACTTTGCAGTTCTCTCATATAGTGAAGGTTGTTGTTGCCACTATTGTTGTTGTTGTGGTCTATTATATTACCCAACTTGCCCTTGACCCATTCTTGGGTGAGGTTTTCATCCTTGGTTGTAATTACTTAAACGAAATTGATTGCCTTGCCCCATTGATGGGTGTCACACCCCATACAAATTTGATGTGCAATAAGAATTCAATATAGACTAGGAAGTGACTACTAGGTCATCTCTCAAGGACCAAATGTGGTTCGAGAATTAGGTCAGACACGAAGTGAGGGGGTTGGTGAAGAGTTTTGTGAATGCAAATGAACTAAATCAAAACACGAGTATAAACATGAATGTAAACACATAATTAAAATGGTTGGTCATTAACTTAATTACTATGCTTCCAATCATAGATTAACGACAAGTACACACTACTCTAATTCAAATCCAACACGAATCACCCAACTAAGCGAAGGCTAATTCGGTCTTCAAAATTGCAAACTAAGCGAATACAATGCACAAATCCAATCATTCCTGCACTATACAGTCTAATCAACTAAGCGAAGATTAAACACCAATTAGGCAACTAAGCATATATCCAATCACAAGCATAAAACAGATTGAATAATGAGCCAAATTAGAACAACGGCATGACAGTTAAAGTGCAACAGTCTCATGAATAAACTACTCCAACCCCTAATCCAACATGAATGAATCAACTAAGCAAAGACCAATCATGCTATCATAAATCGCGAGCTAAGCGAACGCAATGCACTGATTCCATCCAATGTGTTCTATACAAATTGATCAACTAAGCGAAGATGCAATCACCTATTGGGCAACTAAGCGCATACCCATTGCAAGAACATAATCAGATTTCATAGAATGTCAGGCAGAGCAAAATAAACACAAGAACAGTCCAGGAAATCTCAAAGAAACAATGTAATATCGCTAATGACCAACCCAACTAACTTAAGCTAACATCGCAATTAAATTATCACAAGTAAACATAATAGACAACATAGTGAAAGAACACAGTAAACTGAACAGTCCTGAAAATAGATGTGTAAACTAATTAAAATGCAGTAGATAATAAAGAGACAATTGACGTGCTATTCAAATGCAAAGCTACAAATGAAATGCTATTCATCATAGAATCAACACTTAAAAAAAACACTAGGAGTAAAGCAAGATAAATGAGCAAGGTGCTTCTTTAAAATAGCATATGAATTGAAAAGCTTGAATTTCCTCCAAATTAAATCACCGGTTGCGTGACAATGTGCAACACTTCTTTTCAAACTCCTTTTCCTCCAAAGCAAATGAGTGTAGCGTGTGCTGCTTCCCCTTCCGTGACACCACACACTTCTTTTATATGTTCCAAAATGTGCCTTTCTCTCCAACAATTTATCACCGCGTGTGCACTCTGCTGGACGCCGTGCACACCGCTGCAGCTGCTCCAAATAAAATCAGTGTTTACCAAAATCCATCACCACATCCTATTCTCTAAAGGAAAGAAATGAAAACCGAGAGCTGCGTGGTGCCCTTTTCTTCCAGCAAAATAAATCAGCACCTCACCAACGCTGGACGTGCTTCTCTTGTCACCGTTCTACACTTCTTCAATGATTAAGTACCCTTGCAATGAATCATCTCCTATCTTTTTCTAAAAGCAAAATCAATTAAATCACTGTATGCCTTTCCTAAATTAAATCATCATGCTGCTGGAAAAAAAAATAAAAGTTGCCTTTTGAATCACCGTGTAACACACCTCTAGGCCGTGACACCACTTGCTTTCCTTATTCCATCTAGCACCGTGCACCACCTCTGCTAGACGTCACCGCACACACCCAATATTGAAGCACGCTTCTTCCAAATGAAATCAATCCTTGTCAGCAAGAAAAATAAAATGTGCTACTCCTCTGATAACAACCGCCCTGTTGATACAGGGCCAAATGTTGAACAGCTGGTTGGGTCAAGTGTTGATAATAGAGAAGATATCATGGAAACGCCCAAAAGGGGAAGCAATTGCCAAACCTATCTGAAGGACTATGTCACCAATTAAAATAACCCCATTTTATTAAGTATTTTAAATTTATGTTGAGATGTACTTTCTGTTTGATTTGGATTCACTATTGTGTAATCTTTTCCTGTTACTGACATTCACGGACAATCAATTGGTTACATAAAGGGTATTAAAAAGAGAAGGGAATGAATGAAAAGGGGAGAGAATTTTCAGTCATCTTTCTCTCTGCTGTTTCTAGGAGGTTCTTGATCCTCGAAATCAAGCCAATTTTATCTTCTAACATCATCCTTTTCTAATAATAAAGCACCGTTCAATTGTCAAGAAAAAAAAACAAAATGAAAGTATTTTCTGCTGGAATCAAAATCAAAATGTATCAAATCACAATGCACACCAACGCTAGCTTTTTCATTCTCCGTCCCCTGTTTAAAATGGAAAATGTGTGTACAAAAATGTGGGAGGCGGCTGCCCCTTTTCACGTCCAGCCCCCCTCCATCTTTTGAAATGAAGATGTGCCCCCTTTATGTGGGATAGTGGTTGCACCAAAAACCTGGGGTAGCAAGTCACTAACCCCACTTTTGGGCCAAGTCTCCTCTACCAAAAATTAATCTAAAGTGTAAAAGTTGATCCAAAAATTCTAAACCACTAAATTACAATATAATTAATTCTAGGGTGTTACTTCCTTCACCACCACACACTGCTCCATGCACCTCCCCATTCACTTTTTATCCTTGAGTAATATTTAAACGGATGTAAATATGCGTTACACTTTTAAATGGATGTCAACATCCGTACACAGATATCGATATCCGTTGAAGGATAAACGGATGTCGATATCCGTTCACGGATGTTGACATCCGTTTAAAGGGTCTTCTAATGTTTAAAGGGTCTTCTAATGCATAAACTAACCAAAACAAAATATATGTAAGAAAGACTTACATGTGATTTCGCAAGTTCAGGCTCAAAAGCTGTGAAATTGGGATTGTTGTTGAACGTGTATGCCACCAACACATTGGCAAGGGTGACTTGCCCCAACTCCCTTACTTACAGGTTGTGGTGAAGGAAACATTGTGATTACACCCACCAACCCCTCTTTCTATTCCAAGATTTGTTGAAAAAAGCTGAGATATTTGGTTACCACATTCCCAAAGGTGCAACTCTCATGGTGAATGTTTAGGCCATAGGACGTGACCCTAAGGAGTGGTCAGACCCATATAAGTTCAAGCTCGAAAGGTTTCTCCTTGGTGGTGAGAAGGCTGGTGTTGATGTTAGGGGCAACAACTTTGAGGTTATACCCTTAATCATAGAATATCTGCTGGTATAAGCTTAGGTCTGATGGAGGTTCAGCTGGTCCGTTAAACATTCGTTAAATAATTTTTTCTTCAAAGGTGGTTGATATCAGTTGAAGAAAAGAAGTGGAGGTGTAGAATTTTTTAAAATATAAAGGATAGTTTTGGAATTTTTAAAAAGTGTGGTGGTGTTAGAAGCAACATGGGGTGGTGTAGGGAGTAACCCCCTTAATTCTAAAATGTCTATGTGGAGAGTCTTGAAATGTGGCAGCCCTCCAAATGTCCCAAAATGTATTTCCAAAATTTTCCCTACAATCAATAATGAAAATAATAAGCTAAGATTATTCAAATTAATTAAAATAAGAATTTCTGGTCAAGTTGAGCACAATTAGCAAAAATAGGAAAATATTGGACATTCAAGCACAATTCCCTAATGAAATCTGGTACAATAAACTAAGTGAAGTCAAGAAAATATTGACTCATCACCCATAAAATTGACTTCCTCTTGGGTCACTTCCGACATAGCACATTGACCATTAATATGATCACCATCACACAACTCGCACAGTTGTTGTTGAACTTGAGAAACATTCTGCAACACCCTTGGCAATTGAGAGATTTTCTTCATCAAAGTCTCCAATTGTTGAGTCATAATCTTATTCTGTGCCATCAGAGCATCCTAAGATTGCAATTGTAGAACTCCCTTTTTTTGCAATTGAGTCCTTTCACTGTGCATCTCATTATCATTTGTAGCCATATTTTCAATCAAATCATAGGCTTCCTCTGGAGTCTTGCATTTGATATTACCTTCAACTAAGACATCTAGCATCAATTTAGGTTGTCAGCTTAAACCTCCAAGGAATAGAATGACTACTGTAGGTTCATCAAAACCATGAGTAGGCGTCTTTCTCAACAAGCCTTTAAACTGGTCCCATGCTTGACCTAGTGTTTCATCCATGCCCTGCCTGAAAGAAGAAATTACCTGCTTACCTTTGTTTACTTTTGACTGTGGGAAGTATTTGTTTAGAAACTTTGCAACCACGATTTCCCACTAAGTAAAGCTATTCTCCGGAAAAGAGTTCAACCACATCTTAGCATTGCCTCCCAAAGAGAAAGGGAACAAGCTAAGTCTAATAGCTTCATCTGGCACAACATTGATCTTCAAAGTGTTGCATATTTCATTGAATGTGGTCAGATGCTCATATGGGTTTTCATATGCCAATCCATTAAATTGGTTGCTCTTTACCAATTGAATCAAAGGAGGCTTCATCTCCATATTTGCAGCATTAACCCTCGGCCTTGCAATGCTATTAAAATGATGAGGGTCAATGACTGTTGCATAATCTGCCAAGTGTTACCAATAAGGAGTATTGGTAAAACCTGACACAATGGTAAAAGCCAAGAAATCCCATTCGTATCAATTTCCCTATGCTCTTCTTATTTCTAGGATTTTAGAATTCAAAGGTGTACCTGTTGAAGGAGAACTTGTTCAAACTATTGAAGCTGTGGGATCAGAAATTGGAGATACTACCTTTCGTCAAATGGGATTCATTACTAGAGGCAGAGTCCTTATTCACAAAGATGATGACCATCCTGATGTAGATGAAGATGATGACATGGACATTCATATGGCTGACCTAGTAAGTGTTGTTGCTCCATCTGATGCTGGACCATCCAACATACCCTCCTCTTCCTCAACTTCTATGGAAGAACATTTTGCAAGGTTATCTAAACAGTTGGAGGATATGAGTCTTGCACAAAAGACTCATTTTGAGGAGATTTGTGAGTGGCAGCGATCTGTTGATGAGTACATGGTTGATCAATTTCTTGATCTTGATGTTCGCCTATCTAAAATCGAGGGTCATCTTAATATCCCACCTCCTGAACGTTCTCCTAGTCCTGAATTCTAGGTTTTAGGCCTCTAAGTTTGATTGTTATGTTATTTTCTTTATGGTATTTAGTTTCTTAATCTTTATGAATTTCATGTAATTCCTTTCTATTCTTAATATAATGAGCTTTTATTTTGTGCATATATTCCATTTTTGAGGGGGAGCTCATATTAAGGGGAAGGTTATTACATTATTCTTTTTTCTTATGATCAAAAAGGGGGAGAAGAAATATAAGGGGAAGATTAAAAAAAATAGTTTTTTAATTGTACAGGTACTGCTAACTCTGTGGTTGTCCATTAGTTTATATATGTTGCAGGTAAACCTGAGTTGCTTTTAAAAAGAGAGTTTTTGATCATCATAAAAAAAGGGGAGATTGTTACCAATAAGGAGTATTGGTAAAACCTGAAGATGTGTTTTGATGATGCTGCAACTTATAGATTTTGGATGTAGTAGGAAAATATTTAAAAAAGCAACTTGTAGATTTTGAATGTAGTAGGAAAATGTGAACATTGTAATTTTTACTAGTATAATCGATTATGGTTAAGCAATAATCGATTATCACAAGTCATACTTGAATAATTGATTATCACTTCATATAATCGATTATCACTTTTTTGAAAACTCTGTAATGGACTTGAATAATCGATTATCACTTACAATAATCGATTATTCATGGCAGTTGGGAGCTGACCTTTGGCATTCAGTGTACTTGGCTATATAATTTGATTTGGAGAAATCAGAAGGTAACGTTTTTTTTTAACTGAGAAAGCTTAGAACACTGTGTGTTAGAGGAACGTTCTTAAAGAGCTTTTTGTTCATTAGTCCCTTGCTTGGTCTTGTGAAAGGAGAGGCTCGCGTATCGTGTGTCGATAGTCAGAGCAGACTCTCTTCAAGTTAGCAAGGTACTCTGCCTGGTCTTATGAAAGGAGAAGCTTGCGAATCGTTGGTCGATTGCCGGAGCGGTTCTCTTCAAGTTGGTAGAGTGGTTCTTTTCGTTTTATTCATGTTCATTTGATTGTAATCTGTTAAACCATTTTTAGTGGAACTGTTAATCACTATTTATAGTGATTAACGACTGGACGTAGATTCTGTTGAATCGAACCAGGATAAAAATCCAGTGTGTCAACTTTTCTATTCCTTACACTCTTTATTATTTTACGTATATCAACTGTTTGATTAATTTTCTGAAAGAAAAATTATTTTTACTAAAAGGACAAAATTAATTTTAATTGTGATCGAACACCCTTTCCGCTCTCTGAGTTTTAATTCCGCTGTGTTATACTCTTCGAAAAATACCCCCTCAGATACCAACACAAGGTACGTCTACCATTATGCTCTTCAGCCATATTTTCAGTTTCCTGGTCAGATCTTTGAGGTGAAGGCTGTAAAAGAGTCTCAAGAGAAGGGAAAAGTTCTGTGGACGTTCTGTTTCTCCTCTTTCTTCTCTTGTTGTCCAGACCTGCACGAAGAGGTTTAAAAAATTTTGTGTTTCTAGTCCGAATTGTACCCTGCATACACTAGAACACAAAACACTATAACACCCAATTAGCACAAAAAAGATAGAAAAGATAAAATTAAAGATAAAAAGGTAAAAAGATAAAAATTAAAGATAAAAAGATAAAATTAAAGATAAAGTCTAATCGGTTACAAATCACACAAAAGTATAGTTTAAACCACGAGTCCCCGACAGTGGCGCCAAAAACTTGTTAAGATGTCGGCAAGTGTACCGAATCGTATCAAGTACTATAAAATGGTAAGACCAAGTATCTTTTCCCAAGAGACTCATGGCACTAGACTATCATGTAATTACTTAACTAATTAAGACTTTTGAAGAACAATTTGGAATTTTGAATGCAAAGCAAGAACGTAAATATGAATGCTCTTTTGACCAATTGAAAAAAAAACACAAATGTGAATGGATGATATTGAATATGAGATAAATATGTTGTTGGGGTTTAGATTTAACCTAGTTTACTCTCATGCATATATGAATTTATCTTTTTCATTCAATTGTTAATATCACTCTCTAAATTACTTAAAACCCGATCCCTCGCCAAGAAAGCCTATTCTTAATTACTAGACCACAATCCCTTGCATCCCTAATAATTAATTTTGCATTACGATTAGGAGCTTAAGATGACCAAACCTCATATCCCCATCCCTAAGCAATACTGCTTTTGGGAGCAATCCTCCAAAACATGAATTGTAAGATACCTCCCGGTACTCATGCAAATCATACATCATGCCATGAATGAGTTAAACATAACAAACATTGAGTAAACAATTGATGAAAGAAGCATATATAATTAAGATAAATTCAAATACATGAGAGTTCACAAGGTTACATCATCCCCCAACAACAAATAATGTTTAGTTCCTCATCGTCATGGAGAAACTAGATGAACAATTGAATGAAAAAGATAGAAAAACCCTAAAAACTGAAGAGGAGAGCTTCCGCATCCACTTTTGCCTCTAGAGAATTGAAGAAAATATGAATTTGTGTTAATTCTGTCATGAGATACCCTCTCTAGGTCGAGCTAATCCTTAAATAGGGTTGAATTGGGCCATGGGCCAATGTTGCCACAGCTCAGCACCCCTACTTAGGACGCTCAGGCGTGGTTGTGAGAGAATGGCGCTCAGCGTCCAATGGAGGGCACTCAGGCATGAGACGTTGCAGGAAAGATGGCGCTGAGTGCCCCAAAAAGGGCACCCAGGCGTGATTGCGAAGCTCCAGCGCTAATGATCATGAAAAGGGCGCCCAAGCGTGAGTGCGACCTTCTACAACCTTCTCTTCTGGTGCTATTTCTGTCCTTTATGAGTTCCAACTTCTTAAAAACTTAACTCCTCTTCCAATTTATCCAAATTTCCTACAAAACCAAGGAGATTTAGTGATAAAATCTTCAAGTGTAACCTCAACTCTCTTATTTCCCAATATAAGCCAAAATCAAGAGAACAAACAAGTTTCTAAGTCAAAAAGGGTCATTTGATATTAAACTTTACTCTCAAATAACGGTGAAATCAACCGTTATCACCAGAAAAGGAGCAGTTGTTATTAAAGCAGCATTTAACTCAAGAATGAACTATCATGATGAAATAAAAAAGTTATTGAGTCACTGGTTGTGGTAACTGTATCTAAACTTTTTCATGCATCATTGTCGCAATCGGAATCACGACGGGACGACGATCCAAAAAAAGGAACAAGTTTTGAAAAGAGATTTGGAGTCGCCACCATAGTTTATTTTGGAAAACTACGAGAAAACCATAAAGAAAGGCTTGGTCTGCAAAAACCAGATTCTAGGTTCAGGAGTCGGTTACGCGTAGGGAAGGTATTAGCACCCTATTGCGGCTGCCCGAAGGCAGTACCTTTAATTAGATGTGCAAAAATGATGTGGTTTACAAAATGTTTAACTATCCCCCAAAAACAAAAATCTAAATAAACAAAATATACTTTTTAATTTTTTCAGCCCGACAAGGATTGACCTTGCTCCTACGTATTCTCATTAAAATGAGAAATCAGGGTTAGGTAGTTGAATCTGTTTGAAAAATTTGTTTGGAAATTGTTTGAAAATTTGTTTGGAAATGATTTTGGATATTTTTGGATTTTTGGGAAGTGAATCTGACAAGGACTAACCTTGCTCCTACGTATCTTCACTCTTGATGCAGAATCAAGGATCACGTAGTTTTGGCTGAGAGATTGTTTGTTGTTTGAAAATGTGAATATTTTTAGTTTTTGAAGATTTTATATTTTTGGTATTTTTGAGAAAAACAAGGTAATGAGTACTAGACCAACGCGAATGGTCACACGAGTACTCATACCTTTAGAATGATATTTAAATATTTTTAATTATTTTTAAAAGAGAAATAATGGTATTAAGCATTAGGACGATGCGAACAGTCACACGAGCACTTATACCGTTAATTACTTATTTAGGAAGACTTGAGAGTATTGAATGCTAGGCTGATGCGGACGATCGCACGAGCACTCATACCATTATTTAAATTTTGTAGGATTGAGGATATTAAGTGCTAGGCTGATGTGGACGATCGCACGAGCACCCATACCATTATTTAAATATTGAGAGTATTAAGTGCTAGGCTGATGCGGGCGATCGTACGAGCACTCATACCATTATTTAATTTTTTAAGATTAATGATATTAAGTTCTAGGCTGATGCAGACGATCGCACGAGCACTCATACCATTATTTAATTTAAAAAGACTTAAGAATATTGAGTACTAGGCTAATGTAGACGATCGCACGAGCACTCATACCATTATTGAATTTTTTAAGGTTAAGGATATTGTATACTAGGCTGATGCGGACGATCGCACGAGTACTCATATCATTATTTAATTTTTTAGATCAAGAGTAATAAATACTAGGCCGATGCAGACGATCACACGAGTACTCATACCTTTAAAACATTATTTTTTTTCTTATTTTTATCTATCTTATTTTTTTTTAGTATTTAGAGTGTGGCAAATAAATCGAGTCCGATGAATAAAAATAAAACACAAAATATAGGAGTGGGGGTTATCATACAAGGGGTTACATACAATAAAAACTAATAAACAAACAAATGAAATAAAAGCATAAAAATAAAATAAAAACAAGAGAAACAGCCCAATAAGAATAGGGGTGCAGATATAAAACCAGAGGTAGAGAGTAAAATTGAGGCCCTTTTGGTTTGTAGAAACGGAATGAGCTTCAGCCCAAACAGAAGGGGGTGTGAATGGGAAATGCGTCTCAATAGCAAGAGAATAGGCAGCCCACGCTAGGCCCAAAGCTTCTTTACTCAGAAACCCATTAGGGGTTCAATTGAATTCTCCCCTTTTTCCATCAGCGTCCGAAACCCAGGGTCCCTTTCCTCCTCCACTTGAATCCAAAGGGAGTTGAGCTCCTCCACGCACGCCTAAGCCTTCACCCGATCGGCAGCCGCGAGCCACAGTCCATGGCATCGCCCGTGACGACATTCGTTGCTGGAGCCATCAACAGTCGAGGTGAAAGCTTTCCTCTTTCGCCGCTTGTCGCGTGCGAGTTGGGCACGGCCTCGCCGCCGCCAACGATGCCCGTCGCTGCCGGCGCCTAAACCGTAAGGGACTCCTTCGCCACGGCTCAACCCTTCTCTCTCGCGAACCACAACGACTGGACGCCCTAGACTTCGCTGCCGGAAAACACCACCGGCGACCCCAAATACGCATGACCTTCACTTTTCGCCACACTCGCCGCCAACGATGGGCTCTCCTATTTCTCCTTTATCTATTTTCAGTTTCGGTGTGGGGATGAAGAATTTTGGATAATATGATGATAGTGATACTGGAATGGTGATGGAGCTTTTGAGAAACTGGTTTCCTGATTCTTCCCCTCGTCATGCCCTTGTTCATATGATCATAAATGGGGCAACAATGAAGAGCTTTCAAAGTGACAACAAGCATAAAAAAGAGTAGAATAGGTTTCCTTTAGGCGTGTATTTGCCTTTTGATTTCTTTCTCTTAGTTCTTGTGAATAATTGCTTATAAACTCTTCTTTCTCTTTAAGAGCAAGCAATGTGGGACTATCCATGGCTTGATCTTAAAAAGAAGAGAAGAGAAAGTGAGCATTCTAGGCGTGTAGGAGTTAGTGGCATAGCTAGTTGTCATATTTTGAACTATAGGAGAACTAGTTGCCTTATAAACCCTTTGGAGTGGAGAGAATTGATCAATGTGGGACTCAAAAGTCCCTAGAAGACTTGTAGCAGCTGCTGGACGGACTACACCCTCAAAAGTCCCACATCTCCTAGATCTTGCATCTTAGCTCACTCCAAAGGTTATATAAGAAGGCTTAGGGGTCTCCTTTTTGTACACCTTACCTTGATTCAATGAATTTGAGTTGATTTGCACTTTTGCAATCTTCTTTGAGATAGAATTCTGTCTCTAAAGTCCCAAATTTGGGCAAACCTTATCTTGTTCAAGCAAGTGGCGGTCCTCCTCTTGATGCTTATCTTGGAAGCTTGTTCAAGTGGCGCATTTTCAATTCCTAAGTTTCCTTTTCTTTAATCTCTTCCATTTTTAATTTCTTTCCCATTCTCTTAAATGTCATTTAGTATATTCTCTCTAGGTATGCACTTCCTCATCATGTGGTATCATGAGCCTTAGGTTTTTGATCTCTTAGGAATTTCATGCTAGAGTAGAATAGCTTAGATATGTTCATTTTCGCTGAGCCATTTTCTGTCGCGCCCAGCCTCTACGTGAAAATACAGTGAACTTGTATGATTTAGTTTAGCTTTATTTCTTGTCCTTTTTCCATGAAAGTTTTTTCCTAGTTTCGTCTGGATGTCTAGTTTCATGAACATATTTTACTTTTCTCAAATTCGTTCTGTACTGTTCCCAGTAAATTGTTTTCTCCACTGTGTTCATCCAGTTTTCTGCTGTTAAATTAATACTCCACTATTTTGCTTTGTTGTTGGCTGTTTGGACATTTTGGTGGCTGGAATTGCTCCCTGGACGTTGCTACACCCTCTCAATACTCTTAAGCAAGGAATCAACACTTCAAATCAATGCTTTGAGGGACTAAACCGTGGCTGTCCAGAGCCTTGTGCAAGTAGACATTTCATCAAACAACAACAATGCTATTGGAGGTCTTCAACAAGTAGGTGTCCTATTTCCTTTTGTTTGTTTGTTCCAGCTTTAATTTCTTGTCTTGGCTGGATTGTATGTGTCTTTTCTTGCTTATTAGCTTTGAATTGAGTCATATGTTTGTTCCTCTTTAGGAGTTTTCTAGAGCATTTTTCTGAAATTGCATAGCTAAGAGTATTTTTACATCTCCTTGCTTGTATGATGAATTGAGCTTGATCATCATTGGATTTAAGCGTGTGAACCTTGCTTATTTGTTCTGTATAAATAGAGGCTATAAACCATTACAATTGTGCTTCCAATCAAACACATTTTCTTCATTAAAGTGGCTTGGCCGAGACATTTTACCAAGTGCTGTTTGCTGTATCAAAATAAAATCAACAAAAAAATTGGTTGCTATTTGGTGTGCTTGGCCGAGAGTTTTCTCATTGATTGGTGTGTTTGATTGCTTCATTTAGAGCCTCTTTTTCATTTCCAATACAGAATATTTTGGTTTGAGGTTTGCCAAAATTATTTCCAGCATTAATTCGGTCTTGCTCTTCATGTATGCGTAGCATGTTGATGTGATTTTGCTCCTTAGTTGTGTTAATTTTCTTTGTTGTCTTGTTCATTTTGTGCCACTGTTTTGCCTCCATTTTTCTTGCTGTTTTGTCTTCATAAAATCATTAGATTGCTGCCTCCTTATTGTGTGCCAAGTTTCTTGATTTTTTAGGTTCCATTTTCATCATTTGTCTTGTAGTTTTCATTCATTCTTTGGCTTCTACAATGTGCTGTCTTGATTTGGCTTCTTTACATTGAGGGTGGATTGTACATCTTTCCATTTGCTTTGGACTTGAGTTGGTGCTCTCAAAGTGGACTTGTGAGACATTACTATTTTGAAAGAAGAGTGCATGTGAGTAGAGTGATCTTGCTTTGTTTCACTAAAACCGTGAGTCTTGAGCCTAAATTTTTGGTGCTATTGGAGTGAACCTTGGCTGCTGTTTGCGCGACTTTTGTTGTTGTTTTAATATTGTTTCTAACTTGTTTGGTTTTGAAAGTGTTGCTGCTGTTTGCATTAGAACACCATGTCTACAGGTTCGAGCATTTCTTCTTCCACTGGAAGTAGCCATCAAGAAAGTGCCTCTAGCAAACTTGACTGGATAAAGGCCTTTCAACAAATGCAACATCAACTTGACTCCATTAGTAAACGGCTGGACAAGGACGCGAAAGCAAAAAGGGAGCAACCTCATGGTCATGATCATGGTTTCTACAAGAAGAAGCAAGAAGCTAGAACCGTAAATGTATACCTTCCTTCGCCAAAGAAGCATCCAGAAGATAAAGCTATGGACCAAGGCCTTACACTACCAAAGTTGAACTTGCCTACTTTCAAAGGGGAAGTCGAGCCATCCATTTTTCTAGATTGGATAGCTAAAGTAGACCAAAATTTTGATTTGTATAGTGTAAATGGACCTTTGCGTGTAAAGTTAGTTTGTTTAGCTTTAGAGGGATACGCCAAACAATGGCTAAATAGGAGATACTTAACCATGGCCTCACCCGCGAGTACATGGGAACATTGCAGAGACATTTTGTACCAACGTTTCATACCTCCATACTACCATAGGGACCTCTTGATTAAGCTCCAACGGCTTACTCAAGGTAGACGAAGTGTGGAGGAGTATGCTCGCGAGCTCAAAGTGCTCCTATATCATACTAACACTAAAGAAAATGATCATGCAAAAATAGTTAGATTTATTAGTGGACTCAATAGAAACATCCAAGATGTTTTGAAACTCCATGATGATGAGACTTTAGATGTAGTGGTTCATAGGGCCATGAAAGTTGAGAAGAAACTCTTGCAAAAAGAGGCTTTTCACAACAAAATTTCAAAAGATGTTTTCTACAAATCTTCATCATCAAAGGATAAAGCCAAGAATGTTTCTAAGGAACCCACTAACAAATCTTGTCCTCATTCTTCTTTTAACCATTCTTCTTCTAACCATTCCTCCTCCCCATCTAAATCTCCTTCTAGACCTAGCCATATTAAGTGTTTTAAATGTTTAGGGCATGGTCATATAGCATCTTCTTGTCCTAATAAAAGGGTAGTGTGCATTAGGGAAGAAGAAGTTGTCATTAATGAGTCTACCTCTTCCTCACCTACACACACTTATAGCTCTTCTTCCTCACCAAGTGAAGAAAAAGAGAAGGTTATGCTTCATTGTTTAAATAAGGACATTCAAGATAACCAAGAGGAGATAGTAAAAGAAGAACATGAGAGGAAATAAAAAGAGGAGAAAGCAAGCAAAGAAAAAGAAGAAATTGTGAGAGAAAAAGAGAAGGCAAATGTCCTAATCACAAAGGAAGTGTTATTGCAGGCACCTTCCCCTCCCATCATTCAACTGGATCCAAGCTATGACAGGGGAGTTTTTCCCTCCTTCCACTTTTCTCCAAATATTAAGCTTTCTTCTTTTCCTAAAAACTTTTGTGAAAATGTCCCATCTTTCTCATCTCTTATTACCACTTCTTCACACACCATTTCCAACCCACATCTTGATTTAATGTATTCTTTTTTACACTTAACTCAAGACAAAAATAAAAGTTTTTCTAAAGAAGGATTTTTAGTTTTCCTTAAACAAATAAATCAAATTTCAAAGACCCATTCTTTCAATATTCCTTTTCCATATACATTGTTTGGTAAACATCAATTTATTCACAAAATGTTTGATGTTTTTTGTAGGTTAACATTTGATCCAGGAGGAGTTCCTTTGGTTTATACACGAAATAAGTCACTAATCTCTCTTTGTTGCGGGTTTTCCAAGATTCGAGGTCGAATCCTCTCCAACCTGGGGGGATGATATGATCATAAATGGGGCAACAATGAAGAGCTTTCAAAGTGACAACAAGCATAAAAAAGAGTAGAATAGGTTTCCTTTAGGCGTGTATTTGCCTTTTGATTTCTTTCTCTTAGTTCTTGTGAATAATTGCTTATAAACTCTTCTTTCTCTTTAAGAGCAAGCAATGTGGGACTATCCATGGCTTGATCTTAAAAAGAAGAGAAGAGAAAGTGAGCATTCTAGGCGTGTAGGAGTTAGTGGCATAGCTAGTTGTCATATTTTGAACTATAGGAGAACTAGTTGCCTTATAAACCCTTTGGAGTGGAGAGAATTGATCAATGTGGGACTCAAAAGTCCCTAGAAGACTTGTAGCAGCTGCTGGACAGACTACACCCTCAAAAGTCCCACATCTCCTAGATCTTGCATCTTAGCTCACTCCAAAGGTTATATAAGAAGGCTTAGGGGTCTCCTTTTTGTACACCTTACCTTGATTCAATGAATTTGAGTTGATTTGCACTTTTGCAATCTTCTTTGAGATAGAATTCTGTCTCTAAAGTCCCAAATTTGGGCAGACCTTATCTTGTTCAAGCAAGTGGCGGTCCTCCTCTTGATGCTTATCTTGGAAGCTTGTTCAAGTGGCGCATCTTCAATTCCTAAGTTTCCTTTTCTTTAATCTCTTCCATTTTTAATTTCTTTCCCATTCTCTTAAATGTCATTTAGTATATTCTCTCTAGGTATGCACTTCCTCATCACTTGTGTTGCTCCCTTTTTCTGTTGTTTTCTGTTGTAGGTGAGTGTTGGATGGTGCTGGAGGTGAGTGGGTTCTTTTTTGTTAATACTTTGGTTCGTTGTGTTTTGTGATGGAGGAGGTGGTGGCTCTGAATCATTAATGGGGTAATCAATGGTGTTTTGGGCGATGATAGGTGTAGTGGGTGATGGACTGGAGCAATGAGGCGTGGCGAGCAAAAGGGAATTGTGTTTGTTATGTGGTAAGGGAGAAAAATGGTTTCTGTTAAGTTCAATGGGGTGGATGATGTTTGGTGAGGGTCAAGAAGAGAGTCTCATTCCTCCTTAGGCCGTGGTCGTAGTCTATGTGATGGTTGTGATAAAGCATAGGGAAAGCCCAAAAACCTACGTTGATGATGGATGAATGGAAAACAAGGGTACAGAACCAAACAAAGTAACATCCTAATATAATTACATGTTTAATCCAAAAACCAACAAGACAAACGAAGCCAAGCATCATCAAACCAAATGCAAGCCAATAACAATACTATAATCCAAGATTGTAAACATTTACGCTGGTGAGCAGTGAAGCTTGAAGGATGAGGACTTACCTTTTACGTTTTCCCCTATAGTCCCTCGTCCCTCTCCTCCTCTGATCAAATTTCTCTTCCTTCTACTCCCTCCGATTATACTCCTTCATCTTAGCTGTCCGATCTTGTGTTTTCTCTCCGTTGTAAGTGATGAATCGTTGCAGGGCAAATGATGGTTTGTGCCGAAGATCAGGCAGAAGTTCAGAGCTAGTGGTTGGGATGTTGTAGTAAGGTGGTGAGGTGTGAAGAAGGGTTGTCTAGGCTTTGGTGATGAGGTAGTAGAAGTGGAGGAGAATGTAGGTTGAGGTTGGGAATGGAGAGAGCGATTAATCTGTTCAGTGAGAGTCGTGTGAGAGGTGTATGATGGATGATGAAGGCGTTGAGGTGGTCCGAGTAAGATGAGCCAAAGGGGAGTCTCTTCTGCCTGATGTAGGAACGATTTCGGAGGGATCTAATCTGGTGAGTGAATCTTGGAATCGATGGTAGCGTGAGAGTAGTGCGTGTGTGAGGGAGGATGGTGCTGCCTCTGCCCGCTGGAGGAACGATTTCTCCCTCTCCTTCTTTGTCTCTTTTTTCCTAAGGTACTTAAAAACCTTCCCCCTCTACCTCCTCTACTATCAGATATTTTTGAAGTCCTAGGCGTGCCCTGCCAAATGGTTGCTTCCTGCAACCCAGCCACCCTACTTTGCTGTATTTTCTCTTTCAGGTGAGTTAGCCAAAGATTTGCATCAGAATGGGAGATGGCCTGATGGAACGAAAAAGCAAAACGCTCTAGTGTAGAAAGTTGGCTGAGTGTGATCATTTTTTGTTTTGTTTCTTTTTTCTTTTTTTTAACATTTGACAAAATGAATTAAAGTAAAAGCAGTAAAAATGGAATAAAATAAAACAGACTAAAATAAAATAACTCTAAATAATAATAAATAAAAAAATTAGAATAACCAAGAATAAAATAAAATAAAACACAATATAATAAAAATATAATAAAAATAGAATAAAATAACAATATAATAAAATACAATAACTACACATAACAAAATAACATAAAGAAAAAATAAAAATAACATAAACCATAACAACATAAAAAATAAATAAAATAAAATAAATTTCATTATTATTTATTTATTTACCCGGACGAAATTGGGTGTTGACAATCATCCATCATAAGTGTTTGAATGACTGATTGCTATATGCAGGCTTGTTATATGATGCTTGAATTGTTTATTTTTTGTGAAAATACTGCTATGCAACTTTTAATCGATTGTATTAAGTGTTGAGTTGAATATTTTGCTTGTATGTGTTTCTCTGTTTTTGGTAACACTCTGTTAAAACATTAAATTGACTTCGTTTTTAATGAAATCGATTATTAGTTTCTGTTTTGGACTTTCTTATGTTTTGAAAATTTTGAATTAAATGAATTCGGTTTTTGGCACTAAAGTGGATTTTTGTGCTCCCTCCAAATTTAATTTTGTTTTGATTAAAACCCTAATACACAGAAGCGTGTCATTAATCTTCTTAGCAGACATTTGAATCCTTCCTTCTGATATTATACAATTAATATCACTAGTCCATCCTTCCAGCTGTGATGGTCGCCTCAAGTATTTAGTGCCCAAGGTCTTTACTCTTTCCCTTTGAGATGAACTAGATGCCATTTTTGTATGAAGCTCAATCCAAGTTTGTTGATTGCTGAAAAATGAGAAAATTAACTACGCATAAATTCCTAAAACTTAGCTTCTTCAGGAATCAAGGTTTCCAATTTCAAGGTTGGCTAAAACGCCAAGTGCAAGACCCATAAAATATATATATATATATATATATATATATATATATATATATATATATATATATATATATATATATATATTTATAATAGTAAATTTTAGCATTTTATTAGTAATAATAATTTTAATGGATAGAAAAATGTAAATTTTTGGATATAAAATTATAGTAATTCTAGAGGGAGAGCTTCAAATTTTTGATAACTTATTTAGGATTTTTTTAAGAAAAGTGAATAGTGAATAGTAAATAGTAAATAGTAAATAGTGAATAGTGAATAGTGAATGGTTAAAAAAATATATTAAAATAAATTGTGGAAGAGAACACTCCACGTAGAATTAATCATTCAGAGATAAGAATGGTGAATAAAAAATAATTTTTGAATAGTAAAAATGAATAGTAAAAGTGAATAGTAAAAATGAATAGTAAAAATGAATAGTAAAATTTTTGGCTATAAATAGCCAAGGGGGGGAGGCTGAAGATTTACACCAAAATTCTAGAGAAATTGTGAGAGAAGAGAGTTGGAGGAAATTCTAGTTGAAGAGGGGAAATTCTGGAAGTTTCCGGAAAACGGTTTGAGAAGAGGAAACTAAGTCTGGAATAGAGGTAAGGGGAGCTAACTTTGAGTATTTCCTTTTGTATTATCTTGAGTCTGGAATATGCTATATTCTGCTTTTGTCTGATCTTAAATCTTGAATATGGAGTATTTTGTTTCTGTATGATCTTGAAATTTAAATAAGAGTATGCTTCTGTGATGATATCCAAGTGTGATAGTTGTAAAATGTGATATTGATTATGTTATGCCATTTGTATGTTATTAGTTGTTTATTTTTTTTTATTTTGGAAGGATTAGAAATTGTCTAACCGGCTCTGCCAGATTCAATTTCTTGTTTCCCCAAACATTTTATTGCTTTCCTTATTTATTCTTATTGTATTTTGGAAGGATTAGAAGTTGTCTAACCGGCTCTGCCAGATTCAACTTCTTATTTCCCCAAACTGTTTATTGCTTTACTTATTTATTTTATTGCATTTTTGGAAGGATTAGAAGTTGTCTAACCGGCTCTGGCAGATTCAACTTCTTGTTTCCCCAGACATGTTATTGTTCGTGTTATTTAATTATATTGTATTTTTGGATGGATTAGAAGTTGTCTAACCGGCTCTGCCAGATTCAACTTCTTGTTTCCCCAGAAATTTTATTGTTTTATCTATTTTTTTATTGCATCTTTCTGGAAGGATGAGAAGTTGTCTAACCGGCTCTGCCAGATTCAACTTCTTGATTTCCCTAAATTTTTATATTAATATTATTTTGATGGTAATGGGAGCTAATTATTTTTGTATGAATTTATTTTATAAAATATTTGCATATGAATGTTGACTGGTGTGCTCTTGTGAAACTATTTTATGACTTTTATTATATTGGGTATGATAACTGAAACTGTGAAATTGTACATGTTGTGATGTGATGACTTTAATCTGTTCTGAATGAGTTTGTTGGCTGAAATTGATCTTGTTGGAAGGTCTGAAGTAAGGGTTCTGAAATAGCTTATATATGGGTATTAAATAGATGTACAGATATTGTTTGAGGTTGCTATGAGAGGAAGTGAACACATTAAAATTTGGCATTTCAAATTTAGAGCATAAGAGAACATGGTAGATAATTTAAATAAATCAATTGTTAATTATTGAGGGCCTTTCTTTGTTGGTAGGATAGAGGAACCTTAAAAACCTGAGTTGGCACATCCCTGATCATAGAGCAGCCCTGGCCTGGTCCAGTCAGTTGTGACTAGTCATATGTGCTGGCGTCGAAGGTGAGTTTGATGCGTTCAGACATCTGGGTCCTCTCCGGTGACCAATTGGAGTAAAGAAAAATCTATACTAGGATGAAAATAAAATAAAACAAGTTGATTGTAGATGCATAATATTATCATGGTAAAAATTTCATATATATTTTATTACATTGAGCCCATACTTTAATATGTAGTTCCTAAGATATGTTGATATATTTTGGTTGATCCATGATCTTTGTTTGGTGAAAATACGTTGAGTTATACTCGTTATGGGCAAAATGAGTTTATAATATGAAGCATGATATCTGGCAATATGTTTAATTTATTGATACCAAAACGGGTTATTATGAATTCATGATTAAAGAATGAACATGATTGAGTTAGGTGGATAAGAGGGTATGAATTGTTGGTTTTATGAAATGTTGGGGTGGATATGAGAAATCATTACTTATGAAATGATGTTACTACCGGGAGTAGTATGTTCAAGTTATACCATGAGAGTTTGGTATGAGCAAAGTAACACCTGAGGTTTATGAAAGCAGGCAGAAAGTGGTCTGACCATAAGGCTTTGACATAAACATATGATTCGTGTAAGACCCATAAAAAATATATATATATTTCTAATAGTAATTTTTAGCATTTTATTAGTAATAATAATTTTAATGGATAGAAAAATGTAAATTTTTGGATATAAAATTATAGTAATTCTAGAGGGAGAGCTTCAAAATTTTGATAACTTATTTAGGATTTTTTTAGAAGTGAATAGTGAATAGTGAATAGTGAATAGTGAATAGTAAATAGTGAATAGTAAATAGTGAATAGTGAATGGTTAAAAAAAAATATTAAAATAAATTGTGGAAGAGAACACTCCACGTAGAATTAATCATTCAGAGATAAGAATGGTGAATAAAAAATAATTTTTGAATAGTAAAAGTGAATAGTAAAAGTGAATAGTAAAAATGAATAGTAAAAATGAATAGTAACATTTTTGGCTATAAATAGCCAAGGGGGGGAGGCTGAAGATTTACACCAAAATTCTAGAGAAATTGTGAGAGAAGAGAGTTGGAGGAAATTCTAGTTGAAGAGGAGAAATTCTGGAAGTTTCCGGAGAACGGTTTGAGAAGAGGAAACTAAGTCTGGAATAGAGGTAAGGGGAGCTAACTTTGAGTAATTCCTTTTATATTATCTTGAGTCTTGAATATGCTATATTTTGCTTTTGTTTGATCTTAAATCTTGAATATGGAATATTTTGTTTATGTATGATCTTGAATTTAAATGAGAGTATGCTTTTGTGTTGATATCCGAGTGTGATAGTTGTAAATTGTGATGCTGAATATGTTATGCCATTTGTATGTTATTAGTTGTTTGTTTTTGTATTTTGGAAGGATTAGAAATTGTCTAACCGGCTCTGCCAGATTCAATTTCTTGTTTCCCCAAACATTTTATTGTTTTCCTTATTTATTTTTATTGTAGTTTGGAAGGATTAGAAATTGTCTAACCGGCTCTGCCAGATTCAATTTCTTGATTCCCCAAATTTTTTTATTTCTTTCCTTACTTATTTTATTACATTTTTGGAAGGATTAGAAGTTGTCTAACCGGCTCTGCCAGATTCAACTTCTTGTTTCCCCAAACTATTTATTGCTTTACTTATTTATTTTATTGCAATTTTTGGAAGGATTAGAAGTTGTCTAACCGGCTCTGCCAGATTCAACTTCTTATTTCCCCAGACATGTATTGTTCTTGTTATTTAATTATATCGTATTGTTGGATGGATTAGAAGTTGTCTAACCGGCTCTGCCAGATTCAACTTCTTATTTCCCCAAACATGTATTGTTCTTGTTATTTAATTATATTGTATTGTTGGATGGATTAGAAGTTGTCTAACCGGCTCTGCCAGATTCAACTTCTTGTTTCCCCATAAAATTTTATATTAAGATTATTTTTATGATTGTCAAATATTATATTCTTCTATGACCATTTATAGTAATATTTTATTATTGTTAATTATTTATAATTATCTTGTATGAATTCTATTATGGATGTTTATTGTGATGAATTTATTGAATGAGTTTGTTGGCTGAAATTGATCTTGTTGGAAGGTTTGGAGAAAGGGTTCTGTAATAACTTGTATATGGGTATTAAATATACAGATACTGTTTGAGGTTGTTGTGAGAGGAAGTAAAATATTAAAATTAGGTATTTTAGATTTAGAGCATAAGAGAACAAGGTAGATAAATTAAATAAATAAATTGTAAAGTATTAAGGGCCTCCCTTTGTTGGTAGGATAGAGGAACCTTAAAAACCTGAGTTGGCACATCCCTGATCATAGAGCAGCCCTGGCCTGGTCCAGTCAGTTGTGACTAGTCATATGTGCTGGCGTCGAAGGTGAGTTTGATGCGTTCAGACATTTCGGTCCTCTCCGGTGACCAATTGGGGTAAAGAAAGATCTCTAATAGGATGAAAATAAAATAAAATAAGTCAATTGTAGATGCATAACGTTATCATGGTAAAAACTTCATATATATTTTATTTGTTATTACATTGAGCCCAGACTTTATTATGTAGTTCCTAAGATATGTTGATATATTTTTGTTGATCCATAATCTTTGTTTGGTGAAAATATGTTGAGTTATACTCGTTATGGGCAAAATGAGTTTATATGAAGCATGATATTTGGCAATATGTTTAATTTATTGATACCAAAACGGGTTATTATGAATTCATGATTAAAGAATGAACATGATTGAGTTAGGTGGATAAGAGGGTATGAATTGTTGGTTTTATGAAATGTTGGGGTGGATATGAGAAATTCATTACTTATGAAATGATGTTACTACCGGGAGTAGTATGATCGAGTTATACCATGAGAGTTTGGTATGAACAAAGTAACATTGAGGTTTATAGAAGCAGGCAGAGAGAGGTCTGACCATAAGGCTTCAGAAAGTAAGACATAGTATATAAGTGAGGCTTAAGGAAGCAGGCAGAGAGCGGTCTGACCATAAGGCTTCATGAGTAAGCATGGTACACTTGTAAGATTTATGGGAATGAGGAAGATGATCTTGATAATGATGAATTAATGACATCGGAATAATGACATTTTATCAATTGCAAAAATACATGATTATAATATTTTTATTACAAGTTTAATGATTTTATGATATGGTTGGCTTACCCTTATTTGTTTGTACTATGATCATATAACTCATGTTATATGTGATTAGATAATGTTGCAGATGCGGTTGAAAAAGCTTAGAGATGAGAGAGATGCGGGGAAAAAAAACTTCCAGGAATTTTTGTAAAAAGAATAAATTTGTATTGGGAAGATTATGTTGTGTAAAACTTATAAGTTGAAATTTCAATGGTGAAGACTATATTGTTTAAAGTTTGTATGTTTGGTATTGTACTTTGGAGTAATTGAAATAAAGTTTGAGTGTTTATATGAGATATTAAATTAATTTAGTCTCTACTATCAGTAATACCCTTTAAAATATTTGGGTGTTACAATTCGTAAGTTTTATAAAAGCAGGTAGAGAGGGGTCTGACCATAAGGCTTCAGAAAGTAAGACATAGTATATAAGTGAGGCTTAAGGAAGCAGGCAGAGAGCGGTCTGACCATAAGGCTTCATGAGTAAGCATGGTACACTTGTAAGATTTATGGAAATGAGAAAGATGATTTTGATAATGATGAATTAATGACATCGGAATAATGATATTTTATCAATTGTAGAAATACATGATTATAATATTTTTATTACAAGTTTAATGATTTTAGGATATGGTTGGCTTACCCTTATTTGTTTGTACTATGATCATATAACTCATGTTATATGTGATTAGATAATGTTGCAGATGCGGTTGAAAAAGCTTAGAGATGAGAGAGATGCGGGGAAAAACTTTCAGGGATTTTTGTAAAAAGAATAAATTTGTATTGGGAAGATTGTGTTGTGTAAAACTTATAAGTTGAAATTTCAATGGTGAAGACTATATTGTTTAAAGTTTGTATGTTTGGTATTGTACTTTGGAGTAATTGAAATAAAGTTTGATTGTTTATATGAGATATCAAATTAATTTAGTCTCTACTATCAGTAATACCCTTTAAAATATTTGGGTGTTACACCAAGGGCTGAAGAAATTCGTTGAGATGGTCGATCCTTGGTATCCAGAATTAGTAAAGGTGTTCTATTGCAATCTGAAGATAAGTGAAGCGACGATAAGCTCAAGGGTTAAAGGTGTAGACATCAAACTTACAGATGAAGTATGTAGTGATATAGCAGGGTTCAAAATAGAAGGAGAAAGGTGTCATCTATGTATGGATGGCTTTCAAAATTCTCGGTATATCAGATAGCTTGAGAAACCTTGAAGATGTACGTGATTATTCTCATTACAAGATGATAGCGATTGAAAATACCGTTATCTGTGATGTAATTTTAATACTAAATGCACCCTTTTTTGTTTAGAAACTTGCTTGGATCATGTTTTTCTGTTAAGTTGTATGAATAAGAGAGTTGAGGTTGAATTTGATGATTTTATGACTAATTCCCTTTGTTTTGATAGAAAATGAGTTAATATGGAAAGCAGGGATAAAGTGCTAAGGAGATTGATGAGTGCATATTTATGCCCACATTTATGTTTGAAAATTAAAATTTTGATGGGATAATTGTGTTTAAATGGTTGATTTTAATTGAATTTATGATGATTGGGTTTGGGAAATAAAGAGACGTAAAAAGTAAGTTTTAGCGCATAAATTATTCTTGGATGTTCTAATGTTTATTTGTGCAGCTGAGAATATAAGTTTTATTGGTCCAAATGGCAATTTCAGGCCCAAAATCAAGTTTTATTTGGAAAATAATGTACAGATGGGCCAAACAGACAACTTTTACCCTTGCACCTCCCAATTTCCCTATATACACCCTTCTTCTCTTAACTAGGCCCAAATACTAAGCCCAACAGTAACCCTATTCTGAATACACCTCCTAAAATTTCCTACCCATACCTCTCCTACCACTAATTAAGCCAGATTTTATCAGATGTTGTCTTGTGTCCAAATCCCTCCACTAACATATCAAACCGTCTAGATGGTGCCACGTCACTTATCCTTGCACTAATCAGTGAGCCAATCAGGTTTCGCCACCTCAGCCCTAACCCATGAGCATCATCTTCCACCTTCTCCAACAGAACCCTAGCCGCCACCACCTTCCCGCCGCGCTGCTCCGTCACCGGACAGCCACTGTCGTGCCGCCGTCATCACGCACAGCCGCCATCGCACAACAACCACCGTCATCTTCCTCGCACAGCACCATCGTCAACCTCCCTCACCATGAAGCCGCCGCGCACTGCTTCTCCCAAATCGCGCCTCGACACTTTAGGCCGCCGCCACTACCGTCCTTCCGCTGTCAACCTTCAAGCCACCACAACGCTTCAATGCACACCGCCGCCATCACTTCGCGATCCTCGTCGCAGCCATTGACGCAACCGAGCTCCTCCTCCATTCGCGAAACACCACCGTCGAGAGAACCTCCTCGCATGGTTGTCATCTCCTTCACCAACGCTTGCCTTCAATTTCGAAACCTGCAAGAACCCTAACCAGATCCATCAGCCTCGCGCACACCCAAAGCCGCCGCAGGAACGACCATCTTCATCTTCTCCATTCTCGGAACCCAGCCGCGCCACCATCAAATGCGAATCCCAGGTCGCGCACTCCAACCTCTCCGTCGTGCACCACGCTCATCACCATCACACTGTTGCCATTCAAGCTCCGTTCATCTTCAAACCTGCACTCAGGAAAACCAGAAACACAAGCCTCCATGGTCTCGCGTAGAGAACAATGCGTTCTCTCTTTCGCGGCGGCATAGAGCTCCTTTCCCCAATCTACAGAACCCTATTTTTGGGTGGAAAGGGAGCGGACATGTGGAAGCACCTCATTGGCCGCGTCTCCCCCTCAATCAAAGCTAGTCAACAAGTTTCCTCTGGTCAAAGCTGGTCAAACAGGGACCTTTGTGCAATTTTGGAGATTTCTGAAGGGGTTAAAGTACAGATAGAGAAAATTCAGGGTATTTGTGCAATTTTGGAAAGTCAGAAAAGCTAAAAGATAAAATTTAGTTGTTCAATTAATTTAATTTGGGAATATCAACAGAAAATATCTTCTAAATAATATTATAATTATCTAAATCTTTTAATTATTTGGAAGATATAAGATAAAAGATTTTGTCAACTGAATATTCAGAGTCCAAGCCCAAGCAAGCCCTATATTAAGAGACCCAGGGGAGGCAGAAAGGGGACTTCACTTCATTCATTCTCTCATACTTCTCTCTCTCTTACTTTCATCTTGTATTCAACTCCATTCATGGAGAGCTAAACATCTAGGGCTATTCTACTGTAATTCCATTATGGATTCTGAGGTTAGATTGTGTTAATGTAATTGTTTACTTTGGTTATTGATTTAAGTTGTTCTCTCTATGTCTTTCATCTCTCTATCTTGTTAAAAGTAAAGATTTTTGCATCATAATGTGTTTGAATCTACATGCATATTGATTATACGAGTTCAAGGGTTTCTAGGTTTAATTGAGAATCTACTTTGATTTAATTTAGGAACTTTCATATGATTAAATGGTTTTTACTATCAATTGAGAATGTACTTTGGTTGGTATTAATAATTTCAACTATAAAATTGAGAATTTACTTTGATTGATTAACTTTTAACTTGGTTAGGAGATTTAAGAATAGACATGATTAAACACAATAGAATTTGATTGAGAATGTACTTTGGTTGAATTTATTGTGAATAATCTAGAAAGGTTTTGCATTTGATTGAGAATTTACTTTGGTTAAATGCATGATCGCCCTCAAATTAATTAAGAATGTACTTTAATTAATTTGAAACTTAAACAATAATCAATTGAACAATTATCAGTGAATAACCGATGATGAATCTATCTTGGAAAAGCAGTGGAATTAGCCTATTTCATCGTAACTGTTTTTAAGTTTCTTATTTGTTCTTTAAACATTCTCCAAATATTACTTTTCTCATAAGCATTGCATAGCATTCGTAAGAGTCAGATATTCAAAAGCAATTTCGTGTTCGTTGGGAGACGACTCAGGGTTACTTTAGCCCTATCTACCTTCTTGAATACTACTTGGAAATACTGAAGTTGCCTTGAAATGTAGTATTAATTTGATAGCTTCAACGACAACTTATCAAATTTGTGTTTAGAAACTTGCTTGGATCATGTTTTTCTGTTAAGTTGTATGAATAAGAGAGTTGAGGTTAAATTTGATGATTTTATGACTAATTCCCTTTGTTTTGATAGAAAATGAGTTAATATGAAAAGTAGGGATAAAGTGCTAAGGAGATAGAGCTTAGAAAGGTCCAGAAAAAGCACCAGAAGGAAAGAAGCTTGAGGCTTGGGCGCCCTTTTTTGAGGCTTAAGCGCAGGAAGTGCCGCTCACCGCCCAGGCGCCCCTTTTTGGGGTGCTTGAGCGCCAACAACATGAAGCTTGGGCGTCCTCTGGAAAGCTTAAGCGCAGGAAGTGCCGCTCACCGCCCGGGCGCCCCTTATGGGGGCGCTTGAGCACCGGATGCAGAAGGCTTGGGCGTCCTCTTGAAGGCTTAAGCGTAGGAAGTGCCGCTCACCGCCCGGGCGCCCCTTTTGGGGACGCTTGAACGCCAGATGTAGAAGGCTTGGGCAACCTCTGCGAGGCTTGAGTGTGGAAGATCACCGCTCACCGCCCGGGATCCCTAAGTGGGGCGCTTGAGCGCCGGTGACTCGGGCCTGGGCTTTGTTTCTGTTCCGCTTCTATTTTATTTAAAGGACTCAGGCATCCTAGGTTTGGTATGTCTGGCTGGAGCAACACAACAACACACTCTTCCACTTTATGAAGGCAGATTTGGATACGAAAGCGTCCTTCCTCTACTTTTAGGGTTTTACTATATTATGCTTTTCCATTATTCATCTAGGTTCTCCATGTCTATGGGGAACTAAACTCTATTTGTTGTTGGGGAATGATGTAACCTTGTGAACTCTCATGTATTTGAATTGATTCTTAATTTCATATGCTTTTTCATTAATTGTTAGAGTAATTGATGGAAACCCATTTAGGGCATTCCATTCAAAGGAGTATCAACTTAATCTAAGGCTAGCAAAGGGAAGTTGAAGAAGAACTTTTAAAGGCTCTTTCCTGATTTTCTTTCTCTATGTCTTAGAAGGATTCCTCTTTTAACACTATATGGTTGTTTTTTTTATAAGATACAATAAAAGCAAGAACCATGGCCAACCAATCAGATTTAGGAAAAGCACTCTTCAAGGAATCAGCACCAAAGCCGCTCAAGCGCCCTCAAACAGGGGGGCTCCAGCGTAGATGCACTAAATGGACTTCCCAGCTCACGTGCACTCCAGCGCCCTCAGACAGGGGGGCTCCAACGCCAGCAAAGCAGCCTGAAGCACGTTTTGGCAGCACTACCCATGTGACCCAGCATGCTTCCCGTGACCAAGCTGACTTGGCCTCCAAGCTCGTCTTTTATTTTTAATTTTGGAAGGAAATTAGCTCAGAATTAAGGCCCTTCTTCACCTATAAATAAGAGGGTCTCTCCTTTGTAATTCTCACTTTTTGATGTAATGAAATGCTGCAGAATTGCTTGTTCAGCTTCTTATATCCCTTAGTCACCTCTAAATTCCAAATTCAGCTACTCTCCTCTAGCTTCCTTCCTTAGTAGGAAGGCCTTTTGAGCTTGGAGGCATCATACAAACACCATACCTTCATCCAAAATTTCATCAAACACCTTCTTTGCATCCATTTCACTACACCAAACTCATTCCGCTGTGCATCTGTTTCAGAACTTCTTCTTGCGTGCTTAATGCTAGGAGAGGGTTCCACCAAGTGGTATCAGAGCTTAGGTCATCCACGCACCAAGAGCTAAGCCATTTTATCCCTTTTCCTTTCCAATTTATTTCTATTTTTGCATTCTGTCCAGTTGTTTTTCCAGCACTGTTTCCATTTTGTTTTTGTTCTATTCTTCTTAATGTGGTGTGTTTAATCATTGTTTGGTGTGCTTCCATTCTGATATCATGTTTATCCTTTATTTTAATTGGTGAATTTTGTGTGGTTAAGTCATTTCCAACTTTAATTTTCAAATTCAGTAATGTCTTAGTCTTGTGCACTTTATAGTTGTAGTTTTCATTTTGTCTCTGTTTGTTATTAATTTCTGCTGGTTCATTTCGTTTTTGCTTGAGTTCAAATGCTAGACAAGCTATATATCTACCAACAAAGGCAATGAAGAATTGTTCTAGCCTTAGTGATACAAGCTGAAGCACTCAAAAGAAAATCTGATTTTCAATACTGTTTCAATTCTGATACAGAATTTTTATTCTGGTTTAAGTTGTTAAATCTGTTTTAGTTGGTTTTCCTTTGATTCTGAAGATTGGTACAACATTGTTTAGTGTTGTTGAATGTGTCTTAAGGTGTGGCAAACTAGAATAAGCAATGAAATGCAATATGCATAGCTTGGTTGCTCAAAATCCTTAGCAATTCACTGTTTCAGTTTTGAATTCTGGCTTTTCACCGTGCTCAATTTATTTGAACTGTGTAATCTGAGTTTTTTCATGCTAAGCATCTCGATTCTAGCTTAGCTCCATAGAGTGACATCTTCTTGAGTCATTTTCTTTGTTGTCCAATCGTTGAATCCTTGGGAAAACTAATTTTGGGTGGCTTATTGGAGTATTTTACTGCATATTTGGCTATTTCCAGGTCTGATTTCAGTTGGTGTTGTTTTTGTGCTGTTTAAAAGCCTGAGAAAGTTTAAATTGATGTTTAAAAGTTGCTAGCACTATTCATTTGGTCATATTTTAGCCTATATGCAGATTTTCCTATTAAATCATCACTTTTTGAGTTAAAATGGAAGTGGGATGATGATTTTGAGTTGTCAAGAGTTTATGATAGGTTTCTGGTAAAGAAACCTTATCTTTCACCCAACTAACACACTCAAACAGACTTAGGCAACTAACTCCCTCTAGGCAACTAACTCCCTCTAAATGTTAACTAACAATTGACTAACCTCTCTTCCTCCTTACATACACTTTCAGCTTCCTATCATTACCCTCCCCTCCATTTTCAACCTTGTCCTCAAGTTTGAACTCCGGAAATTGGTCCTTGATTGTTGCTAAATCTTCCCATGTCGCCCCTTCTACACCCCCGATCTGCCACTCTACCAACACCTGTTGACACACCTCATCTCCCTGCTGTATTTGTCTGCGCTCTAGGATCTTTATTGGGCAAAAAGCAGGTTGATGGACAAATTTATGATCACCAAAATATGATGTCACAAACTTGTTTTACAATCGGCAAGTATGACCGAATCGTTCAAGTAATAAACTTGGTAAGACCAAGTATCGTTCTCCCAAAGGACTCACGGCCTAGTTTAGTTATGTGATTCGTTGATTAGCTAAGACTTAAGAACGAAATAATTGGATTTTAATATGCAAAACGGAAAATAAACATGTATGCATGAATGTGATCAATGGCTAAAGCAAAATACAAACACTTTCAATGGAATATATAGATGAGTATGTTGTTGGGGGTCAATTTCATCTTATCCACTCTCATATATTTTAGGAATTCAACATTCAAGTCATCATTGTTAATGTCACTCTCTAAATTACCTTGTCAAGAAGGCATATCCCCAATTACGAGTTCATACAATTCCTAGCATTCCTAATAATTAGTTCTTTTAGCAGAGGAGCTTAACGACAACCAATATACTATTGAGAGTAATTCCCCGGATCTAGACTTCCCCGTACGTTCCCGTATCGACAAAATCAATAATCATGCATTGAATGAGTTAAATAAAGCAAGCCTTGAGCAAAGAGGAAAAACCCTAACTAATGATGAAAGAAAACATAGGTCTTAGATTAAGATGCCAGCACAAATTCCATATATGAGAGCTTCAAAAGATTACATTGATTCCCCAACAAACATACAAGGTTTAGTTCACCATATTCATGGTGAAACTAGATGAACTATAATGAAAGAATGAAAGATAAAACCCTAAAAAGGTGAAGAGGTAGCCTGAGCATCCAAGATCCTCCTTCAAAGGGGTGGAAGAGAGAGTGTTTGCTTCGTCCCAGCCAAAGATACAAACCCTAGGAAACCCTAAAGCTTATATACTATTCGTAAATTACAGAAAATTAGGCCCAAGCCCAAAAATAGTGCCGCTCAACGGTAAAGTACCGCTCAGCGGTGAGTGCATGAGCCCGGTTCTTCCCTTCAGTGGCCATTTTGCCCCTCAGCGGACCTCCCGTGAGCTTCTGAGTGCCGCTCAGCGGTAAACTGTCGCTGAGCGGTAGTTGCGGCATCTCCATTTGCACTTTTTGATGTCTTTTCTGATTCCATCTCTCTCCTTCTTCACTCCTTTCACCAAATTCACCTTAAAACCTGCACAAAAACACTAAAATCAAGCATAAACCTGTCCAGCTCTCTTATTTCTAAAAATATGAATAAAAGCACGATTTCAAGCTAATTTCTAAGTATAAAGGTTGCTTTTAGTATCAAATTTAAGCATGAAAATAATAGTTTTTCAACTGTTATCACAGGTCTCGTTGCCTGCAACTCCTCGGGTAAACCTTTTTCCACTATTTGATCTCCCACCGCTTTTTTTAATTGAGAAGCATGGAACACCGAGTGAATTCGCGCTGCCTCAGGAAGCTCCAGCCTGAAAACCACATTGCCAACCTGCTGTAAGACTTTGAATGACCCAAAATATCTAGCTGACAACTTTGGATGTAGTCACACCGGCATGGAAGACTGTCTGTGTGGCCTTATCTTCAGATATACCCAATCCCCCACTTTTATATCCACTTCTCTTCTCTTTTTATTAGCTTGGTGTGTCATCAAATCCTGGGCACGACCTAAACGATATTTCAACTGCTTCAGGGCCTCATCTGTCGTCATGAGATCTTGTGCTACAGCTTCAACCTGTGTTTCTCCTGGGATAAACCGACTGAAAGAGGGAGGGGGCCTTCCGTTACGGTCTCAAATGGCGTGCATCTTGTTGCCCCTTGGTAGCTTGTGTTGTACCAAAATTCTGCCCAGGGTAACATTGGATACCAGCTCTTGGGCTGTTCAGAACAAAAACACCGCAGGTAACCTTCAACTATGCAGTTCACAACCTCCGTTTTCCCATCCGTTTCCCGATGGTAAGATGTGCTCATCTTGAGCTTAGTCCCTTGCATTTTAAACAGCTCCCTCCAAAAAATGCTCAAGAATAAGGGATCTCTGTCACTCACCACCGACACTGGGATCCCATGCAACCTGATTACCTCCTTAGCAAATACATCAGCGATTGTTTTTACAGAATAAGGGTGCTTTAATGCCAAAAAATGAGCATATTACTCAGCCGGTCAACAACCACCATGATAGCATCATATCCTTGTGACTTAGGTAATCTCACTATGAAGTCTAGGCTAATTTCCTCCCACACTGCCTGAGGAATTGGTAAAGGCTGTAACAAGCCTTGAGGGGATGCTGTTATGTATTTGTGCTGTTGGCACACTGCACAACGTGCTACAAATTCTGTAATCTCCTTCTTCATTCCCACCCAATACAAAGATTGGGCTATTCTTCTATAAGTTCTGTAGACTCCCGAATGCCCCCCAGTCTTTGTCACATGAAATTCCTCAAGTAACTTAGGGATCCAAGTTGAGTTTGCAGATATTACCAGTCGGCCTTTATAATGCAGCCTTTCGTTCTCTAAAGTGTATGCCCCTTGCGAGTTGGGATCACGTTTCAGACCAGTGATCACCTTCTATAACTCGAAATCCTCCTCTACCTCCTTCAAGATCTCTTGGAAGTCTGGCCAAAATGGCTTAGAGATAGCTTGCAACTCCCTTTCTTCCCGTTCCCCTTCATGTTTCCTCGAAAGAGCGTCGACAGCCTGGTTCATACTACCTTTCCTATACACAATCTCAAATTCTAACCCATCAACTTCGCTAACCAATTTTGCTGACTCTGGGTAGTAATCCACTGCTCTAACAAATATTTCAAGCTACGATGGTCTGTGTGCACCGTGAATTTTCTTCCCACCAAGTACGGTCTCCAGTGTTGGATGGCTAACACCAAAGCCATTAACTCCTTCTCGTAGATCGATTTACTTAAGGTGTTCTCCGATAATGCCTCACTGTAGAAGGCGATGGGTCTCCTATTTTAGGTCAGCACGACACCTATTCCTCCTCCTGAGGCATCGCATTCAATATGGAACTCTTGGTTGAAATCGGGCAACTCCAACACGGGCCCCAACGTGATAGTTGTCTTTAATTCGTCCATAGCTTGCTTCGCCTGCTCATTCCACGTGAATCTCCCCTTTTTGAGTAACTCTGTCAATGGTTTTACTATTTTGCCATAGCCCGCCACGAACCTCCGATAGTAACCGGTGAGCCCCAAGAACCCTCTCAACGCTTTTAAGTTTCTGGGTTCTTCCCATTCAACCACCGCTCTAATTTTATCACTATCCATTTCCACCCCTTGTTCGAAAATTTGATGGCATAAGTAACATATCTTCCTTCTTCCAAAATCAAACTTTTTCCGGTTGGCCACCCACCCATTTCGTTCCACCAGCTGCATCACCATACCCAGCTGCTTTAAATGATCCACCCAGTTTGCACTATAGACGAAAATATCGTCGAAAAACACCAGCACCAATTTCCTAAGATACGGTTGTAACAGCTGGTTCATTGTACTCTGAAAAGTGGTCGGCGCATTCGTAAGTCCGAACAGCATCACGAGAAACTCGAAATGTCCCAAGTGGGTGCGGAAGGCGGTCTTGGCCACGTTGAGCGAAAACTCAACTGATCATTTGTTAACTAATCTCACTCGCTGAGCAAGTTGTACTAGTGTGTTGAGCGAATGATCTTCCTTGTAGTTGAGCGCATGATGATTGCCTTAGCGAGAAACTCCTGACAACACTCCAATGACGTATAAGATTCTTGTACAAAGAACTACACAACTTTCCTACTAACTAATACATCTTTTCTATGAGAAAAACACATAATTCATGAATAATGAGAACTTTGAGCTAATTAATAAGTATGAAAACAAGTATTTTTCACACTTATCAATAAGCTTAGCTTCATTTAAATCAGATGTTACAAAATGTTTCATTCTTAGACGTTATTTCTTTAAAGGATTTTTTCGTACACAATAATATATTTTGTTTAATGCTTTTTGTTAAACTTCAAAACTTGAGTTGCTTAGATGATGTATTCTCTAGATGATTTTTTCTTAACAACCTCTCCCTTTTTTATGTTTAACAAATTCACATGTTGATGACTTAGGCCCAAGCCCAATAGCAAGTCAAGGGCCTATTACTCGTGAAATGGCCAAAAAGGTACAACAAGACCTTTAGGGAAAGCACCTAGAAGGCCCGTTCAGTTTGCGCGCACAAACCCTTTAAGCGCCCAACGGCCCGCGTGTGGCTCTAAATGTGCAACACATGTTATTCTAATTTCCATCACATGTTTTATGCCTTATACAAGTGACTGATGATTGATGAGAGGGTCGCACCTCCCACAAAAGTTGTGCATTAAAAGAATGCAGTATAGTTACTAGGAAGTGACTCCTAGATCGTCTCTCAAGGACCAATTTGTGATTCAGTCTCAGATTAAACACGAAAGGGGGGGTTTTGTGATTTTTTTTTGGTTTGACACGGAAAAATAAATTTAAAACTGACTGGAATTTAAATAAGACAGAATTTAAAAACACTGAAGTAAATTTTAAAGATAGTAAAATCAAAACAGTAAAAGACGATAAAAATGAAAAGTGGTAAATTGAGAAATGGTAAAATTAAACGATGTAGAAAACAATAAACGGTAAAATAAAAGAGACAGTAAAAAATAAAAGTACTTGACTGAAAATGAAAAAGATTCATGTAAGGATTCAACACTTTAAATAAAATTCTTAAAGGTAAAAATAAAACGAGTAAAACTGATCCAAACATTACATGCTTTTAGAAATAAAATTATACAATTTTTACTGTTGGAAAATAAAAACACAAGAGAGAGGAATAGAAAGAGGCGAGAGCCTCCTCCCAGGCCGTCCTCCTTCTGCTGCTGCTTCTCCATTTTATATCCAAGATTCAGAACCAACTCCCGTTTCTCCTCCGTCATTTGAGCCAGCTTTTCTGATGTGGTCTCCCATTAGCAGCCCCTTGTTTCAGGGAATTCCTTGCGGTTGTCTGCTCCTAGCCATGTCAAAGAAATAAGGTGGGCCCCTCAAATTTCCACCTCAGCTTGTCTTCTTCTTTAGTTACGTTTTACACCATTCCAGCCTTTCCAAGGTTTCTCCTATTGCTTCCAGCTGAAATAAGACCGTGCACACCATCTCCTTCAATCCAGCCTTTTGCTTCACACTTTGTAGCTGCTGGACATTGTCTTCTTTGCTGGACTGTGAGCTGCTTCTGGATGGGAGGACGCTGCTGGAACATGGAAGTGGCTGGAGCATGATGTTCTCCCTGCCCGTGCACCTCTTGCTGCTCTTTCCAAATTGCTGAACGTATGACATTCTTTATACCAGCTGGACCAAGCTGCTGCCCCTCCAACGCTGGCCGTGATTTCTTCTTCAAGGTGCTGCACCGTTCCAGCTCCAAAATAAAATGTGCCTCTCCAAATATTAAATGCCCAAGTGTCTTGCTTTTTCAATTGAGAATAATAGGAGGCGCCACTTTTATTCCATGTGTACTGGATGCTTGTTAAAATGAAAGGGTCGTGTGCTTCTTTACAAAATGAAAGTCCAAAATCAAATGCTTATGTGGAAGAGTGGGAGAGCACGGAGAGTGAAAAAAATCTGCACTCCAAACCGTGAGTGGTGGCTGATGTGAGCCTTCAATGTGGTCCCCTTCATCATTTATTCTAAATGTTTGCCAAAGAAGAAGCCAAAAGTTTTTACTGCAAATGGCCGTGTGTTTGTCTCCACCTTTATTCCAACTTCTATTTCCCTCTTCTTTCTTTACGTAGCTGCACCCACAAATAAAGAAAACCATGTGGTCCCTTTTTGATTCCAAAAGCTTTTCCAAATTGACTTCTCCATGGGCCCTACGTGAACTTTCATTTGGTGGCCCCTTGACTTTATTCCATATCATGTTATGCAAAATGAGAGAAAATCGTGAGCTTCTTTTGCTTAGCTATAAATTTAATTTGTTCATGGCCCCTCCTTCATTTCACTAAGTCCATTATATCCTTTGGTCACCAACGTGAACGGTTCATTCCACCATGCCATTGTCTTCCAAATTTATTTTGACAAAACCGTGAATGGGCGTGTGGTATGTATATTTTCCAAGCCAATTTTACTTCTTAAAAAAATTTTAAGATGTGAGATGTTTCCAAATGTCACAAAATATTATCCAACAATTTCCCTACAATTCATAATGCAAATAATTAGTCTCAAACAATTCAAATTAATCAAAATAAGAATTTCTGATCAAATTGAGCATAATTAGGAAACATGGGAAAATACTGGACAATTAAGCACAATTCTCTAATTAATTTTAGTACAATAAACTAAGTGAAGTGAAGAAAATAATGATTCATCAATGATCCACTTTCTTAGCTTGGTCATCATCCACTAATGATTCACTCAAGAGGAATGAAGGGAAAATTATAGAGAACCTTTGGAAAAGTATGTAGGAGTGTGTGTGCAGAGAAGAATCTGAAAAGAGAGGCCAAGGCGTGACTTAGGGTATAAAAATACCCTAATGGGCTCGGGTTCCGCTAAGGGGCAACCTAAGCCCATCTGTGACACTACCGCTCAGCGGCGCTTTCGTGAAGTGCTCTTCTTCTTCCTAGCTTAACCTAGGTGCCTCCTACTCATGCCCCTCACTTGCTCCCTGCAATTAAATTCTCAGATCACTCATGTATCCAAAGCCCTATCATGCCACTAAAGCAGAGCAAACAACAAAAATATAATCAATCAACTGGGTTGCCTCCCAGGAAGCGCTTGTTTAACGTCACGAGCCTGACCCAAAATCCTCCAGCACCCTTCAGTAGATGCAAATCTTTCTTACCAACACCCATCAGTAGGTGTATACAAACATAGTATCCTTTAGTAGATACTCTTCCGCCTAACATCCATCAGTAGATGTAAACCTTGTAACAAACTTATAACAAAAACAAAAATACCCAAAAGTTCAAAATTACATCACCAAACCAAAAATTAAAAGTTCTTAAATCACTAGGTTGCCTCCCAGCAAGCGCTCTTTTAACGTCACTAGCTTGACCCAATAAAACTCAAGTTCTTTCTTCTTTTTCTTCTTTCTACTAAACTTCTTCAGGAATTTGATAAAACTAGGAACCTGTTGCAATGTCTCAATCATAGGAACTTTAATCTCCAATTTCTTGAAGATTTCCATAAAACGCTTAAATTCCTTCTTCCTATGATACTTCTTTGGATGAGGAAGAGGTATTTCATATGATTCTTTCTTTGTTTTCTCTCGTCCTCTTTTTCTTTTCTCTCACTTTCTTTTTTTTCACACAAATTTTCTCTTCTTCTTTCTCTTCTCTCTCTTTTCTCTCTTCTTTTTCCAACTCAACTTTTTCAACATTTACACTCACTAGCACTTTACACTCTTCCCTAGGGTTAACCTCAATATTAGCCCCAAAATTCTTGTCAGGCCTTTCTTCCAACTGCTTAGTAAGTTGACCCACTTGAATCTCCAAGTTCTTAATAGCAGCTTCAGTGCTCTTTTGAGTGGATTCAGTTGCCTGTATGAATTGCTGAAGAGTTTCTTCCATCCTTATTGATCTTTCATTAAGTGTAGACATTTGTTGCCATAAGGTTGGTTGTTGTTGTTGCTTGTTAAATTGCACTGCTTGTCCAGCTTGCCCACTTTGTCCTTGACCAATGCTTGGGTGTGCTTTCCACCTGTGATTGAAGTTCCCCTAACGGTATGGAAATTGACTGGCCATGAAGTTAACATCCTCTAAAGCTTCCACTGGAAAGGCGCATTGACCATTGATATGGTCACCACCACATAGTTCACACATCTGTTGTTGAACCTGTGCAATAGTCTTTAACTCTTTTGGTAGTTGTGCAAGTGCCTTTGTGAGATTCTCCAGTTATTGAATTATTATTTTGTTCTAAGCTAACAAGGCATCATTGGATTGCAACTGTAGAACTCTTTTTTGTTGAATAGGAGCTCCTCTTTCACCGTTCAACTCATTGTCATTAGTAGCCATGTTTTCAATTATTTCAGTTGCTTCCTCTAGAGTCTTCCATTTCATATTGCCTCCACCTGAGGCGTCTAGCATCAACTTGGTTTGTGAACCAAGACCTCCAAGGAAGAATAGAACTACTTCTCCTTCGTCAAATCCATGCGTGGGAGTCTTTCTTAATAGGCTTTTGTACCTGTCCCATGTGTGACCTAGTGATTCCTCCATGTCTTGCCTGAAAGATGAGATCTCTTGCTTTCCTTTGTTGACCTTGGATTGTGGGAAGTATTTGTTCAAAAACTTTGTCACCACAGCTTCCCACTCTATAAAGCTCCCTTCTGGAAAAGAGTTCAACCAAAGCTTAGCATTGCCTCCCAATGAGAAAGGAAACAAGCTAAGTTTGATTGCTTCGTCAGGCACCCCATTTATCTTCACTGTATTGCAGATTTCATTAAAGGTTGTGAGGTGCTCATATGGGCTTTCATGTGACAACCCATTAAATTGATTAATCTTAACCAGGTGGATCAATGTCGGTTTCACCTCCATGTTGGCTGCATTGACCCTCGGTCTTTCTATGCTGTTAAAATGTTGAGGGCCAACCGCATTGGTGTAATCTGCAAGAGTCCGTCTGACATTATTATTCTCCATCTCCTCAGTGCTATGGTAAGAACCTTGTGGTGAAGGTTGTAAAAGAGTTTCCGGAGGAGGGAAAAGTTCTCTAGATGTACGGATTCTTCTCCTCCGTTTACTCTCGTCTAAACCTTCAAGAAGAGGTTCCGAGGTTTTCTTGCTTCTAGTTCGAATTGCCTCCTGCATACACAAGATAACAAGTCCCTAGAGAAATTTGTAAGCACAAAAAGATATAGAAGAAATAATATTAGAGATAAGAAGATAAAATAAAAACAGAAAAATAAAAACAAAAAACAAAAAAATAAAAACAGAAAATAAAATAAAATAAAATAAAATAAAAACCGAAAAAAAAAACAGAAAATAAAATAAAATAAAATAATAACCGAAAAATAAAAAAACAAAATAAAATAATAACCGAAAATTAAAAGCTGAAAATAAAAGAAAATAATAACTGAAAAATATAAACAGAAAATAAAAATAGAAAACAAAAATTCGAAATTTAAATTCAAAATTCAAAAACAAGTCAAAGATAATCTATAATCACACAAATAAACTAATTAAACCATGAGTCCCCGACGCTAAAAACTTGTTTAACCCTCGGCAAGTGTGACCGAATTGTATCAAGTAATAAACTCGGTAAAACCAAGTATCGTTCTCCCAAAGGACTCACGACCTAGTTAGTTATATGATTTGTTGATTATTTAAGACTTGTGGACAAATTCTTGTGGTTTCAAATGCAAAAGACAATAATTAAACATGTATGCATGAGTTTGATCAATGGAAAAGAGGAACACAAACACAGAATGAATTATATGGATGAGTATGTTGTTGGGGAAATCAATTTCATCTTATCCACTCTCATATATTTTAGGAATTCATCATTCTTTTCATCAATGTTAATGCCGCTCTCTAAATTACCTTAAACCCGATGTCTCGGCGAAGAAAGTCTATCCTTAATTACGAGTTCATACAATTCCTAGCATTCCTAATAATTAATTCTGAAGCACAGAAGCTTAAAGGAAACCAACCCTCATATCCCTATGTCTAGGCGATATTACTTTTGGGAGAAATTCCCCAGATCTAGATTTTACTGTATGTGTCCATATCACTAAAATCAATAATCATGACATCGAATGAGTTAAACAATGCATGCTTTGAGCAAAGAGGAAAAACCCTAACTAATGATGAAAGAAAGCATGTATCAAAGATATGATGTTTAAACATAAAATTCCATATATGAGAGTTTCACAAGATTACATTGATTCCCCAACAACAAGAAGAGTTTAGTTCACCATATTCATGGTGAAACTAGATGAAATACAATGAAAGAATGGAAGAGATAGAAAAACCCTAGAAAGAGAAGAGGAGAGTCATCATCATCTCCAATTCTACCCCTAAGGGTTGAAAAGTGTGTTTTGCGTCTTCTCCAGCCAAAGATACAAACCCTAGAAAGTCCTAAAGCTTATATACTATTCGCAATATTACAGAAAAGTGGAAGCTTTCCTTCGAAGTTGTTCTTCCACTCTCACACATAGCTGGACAAAGTCATTGAGATCTAGAAAAAGGTAAAAGTTCTACCTTATTATGTATCTCATAGTTGAGCCCACTTTGGAACCTAGCTATTGTGACTCTGTCTTACTCTTTAATTTCAACTCTTAACATGAGTAATTCCATTTTTCGTCGATATTCTTCCACACTCATGTTTCTTTGTTGGAGTCTATGGAACTTGTCCATGATCCCCCTTTCGTAATATGCTGGAACACGTCTTCTATGCAAGGCTGCTTTAAGTTCATTCGAATATTAGATGGTATATGCTTGTCGCATCCTTTGGCCTCTAATCAGAGATGTCCATCAATATAAAGCAGCACCTTGAAAAGTCAAAGTTTTCAAGGTTATCCTTCTGGCATCATCAATATTGAAACACTCAAAGATTTGTTCTACCTTCATCTTTCACTTAAAATATTCTTCTACATCTTCTCGTACATAGAAAGGAGGAAGGTCAAGTTTGGGTTCCATATGATGTTCTTTATGATTGTGGTGTCTCCTAGGAGGGGGGTTGATAGTAGTCATTATTATGATGACCACCATAAAAGTTTTGGTCACTATGATGTGAAGGAATATCACCATGATCATTGTTGTTCCTATGGGAAGATTCAGCATGAGCTTTGGCTTTCTTGATAATTTTGATTTCAGCAACCATTTGCCTAAGCTCATTAATTTCTTATCGTGCGTGGTGAAGCTTGGCTTGATTTTTATGGAGTTCTTCACTTAAATTCATATTATCATAATTGTGTCTAATACTCTCTTGAACACTTGAATGACTAATACTTGTGAAGGCAAAAGGAAAACGTTTTCACAAAATTTGGAAAAAACCTTGCATAAGTAAAGAGTCGATAGAATTTTCACAAACTTTTTAGTTTTGTGGAAGGATTTCTAAGAAGATTATAAAGGTAAAATGGATCCAAATAGCTCCTAGGAAGGAGAGGTGAGTCACAATTGGACAAGCTGAAGAACCAAGTCCTTCCTAGCCAGAGTGTCTTTTGATATTCTTACCTTAGTTTATAGGTAGAAATCTTTCAAAAGATTTTTAAATGCAAGATGAAAATGATCCTAGGAACCAAAGGTTTATCTAAATGCAACGTGCACCTGTATATCACGAAGACTTAAAACATAAAAGGCATTCAAGCAATTGAAAGAAAGCAAGGTAAATGGCAAATGTAAATGCTAGATGGTCCTAAGTGAAAGTGCAAGTGGCACTTTGAGCCCCTTGACATACTTTCACATTAAGAAGCGTAAACTAGGCTATTACAATGTTCAATTGTGCACTTGGAATTGCTTGAAGAGCATTTGCCCAAGCCACTTAACTTACAAAAGAAAAAGCAAATTAAACTCAAAGGTTTCGTGATATAATGATTGAAAAATACTTGATACTATTATTAAAACAATACAAATGGTGAAACTGCAATTGCTTGAATTTGTCCAGGTCCAAACAGATTGGAAGAGTACGGTGTTGGTTGATGAATTGTTGTTGTACCAAGAAGCAAAAAGGCAGCTTGGAGATAAACTCTTGTGGCTAATTCAGTTAGCTCTCCACTTCCTAATATGCTACCCTGTTGGAGAAAGGGTTCTACAGTTTGGATACCTCAAGAAAACATCACTGCACCATTGCAATCAGCCAAACCATGCGCACCAAAACAGTTTACTCCACCATAATTGGTTTCACGCACAACTAGATTTTTATTGCATAAGTGGAAGCCAATCAAGTTGAATTCAAATGAGTTGAAGTATTGAACAAAATGAGGAACACAAAAGGAACCTAGGACTAGCATTAGAATGGATTCAACAAGCAAGAAAAATCAAATCACGGATCAATTTCCAAGTTCAACAAAACTATTTGACAAAAATGTAAAACTATTTGATAAAATGCCCTAATGAGTTTCAGATTTTTGGTTTTCTGATTTTTGGCTTCTAAACTGGATTGTTTGGGTTGTAATTGCTTTTTATGACTTGAATATACTTCTTTGATGATGAAAAATTGGAATTTAAACAATTTAAACTTTCAAACAGCACTTGGAAAATGTTCCTGCACTAGAAAAATGCTTCTAATTTTGTGGTTTTAAACCCAAAATTGCTTGGGAGTGATTTAGCAGCTAAAGTGATGTATCAAACAACTTTGTATCATCATTTCAAAGATGTTCAAACACTGAAACAACTTAAAAACATATTTCAATGCCAAATCACTGGTTCACTTCCATTTTAAAGCAAATTTTGATGGTTTAAAAGCTGATTCTACATATAGACTGAAAAATGATCAAATGAACAGTGCAAACAACTTTGAAACGACAATTTAAACTTTCTCAAACATTGCGAATGCACAGAAACAACAAGATTCAACAAATCACTCGTTATAGCCAATTATGCAGCCAAAAATGCACCAAAACACCACAGAAATCATATTGCAGTGAATTAATATAGGACAACATCAACAAAGACTCTAGGAAGTCCTAACACACTAGATCTAGATGAAGAATAGCAACTAGCAGATGTCAAAACCATAATACACTTTCAAAGACAGCAAGCACGGTGAAAGCTGGAATGAAAAATCTAGACAGCACATGCTAAGAATTTTTGAATAACTAAGCTATGCATATTACATTTCAGTGCTTAATATGATTTGTCATACCTTTAGCCATGTCCAATAACATCAAACAAAGTTGTCTCATGCTTCAGAAACAACAAATTTGGACTGAAATAGATTGCACATTAAGAAACGTCAAATGACTTTTTGTGCATATTTGTGAAAACAGAAACTAGTTTTGAATGTTTTAGCTCATATCACCAAGGCTAGATCATTGTGTCATTGCCACATATGGTTGATATATGGCTACACATGCATTTGAAATTTGTTTGAAACAAAAAATTAAAGTTGAACAGATTAAACCAAATGACAACATAAGCACATTGCATCAAGATGCACATAACTAGACAAACTAGAATGTTGATATTTAAAGCTGAATTGAACATAAACTAATGATTGTCGCAACCGGAAAATCGCGACAGGACGACGATCCGTGAAAAAGAAATGAAGGAGTTTTGAAAAAGAGATTTGGAGTCGCCACCATAGTTTATTCTGGAAAACTACGGAAAAACCATAAAATGATAAGGCATGGTCTATTAGAACCAGATTCTTGGTTCGGGAGTCGGTTACGTGTAGGGAAGGTATTAGCACCCTACAACGCCTGCCTTAAGGCAGTACCTTTAATTAAATATGCGAATATGATGTGGTTTTTAAAATGTTTAACTTTCCCTTGAAATAAAAACTCTAAAGAAACAAACAATATTTTTTAGCTTTTTGAGCCCGACAAGGATTGACCTTGCTCCTACGTATTCTCATTCAGAATGAGAAATCAGGGTTCCGTAGTTCGTTCTGAAATTGTTTGAGGAATTTGTTTGGAAATTGGTTTTGAATAAATTTGGATTTTTGGGAAAATGAACCTGACAAGGTCTAGCCTTGCTCCTACGTATCTCCACTTTTGATGGAGAATCAAGGATCACGTAGTTCTGGCTAGAAAGATTGTTTGTTTGCTTGAAAGTGTTGATGTTTTTGGTTTTTGAAGATTTTATATTTTTTTGGTATTTTGATGTAATATTTAGATTTTTTGCGTAATGAGTACTAGGCTGATGCGTACGATCGCACGAGCACTCATACGGATTTTTCAATGTTTTTTATTGTTTTGCGTAATGAGCATTAGGCTGATGCGTACGATCGCACAAGCACTCATACAGCTTTTTTTATTTTATATTTTGGGTAATGAGTACTAGGCTGATGCGTACGATCGCACGAGTACTCATACCAATATTTATATTATGTGTTTTTTATGTTTTTTTTTATATTTTTTTGTAATTTGTTTATGCAAAACGACACAAACAAATTCACTAAATAAAACAAAGGGTGGAGGATTACTATACAAAGGGGGTTACATGCAATAAAACCAACTAATAAAAAGAAAGCAAAAGGCATAAAAATAAAGCAAGAGAAAAAATAAAAGTAAACCAAACAAAAATAGGGGTATAGAAAAAAAACCAGAGGTGCGTGCGAAGTAAAATAGGAGCTCCCTTAGTTTGGGCCAAAATCCTCTCCTTTTTGTCTTTTGTATCCGCCAGGGGTGTAAAAATGAAATTGGAGGTGCATTGAGTGTACGCTTGTCAGGCCCAAATCTTTTTCTTCTTCTTCGTTTTTTGTTAGTTTTGTTTGCAGTACGGGCTTCAGCCCAAATGAAAGGGGTGTGAAGGGAAAATGCGAGTGTCAGGAAGAATATCTTTCTCTCTTTTTATTTTTGTATTTTGGACCAATTGTTTTTGAAAACCCTAGGGGTTCAACATCTTCTTCATTTTCCTTCTCATTTTGCTAACCATAAGACAAGTCTCTCTTCTCTTCTTCTCTGCATACCACCTGAAACGGCCACCTCGCCCAAACCGGCCACCGCGCCCAAGCCAGCCGCCGCGGGGGGATCCTCTACCCCGTCCGAAGCCGGCGACGCCAAGCACCACCAGGACCGCTGCTGGCGATGTCGTTCACGCCCGTCGGAGCAGCTTTGGCTTCCGCCTGCCGCGAGTTACTTCCGGTCTCTCTCCCTCTCTTCTTCCCATCGCGCACGCCGGAGGAACTCCAGTGTCTCTGTGCCATGTCGTCACTGCCCTCGCTCGAGCCACCGCGCCGCTGCTCCTCCGATCCAGGCGTCGGTCTCTCCGTCACCGCCGTCCTCGCAACTGTCTTCTTCTCTTTTCGTGCGGTGACAGCGTCTTCCATCTTGCGTCCTTGTCGCCGCTGCCACCGACGACGATCGTCTCGAGTTCCCCCACCACCATTGCGCTGCTCCACTCTTCTCTTCTCCGAGCCTATGCTACGGTGTTGAGCGTGTAATGATTTTCAGAGAAGAAAGGTGGATAAAATGGGGGTTAAATCTGGTTTGGTGATTGGAAAATGTTTAGAATGGGCGATGAAGGTTATGAGGTGGATGATGGTGGTTTGGTGACTTCGGAGAAAGGGCTGAGGCACGGTCTCGGTAGAGGAAGATGTGGGGGTTTGAAGGGATTGTTATACGGAGAAGAAGATGGGCTTGGCAGGAGCGTGATGTCCACACCGACGAGGGACGCTACGGGTGATGAAGATCCAGTTCGGTTGGGAAACACGGTGAGGGGATTCAATGAGGAAGCATGACTTCCTTGTACGCGATGGTAGATGGAAATAAGCGTGATCGGAACAGAGACGTGGGACTGGCTGGTGATGAAGGCAGAGGCGTATGGTTTCTCAGGAGATCTCCTTGTTGAGTGAGTGAGAATAGTGTGAGGGAGGGTATTGATTGAAGATTGATGTTGGTCGTGTATAAGGTGGCTGCGCAGTGGGTGAATATGGATGATGGGTGTTTGGCTGTGGTTGATGGGTGGAAGATGGTGGGTTGGAGGCCGTGAGGTAAGGTGAAGATGATGATGTTGGCTGGGAGGAAAAGATGAAGAAGGGGTGATAGCAGAGAGGGATCCGTGCCCCTGAATGGCCGTGGGTGTTCTTCTTCAGTCTGAAACCAAAATTAAAGAACACCATGCACTGCGTCCCAGCCGTTCAGACACGTCCCTGAGACACCTTCGTGATTCTTGTTTTGTCTTTTTTTTTGTTTTTCTAGAGAATTTTCCAGGAAATTGGAGAGAAACTAGGAGACACTGATTCCGGATTTTTGTTTTTATTTCTTTTATTATTTTTGTTTTTTATTATTTTTTTGTTATTTTATTATTATATTTTTTTATTAAAACGGCAATAAAAGAAAAGACGAACGTCCCACCAAACGCACGAGTATAGAACGAACGTTCAACTATAAACACAAGACCGAACGTTCAAACACATCACTACCGAACGTTCCCACACATCAAGACCGAACGTTCAAACACATCACTACCGAACGTTTCAACAATAAACACAAGACCGAACGTTCAACTACCAAAGAAAAATGACCGAACGCTATCAATATGAACAGAAAAGTCGAACGTCCGTGAAGAGATAAATGCCGAACGTCAACGAGACGAACGACCGAACGTATTTGAGGTCGAATGATTTGAGGCCGAATGGCCGAAAAGCGGAGCTACCTGGGCGAGCGCTAGAAGAGGGAAAACGAGCGGTAGAAGAGGGGGAACAAATTGGACGAACGGTCGCATAAATCATAGGACGAGCATTCAAAACCGAACGCTGGAAGAAAATAAGAACTAATAGTACGAACGCTGAAGACAAACATCATGGGACCGAACGTTCAAATGAAGACCGAACGTTCAACATCAAGACCGAACGTTCACTAAGAATAAACATAACCGAACGATCAACTATAAACACAAGACCGAACGTTCAAACACATCACGACCGAACGTTCAAACACATCACGACCGAACGTTCAACGATAAACCGAACGTTCAATAACCAAGACCAAACGTTCAATAATCAAGACCGAACGTTCGATAAACCTGAGAGGCTGAACAGTCGAATGTTTGAACTGAAAATTGCCGAACGTCAATGACACCAAATGGCCGAACGATTGAGGACGAGCGGCCGAACAGTTGAAAAGCTTGTATATGACCGAACGGTTGACTCTCTGCAAGACCGAACGTCCTAAAGGTATGAATGGCCGAACGGTCGAATAAGGAAAAGGACGAACGGTTGAATAGTGAACGCTTGAGGATGACCGAACGGTTGAAGCTGAGAAATGCCGAACGTCCTGGAGGTTGAATGGACGAACGGTAGAACAAGGCAAAGAACGAACGGTCGAGCAGGGTAGAGGACGAACGGTCGTGCAGGACAGAGGACGAACGGTGGAGGGCGAATGCTTTTTATTTTATTTTTTTTTATTTTTATTTTTCATTATTATTTTTTTTATTTTATACTCATGATGAAAAATAATAAAAAAAAATCTACTAGTCAATCCGGACGAAATTGGGTGTTGACAATGATATTCACCGATTAAAATGAGCAACAAACATGAAGGAACACTAGAGACACAAGAACAACAAAAACAATCACAAAATTAAGCCAAACAAAATTGAAAAATATTCAAACACAATGACAAAACTGGAACATCACAACACGAAAAGTAGAAAATAAAAGTAAGAGTGGCTCAGCTCTTATAGATAAGTGTGGACATGTTGGCTCTGACTACCAAATGATGGAAGCAAGTCCAAGCTCCATGCTCGAACAGCTCCACAACTCAGAAGAATGCAGCGAAATGGATTAGATGCACGAAAGGATGGTGCACACCACGTGTTTGTGAAATGGATCAGCGAAGGAGTTGTGAGTGTTTGAGGTCACTTAAGCTCAGAAGGCCTTCCAACAGAGAAGGAAGCTAGAGGAGACGGTGTTGGATAAGCACACAAAGGTTGAATCGTGAGAATAATGTCTAGAGAAATCTCAACAGCAATTCACTATATCTCAAAGTTGGATTTTACAAAGGAGAGAGTCTCTCTTTTATAGGTGAAGAGAGGTCTCCATTTCTAAGTTGCCATGTGTCTATGCATAAAAAAGGAAGTGTGCTAGAGAAGCTAAGCAGCTTGGAGCTCACGTTTCGGCCAAGAACATATTTGTCAGAACAATTGGTACCGTTATAGAGTCGCGCAACAGAATAAAATATTCGGAAAGTGTGTTACGGTCACAAATCAAGTTTTGATGGTCCATTTTAGAAAAATAACTTTCTTAGAGAAAATTTATCAAACAGTTGATGTGCATAAAACAATAAAGAGAGTAGGGAGTAGAAAAATTGATACACTGGATTTTTATCCTGGTTTGATTCAAAAGAATCTACGTCCAGTTGTTAATCACTATAAAAAGTGATTAATGTTTTCACTAAAATCAGTTTCACAAATTATAATAAGAGTGAATAAAAAACAGAGAGATAAAACCTTCCTTCGACGAACGAACCGGAAGATGACCACCTTGCCAACTCGAAGAGAACCGCTCTGACTATCGACACACGAAACGCGAGCTTCTCCTATTCACAAGACTAGGCAAAGCACTTGAACTAGCTTTTTAGAACTTCCTCAGACACACTGTATTCTCAAAAAGCTCAGAGTTATCTTCTTAGAGTTTTGGAACAACTATTCTGAATTTGCAGAGATGAATTATAACTGCCACAGATAATCGATTATTGTTAGTGATCGATCGATTATTTGAGTCAGTTACAGGGTTTATCAAAAATGATAATCGATTATCCTGAGGAATAATCGATTATTCTAGAGACTTTGGCAGTTCTCATCAGAACCAGTGATAATCGATTATTTGGAGTAATAATCGATTATTCCAGAGCAACAAGGTTTTTCAGAAAAGCTCAGGATAATCGATTATAGCTTTTAATAATCGATTAAATGCGTAACAGTTCTGGAAGTACAAGTTTTTCTAAGTATTACATGTTCAAAGCCTTTCCTAATACATTTATAATCTACAAAGTGCTTTTAAAACAATTAGAACAGTCTATCTTCTTGCAGCATCATCAAAATCATTTATCTTCAAATTTACCAATGCTTCTCATTGATAACAATATTAGAAACGTCTTAAATGTGTAAAGTTGGTTCGCATGGGTTGGGCGCACGGTGCTTAAATGTGTTCATTCCGGAAGGCAGTTGTCTTTGAAAACTCAATCCGAAAGCCATATGGTCCAATCCGTACAACATGCTTTTCACTCCATCTTTTGATTCATTTGCTTCCTTTAGCTTGCCAAGCCTCCTAGGTTAATTAGGCATTGTCTCCAACCTTTATTTAGAGCCTACAAAGTAGTACAAATGTATTTAGTAAAAAGAATCCTTCTAAGACTTAGAGAATGAAGATGTAGAAAGAACTTTTAAAAGTCTTTCTTCCCTTCTAAGCCTTAGGTTAAGTTGATAATGGAAATTCCTAAAGAAGTTGCCATCAGGATTTAATAGATAACGAAGACTCTATGAGTTTGAGGACAAATTCTTCTCAAAGGGGAGGAGATGATGACTTGAGCCCAAGCCCAATAGCAAGTCAAGGGTTCATTTCTCGTGGAATGGCCAAAAAGGTACAACAAGACCTTGAGGACAACTCTAAAGAAGCCTAAGTTCTTTTTGCCTACTTTCAATGACAGCTAGAGGCTCAACAAGAAGGCCCAATAGAGATCATTTCAACCCATGGAGAAAGCTATTCGGTTTGTACCTAGTGGAAACCCTTCTAGCGCCCAATGGCCTGCGTGTGGCTCCAAACGTGCAGCACATGTTATTCTTATTTCCATCGCATGTTTTATGCCTTGTACACGTGGTTGATGATTCACTTTCTTAGGCTAATCATCAGTTGCTATTTTAACGCAAAAGGGTTGCTGCAGTTACTATAAATCAGCACCTCTCCCCCCTTGTATCATCACTTTCTAAAAATACATACAGTTATGTTGCTACATTGTCAGTCCTTCTCTTCACCAAAAGTCTCTCTCCTTGCTTCTTCCCTCACCCCTTTAGCTTCCTTTCATAGATGGTATACCGCCTGAGCTAGAGCCACATCCATTGAAGCACCTCACTACACCATATACTCCATTTCACTTAACCCATTGCCAACGTAGCTACTCTGATATCATCTTCATTGCTCACAGAGTCATGGCTTCCAATGTGTTTGATCAAGCCATCACAAACAAAATAGTCTTGAAAATATTTTCAAAGCATTGTTATCAAATTATCAAATATTTTGTAAGACATATTAAATCAAATATAAATTCTTCAAGAATATCAATTTTCCTTATTACTTTATTCAAGGCATTTATATGTCACGATTTTTATCATATTATAATAGCAAAAGAATATATTGTTAGATTTTCTTTTTAATGTAATAGAGTAGAACTTTTTTGTATGTGAAGTGTGAAAAATAACAAAAAATCGTCAAGGATAAAATAAAACATGCTTTAGTCAAATGAGTAAATAAATAACTAAAAATAATGTTTCATATCATTATTTTCGAAGAAGAATTCAGTTAATCTACATGCATGAAAATTGCTCAAATCCATTTCTCTTTTTCATCACACCTTTATCCTAAACCTGGTTTTCATTTTCTATGAAGGATCATCTTAAGGGGAGTGTCTATCATGATTGCAAACAAGACTTTGAATACAAGAGAAAAAAAAAACAGAAAAATATGCTGAATTGAAAATCTAGAAGTACAATCTAAGAAAAATTAAGACAAAAAAAGAGAAAATAATTTAAAATAACAAAAAAAAAAAGAGGCAACTTGTAACATGAATCAAATCCTTTTTCTTTTAATAAAAGCTTTTGAAAAAAATAAAAATCATTAATCTGAAATTATGCGTAATTATCTTTCTTCATTAGAAAAAGTAAAAAACAATAAATTATCATACTGCTACCCAATTTTTATTCTTAAAATCCTTAAAAACCAAAATGAAAATTTCTTTCTAAATTATATCGAACAAGGGTCACGTGAGATGACACGAGGTTTGCATTTAGTTTATCCAGCTAGTAATTTTATCACTAAAGAAAATTAAATAAAGAAAACTTGAAAAGACAAACATGATTTGGGAAAACAAGTTTAGGAATAAAAGTAGAAAAAGAGAATCGAAAAATTTATGAAAGTAAGTCATATAAATTTTGGATACAATATTTTTCAAAAGATCCTTGCTTCAACTCTACACCATGCCCACTCCACGCCAGACCCACACAACGACAATCATAGAATGGATGAGTTGTCAGTAGCAATTGCAAATGCATGAACAACAGCTTGCACGGTTGTTGTAGATACGGTGTTAGCGTCGTCTCTGATCCTTGGTGTGGCAATGAGAAGGTGGTAATATGCGTTTCTGCATGCTGTCTTCGCTTTGCATTTAGCTTGTGGCAATGAGAGGAGAACCGCAATTTTGGGGAAGATGAAGTCGAAGTGGCGTTGTCGGCTGATAGTGATTTCGATCGCGGTGCAGCAGCACCGTTGGTGGAGGCGGGATGCAGCCGCTCCTGGGTCCGATAGGTAATAGCTTCATGTGTGGAAGGAGTCGAATCCCTGGTGAAGAAAAAGATGAATTGCACTTTTATCCTGTGCACCCCCATTTTCATTGTTTGCACCTCCCCTTTTTATTTATCTATTGATGCAACCCTTTTGTGTTTACTTCATACACCCCATATTTATTAATCCCCCACCCCTGTGTGTTTTCTTTTGTTTTCGGGCATGTTTGGTTTTACTCTCTGCATCCCCGTATTCACTACACACCTTTCACTACATCTTACATTTTACTATCCCTTGTTTTTTCTTACCTTTTACTTTTTGGGCCTTTATTTTTAGTTTTGCAACTTTGTTTTAACTTTTTACACCCACTTTCACTTAGTATTTGACACACCAATTTTTCTAACATACACCATTTTTCATGAAAATAATAGAAAAAATTAAAATTAAAACTAAAAGTAAAAAAAAAATATATATTTTTTTTTAACTTTTTGGTGCTTGTACGACTGCTAGTATTGTCTAACACTTTTCTTAAAATAATTTTAAAATACCAAAAAAATAATATAAAGTTTTCAACTTTTTTATTTCTTCAGTTAAGACGTAAAAACTTCATCTGATGTTAAAAATCTAAAATAATTATAATGTACGGTCTTTTGAGCATCACCAAGCCGATCATCAGACCAAACACTCAGGCTGACCAATTGACCGAACACCTAAGCCGATCACTAAGTTGACCACCAGGTCGACTAGTAGGTCGACCATCCAAGCAACCACCAAGCCAACCACTCAGGCCGATCACCCAGACCAAACCACATGGTTAGATTAAAAACGATAATAACTGATTAAAATTCTTATGCAAATTAAGGTGTTATTGGACCATCATTAGGTCCGCAAAAGGTAAAAATCTATCACACCTAGTATAAATAAAGGTCTCAAGTATGACTTTAGATTATTATTCGCATTATATGCATCACATGTTGTGATAATCAATCGGTTATACTATTGACTTGAATGTCGGAGTGTCTTTGACAAGTACCCACCCACATAGATTCGACATATAGGAGGGAGAGCGAACATCGTATAAATTTAAATAAGGGACCTCAACCCCATACCCGAAAGAATAACCAACTTTAATATTATAACATACAACTTCTTTGTAATTCCACAATTTCATCAATGTAGAATCTCTTCTTTTTTTTCTTAGAAACTCCATAAATTTGGCATCACGTCATATATTTCTTAGAATCTTTTTTTTTATTCTCATTTATCCACTTATCAATAATAGTTCCTCTCTTTCTATATATATATATATATATATATATATATATATATATATTGTATGATATGAAATATATCGATAAGAATTAATTATCATTTATGGTCAGTTAGCAGGTATTAATAGGTCAGTTACGCTCTACAAATATACAATATTAATAACTGATTATTGGGTTTGATTTCCTAAAACTATATTGCGTTAATGGTTAATCAATGTGTTTGACTGTCACAAGCCCTATAAATATACGATAGGTGTCTAGGTAAAATAACCTTGATCTATCCTAATAAAATAGAGACCCCTTTATGAAACATATCTAACTTGAGCAAGGAAGGATGACCAACCCTCAAACACCTTCGAACCAATTTAACCGAAACATTTTGGTGCCCACCGTGGGACTGAACGGCATCCCCATGAAACCACGAGAAACCAGATGTGCGCTCGACCTTGGCATCACTACTTCGGATCAATACGAGGTTTTGAAACAAGAGCAAAAGCTTCCATAATAATTTCTAAAGGCATGTCTTTTGTTTTGAGAACTTTCAGGTAACCATTAGAGGTTTATGAGGAAAAAAAATTAAATGCCTTCACAGAAAAGAAGATTATACAATATTGAATATTTTGTTTAATGCATATTTTTGTGAGTAAAAATATAAATATTTTACACACGAAGGTTCAATCCCTTACCGCTTAGTCAGTTGGACCACCAACGTTCAACCTTGTCAGGTTCTCATGATTTTCATTATAAAATATTGAAACATTTACCTTATTTTATTTAAGGAATATTTTTGTGAGTAAAAATATTTTGCACATGAAGGTTCAATCTCTTACCGCTTGGTTAGTTGGACCATCAACATTCAACCTTGTCAAGTTCCAATGGTTTTTCATTATAAAATATTGAATATTTTGTTTAATGCATATTTTGGTGAGTAAAAGTATCTTGCACAGGAAGGTTCAATCCTTTACCGCTTAGTCGGTTGGACCACCAACGTTCAACTTTGTTAGGTTCCAATATTTTGTTTAACACATATTTTTTAGAGTAAAAATATCTTGCACAGGAAGGTTCAATCCCTTATCGTTTGGTCAGTTGTACCACCAACGTTCAACCTTGTCAAGTTCTAATGGCTTCTCATTAAAAATATAAATTATAAAATATAGAAGCATTTACCTTATTTTATTTAACATATATTTTTGAGAGGAAAAATATCCTGCACAAGAAGGTTCAATCCCTTACCACTTAATCAGTTGAACCACCAACGTTCAACTTTGTCAAGTTCCAATGACTTTTCATTATAAAAGAAGATTATAAAATATTGAATATTTTGTTTAACGCAGATTTTTGTGAGTAAAAATATCTTGCACAGGAAGGTTCAATCCCTTACCGCTTGATCAGTTGGACCACAAACTTTCAACCTTGTCAAGTTCCAATGATTTTTCATTATAAAAGAAGATTATAAAATATTGAATATTTTGTTCAACGCATATTTTTGTGAGTAAAAATATCATGCACATGAAGGTTCAGTCCTTTCCTGCTTGGTCAATTGGACCACCAGCGTTCAACCTTATGAGATTCTAATTGGTTTTCATTATAAAATATTGAAGCATTTACTTTATTTTATTTAATGCATATTTTTGTAGGTTGGACCACCAATGTTCAACCTTGTCAATGTTCTAATGGCTTTTCATTATAAAAATAAACTATAAAATATTGAAGCGTTTGCTTTATTTTGTATAACGCATACTTTTTTGAGTAAAAATATCCCAGGAAGGTTAAGTCCATTCCCTCTCTGTCAGTTGGACCACACATATTTAACGCATATTTTTGTGGGTTGGACCACCAATGTTCAACCTTGTCAATGTTCTAATGGCTTTTCATTATAAAAATAAACTATAAAATATTGAAGCGTTTGCTTTATTTTGTATAACGCATACTTTTTTGAGTAAAAATATCCCATGAAGGTTAAGTCCATTCCCTCTCTGTCAGTTGGACCACACAGCCTTGTCAGGTTCCAATGACTTTTCATTATAAAAATAAATTATAAAATATTGAAGCATTTGCCTTATTTTATTTAATGCATATTTTCGTGAGTGAAAATATCTTGCACAGGAAAGTTCAGTCCCTTCCCGCTCGGTTAATTGGACCACTTACGTTCAGCCTTGTTAGGTTCCAATGGCTTGGCTCTCGTGCGAGCATCAACTAGGCACCTCTACCCTCGTTGAGCGTATCTTGAGCGGTGCCTATTTATATTATTATAATCAATGTCCTCATCTATTTTGCAGGTCTCAAGGCAACAGCTCATCCGTCACACATCCTAATACGATTTTCTCATTTTTGGCCTTCAAACGTTCCACCGAAGACCGAATAGACTCGCTTGCCCGGCCATTGGGCTTAATAGCCTAAACTATTTTGATATTAATTTAATTGGCTACATTTTTTCTGACCATTCGAATTCGAATTGCTATTTTCGCTTAAGTGCAGATGACAGGACCTTGCGTACAAACTACTCGGCCACCTAGAGCCTGTCGCTCGGTGATTCCACAACGATTTCACCCAAACTTCGACCTAGGGCTTTTCCATAGAGTAGAACACGTCGCTCGGTGATTCCACAGCCAATACACCTGAACTTCGAGCGGAAGGAGCTTCCAAAGAGAACTCCTACAACATGCCGCTCAGTGATTCCAAAGAGAACTCTTAGATTCCGCCGCTCGGTGCAAAGAGGAATGAAGACTTAAAGTGCATCGAAAATAGACTCCCTACATATAACGTGAGTTACGCACCTCTTTCAATAAAGAGCTTGTTTGGGCTTGGGGGACTTATATACTATATAATATATACCGATTGGAATTAATGGTCATTTATGGACAGCTAGCGAGTATATTAGCATGTATTAATGGGTCGTCTTATGCTTTACAAATATTCGATATTAATAATTGATTATTGGATTTAATTACCTAAAAATATAGTTTGTTAACGGTTAATGAATGTGCTTGATTGACACAAGTCCTATAAATATAAAGGAAAATGATACTTGAACAACCTCTTTTGACAACATTTAGACACGGGACAGGTGTCTAAATGGGAGTGGTCCACGTGGAAAATTAAAATGAAAATGAAATATGACGTGGAAAGGGAGTGGTCAGGGGTTTTTGTTTGGCGTTTGAAATTTGAATTTCATTTTTGAACAATTGTAGAGAGAGAAGCGAAGGTTGAGAGAGAGAGTCTAACCTAGAGAGAGCCCGAGAGAGTTGGAGAAAGGGAGTTCGAGAGAGAGAGAGGTCCGACGGATTGCTTGTCAGAGTGCCGCCGGATAACGTTGAAGGCCGTCGGAGGTCCTCAACCCCTCCAGCCGGTTCCGATTCACAGTCGCCGCAGCTCCGACGTTGGCGAACGAACCGAAGACGGCGTCGTCTTCCCTCCGGCCCAGCGAACTAGGTGCGCATTCTGAGTCTTGCTTCGTCCCACCTGCTTCCCTCCCTGTGCCGGACCTTTGCATTCACCGCCGGAGTGTCGCCGGAGCATCGCCGGAGTGGCGACTGTACGGTGGACGAAAAAGAGGGGTTTTCCGGGTTGTTAGTCCCACCCACAAATTTTTCTTCCTGTGTGTTACAACCGGCACACGTTGTGTTCACTGAAGGTTCGTTTGTTTTATTTCAGTGGAATGAAGCTTTAATCTATGTATGATGTTGTTTGTGGATGATTTTGGTTATGTATGATATGTTGTTTGTAAGCTGTAAAAATATGACTTGTTCGATGACGGTGGAATGTTGTTTATGTATGATGGAGGTGGTTTGTTAATAGTATTTGTTCGATGAATTAAATGTGTGGTGATTGATACTATGGACATGACACATGGGTTATCACATGGAATCATTAAAAGTGTAGAACTGTAGCACATTGATTCACATTTTATTCCAATTGTTGGAGAAACAAAAGTGCATTATTACATTCAAACTGTAGCAGACTGACTAGAAAGAAACACACACAGCTGCCACGGTTCACATTGGACAATTGGGCTTTGGCAATTTAAGGAACCAGCTACTAATTCACTTGAGCTGGGAGGGTGCACTCGGTCCAAACAGCTGATGCTTGTCCAGCTTAGTGAAGCCACGGTCCAACACAAGATAACACATCCCGCACCAAGGCAATGAGGCCCACGGAAGAAGGGAATGTAGCACTCCAGCCGAAGAGAAAACAGAAGAAAGCAAGAAGTGGTGTACACGTGATGTAGAGCTGGACACGGTGCATTCCATTTTGGAACAAGAAGCACACTACACGTTGGAGGCAACAGAGCATACAAGAAGCGTGGGAGATATTATTTTCTTTGGTTCAATTGGAAGACGCATGGCCTGCACACTGACGCCCCAAGAGAATAACAAACACATCCAGCATGGTCCGGAGGAAGAAAATAGAAAAGAAAGAGGCTGCACTCATTCACGCTGGGGGACTGATAACTGCCACCTCCAGAAATGCAAAAAGAATAGCTGCACGCTTGCTGCCACTTTGGTTCAGGAATTCTCTGAAAAGAGGAGTGGAGAAATTATTTTTGTAAGAGAGGTGGAGAACAAGAGAAGGTGGACGGCCAGGAGCAGGGAGATTCTCCAACAACAACTCTAGGTTCTCATCTTTTTCCAGGGGCTTTGGAAGAAAGGGGGACGACATTCTGAATGCAGATGGGGACGGGAGAACTCTCTCATATTGTTTTTGTTTCTTGGAGAACGTTGCCTTGAGAGAGGAGAACTGCACCCAGCCCACACCTCAGTACACATTCAGCTGCCATATACTTCTCAGACGGACTCTCTCACCTTTGGCTCTTGGGCTTTGGAACGTTGCTTTTGGAGATAGGAGGACTGCATCCAGCTGCCAACTTGGAGGCGCACGTTCACTAGCCACCGCGTACGTACACATCCAGCTGCAAATGGTTTCGCTTGGAACGTCTTTGAAGAGCTTGGAATGAGAGGTTGGAGGATGAAGGAAACCAATCACTGCTGGATGAGAGGATGATGTTGCTTGAGTTCGTGATGTCTCATCATCTGGTTTTGCAAATCTTTCATTTAAGCTTGTGCTCATTTACTTTTGCATTTATATACCTCTTCCATAAACTGTAATTTGGATTCTCTGTTTGTGCAAGTTTTACTGTTCATCATCTCTTTCACGCTGCCATGGTAGGATTTTATTGTTCATGCTTGCTTTCAGTCGCTGGTTCCATTCAAGTTTGTGTTTCTGGGTTTGCGTTTTATGCTTAAGTTTAATTTGTGCATTCTAATTCACTGCAACTATGTTTCTATGCGCGTTTACTGTTCCTGCCTGTCATACCGTTCGGTCACTCTTTAGAACCGTTCGGCTTCTCTGTTCGTGCTTGTTGTTTTGAGACCGCTCGTTCTTAATGTTCATACCGTTCGGTCTGTTAGAGACCGAACGGCTCCTTCCTTCATGCTAATGTTCATACCGTTCGGTGCTTACACTGTATTCTTATTACCGCTCGGTCAAGAACGTTCGGTTTACAATTTTCCTATGCTTTTCCGCTGTTGCCCTTTTTCAGAGACCGTTTGGTCTCACTGTTATTACCGTTCGGCTTTTTCTGCCTTCAGTTGTTTACACTTAATACTGTTCGGACATACTTCTGTGTATGACCGTTCGGTCTGTTTGTTGTTGTAAACGATCGTTCGTCGCATGTCAGGACGTTCGGCCTAGGTGAACAACCGTTCGGTCTCTAACTTGACTGTTAGAGATCGTTCAGCCATTTCTCTGTTTTGTTTTTTATTATCGTTGCTCTGTGACGTTCGACTCGTCTTGTTCTTACTTTGGACGCTCGGTCTTTAGCGACCGTTCGTTCATTTCCTGTTTTTTGGAGACCGTTCGGTCTCAATGTTAATTCACTTGTGCACCGTTCGGTCAGTGCTTTCGAAAAAAAATTGTATTTACCACGTACCAAATGACTTCTCTGTGATTGTGATTTTGTCAACTTCACCGCAAACAATGAGGTATCGGGATAATTGGTATAATCATAAATGAAAGATTCCCTACTCTCTTGGTGGAAATGATAACATACATTGTCAACATTTATTAATACACAAGCAAAAGAGAACAAAAAATTAATAGTAATCTAGTAATTTATATCATTCACATTATTGGATGTAACGATTGATGGCGAAATTAATTAGCATTGATCAGTAATAAAAATAATTTATAATGTAACGTTTGAATAAATTGTGAAACGGTGCTTTGAATGAAATAACAATGAGAAATTAAATGGCCACATTTGTCAATAACATTACGTGGATAGTAATTATTACCATAAGCAGTAATTGGTAAATATTAAAATTATTATATTATAATAATAAACTATATGTAAACTATATTTAATTGTACCATATTCATGAAAAAAAAAATGTAACCAAGTTATAAATTTATGTTATTTATTTGAATGAAAGGACACATAATATTGAACAACATACATACCCCAAAAAAGAAGTTTATTCCCACAGTGCATAGGTTAAAGGTGTGTATAAGTATTTGGTGAGAAGTCATTTGGAAACACTTATTTGGAATTTATTAACAAATTCCTGGCACAGAAAGCACAATGGGTAACGCTCCAGGTGCAGGACCAGAACTGGTATCAAAGGCTAATTAAGTGGGTACTTGGGTATAACTTTTTGCACATAAAGGTCAACTTGGTACACCACACTCATTTTGGGGTGCCTAATGTCTTCTCCCTCATTTCTTCAATTTCTGAGTAATTTGGAAACACTTATTTAGGAATTTATTAACAAATTCGTGGCATAGAAAGCACAATGTCTTCTCCCATTATAAATTTGTAATTACAAAGTAAACATCAATTACTACACATACAATGACATTGCCAATCTTTTGTCGTTCTTTTCTTTTGTGCCCAAAAGAGTCCAGTGCAAACATTTGCAGTGATGGAATCTTCACAGCGTAGCACCACCAATGCCGGTCATGGATAATTGGGACAAACAACTACAACAAATAAAATATCACATCATAAAGTACGAATAACTATAAACATATTGTCCAAATTAATTAAATGAAATGTAATTGCACTAACAAATTCGACATTAACAATGTCATGAAATCCGATGATATTAGACTGGAAGTAGTTACAGTAGTCATTCAAATGCAACATACTACCAATCCAACAAAATTACAACAACAATGTAAGATTAACCAAACAACATCTATAAAAATCATGAACACAACAAAATGCAATAGAATTCAATTATATGTCAAATTGTAAAGGATAAACATGAAATGGACAACCACACACACAGTATCATTAATTATATCAAAGGACCTTCTAAAATCCCAAGTCATCCCACCACATTTATTTCATCTAATAACTTATCAAATATCTAGATTACGGGTAAAGCACAAAAAGTGAAATTTATTCCATAAATTTTCCCACTTTTTCCGTAAACATTTTCAGTATCGTCAAAGGAATAATGTTTATGTTCTCGTGTCCATAGTATCAATCACCACACATTTAATTTATCCAACAAGTCATATTATTATAGCTTACAGACAACGGATCATACATAACCAAAATCATCCACAAACAACATCATGCATATATTATATTAAAGCTTCAATCCACTCGTTCAAAACACCTATCATCTTGGTTTTGCAGTAGTGTCTGAACACTAACTGCATACGAAGTCATGCTTACTAATTAAATACAGTCAAACAACAAATGTATGGAAATCAAATACAATCCTACGTACCTTCTTCCTTCTATCAGTTCCTTTACTTTGTTCACCAAGTTCTTCCTCCATCACACTACACCAACACAAAAAGTTAAATTACATTACACCAACACAATCAAGTAAAACAACAAATTGGAAATGATAACAAACATTGTCAGCATTTGTTAAAACACAACCAGAAAGAGAACAAAAAAATAATAGTCATTTATTAATTCATATAATTCGTGCCACATAAAAATACATTTTGTCAGACTCCTGCTACAGGAACAGAACTGGTACGTAAGGCAAATTAACTGGGTACCTGGGTTCAACTTTTACCACAACGACGCCAACTACGACCACCACACTACTTTTGGGGTGGCTTGTTTATTTTCCCTCATTTCATCTACTTCTAAGTAATCTGGGAACAATTACTTAACATTTTATTAACACATTTGTGCCACATAAAACTACATTTTCTAACACTCATGGTACAGGAACAAAACTGGTACCTTAGGCAAAATAAGTGGGTACCTGGGTTCCAGTTTTTGCACACCAAGGCCAACTACGTCCATCACTCTCATTTTGGGGTGGCTTGTTTGTTTTCCCTCATTTCAGCTACTTCTAAGTAATTTGGGAACAATTTCTTAACATTTTATTAACAAATTCGTCTCGCATAAAAATACATTCTCTAGGACCCTTGGTTCACCAACATAACTGCTACCAAAGCCGAATGAAGTGGGTAATTGGGTTGAAGTTTTTTCACAGCAAGGCCAACTAGGTCCATGACTACCAATCCAACAAAATTACAGCAACAATGTAAGATTAACCAAAGAACATGTATACAAATCAGTAACACAACAAAATCCACTTGGGAGACGTATCATACATAACCAAATCCATCCACAAACAACATCATCCATGTATTAAACATTCATTCCACTGAAAAAACAAAAAAAAAAACCAACCTTGAGTGAAGACGACGTGTGGCGGTTGGAACAGAGACGATTGCCTAAGGTGTGGGTGGGACTGACAACCCGAAAAACCCCTCTTTTTGGTCCACCGAACAGTCCACACTCCGACGACACTCCGACGATGCTCCGGCGGCACTCCGACGGCACTCTGGGACAGGGACGGAAGCAGTTGGGACGAAGCGACACCTTGAACGCGCCCCTAAGTCGCTGGGCCGGAACGGACGGAACACGATGTCGTGTTCGCTTCGAGTGGTCGACGTTGGAGCTGCAGCGGCCGTGAAACGGAACCGGCTGGACGGGTTGAATATCTCCGACACGGCCTTCAACGTTGTCCGCCGGCACTCCGGGAAGCACTCCGTCTCTCTCTCGCTCGAACCCCCTTTCTCCAACTCTCGACCTCTCTCTCTAGGTCACAGCCTCCCTTTGAATGTTCGCGCCGCTTCTCTCTCTACAATGTTCGAAATGAATTTCAAATTTCAAACGCAACTTCTAACCCTGCCCGCCCCTTGCCACGTCAGATTTCGGCAGCTTTTTCATTAAAAACATGGACCGCTCACATTTAGACACATGTCCCGTGTCTAAATATTGTCAAATGAAATTGTTCAAGTATCATTTTCCAAATATAAAATTGATGTCCAGGTAAAATTAATATATATATATATATATATATATATATATATATATATATATATATATACACACACGTAGGATTTTATTTGAAAAAAAAAATGAAAGAGTGAAACTACATTAGGAACATTTTATTTATTCAATAAAAAATAATTTTAAAAGAATATGTAAAAGAGTGAAAAGATTATTTAGAAGATATTAAATCTGATATTATCAACAGTAAAACATGATTAAACAAAACCAATACTGAGAGATAAGTAACACTTTTCTGAAGTTTCTGATTCCTCTTCTCAAATCTTCCATCAACAATCCAACAAAACTTCAGCCCCGCAACGAACAAAATATATATAATTCCACCAAACATCAAACAACAACCCTATCTTCTTCCTCCAGATCCACACTCCGCGTCCTCGTCTTGGCCGGCAACCGCACCGATCATGGACGGCGACCTCAAGACGCCCCTCCTGGTGGGAGAAATCGAGGAGGTGGAGGCGACACCGGAGGAGGTGACTTCCCGCACGAGCGAGCGGGCGAAGCACGTGCGGACGAAGGTCCCCGAGGTGGAGATCCACCTCTACCGGCAGGGCAGGGGCCCCATCGCGGTGTTCAAGTCGCCACTGGGCGGGTGGGAGCAGGACCAGATCGAGGTCCGGGACATTCTCGAGACGCACGGATTGAAGTCGGTCTTCGCATTCAATCCCCATGCCGGAGGGCGCGGGGTTCCGGTCCGGTTTCATCCCAGGAATGGGAGGTCCATGTTGACGTATAGGGATGGGGCTGTTGTACATCTTGATGGAGAACCTAAGGTATGTTTTTTGTCTTAAAGGTTTTAGTATGCTTTTAGACTCTTTGATTTGAGCTAGATGTGTGTTTGGTAGTTCAAATTTGAATGAAATATTTTAGTCTATGTAATTTTAAAAAGTAGAATTTATTTTAGTTATTATGTTCATTTGTTTTGTTTTTAGATGCCTTATTCCTAAACAATGTTAAAATGAATACTTGAAGGGAAAACTAACACGTGGTTGAATATATGACTGACTGCAAAATCGGAGGAAGTTGTGCTGTAAATTATTTATAATTTTTAGTCATGTAAGCGAATTATTTAATTGTCCTAAACGTAATAATACTTTGAAATGAAAATTAACCAAAAACGCTGTTGATATAGATACTTTTGAAAGGAAAACTAACATGTGAATAAATCTTTGATGAAAATGTGACTCGAATTAGGTTGCCTTGTAAATAATTTGTAATTGTTAGTCATGTAAGCTACATTTTTACCAGTATTTGGGAAAGGAAGACTAGCATTGAGAAGAAATGTCAATTATGTTGAGTTAAATATGAACATTGTTGTCGAATGATATGATATAGAGAATGAACATTTTTATAAGTAGTTGGAATATATATGACTTCTGAAAGAAAATTAAGTTTTCTTGTGACTGAGTTATAAGAACTCAAATTTGTTCTTATCATGCTAACCTGGAATGATCAATCACATGACTTATTATTTACTTTCTTATTCTTTTCTGATTGTAGCCTCAACATCCTAACTCAAACTGAATATCTGAATGGTCTCCCTTCCGCATTTTCACTATCTAACAACAGTCTGAAGTGTTTTTGCCTATATGACTGTCATGGATGAGAGTACCCAGCCTAGTTGATCGATATAGTGCTTGATTTCATGTATTGGAGTATAGATAAGTATGTTGAAGCATTGTAATGATTGATGTATTTCACAGACCGTAGCAGAGGCCCAAGGAGCATTAATGCATATATGTTAGCCATGAATGCTAACTGTATTAATCTAGGGTTGAAAATTATATATTTTGAGAGGTCATGGTGAAAAAATGTTTCTTGTATGCTCTGCTTGTTTGAATTTGATTAGAGAAGCATTTATATTTGCTTCATATAATCTGGTTGTCTAGAGGATTTGGTGGAGCAAATGGAATTAAATGCCCATGTTAAAAAAATTCTTAACAGGAGAAAACGAACAAACAAGTGTCAAGTAAAATATATTTAATAGAAAATAGAAAGGGAAAGCTTTTGGCTTTTCCCAGTCCTTTTTGTTTTTCAGATTTGGGAGGGATCAAGAATGCAAGGCTGTTTAGAGGTGCTCATCGTACACTAGGATGTTGTGTGATTGGCTTGAATTCATTTGAAGTTTTCATAAGCACCTGTTATCCTAACACACCTGCTATGGGATACTTATGTTCTGTATTTGGGAGTGGTTCACCACCAGCTCTATGATGCTGGAGTATCCAATGGTTGAAATCCATGATGGGCAATCTGGATACAAGACACTCCAACACTATGTTAGTGGCAGTCTAAGAATAATAATGTTTAGAGAGCTGAAATCATGCAAATTCTGTGAAGTTTATTTGGTATTTATACGGTGTTTGATTCCTGGATTGTGCAACATACCCTACCCAACTCACGGTTGGCATAAATGGGGGACTATTTTGTTCTTATGGTCGGCCAATATGTATCTTACGTTTGGATTTGTATGTTCAATCTGCTTGGCTTGGTTAGTCAGGTTAGCAAACATGATGCAAACTGGTTCAGGGGTAAGAAAATAATCTTCTGTCGAAAAAAATTAAAGAATCCTCCATGTAATTCGAGTATTCGGGACCTTCCCAATACAACCTGACCAATCCGATGCCTCTCCCTCGAACTACCTCACCTATTTATATTCTGTTCTCCTAACTAACAGAACCTCCATTATTTGTTCTGTTTGTAATTCACAGGGTTTTGACTCCCTGTTGTACTCCTCTTCCTTGTAACATAAACATACACAGTAGTTGGAGGGTTCTTATTAATTCTCCTATCATAGAACTAGGAAGTGATTCAATCCCTAGATCTTAAGACATAATCTCCTTCACACGTATATCGGGTGTTACCTGAGTTGTAGGTGGACTTGGCAGGCCAGGAGTTGGACTGGGTGAATGGAGATTATGCCTTAAAATTCAGGATTGAATCACTCCTTTGCTCGAGTGATGTAGATACTCTACAATTTTTTTTTTTAAAATTGAAATGCCTCAAACCTTCATTATCATGTGAAATATCTGTCTATGATACGAAGTTCATATCATCCTAATAAAATCATGTATGTAATTCATGTAATATTTTCGTTGGCTGAAAGTTCTCTTTTGCAGGACTCACTAATTAAACCAGTGACAAGGATCTTGGTTGGGGTTGCTTTAATAATCTTTATGATAACACTAGTTTCGAGGGATACTCCGGATTGGTTGAAGAAATTGAATTTCTCTGGTGTGAACTTCCCTCCATGGATCTTGGCTTGTGTAGTTATTGTCTTCACCCGCATGAGGAAGAGAACTAAAGATTTTCTGAAGAAGCGTGGTTGGTGAGTGAACTTCAATTGATGCTTCTGTGATAGGATTTTAAGCATCTCTCAACACTTTCAAGATTTGTTCAACTGACATAAGTTTTGTTGATTAATTATATAATCATAAGTGTTATAGGTTAATAATAAGCGATGTCTCGTCTGATGATACATAGATATTGTTCAGTGAGTGTAGGTCATCTTTCTATGTAGATGATATATTTATCTTTTTTCCTTTCTTGCTGTCCAAATTATGTGATTACTGATTGGAGTGGTATGAAAATAGTTTTATATCATGCATTGGGAATCTTCTAAGCTAGCTATTCTAATAATGAAGTATTGATGTTTATATAGTTTGTACTTACCAAATGAAAATTTAAAATTGCCCTCTTCCCAAGTCTTCGGCAATGATTAATATACTCTATAACCACTGTACAAAAATCATTTTTCTATTTTATTCTTACTTTTACTATTATAATTTTATTAATTGATTACCATTTTAACTAACATTAAATAAAGATATTATTAGAAATTACAATAATATAGCAAATGAATTGTTTACATTATGTGTGTGTGTGTGTTAAATATATATTTAGCGATGTAAATTATTATTTTTATTTTATATCCCGTTTTCTTGTTAATTTGTTTTTAAAATTAGTAAATAACTTAAGAATATTCAAAAACTGAAATTGGTATAATTTTATGATACCCATGTAATTCTTAAAGCTATACCTAGTTAGAAGAATTTGTAATCCAAAGTTTACAATTGAATTTGAAATGAGTGTGTTTTCAACGTTTGAGTTGAGTTGAGTTGCCAGGATTTCATAATGTGATTGCGGGCTACTTTCAGAGTGACGTTTTATTTCTTCTAATTATATTTTTTTATAAAATTTTCTTAAACTTTAATGAGACTATTATAAATCTCAAATTGACAACTTGTTAGTAAATTGATTAAGTTTGATTTTCAGTTAAATTGTTCTATTCGATCTAACTTTAATAATATTAGATAAGATATTTTGAAATAAAAAATGTATGTAAAGAAAATTTTATAAATAACAAATTTAAAATCATTTTTAACCCATAAACGTCTAAATATTAATTAGATTAAAAGTGTATTAGTTAAATAAAACATTATATGTTTTTATATCTGTTTCGGTTAAATTGATATGAGGGTCGGTCGTCCTTCTTTGCTATGCTCTCTTTTGATCGTTTAATGTTTTCCGACAACGCAATCCACTCCGATGGGTGATTGACCTGCAGAAGACACTCTGACGCTCAAGTCAGATATGTTTCATAAAGATGTCTATATTTTATTATAATAGAAAAAGATGTCTTTACCTGTACATCAATTGTATATTTATACGACATGTGGCAGGCAAGCCCATTGATTAATCATTAGTGAAATATGTTTTTAGACAATCAAACCCAATAATCAATACCGTATATTCGTAAAGCGTAAGACAATCTGACCTATTAATACCTGTTAACTGTCCATAAAATGACCATTAATTCCTATCGGTATATTTCATATAATACATAAGTCCCCCAAGCCCAAGCAA